>NC_133618.1:20958201-21666951 GCF_048593235.1 Sminthopsis crassicaudata
CACAATGTTTTGCTGGTTTTGCTCATTTTGTATCAGTTCATTAAGTCTTCTGAAGGTTTTATGAAATATCACAGTTCATTATTTCTTATTTCATTCAAAATATTTATAAATCACAAAATGTTTTACCATTCCCCAATACATGGGTATATGCTTACTTTCCAATATTTTATCATAACAAAAAGGGCTACTATGAATATTTTTTCCCAGAAAGTACTTTTCCCCATTTTTATGATCTCTTTGGGATATAGACCCAGGAGTGGTATTTCTAAATCAAAAGATATGCACAGTTCATAATTCCACTAAAGATGCATTCAGGTTCCAGTTTTCCCACATCTTCTCCAATATTTTTCTTTTTTTCTTTTGTTTTATTTTTAAATTTAATTTTATTATAGCTTTTTATTTATAGAACATATGCATGGGTAATTTTTCAACATTGTCACTTGCAAAACCTTATGTTCCAAATTTTCCCTTCCTTTCCCCCACCCCTTCACCTAGATGGCAGGTAGTCCAAAACATGTTAAATATGTTAAAATATATCTTAAATCCAATATATGTATACATCTTTATGCAGTTATCTTGATGCACAAGAAAAATGTGATCTTAAAAAAATCTGAGAAGGAAAACAAAAATGCAACAATTGGAACTGGTTTGAATCATCTCATTTTTGAAGAAAGACATGTCTATCAAAATTTATCATTGTATAGTCTTCTTGTTGACATTCACACTTCCACCAACAATGTATCAATGTCCTAGTCTTTCCACATCCCCTCCAACATTCATCATTATCTTTTCCTGTCATTTTAGCTGATCTGAGAGGTGAATAGTAGTATCTTAGAGTTACCTTAATTTTCATTTCTCTGATCAATAGTAATTTGGAGCACCTTTTCATATGACTAGAAATAATTTCAATTTCTTTATCTGAAAATTGTCTATTCCTATCCTTCGACCATTTCTCAATTGGAGAATGGCTTGAATTCTTATGAATTTGAGTCAATTCTCTATGTATTTTAGAAATTAGGCCTTTATCAGAACCTTGGTATGTAAAAACAAAATGTTTTCTCAGTTTATTGCTTTTCTTGTTTGCATTAGTTTTGTTTGTACAAAAGAAGAAAAAGCTTTTTAACTCAATATTATCAAAATTATCTATTTTGTGATCAATAATTATCTCTAGTTTTTCTTTGATCACAAATTTCTTCCTCCACCACAGGTCTGAGAGTTAAACTATCCTATGTCCTTCTAATTTATTTACAACATAATTCTATTGATATTATTGTTATTATCTGTGGTACCCTTTTGCAAGATATAGTTTCCTTCATTTTTTCTTTTAATTAGATACATTTTTGCTCTTGCTTGATCTGAAATCAGCATGGCTACCCATGGGTTAATGGTTTAAATATAACGGGTATACTATATATAAATACTATAAGCAAATTAGGAGAATACGGGATAGTCTATCTCAGATCTATGGAGAAGGAAGGAATTTATGACCAAAGAAAAACTAGAGAACATCATGAAATGCAAAATAAATAATTTTGGTTACTTTGAATTAAAAAAAAAGTTTTTGCAGAAACAAAATCAATGTAGCCAAGATTAGAAGGGAAGCAGAAAGCTGGGGAATTTGTTTACAGCCAGTATTTCTGAAAAGATCTCATTTCTAAGACATATTGAGAACATATATGAATACAGGTGATTCCCTAATGGATAAATGGTTAAAGAATATGAACAGTTTTCAGATGAACACATTAAAACCATTTCTACCCATATGAAAAAAAAGTGTCTAAATCATTATGGATTAGACAAATGAAAATTAAAAGAACTCTAGGATACAACTTCACATCTCTTGAGATTGGCCAAAATGAGAGGGAAAAAAAAATGAAGGGGATGTGAAAAAACTGAGACACTAATACATTGTTGATGGAATTGTGAATTGATTCAACCATTGTGGAGATCAATATGGAAGTATGGCCAAAGGACCATAAAACTGTATATATGCTTTGATTCCGCAGTCCTCACTACTAGTTCTGTATCCCAAAGAGATTATGAAATATGTGCAAAACTGAGCAGCCTTTTTGTAGAAATGGAGTCAATGCCCATCAATTGAGGAATGGTTAAATAAGTTATGGTATATGAATATAACAGAATTTTATTGTTCCATAAGAAATGATGAGAAAGCTGATTTCAGAGAAGACTGGAAAGGATTATATGAAATAATGCTGAATGAAGTGAATAAAACCAAAAGAACTTAATGCACAGTAAGATTATGTGAAGATCGGCTGTGACAGACTTTGCTCTTCTCAACAATGTAGTAATTCAAGTCAACTTCAATAGAGTAAGGATGAAAAATTCCAGTCCCTTTAAGAGAGAGAACTATGGAAACTGAATGTGTATTGATGCATTGCATTTTCACCTTTCCCCTCCCCCCTCATTTTTTCCCTTTTGGTTAGATTTTTCTTGTACATCATGACTAATATATATGTTTAAAATAAATGCACATATTTAACTTATAACAAATTACATCCTGTCTTGGGGATGAAAATGGAAGAAGGAAGAAAAATTTAGAGCACAAAGTATTATAAAATTAATATTGAAGATTATATATATTTTCAAAATAAAATATATTTTTTTAAATTAAAAGAATCACAAGTATGATCTTTCTGTGTCCAGATATAAACATTTTTGCTCTATTGAATGTTTTGCATTTTCTTATTTCTTTTCCTTTTCTATCCTAGTTGTGGAGATCAATTTTTTGGTTTACTTTCTAATATTGTAGATCAAATTTTTGGTTTAGTTCTGGTTATTTCGGGAAAACCTGAAATATTTCTACTATATTTATTGACATTTTTTCCCTTGATGTATTATGCTTAATTTTACCAGGTAAATAATTATTGCTTATAATCCTATCTCATTTATCTTTTGAAATACCAAGTTCCATGACTTCTATTTAATGATGTAGCTGACAAGTCTTGTGTTATCCTGTTTGTGACTCCTGATCTTTTATTTGTTTCTTTTTGTTCAGCTGTAGTGTTTTTTCCCCCTTTATCTGATAGTTCCAGAATTTGGCTATAATGTTTCTTGGTTTTATTTGGGCTATCCTTCCTGAAGTGATTGGTGGATTCTATCAATGTCAATTTTGACCTTTGACTCCAGGGCAAGTTTTCCTTGATAATTTCTTAGAAGATGCTGTGAGGCAGTCTAATGATTATGATATTATCTCTCCTGATTCTATTTTCCAGTTGAGTTTTATTTTTCATGAAATTCTTTTACCTTTTATTCTGTTCTTTTCATTCTTTTGAACTTGTTTGATTTATTCTTGATGTCTTAAAGAGTCTTTAGCTTCCACTTGCATAACTGTTAACTTTTAAGGTGTTGCTTTTTTAAAACTTTATTTTAATTTTAAAAATGATTTTGTACTTTATGTCCCTTTGATCAGTTGTATTCTTTAAAGAGCTGTTTGCTTCAATTGACTTTTGTATCTCCTTTTGCCTTTGGCCAATTCTATTTTTTATGCAGTTTTCCAAACTGATTTTTTTTTTCATGATTCTCTTGTATCACTCTAATATCTTCTCCCACTTTTTCTTCTCTCTCTCTTATATAATCTTTCAGGTTCTTTTTTGAATCATGAGTTTCTTCTTGACTTCTAATCACTTTTCATTTTACTTTGAGGTTTTGCCCACAGGTACTTTGATATTGTTGTGTTTTGCTATTTGTGCCTTAGTTTTCCCTGACACCATAATAACTTTTTTATGGCTAGATTCATTTTGTTGTTTTTTACTTTTGCTCATCTCTCCCACAGATTCTGTCTCTGTTCATCTCTTTCTCTCACTCTCTTGATATTTTTTCTTCCTTTCTTTAAAATTTGAGCTCTGCTTCTAGGGTGAAAGGAATACTGCCTCAGACTTCTTGTGCCAGTGATTGCAGGTTCTGGATGTTTACCTGGTTCAGTACTGATGTGATACAAAGGCACATTAGTGACTCTTCTGTCTGGTGCTATTTAGAAGGAGTGGATTGGGGTTGTAGCTGGCATTTCTGGAGTTTGGTAGCTTACTTGGTGCTGAGGTGGGTTATTCTGACACCTGTTGTGATGTTTCTACATTTCCCTGGGGATGCACTGAAACACTCATTGGTTTGACAACTAGAGTATTATTTCTGTCTATATTGGGCCATTCAAAAACACATGGAAGTTCTCCATGCCTTCCTCCTCTACTTCCCAGGGCCTACATCAAAAATGTGGTATTTCCTGGAGCTAGAGTCTGCCAGCTCCTCTGATTATGGAAAAGTACTTTGGGGTCTGGGTGTTAGCTTTTGTCAACTTCCCCACAATGTGGGCTCAGGATCTCCTGCTGGTTTGCTAGGGGCTGTCTTGCTTCCAAATTCTGGAAAGTTCTCTATAATGAATCACATCACCTCTTACCTGAGTGAGATGAACTACTCTTGCATCCTCCAAGTTTCCTGAGGTAATAGATTGTCTCAACCTATCTCCTTTCTGATTTCATCACTTAAGAACCTGCCATGTGGCACTATTTCATAGTTGCCAGAGGTGACCATAGGAGACTTACAACACTCTCACTGCTTACTACAAATTGGCTCCCAAAAGTACTTTGGAAAGTATTATTGTTACATTCAAAAATTAAAGAACTCTGCACATGGATTAAATGATTTCCCAAGGCTCAAGCAGTAGAAGTTTGGGAAAATAGTTCAATGACTCTTAAAGAAACCCAATTTTGCTATGTCTTAGGGGGAGAAATGCTAAAGACAGATTGTAAACCTGGAAGGAAGATGTCAGTAGAAGCATAGGTCTCTACTGTGTAAGAGACTAAAGCAAAGGCTGGCTGAGAACTTTTAATGCACATAATAATCTCTTATTCAAGTACAGGTAGGAATAATGGTTCCCAGATTTCACTTTTACTGCTGCAATTTCAGGAATCTATGCTAGGTATAGTCAGGTGGCATAGTGTATATAATGCTATACTTGGAGTCTGGAAGACCTGAATTCAAATATTTTCTCACATTAGCTGTGTGAACCTAGTCAAGTCATCTAAACTTTTACTCTTAGTTTCATCATCTGTATATTGTGGAAAATAATAGCATCTCCTAAAAATGTTGTTGTAAATGTCAAATATATATATATATATATACATATATATATATATATATCTGTCTATATATGTATCTATGCCTATATATATATATATATATATGTCTGTCTATATATGTATCTATGCCTATATATATATGTCTGTCTATATATGTATCTATGCCTATATATATGTCTGTCTATATATGTATCTATGCCTATATATATGTCTGTATATATATGTATCTATGCCTATATATATGTCTGTCTATATATGTATCTATGCCTATATATATATATATATATATATATATATATATATATATATATATGTCTGTCTATATATGTATCTATGCCTATATATATATGTCTGTCTATATATGTATCTATGCCTATATATATATGTCTGTCTATATATGTATCTATGCCTATATATATATATATGTCTGTCTATATATGTATCTATGCCTATATATATATATATACATATATGTATCTATGTCTATCTATATATTTATATCTATCAAAACACTTAAGAAATCTTGTGCTGTATAAATATTACATATTCTTTTTTTAACTGTTGTGACAATAGCTTAGTAATCTTCTTCTTTCCAGTGTACTGGTTTCTTCCTAGAAGGTGTTTTGTATTTTGTAACCCTTTCCATTACTGTAGGTAAGGTTATATTTTATCAGGTTATATTCTAGCTTGTAATACAACCATAATCTAGTGGCTCTGAGAAGAAATGTCTCATCAGTAATCCTTATATGTTCTTGCTTCCTCCCAGGGTTCTTTTTGTTGTTGCTCATACTTCATGTATGGATAATGAAAAAGTGAATTAGGCAACTTGGGAACCCTGAAAACTGACCAAAGATAATTTGTTACTTAATGAGACAGTACCCATATACCTGATGTCTGCGGGACTGTTAAGACCTATTTCAGATAGTTATAATCATAAGGTATGAAGATATGAGTTATTTTGTTTTGTTTTGTTTGAAACAACATGATCCACAAAATGGTAACAATGGTAACAAATCTCCTATTTCAAATTTAAACTATCAAAAAGTCTGCTTCATTGAAAGTTTCATTGACTTAATTTTTTACATTAGGAATCTTTCTCTTAAATCTTTCTCTTTCTAGCATCATTGCCTACCAAAGTTGATAGTAGATGTTTAATATATATATATATATATATATATATATATATATATATATATATATATATATATATATATATATATATATATATTAGTTTGAATTGGATTAAAGAGATTTCTTTTACTCCCAATCTTTCCCTTATTTCATCTCCCTTACAGTGTGTGTGTATTTATCTTTCTCAATTTTTCTACCCCCTATCTCCTTGTCCATCTTTATTTTCTCCATGTGTCTTTGTCTCTATTGCCTGGGTCTCTTTAGGAGATTGTGGAGGATATAAGAATATGGTGTGCTATGGATCATGTGGTCACAAAATGCCAGATACAATCTGACTAAATGACAACAATGACTGAACAAATAATTACAACAGGCACACATTTGGCCTATGGAAAATGATTATATATTATCAATCATCAACAATTTAAAAGGAAATGTATTACTATAGACGTCATGCACTTATATACATATTATTCTCAAATGAATCATAATGAATTAAGAGCAAAGCATTAAGTGAATATCACACATAAAAGAAAACTTTTCATGGAGCAAATGCAAAAGAACAGAAATTAAGAGAGTAATTGCCTTTCAGTTTACCATAAAATCAATCATCACAGTAGCTAATACTTGCTGAATGTCATGAGGTAGAGAGAACATGGGTATTCTGGAAGTTTGATTGGGATAAAATAGAGTACAAAGAGGTGGGATAATTAGACACCTTTTATTTCTGTATAAAGAAAGTATAATAGACTTTGACAACATGTTCCCTGTCTTACATTTTTTCCCCAGTCTGTTAGTTTCAGTATGAAGAAAATTCACCAAAGCAATTCAGTATTTTAGTACAATAGGCATAATTTTTAATTTCCTTTTAAAAAACTAATGATTTCATATGTGGATAACTCCCAATTTAGAAATTTGCCCCTCTAATATAGATTTGCAAATAATTGTTATTTTCTTATTTTGTTTTTTGTTTTTTTTTGTTTTGTTCCTATGATTTCATTGTCCTAATGATTTCTCAGTGAGGATCCTTGATAAACAAATACATATTCGCACTTACTCTTTTTTTATTTTATAATTATAACATTTTTGACAGTATATATGCATGAGTATTTTTTATAACATTATTCCTTGTATTCATTTTTCCAAATTATCCCCTCCCTCCTTCTACTCCCTCCCCTACATGACAGGCAATCCCATATATTTTACATGTTACAGTATAACCTAGATACAATATATATGTGTAAATCCAATTTTCTTGTTGCACATTAAGAATTAGATTCCAAAGGTATAAGTAACATGGGTAGATAGACTGTAGTGCTAACAATTTACATTCACTTACCACTGTTCCTTCATTGGGTGTAGTAGTTTCTTTCCATCATTGATCAACTGGAAGTGGGTTGGATCTTCTTTATGTTGAAGATATCCACTTCCATCAGAATAAATCTTCATACAGCATTGAAGTGTACAGCGATCTTTTGGTTCTATTCATTTCACTCAGCATCAGTTGATGGAAGTCTTTCCAAACCATCTCTGTATTCGTCCTGCTGGTCATTTAACCCTAACCCTAAATTTTCGATCTACCTGGTTTAGGTATCAGTACCATGTCTGTGTCATAAAAGGAGTTTGGTAGGACTTCTTCATCCCCTATTTTTTCAAAAAGTTTATATAACATTGGGGCTAATTGTTCTTTAAATGTTTGGTAGAATTCACATGTAAATCCATCTGGTCCTGGAGATTTTGTCCTGGGAAGTTGATTAATAGCTTGCTCTATTTCTTTTTCTGAAATGGGACTATTTAAGCAATTTATCTCTTCCTCTGTTAATCTAGGGAATCTATATTTTTGGAGGAAGTCATCCATTTCACTTAAGTTATCAAATTTATTGGCATAAAGTTGGGCAAAGCAATTCCTTATTATTTCTCTAATTTCCTCTTCATTGGTGGAATGATCCCCCTTTTCATTTGTAAGACTAACAATTTGATTTTCCTCTTTCCTTTTTCTGATCAGATTTACCAAAGGTTTATCAATTTTATTGGTTTTTTCATAAAACCATCTCTTAGTTTTATTTATTAATTCAATAGTTTTTTTTTTTATTTTCAATATTATTGATTTCTCCTTTTAATTTTTGTATGTCAAGTTTGATTTTTGGTAGGGGATTTTTAATTTGTTCTTTTTCTATCTTTTTAAGTTGCAGGCCCAATTCATTAATTTTCTCTTTCTCCATTTTGCTCAAATAAGCCTCTAAAGATATAAAATTTCCCCTTATTACCGCTTTAGCTGCATCCCACAGATTTTGGTATGATGTCTCATCATTGTCATTATCTTGGGTGAAATTATTAATTTTTTCTATAATTTGCTGTTTCACCCAGTCATTCTTTAAGATGAGATTATTCAGTTTCCAATTACTTTTTGGTCTATTTACCCCTAACTTTTTATTGAATGTAGTTTTTATTGCATTGTGATCTGAGAAGAAGGCATTTATTATTTCTGCCTTCCTGCATTTAATTTTGAGATCATTATGTCCTAATATATGGTCAATTTTTTGTATAGGATCCATGAACTGCTGAGAAGAAAGTATATTCCTTTCTGTCACCATTCAGTTTTCTCTGGAGGTCTATCATACCTAGTTTTTATAATGTTCTATTTACTTTTTAAATTTCTTTCTTATTTATTTTGTGGTTTGATTTGTGTAAATCTGAGAGTGCAAGGTTGAGATCTCCTACTATTATAGTTTTACTGTCTATTTCTTCTTGCAACTCTCTTAACTTTTCCTTTAGAAAGTTATATATTATACCACTTAGTGCATATATGTTTACTATTGATATGGCTTCATTCTTTATGCTACTTTTTATCAGGATATAGTTTCCTTCCTTATCTCTTTTAATTAGTTCAACTTCTGCTTTTGCTTGATCAGAGATAAGGATGGCTACCCTTGCTTTTTTGGCTTTACCTGAAGTATAATAGATTCTGCTCCAACCTCTTACATTAACTCTGTATGTATCTCCCTGCTTTAAGTATGTTTCCTGTAAACAAAATATTATAGGGTTCTGACTTTTGATCCAGTCTGCTATCTGTCTCCATTTGATGGGAGAGTTCATCCCATTCACATTTGCAGTGAAAATTGTTTTTACCTTTTTCTATTTCTCTTCAGTCTTGTGGATGGAGATCAATTTTTTTGTTTAAGTCTGTTTTTTTTTTTTCTTAGAAATAAATGGAATTCCTCTGTTTCATTAAATGACCATCTTCTTCCATGGAAGAAAATGCTAAGCTTAGCTGGATAGTTTATTCTTGGTTTCAATCTTTGGTCTTTTGCCTTTTGCCAGGCCCTTTTGATCTTTTAATGTGGAGGCAGCCATATCTTGAGTGACTCTTATTGTGGCACCTTGATATTTGAATTGCTTTTGTCTAGCTGCTTGCAATATTTTTTCCTTTGTTTGGTAGTTCTGCAGCTTAGCCACAATATTCAGTGGAGTTCTTTTTTTAGGGTCTTTTTCAGAAGGTGTTCGATGAATTCTTTCCACATCTACTTCCCCTTCTGTTTCTATTATCTCTGGACAGTTCTCTTTGATAATTTCCTGTAAAATAGAATCTAGGCTCTTTTTTTGGTCATAGTTTTCAGGAAGTCCAATGATCCTCAGATTATCTCTCCTGGATCTATTTTCCAGGTCTATAGATTTCCCCAGTAAGTATTTGACGTTATTCTCCAGCTTTTCATTTTTTTTTTTTTTTTTTTTTTTGTTTTGTTTGACTGATTCTTGGGTTCTTAATGAATCATTCATTTCTATTTGTTCCGTCCTCATTTTTAATGAGTTATTTTCTTCATTCACATATTTTAGTTCTTTTTGTATATGACCAATTGAGTTTTTAAATGAATTATTTTGCTCTATTGATTTTTTTTTCCATTTCCCTAAATTTTTTTAGAGAGTTTTCTTTTTTCACTTCAGAAATCCTACTTTCTTGAGCTTTTTTATCTTTTCCAATTCAGAAATCCTACTTTCCTGTGATTTTTTAACCTTTTCTAATTCACAAATTTTGTTTCCCTGCAACTCCTGTGAATTCTTTATTTTTTCCAATTCAAATTTCAGTACATTGTTATTCTCTATCATAGCTTCTCTTTCCTTTCCCCATTTTTCTTTCAAACTCTCTTAACCTTTTAATAGTGTTTTCTATGAGAGACTTATGTGATGGGGGGCAGGTATCATTTCCCTTTAGGCTGTTATCTGCTGACTTTCTGCTATTAACTTCCTCGGGGTTGGATACCCACTCTTTCTCTGTGTAGAAGAAATCAATAGTTCTCTTTAGCTTTTTACTCATATTTAAAAAATCTTTTGGGGTCAGTTCTTGGGGTAAGAAATTATTTATTTATTTATTTACCAGATTCCTCCCAGACCAGATGGATGCAGCGGCTCCTATGCCTGAGGTAAGAGAAAGCTCTGGGAGAGAGTTTCCCTCCCCCTCCCTGGAAGTGCCTCAGAGGTGATTAGTAGGGCTGAGGCTGCGCAGTAAGGGTTGCCCAGTGAAGGACCCCACTGTGTTTCCTAGAGACTTCCCTGAGGTTTAAGACTGAACAGTAAAGGCAACACAATCCCAGGCAATGTGTCCCATGAGGTGTGGAAATCAGCAGCTCATGTGAAAAGCCCCTGCTCTCAAACTGGAAGTGTCTGCCCAGAACCTGCAGTACCTATTTCAAAGGTTCTGCTTCTCTGGGACTTCCAAGGCGGAGTTCCACAGCCTCTGGCCAAGCCTGGCACCATGTGGATTAGATGTTGCCTCAGGCTGTATCCCTGCTGTTCAGGCTCTTAAGTACCCCAAGGTGAAGCCCTGGACAGCAGAAAACGGCTGCACAGCAGTGTTGAGATCTGTTAAGTCACTTTGGGATTGGGATGGTTCTAGTATCTGGCTTTATATTTTAAAGTGACTTGATTTCTCTTCTGAACTGCTTTTTTACAAGCAGAGGAGAGCTAACAGTCTATGCCAGATTCCTCTATCTCTGTGGCTTCTCTGATCCCAGAGTTCTCCCCAGCCTGATCAGCACAGTGTGCTAGCACCTAACTGTCTGTGCTGGCCTTTTTTCTTCCTTACCTTGGAACTGATCTTTTCTGTTGAAACTCCTTGTGGTTTCTATCAGTCCAGCATTATTTTTGACCCTGATTTAACTAATTGGTAGAGAGGGAAGAAGGGAGCTTACAAATTTGCATGTATTTTCTTCGCCATCTTGGCTCCGCTCCGGACATTTACTCTTTAAATTGATAGTTTTAAACTGATAGTGGAGCACTGAAAATACATTTACCCAAGATCACAGAGTTAGGAACTGTTTTGGGTAGTACTTGATGTCAAGCCTTCCCAAAAACAAGGTTAAAGCCTTCTACAGTATTTTTGCTTGTTTTCTTGTTTAACTTTTTTTTTTTTTTATGTTTTGGCTCTTTCACACATTGGTGCTTCAAAGAAAAATAAGTGTCTGACCCAGATAAGTCTCATAATGTCTCTATATTTCAATTGGCTCATTTGTATAATGATAGGTTTAGACTTGCTTATTCTTGAAGACCCTTTTAGCTCTACATATATATTTCTATCAATAGTAAAAGAGTATATTTTTTTTATAAGGCTTTATAAAATAAATAAATATCAATGGTAATTTGGGTCCAGGAACTGAACAGTAATTACTGGTTATAGGTGGGGGAATGTATCATACAAAGTTTCATAAAGATGTAAAAAAATAGTAATTGAGTTGAGGCTGTTTGTAGTTACTTATGTTTAATTGTACCTAAGTTTGTGCCTCTTTTTTTTTTTTTTTTTTTTTGTACGGATAGTGGAGTGGTTTACCATTTTCCCCTCCTGTTCATTTAACAGATAAGAAAAGTGAGGAAAACAGTGCTAATTGACTTGTCCAGGGACACATAACCAGTAAATGTTGGGGGCTACCTTTGAACTCAGGAAGATGAATCTTCCTGACACTAGATCCTGCACTCTACACATTATACCATCTAGCAACCCTCTTCTAGACTTACTCTTGGAAACAAGTGATGATAAGTTTTCATGATTTCTTAAATTTATACTTTGAATAATTGAATAGTTATTTTTTATAATGTTCCAATAGCATAGGCAAAAACCATCAAGACCACTTACACTAGCACTTAGACATTTTCTTGTCCTTGTGGCAGAAAGGAAAAGCAAAGCAGATTCAATTGTTTTGAGATATAGATATCTGTTGTCCATTCAGCCTTCCCCCATTTCTTTGAGCCTGTAGAATTGTGGGTCATATATTTATGCCTGGAGTACTTCATCAAAAAATTCTGAAGCAAAGAACTCACTTGAAGGAAAAATAGCCAACCTGGAAATGAGATCCAATTAAGTTTTCCCCCTCATTTTATGCTACAGGTTTGATGGATAGTTGTATTTATACCAAATGGGGAGGATGCTTTAAAAAGAAGTGATGATTATTATTACTATGTATTTATTCAGAGCTTAGTTTCTGTTATTTATCCTTTACCAAACTATATACAAGTAAACTTTGCAGAAGACAACTTGTCAGCAATTTCCATACACCCACTCTTCTAAGTGTAGATTTCTTTTAAGCTGAACTGAGAAATAGTTTATAGAAATAATTTATTTTTAGTAACATAATTTGGAAGTTATAGTTCAAATTCTGTCAAGGACATTTAGTTGGGAAATCATTTTTTTTCCTATGCAACCTATGTTATTAATATGGATAAGATAAAGAACGAAGAAAAATAAAAAAAAGAATGAAAGAAGGGACCTGGAAATATGCTGTTAGAGGATCAATGGAAGGAATTGAGGATTTAGGTAAGATATATTTATTGTTTTCAAGTATTTGAATGGCTGGCATTTAGAGGAAGGATTAGGCTTTCTTTGCTTGGACACAGAAGACAACACTAAGAACAATGGATAGAACTTTCAAAAAGATGCTTTTTTATTGCTGCAAATAAATATGTCTTAAAATTTAGTTATTCAAAAATTGAATGACTACCTTGGAAAATAATGTGTTCCCTTTCAATGATGTTTCAAGAAAAGGATCAATATTCTCTTACAATATGGAGGGAAATTTATGTTCAGATGCAATTTGTTTATAAGTCTCAAATACTATCACATTCTTACAGTAGCTAAATCTGTGTTTCACCAGTATAAATTATTGGAGGCTTAAGTTATATTTATATAATTGTAAGTAGCAAAAATTTTCTTCACTAAACCTGTAATAGTAATGGGCTTCCCATTTGAAGGTGGCTCTTTTTATAGAATTAGGGAGTATTATTATTTTTATTATAATATACATTTATAACTTTTAAAAAAATCTATTTCCATTTTTACTTCTCCAGTGCCAAGCTGTTTCCATTCACAAAACAACAAAGTGTTCTAAAAATGACTTTGGATTTTATAGAAAATTCATTTAATAGCAGCAAATTCTCTGGCTTAGTCATGGTACTTCTATTCCCTTATAGTGCAAAAATGCAGGCATTTAGTCAAAGATTCAAATGTTCATTAATGCCATCCCCCAATAATTGTAAGGTGTCATACTGATTAAAATTGTCTAGATTAAACTTTTTTCTGGCTTTTCTTTTGGTCTAAAGGTTTAATTGACTGAGTAGCTACTAATAGAAAGAATCTCTTAGCAACATGACTGAGCAATAATTCTATTTAGGCTTTGACTGATCATATGAATATGGAGATTGGAGGTGTGGTGTTGGAAAAGAATTATGCTGGTCAGGGATGATCCAAAATCAAGAAATGATTCCATTTGAAGAGTTCCCCTTGGCTGTGTCTGGGAAATAAAATATCTTTATTTATGAAGAACCTTGAGAAAGTAATTAACAAGGAAGACTGCTGCAGGCTCTACACATTTGCCTGAGTACCATATGAGCTATAACTTTAGAAAATAGTCAGGGCTTTGCCAGGTTGAAAGGATACTGATAATATATTCATTCTTACATTTCTTCAGCATGATCATGACAATAGCAATACTTACCACCTCAAAAAAAAAAAGTGTGTGAGGTGACCTGTGACTTCATTGGTCTCAGTAACACAGAAAACCCTCTTGATTAACATAGAGATTCTTGTTTGGCAAATTTATAATCTTATAGAGTAATAAAAGAAGCTAATATGTTAAGCAGATTTTCAAACAGTCAGTATGGGTTGAAGGCAGAGAAATGTTTGTACCCAAACATTTATGGTTCCAAGGAAGGACTTTGGTCATTTAAACCATCCTTTCTCAGTAAAACTTCAAAATTTAAATGCAAAGTAACAATGAAAATCTAGGATAGTTTCTCTTTCACATCCATACTCCAGAAACATTAAAATATTTTCAATAGACATGTGGATTGAACACACAGACCCATAAACACTTAGACTATTGCCAAAAATTCATCAGTGATCATACAGTTATTAAATTACTATTATGTGCCAGGAACTATGGTAAAGCCTAGAAAAAAAGGTCAATAGTCTCTGTCCATTGATCACAATTATTTGTTTTTTTGTTTGGTCACTTATGGGGAATTGTTGTTTTTGTTTGAAATGCCATTGCTGAACTCAAAAGTCTGCCTCTGTGGACATCACATAAGAGACCCATGGGAATGTTTTCTCTATGATTCATCCTCAAATACAAAGGACAGAAATGCAACTCCAAAAGAAAGCATAGGGGAAAAGATGTACTTATCTAGAAAATAATGGTGATTTTAATTGGTCGAATGCCAACTTCAATTTCCACATGCATCATATTAACCCTAGGATTGAGGGCATTTCAGGGACATTGAGTAAATATCTCCTGATGTGAAGAGATAATGGCATCATCTCCACCTCTTAACATTTCTTCTTTCTCCTTATTTTCTTTGCCCTTCTCCTTCTCAGTCCTTAAGATTTCACATTTTTACATACCTTGCTAAGGACATTGTATTTATACAGGAAGAAATGTCTATGTAAAGAATAGAAACTAGGTAAAAAAATCTATTTAGGAAAATACTTCTACAAGGACACTCTATATTTGTTAAACTCCTGAAAAAAAAAGTGAACAGTTATAAATGCAATTTAACGACAAATTTCTTGTGGGTTGAATCAGTATATAATACAAAGATACAATTTGTATAATGTATATCCCCTTTCAAGTTTCCTTTAGGAAAATAAAGTATTTTAAAAGCAGAAACTTTTAGTTGTTTTTTTTGTTTTTGTTTTTTTCCATTCACAATATCTCTAATATTTAGCTCGATTTCTGACACAAAGTGAGGGCTTAATAAATGTTTTGTGATTGATTGATTTAAATATGATTTGGCATACAGGAAAGAATATTAGAGCAAGACTGAAAAGACAAACTCATGTTCAGATCCAGATCCCACACTTACTTAAAGAGTTTCCTAGCTCAAGCCACTTAGCTTAATTTCTTCTTCTTTCTAAATGTGTTCACAATATATAACATTTCATGTATGTCACACACACATATATATATAGATAGATAGATAGATAGATAGATAGATAGATATAGATAGATATATAAACATATATATATATATATATGATGTTTACAATGCCAATTAACTTTTATTTTTATATGTGTATGTAAAATAATAGATATGGCAAAATTTGAAAATAAAGGCATGAAAATAATATTTTAAGACCATAGCTTTAGCACTTGAAATAAAGATACCTTTATTTTACAAATGAAGAGACTAAGTATTAGAAAACTTAATTTAATTAGTTGGACTTTGTACTACAGATCTTAAATGGAAGAGCTGGCAGTCAGATTCATGCCATTACTCTAAATTCCAAACTGGGAAGGAAAAATATGAAAAGAACAGAAATGAAGCAGTTAACCAAGATAAAGGATAAGTTTAATCTGAAGAAAACCACTTATAAGAGATAAAGATTCTATCAAACTAACAGCTGAGGAAGGTATGGAATTTATAAATGGAATCAGTTTGTGTGGATAACAGGTATCTAAGCCTCTTTAGCAGCCAATATGCAATCATAATTAGGTATAATTTAATCTTAAATTCAAAAGTAATGAATTTCATAAATATGACTATATGAGTCATGAATAGAACCAGATCCAAATTATAGAGTTGACACTTTGGGTATTAGTCATATAGAGAGCAGGAACACAGAGTGGTGAGAAGGAATGAAAGGGGAAGGAAGAAAGGCTGAACGTTTTTGGTTATTATGACTGTCTTACCAATTATATTTTTCCAATAGGAAAAATATGCCATTTTCTGTAAACAACATGTGTGTTTTTTATGCTTTACTGTGTACTTCATAAGGCTAAATTAGTAAAACTTCCCTACAATAAGTTGGCACCATTTTTTTCTATTCTAATTTCCATAGATGTTTTGATCTCCTCTTTTTAGTTTCTCCCATTATATTGTCTTCTTAGCCTTGTATTAGCACTATGTCCAATGTTTTCATGTATCTGTTTCTTCCTATCAAAAATAAAATTATCTGAGCATAAGTTAATACACGGAGAATTAAAAAAAAACATTGAACATCAAAACAAAAATATAGCAAATAGTGATGAGATTAATTCTGTTCTTTTGGGGAAAATAAAAATTGTAGGAAGGATAAATTTGATGGGTGAGAGATTAAAAAAGGGGAGAATAATTAAGAGGGAAGAGATGGACAGGAAAGGGAGGGGAAAGGAAGGGAGGAAAGAGGAAGATAGAGGAGATGAGGAGCAGTGACAAGAAAGGAAGGAAAGGAAGAGCAGAGGAGAAGAGGGGAGGAGAAAATGGAGATAAGATAGGAAAACTTATGAAGACTTTATGCATATAAGACAGGTTTGTTTGAAAGGTATGATCTATGAATGACAAATTAACAAAGAAGATTGAGTGGTCTTGTGGCTGAGGAATTAATCGTAACATTTGACAATTAAGAGATCAGTGGCAACTTTGGAAAGAGTAGTTTGAATTGAGAAAAAAATTTTAGATGAATGTGAGAAGAAAAGAAGTGAAGGTAATGAATGCAAACAGTTAATTAGTTTTATTTCCACCCTCACCCTCCTCCCTTTGGAATATATGGCTATGAATGGAGAGAATAGGAGAATAGTTTGAAGATCCAATCTGAATTACTAATCTTACTCTCTTCCTTCTTTCCTTTCTTCCTTTTTTCCTTCCCTCCTTCATTTCCTTTCTCTCTCTCTCTCTTTCTCTCTCTCTCTCTCTCTCTCTCTCTCTCTCTCTCTCTCTCTCTCTCTCTCTCTCTCTCTCTCTCTCTCCTCCCTCAATTTATTTATTTTTCTCTAGTTCTTGTTTTTATTGTTCCTATTTTTTTTTTTTACTGCTGCTGCTACTAATGAAGGTGATGAAGGTGATGAGGGGAGCCCTAAAACTCTCTCACTCTCTCTCTCAGTTTTTGGGGAGAAAGCTTGGGAACTCCCTCAGAGAAGCTTTCCCACAAGAGACCTGTCCCATGGAATCAAGATAAAGTGTTTTAAAGTGTTTTTTCATTCTGTTATCTGGGTGGGACTGGTTGACTCTTAACACTATTGAGTTGGAGATTAGTCCAGGGACACTCAATCAATTCCAATATTTTCCATTCTGATTCCAACTCAAACTGCTTCCAGCTCCAAGTAAGAGCTGCCCCCAGCTTCTAACCAAGGTTTCAATTGTAAAAAGAGGCAACTTGGACCTCATCCTTGCAGATGACCTAATATGCCATGTCAAGGAACTTTTCCCTTCCCTTTGGCATAAGCTAAAACCCTCTACCCACTGAAATGATATTTGCTTTCAGCATTACTCCCTCTGTATCTTTATCTCTCTATTTTCCTGACAAGACCTGATTCACTTTCTCTGCTAAAATAGGATTTTTTTCTGCTAAAAACTTTATATCCCTCTGTCAAGAACTTGCCACCAAGGAATTCAGTCTTTCTAATAAAGGTTGACTTCCTAATGCCAATAATAAACATTTTTTTGTCAGTCTAGCCTTTTGAGTTTGTAAATTCCTTTATAAAGGACCTTGGCCAATCAAAGGGGTTCCCACAACTCCTTTCCCTGCAATGAACCTCATCATTTGAGTTCATAATCCTGAACTTCTTCATTTGGCTCCCTGACCACCAGGATTTGAGGGTTGCCAAACCTCATCAAGGGCATAATTGGAAAAAGAAGAAATTGAACATTGGAGAAAGGTGATGATTGGAAAATGGGACTTTATGTAAGAGGACTTGTCTTTGATTAGATGAGAGAATCAGAAGGAGGAAATAAGGATCTGAAGTAGAAGTATCAGAAATAGGAATAGTTGTAGGGAAAAGTAATTTTAATATCAGAATCCAGCACAGAATCACATATATAGTTGGCACTTAAAGAATGCTTATGAAATTCAAAATAAATTCAATGAGATTGTTTTCCTCTAATATTTTCCTATATTTGGCCCTCACCAGCTGGTTAGACTATAAATTCCTTAAAACTAAATATTTTGAAATACTTCTAAGATCTATGTCTATATCTGTATCTATATCTATCTATCTACAAATAAAAACAAATATATTATGTCATTTGAGTTGAATGTACAAATCTAAATATCTTCCAGTCAAAAATAGTATGCATATAAAATGCCTTTATAGATTATTTAATATTTATTTTTATTTAAAATTCAGGTCTTTCTTGATAATTAAAAAACAGAGGCAGACAGCATGAATTTCCTCACTTGGCTTATCTAGAGTCATTAATTCTGTCTGATTTTTTTATGACTCTCTGGATCATATTATGCCAATACTATCCATAAAATTTTCTTGATAAAAATACTAGATTATATTATCATTATCTTCTCTCATGTGGAGTAGATTCTTCCTATTTCTGGGTGATGTCACACTACTTTTCACCCATAAAATAACTAACCTCTTATTTTTCATGAATCATTCTTCAATATGGTAATCCTGGCTTCATCAAATAGTGGAGGAAAATAAAATGTAATAGGGATTCATGGTTTATCTTAATCTTTCTCTTCTTCTCTTCTCCAGGATAGCCCATGAGTTTTTGTTCATGACTACTTATTTCCCCTTCATTAAACATTCTTTCCTATAACAAGGTATCCAAGGTGTGGTCACATCAATTATTTTATGTGATCTGAGACTCTATAAGGAGATCTTTTCATGGTTTTCTATTCAAAAAGTCTGATAAACATCATATTTTCTACCATTTATATTTACAAAACACTGCATTTTTTCTTCTCTCGTCCTCTCTTCTTTTCTCTTCTTTTGCTGCTTACTTTTGCAAGGGAAAAATACCTAAACTGGCCTGAGATATAATAGGATGTTAATGATTTAAAATTAAAATTTTCAAAATCTACAGAAAAGTTAGGGAAAACAGTATGAAGTATATAGAATTTTGTAAGTTATAAGTTGTAGTTTAGCTGTACCCCATTTTATCATATGTAAAGTAAATATGGAAATACTGACTAGAACTGTCATTGCCCACTGTCAGTACTAGTGGAAATCTTGTCTCTAACTTATATAGTTAAAAAATTGTCTAGAACAGACAGAAATTGGCTAACTCTAGACTACCAAATTTTGCCTGCCTTTTTTTTTTTTTTTAGCATTGAATTTTAAGGTTTGTTGTTGTTGTTGTTTGTTTAGTTTGTGCTTTAGAAGAAGAAATCAAAGCTACCTATTATCATATGAAAAAAAATATCCTAATTCACTATTTACTAAACAAATGCAAAAACAATGCTGGGGTACCATCTTTCATCAATAAAAAGTGACAAATCCTAGAGGAATTGAGGAAATACAGATACACTAATAAATAGTTGGAATTAGGAACTAGTCTAATCATTCTGGAGAACAATTTAGAACTATGCCTAGTGGTCTATAAAATTTCATGTTTTTTGACCAAGCAATATCACTACCAGTTATATATGCCCAAAGAGATAAGAAAAGATATACATAGATGTATAAACATAGATATGTATATGTCTGCATGTGTGTATATACCCATATATATTATATATGCATATGTATCATATATATATAATATGTATATGTGTGTATACATATAATATGTGTAGACACACATGTACATATAACATACATACATACATACCCACATCCTACTTGTTAGGATTATTTGTTATGATATATGCAAGTATAGTACTTTTGTCTTACTATTTGAATTACAGTGATGGGTTCTTTTTTATCACTGCCATCACCCACAATCCCATCAAAATCTGTTTTTAATTTATTTCCTTTATTTTCCTCATTATCAATAACACAGTTACCATTAACATAATTATTTTTATTGCCTATGTAAGACAGTGATCTCCATGTTGCTTTATTCTTGATAATCCTTACAGCCTAATATTTTTACCATTTCACCTTTCACTTTCTCTGTCACTCTGTGTGTGTGTGTGTGTGTGTGTGTGTGTGTGTGTGTGTGTGTGTGTGTGTTACTTTCTATCTTCAAAATTAGGCAGGACCATTGGAGTAGAATTTATGGAACCTTTTACCCAGTAGCCTCTTAATGCATATGTTTTATTATATTATGGTATGGTATGTTAAATTATGTTGCTTTGTTACCCTGCACTGTATAATATTACCTTAGACTACATCATCTATCATGTCAGTTTATGTTATGTTAGATATTCGGTGTTGTATTTATAAATTACATGCAACATATGAATATATGATATTCTATATATGACAGATATATACATAAATATATTTATGAAGCTATATTTTGAAAACAAAGTTAATTGAATTTTTCAACTCTTAATATACTTGTGTAAATACTAGTTTTATGATATATGCATATATATATATATATTTCAACTTATGTTAATAATATGTGCAAATATTTATATTTAATATCAGCAGATATTCCCTTCCACTCATATCTAACATTACATTGGATATAATATCACCAAATATTAAAGTTTTATTTTGATTTAATTTTGAGCATCTCATCTAAGTTTTTTTTTTTTTTTTTTTTTTTTTTTTTTTACCTTTATATCCTTTGCAACAGATGTGGACACATAAACTGCAATTATTTTTATTGTTGTCTTTTAGGTTATGTTCATCAAGAGAACTACATGTGAGATGTCTATTAAAAATGATGTTTCCTTTTGCCTTTCAACACATGATAAAACCAAGTGCTCAAACACCTTTATTTGCTTCTTCCCTAAGGAAGACTGATAAATAATTTCCTTTTAGTTGCAAATAATTTATTCATTTATTTTTTGGCAGAGATGCTCATTTATAGTAAGAATTTTATGATGTATATGATTAAATTATTTTAGTAGTGTTCTGAAAAGCAACTCAAATTTAGTGTAATAATAGGAAATGCATCAAACATTCTTTAAAATTTTATGGCTTTTCATGTCCCCCACTTTTTTGAGAGAAGAGGTATGGGGTATATAAGTTTATGGGGGTATAAGCTCTTTACTGTTCTGACTTCAAAATTCTTGAGGACAACTGTACTTTTCATATTTATTTAAGAAATCTTATTTTCTTCCATAATAACTGACATATGTCATATATGTAATCAGTTAATAAAGCTTTGTACACTTTTTTTATGATTGATTTATTGACTACCATTATTATCCTAAAAAAATGAAAAAAAGGAATTGGAAAGTTAAGGAACATTGTCTCTGTTTCTGTTTCTCTCTTTCTGAGTGTGTGTGTGTGTGTTGCTCTCTCTTTCAAATTAGTAATGATCAATGGAAAACTTATGGAGAACTTTAAATGAAGTCTGACATTAACAATAAGTATAACGCAAATTTATTCACCAGTTTAATTTTTTATTAAAATGTTTCTATACATGCAGATGTTCACAAAACACTGAGAAATATGGACAACAATTTAGAACCAATAATAAAGCTTTAGGATCTTAGTTGGCTACTACTACTACTACTACTACTACTACTACTACTACTACTACTACTACTACTACTTATTACTACTAGATATTGAACCAGGTGATGAAGGGCAGAAAGAACTGAAGGGAAATCAGTAAGAGTTGAATCCAATTTTAGCCTAGACATTAACTGTGTGAGCCTTGTTGTCACTTCTCTTCTCTCTGCCTTAGTTGCCTCAGGTGTAAAGTAGGGTTAATAATAATTTCAACCTCCAAAAATTGTTGAAAGAATCAAATAATCTAATATTTGTAAATCGCTTAGATGGTGGCTAGCATATAAGGTGGTACACACTTAATAATTAAAAAAAAATCTTTCCTTAACATTTTAGGTTTCAAGAAACATTCAGCAAGACATTCACAGAAGGAAATATGTGGATTCATTTCGATGATTTTGTAAAATTATATAAAAGTAAAATTTGCATTTTTATTTTAATGTTTCCCTTTTAATCTATGTATCATATGTTATGTTTTTATAAACATTTTTCAAAGAATTGCTTACTTAAGTTGTAATATTTACACTCCCACTCTACCACAATTCCCCTAAAACACATAATGCTACTGGCATTAGCATATATAACAATTTTTTTTTTTAAAAAATGAAACTATAACTTCTGGGAACTTTAAAAGACATTAAGTCCCTTTCACTTTCTTGAATATGGAATGCCAGTAACCCATACTGAACAGATGGTCATAATTTTTGATATAATACAGAAAACTGTATAATCCCATTTGAAGGTCTATCAAAGCATATTTAAACTCAGTCAATTAAGAGAACTCCAAAAAGCCTTTTTTACTGAGTCCATTCCAGAAATTAATTGGAATCAAAAAGAATCTTAGCACTTTTTATAACATGTGCTAGCAGTAATAGAAAATGACAAGAGAGTAAAATACTTTGTCTAATTTATTAACCAAATTTTATAAATTGGAAAGAAGACTTGAAACTGCCTAAGGGACACCCCAACTTTATTTTCTGTCCACTGACTTCAAATTTGATTTTAATTAAAATTTAGATGTTACCTTTAATTTAAATCACAGGAGGTAGGTGACATTTGAAATCAATGATCATACTTTCTTCAGCTATTAGGAATTAAGCATATTTAGATGGACATTATTCTCTCCTTATTGTGATAACAGATATTTTTAGATGGATAACTGCACACTCTTAAATTTTAGCATTTTGAGAATCCATCCCATTCTTATGGATGTGGGAAAGGGAACACAGAATATAGAATGGCAAACAATAGTAAATATACTGTAATGTCTGGGCTAGCTTTTCCAATGATCTCTCTAGAGTCTAAAATTGAGCTCGAGCACACTCATTGGGGTGTCTCTGGGGTCTGCTTATTTCAAGTCTTCTCAGCCCTTATATACTATAGTGCAATTATATCACTATAGCATACTGAGCATGTGCCAACTGTAGAACCATTACATCATCATACTAAATACTAAGTATATGTGAATTAGAGAAACATCATTTCATAAATTATGCTGAATTAACACCCTGCTGTAAGTATCTTTGCTTCAAATATACTTTTCTCAGGGCTCCCCAATATCTATGGTCCTCTACATCTTCCACTTTCTTTTGTTTTAGAACACAGGTGGTCACACCCTCCCTGACTTCTCAGCAAGGGAGGTGAAAACACCAAAAAGAGGTGATAACTCACTCCCTGACTTGTCAGAAAGGGATGTAGGCACCTAAGGGAAATGAGGAGCCAAACCAGATATTGTTAGCAGGTTTCCTTTGGGCTGAAGGGTAATTGAAACAGGTATTCTTAAATCCATCAGCCTGGGAAATATTACACAAACACATAGTAATATAACACAGGTGAGTAATGCTATAACAAACAATATGAATATACATGTCCATAAGTCCCAGAAGGAGGATATATTAATAACAATCACACAAACACTTTCTTAAGCAGTAAAGGGATAGTCCAAAACCAATATATTGTCCATTACTTCACATGTAAGGAATTCAATGATTCCTTTAAATTTTGAAGTTCTGCATAAGTCTCATATCTCAGGGAATCCAATGATTTCTGTAGGTTTTAAAGTCCTACAGCAGTCTTAACAATTTTAGATGTTCATGGGGAAGCTGTCATAACTGCCATGCTCTTTCAGTGGTGGGCACAGTCAGCAATGGAACCACCCCATGTTTTTTGGATTTTCTCCTTGGTTTCAAGGGTCTTCTCCATCTCTCTCCAATGGACAAGGAAAATACAGCTCATTTGCACCTATCTGATTCCTTCTCCATCTGTAAGGCTACAATCAAACCCTCTCCCCCAAGCAGTTGATCTTTCTGGCCCCTTCCATTCTGGATCTCTCCACATCACCTGGTGGTTATCTAAAAATAGTGGAGCTGCTCGCACTGGATATTACCCTTCCAGTGGGTTATAAAACCTGTCTATCAGAACCAGTGCATCTTTAAAAAAAATTAATAGTGTAAAGAGCTAAATTTAGAAGTTTTCTAGAGTTACCTGTGGCCTCCCCTTTTCTTTTTGCCTCTGAAGCACATATAAAAGTGTTATTATCTTATGGGTAGATTGCCTATAATTTCCCAAAATTCCCTAAAGAAAAACCTAAATTGATGATTCAATGAATCATGCAACCTATCAGTCTTAAAGACTATAGTTAAACATTTAATCCAGTCACATACCCATTGTAGGAATGTATGATATATAGTTCCTAAGAAATATTGTTAGTACCTACTAGTATTGATAGTAGAACTAAAGTACTAAAGATTGACAATGAGATCTAAATTTTTCTCTGAATTTCTCATTGCAAAATGAAATGGAATGCAGTAGTGAGAAACTTTAACTGGGAATACCAGGAAACCTTACATCAAAGCAAACATCACTAGTTTCCACCATTTCACCTATTTCTTTTTTATGGGACAATGGGAAGAAGAAGAACTATCTTACATGGCATCCCTTCAATATATTAGAACTGAAAATAGGTTATGGGAAGCTTCTATAACATTATTACTAAGTCTTCCATTCCCTAGACTAAATACCCTCAGTTCCTTTAAGTTCATAAGATTTTATATATCTTAACCCACATCCACTATATCAAATGTGGGCTGATTAATGCAAGCATTTAAAAAAAATCTGTATTGAAGTTCTTCCTCTTGTGTAATAATGCATATCATTAAACTTCTTAGTTTACTTGACAATTTGTGTAGGTAAAGGTTTGTGTCAAGTAATAAATATGTACAGAAGATTTTCTTATATGCATTATGGATGGTATTTTCTGCATGTGGAATTTCTTATAAGAGCCAATTTTTAGAAAAAAAGTCTACTTCCCTTTTTGATCTCAAATCATTTAGTATTTCTTAGCATTATTAGTCTAGTTTCTAGGACATGCATACAAATTTCTGGATTATCCACTTTGCAATATAGTTGAGTGAATCTGATGGAATATAAAATACTAAAGTATGTCATAAAATATGAAAAAAACTTTTAGTAACATGTGTACATAAATTTAATGTGTTTTAATATACTTGATATCAATGTATTGCTGCTCATTTCTGCATGTAATGAGGAAGTTAATGTACCTTCTTCAACTGACCCAAGGTGATAGCTTGAGCTCTTCATTTCTAGGTAAACTTGATTTATGATATGTGATTAATGGCAAAGCAAAACCTCAAAATTTTCTCTGATAGTTAATATAGAGTATACATATATATATAATATATGTTATACATATGTGTATATATGTATATACATATATATACATATATATATATATATATATATATATATATATATACAGAGAGAGAGAGAGAGATAGTATACATATATAATTTTTGTACCATACAACAGCTGCTAAATCAATCACAACATTTTCTTGATGGAAAGTGAAATTAAAAGGTAATTTAGTTCACCATCACTACCAATTTCTATGTAAGAAAGATTAAGTCAAAAATGATTTTTAAACCTTATATCTTTATATCAGAATCTGTGCTATTGACTGAGCTTATGAGGAAAGGTCAAAACAAACAAACAAGCAACAAAAACAACACAGGATAACTGAGGTCAAGATTCAATGAAGGAGATGACATATAGATAACTTTGAATAATCATTGTAAATGGGTAACATAGAATACATAGTTTATAAGGGAAACATAAAATTCAAATTATATATATATATATATATATATATATATATATATATATATATATATATATATATAAATGGGGAGTACATACATGTGTGTATATGTATAAATATATGTAATTTTTCTTTTCTGAAATTTTAACCAATCTCATAGGGATAAGGGGGTACCTCAGAGTTGTTTTAATTTACACTTCCTTAATCAGTAGTGACCCAGAGCATTTTTTCATATGGATATAAGTAAAAATTTATTCATCTGATAATTTGAAATCTCATAAATTTCTAATTCATATCTTTGATCATTTGTCATTTGAGAAATGACATATATTTTCATAAATTTGACTCAGTTCTCTCTCTATCTGTGCATGTGTGTATGCATATTCTTCATCAGAAATACATAACCAAAAAATCCAGGTTTCTATATACTAGGGACTATGTGAATGCAATTAAAAAAACTTTTTTTTCATGCAAAATGACAATAATACTCTAATCCACTAACTTTTAGTCAGTAGCAAATTGTTTTGATGATTCCTACTTTATAATGCAGTTTGAGATCTGTTATATCCACCTTATAATCCTTTGCATTTTGTCTCTTTTACTGCTCTCCTCTCCCCACCACCAAAAAACAAACAAACAAACAAACAAACAAAAAAAACCCTATTCTTAGTGTTATTAATTTATTGGATTTGTTCAATGGTTTGATTACTTTGTTTTTTATTAATTTTCCTTTGATTTTCAGAATTTCTAAATTGTTAATTTAGGGTTATATAAGATAATTGGAAATTTTTAATTTGTTCACTTCCTAGCTTATTTAAATTTCATGCCCAAGTCATCAATCTCCTTTTCCTTATTTAAAATTAAGTAATCAATTTATTAAAAAAAATTTTACCATCAAAACATATGTATGAATTCAACATTAATCCTTCAACAATGTGTTCCTTATGGACAATCCTTGTGCTCCAATTCCCCTTCCCTCCAACCTCTATCCTAGATGTTAGTAATCAAATATATGTTAAACATGACAGAATATGTTAAATCCAGCATATGCATATTTATCCAATTATCTTGCTGCACAAGAAAAATCATGTCAAACCAGAAAAATAAGAAAGAAAATAAAAATATAAACAACAACAACAACAAAAAAGATAAAAATGGTATGTTGTGAACCATACTCAGTTCCTACATTCCTCTCTCTGAGTGTAGATGACTCTCTTCATCATAAGATCACTGGTAGTAGTCTGAATAATTTAAATGTGGAAGACAGCCATGTCTATTAGAATTGATCATTGTATAATCTTATTGTTATCATGTACAATGATGTTCTGGTTCTGCTTATTTCACTTAGCATCAGTTCAGGTAAGTCTCTCCAGGTCTCTCTGAAAATAATTATGTTGGTCATTTCTAACCAAACAATAGTATTCCATAACCTTCATAAATTATAATTTATTCAGCCATTCTCCAATTGATGGGCATCCATTCAATTTCCACATTCTTGCCACCACAAAAAGGGCTGATACAAACATTTTTGCACATGTGGGTCCCTTTGCCTCATTTAAGATATCTTTGGGATATGAGCTTCAGTAGAAACATTGCTGAGTCAAAAGGTATGTGCTGTTTGAAAACTTTTTGATCATAGTCCCAAATTGCTCTCCAGAATTGTTGGATCTGTTCAAAACTCCACCAACAATGTATCAGTCTCCCAGTTTTCCCACATCCCCACCAATATTCATCATTATCTTTTCCTGTCATCTTAGCCAATTAGAGAGGTGTATACTGGTATCTCAGAGTTGTCTTAATTTGCATTTCTTTGACCAACAGTTATTTGAATCACCTTTTCATGACAAAAAAAATGTCTCCAATTTCTTCATCTAAAATTTTCTACTCATATCCTTTGACCATTTATCAATTGGAGAATGGCTGGATTTCTTATATATTTGAATCAATTCTCTATATATTTTAGAAATGAGACTTTCAGAACCTTTCAATGTAAAAATGTTTTTTCCTAGTTTATTGCTATCATTCTAATGTTATCTGCATTAGTTTAATTTTTACAAAAAACTTTTTAACTGAAAATAATTAAAATTATCTATTTTGTTTTTTTTTTTAATTTAGAATTTTTTCCCACAGTATATATGCATGAGTAATTTTTTTTATAATATATGGAATATTATTGCTCTTGTATTCATTTTTCCAAATTATCACCCCCTTCCTCGACTCCCTCCCCCCCGATGACAGGCAATCCCATACATTTTACATGTGTTACAATATAACCTAGATACAATATATGTGTGTAAATACCATTTTCTTGTTGCACATTAAGTATTAGATTGCAAAGGTATAAGTAACCTGGGTAGATAGACAGTAGTGCTAACAATTTACCTTCACTTCCCAGTGTTCCTTCTCTGGGTGTAGTTATTTCTGTCCATCATTGATCAACTGGAAGTGAGTTGGATCTTCTTTATGTTGAAGATATCCACTTCCATCAGAATACCTCTTCATACAGCATTGAAGTGTACAGTGATCTTCTGGTTCTGTTCATTTCACTCAGCATCAGTTGATGTAAGTCTCTCCAAGCCTCTCTGTATTCCTCCTGCTGGTCATTACTTACAGAGCAATAATATTCCATAACCTTCATGTACCATAATTTACCCAACGATTCTCCAATTGATGGGCATCCATTCAACTTCCAGTTTCTAGCTACAACAAAAAGAGCTGCCACAAACATTTTGGCACATACAGGTCCATTTCCACTCTTTAGTATTTCTTTGGGATATAATCCCAATAGCAGCAATGCTGGGTCAAAGGGTATGCACAGTTTGATAACTTTTTGGAAATAGTTCCAAATTGATCTCCAGAATGGTTGGATTCTTTCACAACTCCACCAACAATGTATTAGTGTCCCAGTTTCCCCACATCCCCTCCAACATTCATCATTATTTGTTTCCTGTCATCTTAGCCAATCTGACAGGTGTGTAGTGGTATCTCAGAGTTGTCTTAATTTGCATTTCTCTGATCAGTAGTGATTTGGAACACACTTTCATATGAGTGGATATAATTTCAATTTCATCATCTGAGAATTGTCTGTTCATATCCTTTGACCATTTATCAATTGGAGAATGGTTTGATTTCTTATAAATTAGGGTCAGTTCTCTATATATTTTGGAAATGAGACATTTATCAGAACCTTTAACTATAAAAATATTTTCCCAATTTGTTACTTCCCTTCTAATCTTGTTTGCATTAGTATTGTTTGTACAGAAACTTTTTAGTTTGATGTAATCAAAATCTTCTATTTTGTGATCAATAATGATCTCTAGTTCCCCTCTGGTCATAAATTCCTTCCTCCTCCACAGGTCTGAGAGGTAGACTATTTGCTGTTTCTCTAATCTATTTACGATCTCATTCTTTATGCCTAAGTCATGGACCCATTTTGATCTTATCTTGGTATATGGTGTTAAGTGTGAAACCATATCTAATGTCTGCCTTATAATTTCCCAACAGTTTTTTTCCAAATAATGAATTTTTATCCCTAATGTTGGTATCTTTGGGTTTGTCAAAGATTAGATTGCTATAGATGTACCCTTTTTTGTCCTTTGTATCTAATCTGTTCCACTGATCTACCGGTCTATTTCTTAGCCAATACCAAATGGTTTTAGTGACTGCTGCTATATAATATAGCTTTAGATCAGGTACACTTAGACCACCTTCCTCTGACTTTTTTTTTTCCATTAGTTCCCTTGCAATTCTCGACCTTTTATTCTTCCATATGAATTTTGTTGTTATTTTTTCTAGGTCATTAAAATAGTTTCTTGGGAGTCTGATTGGTATAGCACTAAATAAATAGATTAGTTTGGGGAGTATTGTCATCTTTATTATATTTGCTCAGCCTATCCAAGAGCACTGAATGTCTTTCCAATAAAATTATCTATTTTGTGATCAATAATGATCTTTTGTTTTTTTGGTCACAAATTCCTTCCTCCTCCATAGATCACAGGGCTAAACGATCCTATGTTCTTCTAATTTATTTATATCATTCTTTATGTCTAGATTATGAACCCATTTTAACTTTATTTTGTCATACAGCATTAGGTGTGGGTCAATAACCATTTTATACCATACCATTTTCCAATTTTTCCACCAGTTTTTGTCAAATAGTGAATTCTTGTCCCAAAAGCTGGGGCCTTTGGGTTTCTCAAACACTAGATCGCTATAGTCATTAACTGTTTTGTTCTGTGAACCTAACCTATTCCACTCATCAACTAGTCTATTTATTAGGCAGCACCAAATGGTTTTGATGACTGCTGCTTTATAATATAGTTTTAGATCTGGTGCAGCTAGGCCATGGTCATTTTTTTTTCCATCAATTCCCTTGAAATTCTTAACATTTTGTTCTTTCAGATGAATTTTGTTGTTATTTCTTCTAGGTCAGTAAAATAGTTTCTTGGATATTTGAAATCTAAATAAATAGATTTGTTAAGGTAGAATTGTAATCTTTAGTATATTTGCTCTACCTATCCAAGAGTACTTGATATTTTTCCAGTTGTTTAGATCTGACTTTATTCATTAATCGCCAGGTGATGTTCTCAGATTGAAGGTCTGATTATATCACGTCCCTGCTCAATAAATTCTAATCATTACCAATTGCCTCTGGGATCAAATATAAATTCCTGTTTGACATTGAAGGCTCTTTACAACCTGCCTCCAACCTACATTTCCAATCTTATATAATATTATCACCCTGAAGAATATTATCATATTATCATCATGAAGGGTCTTATCATACCCTTTTCATGCTATTGCTCCCTTGTGACATGATGTCAACTAATATTTATATAACACATTGAAATTTTCAAAGAACTTTATAAATAATTATCATATCCCATATGACCTTCACAGTTCTTAAAAGTTCAGTAATCTCCTCTAAAATTATAATCAAGCCTTGGCTTTTCATAACCTTGATGATGCTCTCTAAACATTTTCCTTGAACAGAAGGTGTTTGCCCCATTTCACTATAAGAGATTCCTGGTTTAGCCCTTAACAAGTTAAGTTCCTTATTTATCTATTAGCACGCTCACTTAATCTTTAACAAAGTTTCCTCTTTACTCACGGTTCTGGGTCAGAGAGACTGAGATCTGGATGGGAGGCTTTTCTACTGGAATCAGGACTGTGTCTGTCTGGTCTAGCTCCTCTTGTCAGGATAAGCAAAAGTCCTTGCCCCACGTTGGGCGCCAAATGTAGCGAACTGTCGTCTCCAGAAGCTGCCGGATCACTCTCTGGGAAGAGATCTGCTGTGTCTTCTACTCAAATCTCTCCAACAGATTCTTTTTCCTGTAGTGAACCGTTGTCTCCATGTAGTTGCTGTTAACTCTTGTCCTTAGAAGTGACTTCCCTTCCTGCAGAGAGCCCCGTCAAGCCTGATGCAATGCAGAGTCCTTTTCTATCTCTGAGAGTCCTCTCTTTTATTCTCCCAGAGAATGGGCGTGGGATAATGCAAGGGCTTCTGGGAAGAACCACCTCAGCCAATGAGCCTGCTCCTTCTCACCTTGTAATTGTCCAACCTGAATTCTCACCTTGTCACTATCCAGACAACCCGAGTTCTCACCTAGTAATCCCAACAGAAAGTGTCTTGTAATTTTGCTCATGTAGTTCCTGACTTTCCCTTGGCAAATAGATTCCCAAATATTTTATACTATTGACATTTCTTTTAAGTAGAATTTCTTTTTGTATCCTTTGTTGTTGGATTTTGTTAGTGACATATAAAAATGCTGATGATTTATATGAATTTGTTTTGTATACTGCAACTTTGCTAAAGTTGTGGATTATTCCTAATAGTGTTTTAGTTGATTCTTTAGGGTTCTCTAAGTATACCATTATATCATCTGCAAAGAGTAATAACCAACTCTAATTCCTTTAATCTCTTTTACTTCTGATATTCCCAAACCTAGCATTTCTAATATAATATTAAATAGTAATGATGGTAGTGGGCAATCTTGTTTCACTCCTGATCTTATTGAAAATGGTTCCAGTTTAGCCCCATTACATATAATACTTGCTGGTGATTTTAAGTAGAAGTTACTCAATATTTTAAGAAAAAGTCCATTTATACCTATATTCCCTACTGTTTTTAATAGAAATGCATGTTAGATTTTATCAAATGCTTCTTCTTCATCTATTGAGATAATTATATTGTTTTTGTTAAATTGTTAATTGATATAGTCAATTATGCTAATAGTTTTGTTTTTGTTTTTGTTTTTTTTTTAATATTGAAGAAGCCCTGCATTTTTGGTATAAATCTTACTTGGTCATGATGTATTATCTGGGGGATGATTTTCTGTAATCTCTTTACTAATTCTTCATTTAAGATTTTTGCATCAATATTCATTATGGAGATTGGTTTATACTTTTCTTTCTCTGTTTTAATCCTACCTGGTTTAGGTATCAGTACTATGTCTATGTAATAAAAGGAATATGGTAAGAGTCATTCATTCTCTATTTTTTCAAATAGTTTGTATAGTATTGGAATTAATTGTTCTTTACATATTTAGTAGAATTCAGATGTAAATGCACCTGGTCCTGCAAATTTTTCCTTAGGGAATTGATAAATAGTTGTTTAATTTCTTTTCTAAAATGGGACTATTTAAGTAATTTATTTCCTCTTCTGTTAAGCTGGGCAATCTATATTTTTATAGGTATTCCTCCTTTTCACTTAGGTCATCACATTTATTGGCATAAAGTTGGGCAAAATTTGCTATAATTTATTCATCATTGGTGGAAAGTCCTCCCTTTTTATTTTGGAGACTAACACTTGGGTTTTCTTCTTTCCTTTCTCTAATCAAATTACATAAAATTTTATCTATTTTGTGGGTTTATTCACAAAACCAACTCTTAGCTTTATTAATTCAATAGTTTGTTTTTTTTTTTGCTTTCAATTTTATTAATTTCTCCTTTTATTGTTAGTATTTCAAGTTTGATATTTGAGTCTAGGTATTTATTTGCTTTTTTTCTAGATTTTTTAGTTGTAAGCCCAAATTAATTGATCTTCTCTTTCTCTATATTATGCAAGTAAGCATTTCCCCCTATTACTGTTTTTGCTGCATAACACAAAATTTTACCAAATTTTGTGTCATTATTGTCATTCTCTTGGATGAAATGATTAATTGTCTCTATGATTTGCTGTTTTATCCATTCATTCTTTAGGATGGGATTATTTAGTTTCCAGTTACTTTTTGGTCTATTTCCCCTGTGTTCTGAAAAAAAATGAATTTACTATTTCTGCCTTTCTGCATTTGATTTTGAGTTTTTTATGACCTAATATATGTTCAATATTTTTTAGGTTCCATGAACTGCCAAGAAGAAAGTGTACTCCTTTTTATCTCAATTCAATTTTCTCCAAAGTTCTATCATACATAACTTTTCTAGTACTATATTTACTTTTTTCACTTGTTTCTTATTTATTTTGTGGTTTGATTTACTAGTTATGAGACCGCAATATTGAGTTCTCCCACCACTATAGTTTTTCTATTTATTCTTGTAGCTTACTTAACTTTAGGGATATTCATACTATGCCACTTGATATATATTTAATTTTGATATTGCTTCATTATCTATGGTACTTTTTAGCAAAATATAATTTCCTTCCCTATCTCTTTTAATTAGATCAATTTTTGCTTTTGCTTGATCTGAAATCAGGATGACTACTCCTACATTTTTTAACTTTACTTAAAGCATAATATATTCTGCTACAGCCTTTTACCTTTACCCTGCTTTAAATATGTTTCTTGTAAACAACATATTGTAGGATTCTGGCTTTTAACACAATCTGCTATCCACTTTGGTTTTATGGGAGTGTTAATCCCATTCACATTTAAGGTTAAAACTACTAATTCTGTATTTCCTGCCATCTTATTAACCCCAAATTGTACTTTTCTGTTTTTTCCTTTTTCCTTCTCCCCAGTATTTTACTTATGAAAATCACTTGCCTCAATCAGCCCTCTCCCTTTAGAGTCCCTCCTTCTTTCTTAAATCTTTCACCTACTATTTCTATTTTCACTTCTATTTAGCTTACTCCTTCCCATTTCACCTTTCCCCTCCCACTTTTCTATAAGGCAGGAGAAGTTTCTCTGTGAAACTAAATATGTCTAATATTTTCTCTTTTAGCCAAATTGTATGAGAATAAGATTCACACAATATTTATCACCCTCCCTTGCCCCTCAATTGTAATAAGTTTTCTTTTCCTCTTCCTAAAATGTAATTTCTCTCATTTTACCTCCACTTTCCCCTTTTCTATTAAACTCCTCTTTTCACTTCTTGTTAGGATTACTAGGTGAGAACTCAGGTTGTCTGGACAATTACAAGGTGAGAACTTAGGATGACTTGATAGAAGGAGCAAGCTCATTGGCTTAAGTGGTTCTTCCCAGAAGCCCTTGCATTATCCCACGCCCATTCTCTGGGAGGATAAAAGAGACAACATTGGGCCCAGAGAGCAGATTGGCCTGGAGAAGGATAAGAGCTGGAGGAGATTCAAGAAGAGGTCTCTGCATTACATCAGGCTTGACGGGGCTCTCTGCAGGAAGTGAAGTCACTTCTCTGGACAAGAGTTAACAGCAACTGCCTGGAGACAACGGTTCGTTACAGGAAGAAGAATCTGTCGGAGAGATTTGAGACAACATATCTCTTCCAGAGAGTGATCCGGCAGCTTCTGGAGACAACAGCTCGCTACATTTGGCGCCCAAAGTGGGGCAAGGACTTTTGCTTATCCTGACAAGAGGAGCTAGACCAGACCTTTGTAACTTCTAGTTTCTTTTTATATTATAACAGTAAAATCAAATTATACATACACACTCACTATGTATACCCAAAATAAAAATACAGTTCTCAAGAGTTCTTTTCTTTTTACCTTTCTATGCTTTTATTTATTTATTTATCTACTTATTCATTTATTTATTTATTTATTTATTTTTAATTCTACATTTGGAGGTCATTTTTTTAGCTACGGACTTTATATGAGAAATAAATGCAATTCATCTTTTTCATTGAATGTCCATCTTCTTTCTTGAAACAAAATACTCAGTTTAGCAGTATAGTTTATTCCTGGCTGCATTTTAAGTTTTTTTTGTTGTTGTTGTTGTTGTTGTTGTTTTTTTTTTGTTGTTGTTGTTGTTGTTGTTGTTTTTCCCTGACTGTTTGTAATATTTTTTCCTTGTTTGGATAATTCTGAAATTTAACCATGATATGCCTTGGAGTTTTTATTTTGGGGTCTCTTTTAGTAGGTGTTAGGTGAATTCTTTCAATGAGTATTTTACCTTCTGATTCTAGGATATCAGGGTAGTTCTCTTTGATTATTTCTTGGAAAATAGTGTCTGAGATCTTTTTTCATCATAGTTTTCCAGAATCCCAATAGTACTTAGATTTTCTCTTCTTGATCTATTTTCCATGTCAGTTGTTTTTCCAAGTAGTTATTTTACATTTTTTCTATTTCTTTCATTTTTTTTTTTTGTTTTGTTTTGTTTTGCTTGACTGATTTTTGATTTCTCATTGAGTCATTCATTTCCATTTCTTCAGTTATGATTTTTACTGAATTATTTTCTTCATTTACTTTTTTGACTTCTTTTTTGTATTTGTCCAATTGAATTTATAAATGAGCTGTTTTATTCTATGGATTTCTTTTTGATAATTCACAAATTATTTTTTTAAAGAGTTATTTTTGTTTTGTTTTGTTTTGTTTTCATTTCATAAATTCTATTTTTATGGGAGTTAATTTTTTTTTTTAATTTTGTCAAATCTATTTTTAAGGAGTTATATGTTTTTTTCTATTTCATTATTTGGTAGTGAATTTTCTTGATATAATTTCTGTATTGCCTTTTCCAAATGCTCTTTTAAAGTTCTCATTTCCTTCCTTCATTTTTCTTCCAGCTCTCCTTTAAGACCTTTTATAGTTTCCTCTAGGGGAGCTTTGTGTGATAGTGACTTATTTATATTACCTTTTGAGGCTTCATCTGGAGATGATCTGCTTTTAGTCTTTTCAGGGTTTGAAATCTGTTCTTCTCTTTCACCATAAAAAAACTATCTATAGTCAGAGTTCTTTTTGTTCTTTTATTCATTTAAAAAAATGCTGAGATCTGCTTTTAGGGCAAGAGATGTTGCCCAAGCTTGCTCTACAAGCCACAGTGACTATGCTGAGTTAATGCTGATTTATTCCCTGTGCTGGGTGGGTATGGCCAGGTCCCATGGGATTCTGGAATTTTGGGGTTCTCTATTTACATTTTGTGCTTGTTTTGGGTGTTTATAATTTCTCTGCTGTTCTCCTTACTTCAACCAGGGTAGAGTAGCCAACAGTACTATAGAGTCTTCCCCATAGGTTCTCCACCATATGGAGTTCACAGTTCCCTGGGACTCTGCATTGCCTGCACTTAGAATATGTGCTCAGCCTTCTTGCAATAGGCCTGCCTCCCTCTATGTCCAATTGAAACAGACCTTTTTTGGCAATCTTTAAAATTGTCTTCTGCTGCTAATTTGTTACACTCTCAATATTTGTGGGTTCTGCCAGTCCAGAGCTAATTCAGAGACTAGTTCTGGTAATTAATGTAAGGGTAGTAGTAGAAGGTCAGAAAGAAACATGTCTCATCTCCTCCATCTTGCATAGATTCCATAGTGAATTCTTTTCTGTTTCCATTCAATTTTGTCCAATGATCTAACATACCTGACTTTTCTAAAATTATAATGTACCTCCTTAACTTCTTTCTTATTTACTTTGTGGTTTGTTTTATCTAATTCTAAGATTGGAGTACCCCATCAGTATTGTGTTGCTGTCTATTTCTTTTTGCATCTCTCTTAACTCCTCCTCTAGGAATTTGGATGCTATACCACTTGGTACATATCTATTTAGTATTGATATTGCTTCATTATCTATGATAACCTTTAGCAAGATATATATATATATATATATATATATATATATATATATATATATATTTTTTTTTTTTTTCTTTATGTAATTAGAACTATTTTTGCTTTTACTTGGGATCTGAAATCTGAATTTTTACCCCTGCTTTTATTACTTCGTGTAAAGCATAACACATTCTGCTCCAGACTTTTACCTTTACTCTATATGTATCACTGTGTTAAATGTGTTTCTTTTAAACAACAAATTATAGGATTCTGGCTTTTAATCCAGTCTGCTGTCCTTTTGTTTTATGGGAGAGTTCAACCCATTCATATTCACAGTTAAATTAACTAATTTTGCATTTTCTGCCATTTTATTTACTCCAGGTTATGCTTTTCTCTTGTCTTTTTCCCTTCCCTCCTTCCCGGTATTTTGCTTCTTCTGACCTATCACCTCCCTTAAACAATCCTCTCCCTGTATAGTCCCTGGCCCTTTCTTGTATCTTTCCCCTACTCCTTCTGTTTTTCCTTCTGTTAAACTATTCCTCACCTTTCCCCTTTCACCTCCCACTTCCCTATAAGGTATGACAAGTTTCTCTCTATAACCAAATATGTCTGTTATCCTCTTTTTGAGCGAAATCTGATGAGCATAAGATTCACACAATATTCACCTTCCTCCCTTCTTTCCATCAATTATAATAGGTCTTCTTTGTTTTTTTTTTTTTTAATGACATGTAATTTCTCCCATTTTACCTCCATTCTATTCTTTTTCCAGTACAATCCCCTTTTTCACCTCTAATTCTTTTTTATATTATCACAATAAAATCAAATTATACCAACACTCTCTATGTATAACTATAAAAGTGTGATAGTTCTCAAGAGTTCTTTCCATTTTATCTTTTTATGTTTCTCTTGAGTTCTGTATTTGGAAATCAAAATTTTAGTTCATCTTTGGCCTTTTCATTAGAAATAAATTAAATTCACCTGTATTGTTGAATGTCAATTTTTTTTTTTTTACTCTGAAATATTATGTTCAATTTAGCTAGATAGTGCTGTGTTCTAATCTTAGCAGTCCCCTTTCCCATTTGAAACTGACTTGTTCTGAAGTTCTTCCAATATATTTTCTTCTGGGAATGTGTTGTACAGATATTTGTGGGTTCTGTCACTCCAAAACTAATTTAGAGGCTTAATCTACTGTTAGTTTGAGAGAAAGTCAGAGGAGGGCACAGAAAATTGTGTCTGCTCTCTACTATTTTGGCTTTGTTCCCTCAAAAAGATTTTTTTAAGTTGATAGTTTATTAATAAACCATATGTAATTCAAACGTGTATCTCTCACAAGTCAATATTATTGCCAATAGACCAGTAGACTACAACCTCTCTATGTACGATAATACTTTGCTTACTCTGAACTTTCACCAACACTGTCCAATAAATCATATGGGATATAATCGATATATATGAAAAGCATATAAATACACACACACACACATTCAGTTTAGATCTCTCTTTGTAAGAATTATTCTCCTCTGAAATAAGACCAGAATAAGCAATATGTATAATGTCACTATTTAAGCAGCCTTCAATAAATATAAATACCCTAACTGGTTTAAAATACTATTCTGCCTCGATGAGGTCATTTATTAATTTATTTATTGATATTGATTAATGTTTATTACTCAAATATTTTAATTAGTGTTGTCTCATTCTGTATTATAACCCATTAAGTAGGCAAATACAATGGATTGCTGGTTTTGATGGAAAATTGTGGTAAAGGAAAAAGTAATCTTTCAATGGAATGCCATAGATGACTAGTCTTTGGATATCTCAAAGATGTTAAGTGTTTAATGGAGGTGACATGTCAACATGTATATGAGTAAAATAAAAAATAAAAACACATACATGATGATAAATGGCAAAATTTGTTTGATAAAATACAGCAATGCCATTATAGATCTATTGGATTAGTGTTATACTTAAAGACTTCTTTTTGTTATAACAGCTATAATTACATGTATAAAACTAAGCACAGTATATTTTACCTACTCATTCATTTCCTCGTTAATCTCTTTGGTTTCAAATGTACTATGAGGTATAAATGGGCTCTTAAATATTGGAAAACTTGAATTTCTCTGTCTCTGTATCTCTCTCTCTCTCTCTTTCTCTTTCTCTTCTCTCTCTCTCTCTCTCTCTCTCTCTCTCTCTCTCTCTCTCTCTCACTCTCACTTTTATGAATTTCCCCTTACAGTTTAACTTCCCCTCTCTCATATTTAAACTTCATGATTATAGTTTTAGAATGAAATCATTGTTGATAGTCATAAATTTTAAGAGCAATTTCAAATAGCACACAAACATTAACAGTAAAATAAAACAGCAGGCTGATTATCTGCTAGTTCAATGTGTTCTTCTCCCCATTCCAATCTATTTTGATAGCTACTATAATCACATATGTCATGATTAACCTTGATTTTTTTCCCCCTCTCAAGTGGCTTGCCTGCACTGTTCCTTGATTTCTTTTGTAAAGAGGTCATGGACACTTCCTCCTTTATGATAAATTAAACACAGAGGTATTTATTTTTCTTCTCTTCATCAAAAATATGAATAACTTTTCTCCTTAAATTAAAAAAAATAAGTTAATAATCATAATAGCTAACATGTGTACTAAGTGCTAGGCACTGTGCTAAAAGCTTTACCATTATTATCTCACTTGCTCCTCGTGTCAGTCCTGAGAGGAGATGTTATAATTATCATCATTTTACAAATGAGAAAACTGTAATAAGCAAAGGTTAAATGATTTGCCCATGTATGATGCAGTTAATAAATACTTGAGTTTGGATTTTTCCCAGACCTTCATGATTCCAGGTTCAGCATTCTATCCACTGTGCTCTAGACACCCTTGAATAGTCTTACATTATTATTATTTTGAAATGCAAGAAGAACCAGAGATTTCTTGTTATTATACATTGAATTCTCTTAGGAATATTCTGAAACTCACTTGGCAGAATAAGATCCCAGACACTGAGCTCCTTTCTGGAACTAAACAAACCAGCATTCAAACTCCATTGCAGAGTGCAACTCCATTAAGCTGGCCCTGTTGTTTGAATGACAATATGGAGTATTTTCATGGAGTACTTATTTATACAGGGCAAAGCTCACAAGGTGGCCAGAAGATGTGATACAAGGATATCCTCAAACTCTCTTTAGAACTGATTGTGTAACACAGAAGATATTGGCAAGGGACCACCATGAATGACATGCCTTCATCAAAGAAGGTACTGTGCTCTATGTGCAAAACAGAAGTGAAGTAGCTCAAAATAAAAAACAAAAATACTGGATGCATAAATTAAATGAATCCACCCAAAAAGTTCACATTGACCCTTTGTGCATATACAGTATTATACTTTAACTTGATTCCAATATAGTAGTATCATTTTGGTCATATTTAAGAAGGAAAGACATCAACAACCTATATTCATCTATTAACATATTTTCTATCCTAATCTAATTTGTGGGATAAGTTATAATGTATCATAGATATTAAGGATGTTGAGAAGAAGTAAAATACGATAATAAGAAAAGAATATCTTTATAATGAGAAACTTTTTTTTTTCATTTTATGATCAGTTACCAATACACAGCTTTTAAATACTCAAATATGTAAATACATTGGTAATCTAAATTTCTTTCATCTGTGCCAATCCATTCTATAAGTAGTTTTTCAAAGTTCTCTAAAAAATTCACCATAAGGATTCGATACAATATGGTAGAGTCTTTCTCATTTTCTTATGAAATCATGAAATTAATGAAATGTATTAATTACTAAGAAGCTTTTTTCAATCATGCCATGTGATATTTCTCAAACTCCCTGATAATATTCTTCACCCTCTAGTATTTGTAGTACCATATCTCTTTAGTGTGATGGGTATATGCCTTTTTGCTTCAGTCTGTTGTGTTTCTCCAAAACTTTCTTCCTAGCAATAAATATTTGGGAAAGTTTCTAAAAGAAAGATTAGGTATAATTGATGTCAAATTTTCAGAGTGACTCAAAACAAGATCATGAAGTTTTCCAAAGTATACCTTTCTTGGTCTTTTATATTATGTGTAGTCTTCCAGTTCCAGGATCCTCTTGTAGCAGTTCTTTTCTTCTAAACTTTTCTCAAATTTAAGAATTTTATAGCACACAAATCAATAAAATAAAAAATAAACAAATTGGAAATGTCGATTATCTGGATTACTAATTTCTAACTTATATTCATAACAACTACAATAACAAAGGAAGTAAAACTGAAGAGGCAGAAGAAGGCAATTGGAACCACAAGGATATCCAAAAATTTTCTCCTTATCTCATAGGATAAAATGTTTAAAATGCATCTTTATTGAATGCTATTTTATGCTTCTGTAAGAATGGGGTGAGAAAGGGATAGTGTAAGCATACCACCTATTGATTATGTCATTTTAAAATGAAACCATCCAGGGAAGAGGGTTCAAAGTTGCATTTTCCCAAGTATTGATGACTTAGCTCATTAAAATGATTGTTGATATTTTTGGATTTCTTGCTTGTAATTTTGCCTATCAATATCTATTGGCCATTTATTTATTGTGAATGATTACTTTTCTTATAACTTTAAATAAATGTATTATCTGCCCTCTATTAGTTAAATTTCTATAAGTATTTTCCCTAGCTATCCATTTCCTACTAATATTAACTGTATAATTTTTCTTTGTAGAATTCCTTTAAAAATATATTTTTTTAAATTTACATCACTTTTTTTTGTTCTTCCACAATCTTTACTCTGTGTTGCTTGGTATTGAAGTATTCTCTCCTACATAAATGTGAAATTAATTTCTTCCTTGCTCCTCTATTCTTTAATATTATCATCATGACAACTTTTATTTCAAAATCATGATGAGGATGGTTTATGTTAAGTATTAGCTTGGAATGACAGTGATCTTAAATTTAAATAGAAACAGTGGTAACTAAACTGCATATGAAAAGACCTATGAATTTATATTGACTTGGAATATGACATATTAATATTATACATGAATTATTATATTTTTATTTATTTTGCTACATTTTGCTCAAGTTTATACCACATGTGGGAGTGTTGAAGGCAACATGTTTGTCATAAGCCAAGTCTGTATCACCCTTGGTGTACAAAACTACAAGGATGGTTTTTCAAAATTGGAGTTCTTTTTTTCTAAACCTCAATCAAACAATCAATCATCAGGAGTAATTTTAATCATTGGGGACTATCAAATATGCCACTTGTGTATCTAGTTTCACTGGAAGTGACTCCTTTTGAAAATGTTACATGAACATAATTGTATAAAGTTCATGGCTTGAGGAGGGGGAGAAAGTTAATATTCTACTCACTATGATACATTTGTCCTTTATCCTCTTAGTCATACAAATTTTTGGTTTTTTAGATGTCACCAATATGTCACAATTAATTGAGGTTTAGATATCAAATGATAAAACTGAATAGAATGAACAAAAGGAAATAAGAGAATACCCATTAAATGTATCTTATGGCTATACTTCACAAGCATTAGCAGGCTCTCATTACTACTTACCTGAAAAAAAAAGAAAAAAAAAAACAGAAACAAAAACACAACAACAACAAAAACAAACAAACTAAACAATAACACTAGCCTCCTAATAGGCCTTACAGTAATAGAATTTCAGAATTGAAAAAAGATCTCAGAAGCCATTTAATTCAACATCTGAACTTATATCAAATTCTACAATTTCTTACTTTTATATCTGAGAAAGAAATCTCTCTAAAGTATATCCAGCACATAACATTTCAGTCTTTGAAGGTCTTTAAAGCAGGGAAATTCACTAGTAGAAACTCATATTCATAGGAATTCAGTATCTCCATTAAACTCCTTTTTCTCACATTTTCTTATCTGCACAAATCATACATTCCTTATGAAATCTTGACTCTGAAGTTCCTAAGTTTAACATGAACCCATTTTCTACCCACAAATTCAAGTATCCTCCCTTCTGCTATTGCTACTCAGTGCTTTATAAGCAATATTTATCTTATCTTACTTTGTCCATAATATTTGGAAGCTATTAAAACTAGAAGTATTGACTGAATCCATTGAAGTTTATGTTATTTCATCTCAGTTGGCTTTCACTGTTAACCAAAAGTTCCTTTTTTTTTTTAGTTTGCTTTCCCCATTCATCCACATGGTACCTAATATATTGTGTATTTCAGGAGACACGTAGCTAGATTTCTCATTCTAAGTGGAGGCTTTTTTAAAAAATAATTTTTGAAGAAAACATAAAGTCACATATTCTGAACTCCTTTATCTCCAATATTATATTACAACATTCTTTCAATATCACCCCTCCCTCATTTCATTTCTCTGTTGTTTCCGATTCTGTGAAAGACTTGACCCTTTTTGAAATGTCAAGCCTCTGACTTGAACCCTCAAAGATAGGACCACTCTTATGATCATTTTCTCTTTATAAGTTTTGTTCTTTCCTTAGCCAATAGAGCTTTCACCTACCATTTGCAATCCCCTCATTCAAAAAAAAAATCTAAATGTTTCCTTTTTTTAAATCTTCCCCATTAAAAACAAAACAAAACAAAATAATAACACTCAAGTCTTCACTTAACATGGCTACAGCCCTTGACTTCTAAAGTTCTAGGAAAGATTTCACAACATTTCCTTCGTTTTTTTAGATATCATTTACTTTTACTTCTCAATCTCATGCATTAATCACCACAGATTTTAACCCCATCAATTGGACTAAAGTTGTTCTCTTCAAGGAACCTAGTGATCTAAAAAGTGATCAAATCATTAATCCTTTTACAAAGTCCTTTTCATTGTTGACTTTTCTTCAGTGTTTTGCAGTGTTGAATATATTCTTCTCCTGAATAATGTCTTGCCCAGATATTATATATTTCTCTCTCTTCTTTTTTCAAAATGCATGATTTTTCTCAGTTTCCCCCCTCTCCCAAATCATTTTCCATGTTGCTCCTAGTTTTCCTGTATGGATTCCATGGCTCTGTCTTGACTTTTTTTTTTCCCCCTCTATCTTTTTAATTCATTTTGTATCTTGTTAAACTCATCAATCATTCACACAGCTAGTAACTATTTATTGAGTGGAATAGTGGATAGAGCACTGGACTTACCATCAGGAAAACTCATTTTCCTGAATGCAAATCCAGCTGTAGATATTTTTTTGGCTATGTAACCTTAGACAAGTGGAAAAATATAGGTCAAGGAAATTAAAGATGGCCCTGGATCTAGATGACTCTGGAGGAGAAAGTGAGTCAGTTTGACCTTGTAGAGCTCTCTCTCATTTGAATCCAATTCACTTGCATGTCATAGCATCACATCCCAGATGTCATGGTATTCTTCCAGAACAAAGAACAAACAACAACCTGTGTGAAAAGCTGCTTAACATTGTTCAGCTGAAAGATTCCTTCCTTCATTTCTTCCTCCCTTCCTCCTTTCCTCTCTCTGTCCACATAGGGTGTCATCTACTTATCTACAGATGCTCTTAAAATCATTTTTTTTTTCTCTTTTGCACCTCTAAAACTTCACAAGGTATTTTGAATTTCATTGGTTAGATTGCTTTCTTAAAGACAAAATCTTAAACAAAAACCAATCTGATTTTAATTGTCCACCAGTGAATCCTAGGACAAGTCCTATTTAATCCTTATTTGGTTTCTGATTGACTCAGATTTAAAACAGTCATTTCTTCTTTGACCAGAAATCCTAAGGATCTTCCCCTCCCAAATTCACTCATTCATTTGTTTAAATTTTTTTTAGACTGACTGAAAGAGGAGATTATTTGCCTCAATTGGTACTTAACATTAATCTCTGAATGGGTGTGGCTAAGATCTGTTGAAAACATTGGCTGAAAATGACCAAAGCTGTCCTTTTTATCTGAGCTCTTATTTAAAGTGTAACAAATTTCCAACAAAAAATGTTTTGGAAAAATTTTAGAAAAGGTCTGCTTCAAACCCCCAAGTAAATACCAAATTTGAAATTCTGAAAATAAAAGGGAAGATTTTAGTAAAATTGAAAGTAAAACAAAATAAAACACTATTGAACTAATAAAACTAAGAGCTGGTTATATGAAAAAAACAACAACAAAAAAGGAACATTTAATTAGTTTGATTAGAGAAAAGAAAGAAGCAATGCAAATTGGTAGAATCAAAAATGAAAAGGGAGAACTTTCCACTTATGAAGAGGAAATTAGAGCAATAATTATTTTGACCAACTAACTATATGCCAATAAATATGATATATATATATATATATATATATATATATATATATATATATATATATATACATTTCCCAGATTACCAGAAAAGGAAATCTATTACTTAAGTAGTCCCATGAAAAAAAAAAATGAACTAGCTATTAATTAGCTCCCTAAGGAAAAATCTCCAGGGTCAGATAGATTTACATGAAAATTCTACAAAATTTAAAGAACAATTAATTCCAATATTATACAAACTAAAATAGGGAAATATGGAATCCTATTAAATTATTTTTATGACACAGACCTGGTGCTGATACTTTAACCAGGTAGATTCAAAACAGAGGGAAAAAAAAAATATATATATATACACATACCAATTTCCCTAATAAATATTGAGGGAAAAATCTTAAATAAAACTTAGAAAAGAAATTAAAGTAATCTCAAATATAATATACTATGATCAAATAGGATTTATAACAGAAATGCACAGCTGGCTCAATATTAGAAAAACTATTAGCATAATTGACTATATCAGTAACCAGACTAACAGAAATTGCATGATTATCTTAATAGATGCATAAAAAACATTTGACAGAATCCAACATCCATCCCAATTAAAAATACTGGAGAGTGTAGGAATAAATGGAACTTTCCTTAAAATGATCAATAGCATCTATTTAAAAAGATCAGCAAGGATCATATATGATAGGGATAAACTAGAACTTTTTTCCCATTAAGATTAGGGTAAAACAAGAGTACCCACTATTACCATTATTATTCAATATTGTATTAGAATGATAGCTTTTACAATAAGAGAAAAAAAAGAGAGATTAAAGGCATTAGAATGGATAATGAGGAAACCAAATTATATCTCTTTGCAGATGATATATGATATACTTAGAGAATCCTACAGAATCAAATAAAAAACTACTAGAAGCAATTCACAACATTAACAAAATTCCTGGATATGAAATAAATCCACATAAATTATCAGTATTTTTATATATTACCAAAAATTCCATTAGCAAGATATATAAAGAGAAATTTCATTTAAAATAACTGTAGATAGGCCAAACTAATATAATAAAAATGAAAATACTACCTAAATACTTATTCAGTGCCATACCAAACAAACTCCCAAGAAATTATTTTATAGATCTATAAAAATTAATAACAAAGTTCCTCTGGAAGAATAAAAGGTCAAGTATTTTCAGAGAATGAAAAAATACAAATGAAAATGACTTAGCTTTACCAGATGTAAAACTATATTATAGAGAAGTGACTATCAAAATAATTTGTTACTGGCTACGAAATAAGAAATCAATCAAATAGGTTAGGTTTCCAGAACAGAATATTGAGTGACTAGTATTTGACAAATCCAAAGATCCCAGCTTTTGAGATAAGAATTCAATATAAGACAAAAATTTCTAGGGAGGGTAAATTAGTGTGGCAAAACTAGGTATTGACCAAACATAGCACCATATACTAAAATAAGATTGAAATGGCATCATGATTTAGACATAGAGTATTTTTATAAGCAAATTAGAAGAACAAAGCATAATTTATCTCTTAGATTTGTGGAAAAGGAAGGAATGTGTGGGCAAAGAAAACTGGAGTACATCATTTAATATAAAATAGATAATGTTGATTATGTTTAGTTAAATAGTTTTTGTACAAAGAAAAGCAATGCAAGTAAGATTTGAAAGAAAGCAATAAACTGATAAGACAAATTTTACACTCATGGTCTTATAAAACCTTCATTTCCAATATATAGAGAAAAATGACTCATATTTATAAAAATTCAAGCCAGTCTCCACTTGACAAATAATCAAAGGATGTGAACAAAAACTTTTCAGATGAAAAAAATTAAAACCATATCTAGCCATATGAAAAAGGTGCTCTCAATCACTACTGATCAGAGAAATGCAAATTAAGAAAACTCTGAGGTACCGCTACACACCTTTCATATTGTCTAAGATGACAGGAAAAAATAATGCAAGGAAACTGGGACACTAATACATTACTGCTGGAGTTGTGTAATGATTTGATCATTTTGGAGATTTGTAGAGGGCCAGAACTCTGGAGAAGTATACTTGAAACAAGGATACTTACAACAAGGTGTTAACTCAGTGGAATTGATGAGATGATGATTCTCTAATATACATATACTTAGTATTTAGCATGGTGATGTGATAGTTCTCTAGTTCATACATAATCAATATGTTGTAATGATGTAATTGTAAGAGGATATTTAAGGGCTGAGAAGGACTGGAAATAAGACATTCCATTTTTGATCATCTTCCTGTTGGCTCTCCTGCCTCCTGCACTCAAGACTGAGTCAGATTATGATAAAGTCAGACTGCTGGAGGAGACTGAGACTGTGTCAATAGTTAAATAAGTTATGGCATATGAATATTATGGGATTTTATTGTTAAATAAGAAACTATCAGCAGGATGATTTCAGAGAGGGCTAGAGAGACTTACATGAACTGATGCTAAGTGAAATGAGCTGAAAAAGAAGTTCATTGTATGTGACAACAATTAGATTATGTGATGATCAATTCTTATGGACATGGCTCTTTTCAACAATGAGATCATTCAGGCCAGTTCCAATAATCTTATTATGAAGAGGAGGTATCTGTAGGAAGAGAGAAGAGTGTGGGACCTGAGTATGAACCACAAAATTGTATTTTCACTTTTTTATTGTTGTTTGCTGGCATTTTGTTTCAACTATTTTTGTGCAACTGTTTCAGATCTGTTTTTCATTTAGCCATAGTCTTTTTCCTGAGTTCTTACAACATGTTATTTTTTTTCAATTTATTCAACATCTTTGTCTTGTTGTCATATAGATAGAATAAATGTAATGTTGAAAGTAGAATTTTTACCTTCCCTACCACAAGTTTTGTTTCTTCTGCTTCTCAATTCAAGTTATATGTTCTAAAATGTTCTTGTAAATTTCTTTGCTGTGACAAAGAATTGGAAATTGCCGAGATGCCCATTGATTGGGGAACATCTAATCAAGATTTGGTATATTAATTTGATAGAACACTAATATACTATAAGAAATGACAAGTTCAAAGATTTTAGAAAGAAAGAAATTACAACATGGGAAGTTCTGCACAAAATAATAAAGAATTAAATGATCAGACCCAAGAGAACAATGAATACAACAATAATGTGCTAAGAACAACTCTGAACAACTAATTAATTTTGACTATTATAAATATCCAAATAATTTTTTAAAGACTTATAAGGGAATATGCTATCTACTTACAGAGAAAGAAATGATAAATAGAACTGCGAGCAGAATGAATGATTTAACACACATATGCATATATGTGTATGCCTATTCTTATCTAATGGTAACAATCTGTAGGGTGGACATTGGAGGGGCAGAAATTTAAATGATAATGTTTTTTGAATTTGAAAGGAAAAACAATTTATGCAAAGATGATCTACAGTTTCATATGCAATTATCTTTTTTATTGTCTCTTATGAAGATCCTAATTTTATTCTATAAATTGAAAATAAAATTTAAAACAAGAAAAAAAAAAGAAAGTCCACCCTTCCAATTCAAAATTTATATGTTTGCCATTTCCCCATTACCAACACAACCACCATCATCATCATCACAGTCATAACCAAAACATTTTAACTTTCAGTCTTAATTACCATCTAATCACTTATCACAACTTGTGATTCCTGCTGCATGTTGCCTCTTGTAATCATCCTCTACACTCTACTCACATAACCACTTTCTTGACTATGATTTTTTAAAAATTGTTCTTCTTGTCTTCAGCCTTTTTTTTTTTTTTTTTTTTTTGTTGTTGTTGTTGTTGTTGTTGTTCTACAATCTAAGGGTCCACTTGTTTTTACTAAAGCCAAACCTAGTAATGCCATTTTATTATTCAAGAAGTTCAATGGTTTCTTATTATACATTATCTGATATAATTTTTTCATATAATTATTTACATTTTTAATCCGCTATTATATTCTGAATTCCTTCATGGAACACAGTAGGCAATTGATGACTATTAATAAGTAGATATCAATAGATCAATGCCAATAGATTTACTGACTAATATGTACAATAAATTCCCATTCACTTCCATTTGCATTTAAAAAGCCTTGATTATTTAAACAATGTTCCTATAGTGATAGCCTCAAAGGAATTAAATCCAATTAATGACTGATTAATTTTATCATTCCAAAATCATCAAAAGGAAAATACTGACCAGGGCTCATGAGCACCACAAATCATACCATCAACATCTACAACTAGCCTATTTATGTAGTGATTCTTAGATAACTCATTAGTAGTCAGAAGAGTAGGAATAGTAGCTTCAATATCTGAATAAAACTCTGTTTCTAAATTTTAATTTGGCATCTGTAAGAAAGATGAAATCAAAAGTTGAGATTCTGGATATAGCTACTATATATAGGGACCCAGTTAGAACCTTTAGTAATAGTCTAGTAAGAGGTAACAAGAAATTAAATGCATGTCAATGACAGAAGACCATTAGTATAGCTCTAATTTCAATTGATCCATGGTGTTCACTTTCTAAAAGATATATCTGTTCACTCCAAAGCAATTAAGGATTATTGGTAAGAAATTATGCAGCAAAATGTTTAATTAAATATTCACTATAAAAGGGGTGAGATGACAGAATTTAGGTTCAAATTATCAATTTGGATGAGTGCCAAAGGGGAAAATAAAGGGATTATATTTTACACTGCCCTGAGATATTCTTTCTGCAGCTGGCACAAAAAGAAAACAGTTGTATATCTAGCATTGTGATTTAGTATCTAGAAAGCAATTTTATGATTTGTCTTTTCTGTGGAATTTTCTACAGTCTGTTAGATTTTTTAGCTAAGATAATGCCTTCAGAATGGACATTCACCCCTCCCCTGCCATATCTTGAATAATGAGCATTTTAGAGTCCTATAATTATTCTAATCATATTCCAGGCAACACTTAAGATTATACTTTTATGCAATATTTCTCTCCATTTCACTGGAAAAAAAAGAAAAATCAATCTCATGCTTTATTTTTCTTCTTGTAACAAAAGGGTCTTTTGTAGGAAGGAAGATCTATTACTTTCTAAGTAGGAATGAGGAAAGAAAAAAAAAAGAGAGAAAAGCAAGCTTTGAATTAGATGAAAAAAATAACTTCTTTGTTTGCTCATATCTTTTCAATCCCTAAATATGGTTTTCTTAAATTCAGATGGCACAAACTCAAAGTGTGAAAACCCAGTGACCAGGGTCCCTTTTCTCATTTTCATTGATTTCCTGTTCTTTTCCAAATAAAGTGATCACAGATGTCACTTCCGCATTAATGCAATCTCCCTGTCATCAACAAATACATCCTTTTACAATTGAATGTCCCATTTCACAGCATAATTCTCCTTGAAAGTGTTTCCATTTCTTGTTGCTTTTCAAGGCCTTTCAAGTAAGGAGAAAAGGAAGGATTAAGGGAACATTTATTGGAGAAAAGACTGTTTTAGAAAAAGCCTGAGTAGAGTTATATTGCCAAGTAAAGATTTTTGAGAAAGAGAAAGAGAAAACCACTTTCTGAGTACAGATACCTGTATTGAGTAAATTCAAGGAACCTCTTATTTATGAAGTTTTTCTTAATAAAGTTAAATCAAACAAGATGTTTCATTGGATTGACCCATAAGGGAAATTTTGTTGTGGTGATCATTTTTGTCTTTATTATCAAATACAGTATAATTTTAGTGTTCTTTTGAGAAGCACTTATCATTTCCATCGAATAGATTCTGCATAGCATGAAATTGAAGCTATTAAGGTTAAATTCTGTAAGACTAAATTTATCTCTCTTGAAATCTATGTGTTGTATATCTTAGCCTGTTTGATGAAGACTATTGACTCAGTATCAGAAACATTTTTGTTGTTGTTGTTGTTCTTTAGTTTAAAATAATTCTAAATTTCAATTAGACAACAGTGAAAACAAAAATTTACCTCTTTTGGGTTAATGAATCCAAAGAAAATGATCCATAGACTTAATAGTCGGGGAAGGGTGTAATTAATATGAGGCTCAGAATCATCTTTGGATGAATCTTTTTCTTTGGATTATAGGACTGGTCCAACAGAGGAATACACAAGTACATAAATCATGTTTGTAAAAAAATTCACACATATAAATGGAACATCTATATTTATATAATTTAATAGTCATCTATTTATACAATCTATATATATATGAATACATACATATATACTCCTGTATACATCTCCATTCATGTATGTATAGTTATATATCTTTATATACATATGTATACATTCATATATATGCATACATGTATGTGTACACATACATACATATATACGTGCATGCATGTATGTAAAAGCATGCCATAAGTAGATCTTATTTATATAGAAATAGATATATCCTTTTTAAATCAAAAACTATTTAATAAACACATATGTATTAAGCACAATGCTGGTCACTAGGTTGTTTATTTTGTTGTCTCTTTTAAGGATTTTTGTTTATCAAAATCATGATTTCATTGGGATAGTAAATGCTAGTAATACATTGCCTTCACTAATGTCCGTGAATATCTTTCATGTTACTTATGATCTTAGAGAGCTTACTGATGAGTTAAGTGACTTGTTTAGGGTGACATAGACATCTGGTTCAGAGTAAATCCCAGATATTGCTTCCACTGATAACACATCTCTACCTCTCACTGACACTAGGGCTACAAATAATAAATGAAATACAATAAGAAAATAGAATAAAGTAATAAATGAAAAATATATAGATGATGGATGGTAGATGATAGGGCAGCTGTGTTGAATAGAGGATAGAGTCCTGGGACTGAAATCAAACAAATTTTCTTCCTAATTTAAAACCTAACTTCAGATACTCACTAGAAGTAAGACCTTGGGCAAATCTCTTAACCCTGGTTGCCTCAGTTTCCTCATCTGTAAAATGAGCTGGGGAAGGAAATGGCAAAACCATTTTACTATCTTTGCTAAGAAAATCCCTAATGAGGTCACAAAGAACAGGATACAACTGAAAACTCCTGAATAATGACTATTTACACACACAAAAAAACATATATGAATAGTGTATATATGTGTGCATATATAGATATAGATATAGATATATAAACATATATATGAGTGTATATGTATATATATATATATACATACAATATATATTAATGCATTCCATACATGTCCATATATGCATATGCAGATAAATGAATATATATACACATACATAAATATGTTTAGATATGTTAAACATATATAAACAAGTGTATCATATTTGCATACTTACCTATGATTCTAAGCAAGTCATATAACTTCATTTTGCTTAAGTTTTATCAATTTCAAAAAGGCAACAATAATCACACCTATCTCCCAGAATTGTTGTGAAGATTAAATGAGAATACATTTGCACAGTAATTGTCACACTATGTAACATATAGTAGCTTATGTATAAAAGCTTGTATACTTCCCCCTTTTCAAGTCCAAAATCTCTTTAAAAAGGGGAGTGATTTTGAAATAATTTTAAATTCTGTGCTATCTGAGAACAAGTATTTTTTAACACTTGTTTATGTGTTTATTGTCCTAATGTCTAATACATAGTAAAATATTAACAAATATGTTTTGAGCTACTTCAACAGCAAAGACACTCTCCAACAAAGACTCAAAATGTAGAATAGGCTACCTCTGGAGATTTGTGGATACTTTTTTATTGGAGATAATTTTAAATGATTATAACAATTTATCAGTTACATTGTACTGTGTAGTGTCCAGATTAGCTGTCTGGAGGATCTCTGGATGAGACTTGGTCTTAAGTGGAGGAGTAATGAAGGTAGGAGAGCCACAAGGAGGATCTCTAGTCCTGTCTCTTTTTTTGCGTGTCTCCTCTGTGTCTGTGTCTGATTCTAAGTCTGAGTCTTAAGTGGAGTTTGAATTTGAACTGTTATCTCCAGTCCTCTCAGTCCTTAAATACCTCAATCTAATTGCATCTTTACATCACTCTAAGTATATGCCAACTAGAGTGATTATATCAAAATAGAGTGATTATATCATTATGTCACACTAAGTATATGTGAATTAGGGAACCATTATCTCATCACACTGAGAAAATACCGTGCTGTAAGTATCCTTGCTTCAAGTATACCTTTCCCATAGTTCCCCCACTATCTGTGGTCCTCTGCAGTAATAATGATTCTTTCGGGAATAGTGAAGTAGCAAGATGACTGCTTTTTAATTTTGAAACTAAGATTCCAAAATTTACTCTCAATATTTCTTTTGTGCTTCAAATACATAGTAGTATTTGGTACGTAGTAGGTGCTTAATAAGTGTTATGGATTGATTGATGTCTTAATTCTTCCATTTTTCTTGAAGTATTTTTAGAATAAATATTATAGGTTGTATTTTTTCCATCCTATATGTCCATGAAAAAGTACTTGACACCTAATAAAGGCTTAGCAAATATGTGTTTTGGATGTTTGAAATATTAACAGATGACATAACATATATTTACTCATTAGACACATTGTTTGATGTTCCATGATATAACTCAAGATGTACTCATCACTATAATCAATAGACCCCTCTATTTGTCCTTTTATACAATTTACTCCAGAATACCCATGACTAAACTGGTATCATATATTATTCAGTTAATTAAGATTTTAGGGATCCTTGAGTTCAATGTCATCAATTAAGATAAGAGGAAACTAAGTCTAGGGAGATTGTAAGTTTTCGAAATTTACTAGAGAATAAATAGCAGAACCAGAAATCTAACCCAAGTTATTTTGCTTTAAATACAGGTTTCTTTCTATTCTCTCTCATCCATTCCTTCAGTACTCAAAGGTATAATCATCAAAAACAATAGGCCTTTCAAACATAGGCATAATTTTGCACATGATGTTGCCACAGGTCTCTTGAAAGATTTATCCCTTCTATTAAATAACAGTATTCAATGATACTTCTAGTATGTATTGGCTTATAGTCACTTTAGGAAAATGGAATGCTATTGCCTGCCTTCTCTGCATCTACAGTATTAATTTTTCACTGCTACCATAGAAGTAAGCTGATATGTTTAATGCATTTTCCCTCTCTTGGAAGTCCATTTTGCTTACATCTTATGGCTAAATGATCAGCAAATGGTATTTTCTGTGGGCTGTTTACAGATGTTTTTCTTTAATGCTATCCAATTAACACTGCTGCTGTGTGTTCTCACCCCCTCCCCCTAAAAATGTTATTTAATGGCATATGTTAATGTATCCGTGCCTAGAGGCTTTTAAAGCAGCAGGGGCAATTTTTAAAAAAAGTGAATAAATAAACATATGCAAATCTGTGTGCAATCCTAAATGTGATACATTTTGACTTTCTGAAATGTTCTTTTTCACTTAGGATTCTCCTTGCCAAGTATGACTCATGTGTCAGCAGGTGACAGAGAACTTGCCTACTCAGATGATTGAACTAAAAAAGGCTCTGTGTGGGGTAAGAATGCATAAGATACCTGGTTAGTTAGAGCTATGAAATCCACTTTCATGGAAATAGCTAAGAATTTGTTATGTGTGGCCTGTGCTAAGAGCCTTATACTCATCTCATCCATCAATCAGTAGTCATGTGTTATTTTTGCTCCACTTTTCATGATTTCATTGTGGGATTTCTTGGCAAAGATACTGAAATGGTTTGCCAATTCCTTTTACAACTTGTTTTACAGATGAGGAAATGAGGCAAATAGGATTAAGTGACTTGCCCAGGGTCACAAAGATAATATGTATCTGAAACCAGATTTTTACTCAGGAATATGCATCTTAGCATTCAATCCATTTTGCCATGTACCTGCCTAAGCAATTATTAAGATTATGATATTAGTTGTGCTAATCTCTGATGATAGATAGGTACAAAAGACAGAAATAACCTTTGTAGATCTCAAGGAGCTTATATTTGTTATGGAAGATACAAGATGAAGTAACTGGGGATTCTTAAGATAAGAAAAGCAGTACCTGAGAGAAGGCACTAGCAACAAATGGAACTAGGTTAGTATTCTCATAGAAATGGCATTTGAAATATCTTGAAAGAATACTGGGAGTTAGGAGATGAAGGCAAGGACTGCGAAAATTCAAGGCTTGAGGTACAAGCAGTAGAAAACTAATAAGTCAGGAGATGTGTGTGTGTGTGTGTGTGTGTGTGTGTGTGTGTGTGTGTGTGTGTGTAGAAAGACAGAGAGACATAGAGAGACACAGAGAGATACAGAGAATTGGAGCAGAAATGTCAAATGCTGGAAAAAGATGGAGGAGAAGGAATTTGCATAAAAATAGAGTGACATAATCAAACCTACAATTTGTGAGTTACATTAGCAGCTAAGAGGATTTGAGTAGTTCAGGTGGGAGGGAGATACCTAGATCTATAGCTGTATGAGAAGAGAAACAAAGGTCTTATATAAGATATGCTGTTAAATTAGAAATTGTAAGAACTAATAATATAAGAGATAAGATAATTTAATTCTTCAAGTGTTTATTCCTAGATGATTCCAAGGTGGAAGTCTCCCATGAATGAAAGTAAGTGATAGCTTTCATAATAATAATAAGAAGAAATAATAATTTCATAATAATAAGGAAATTGGGAAATGGCAGAGTTTGAGAATAAAAGTTGTTTTGCAAATAACAGATTTGAAGTTTATATAGAATATTATGATATCTAAATTGATGTGTGTAAAAGGCATTTCATAATATGACTGTGCCCTAGATTTGAGAGCAGGCGTATACACACACACACACACACACACACACACACACACACACACATACACACAAACACCCATAGTTTTATGCGTGGAATTCAAAGACATCCATAATCTTATCAAAACCTCTCTTTCGAGAATAATTTCACTTTTTTCAAACAGTATGCATAGTTATCAATATGTACTCCTCATCTCCACCTCCAAGAATCCATGAAGTCTTAATTTCAGAGATTTGTGCATTTTCTTTTCCTGTCTAGATTACCTTCACTGGCATGAATAAATTTCACTCTAATGTGTATTTCTCCCTCTTCCTCCAAATAGAAGGCAAAAACTTTGAGGGCATTTTGTTTGTGGATTTCTATCCCTAGCTATTGTCACAATGCTTTGTACACTTTAGGACCTATTGAAGTTTCAAGAAAATCCATTATCAATCAAAATTCACTTTTGAGATGAAACAAGTAAACCTCAAAATGAAATGCAAAAAGACAAAAATAGTAAATGCACTTTCTCAGATCATAATCTGAATAATGCATTATGATCACCTGAAATATAATAATTTCATCATGAAAATCACATACAATATAATGTCAGGATAAAATAGACAAAAATATTTCCAATTAAATAATCTAATCCTAAGGAATGAATGGGGGAAAGAGCAAATTATAGACACTATGAAAATTTCATCCAAAAGAATGATAATAATTAAACAATATGCCAAAATTTGTTGGATGCAGCCAAAGCTGCAATAAGGGGAAATTTTATATTTCTAGACACTTTCATAAAATAAAGAAAAAGAAGATCAACAAATTGGATTTACAACTAAAAAAGCTAGAAAAAAGAACAAATTAAAACTCTCCATTAAATACCAAATTTGAAATTCTGAAAATAAAAGGGGAGATTAATAAAATTGAAAATAAGAAAACTGTTGAATTAAAAAATAAAACTAAGAGTGGGTTTTATGAAAAAAAAAACAACAACAAAATAGATAAACCTAGTAGTTAATTTGATTAGAAAAAGGAAAGAGAAAAATCAAATTGTTAGTCTCAAAAATAAAAAGGGAGAATTTTCTGTCAATGAAAATGAAATTAGAGCAATAATTAGGAATTATTTTAACCAACCATATTACAATTAATTTGATAATTTAAATGAAATGGAGGATTTTCCACAAAAATATAGATTGCTCAGGTTAACAGAAGAGGAAATAAATTATTTAAATAGCCCCATTTTAGAAAAAGAAATAGAACAAATTATCAATCAAGCCCCTAAGAAAAAAACTATTCAGTGCCAGATGGATTTACATGTGAATTTTGCCAAATATTCAAAGAACAATTAATTCCAATACTATATAAACTATTTGAAAATATAAGGAAAGAGGAATCCTACCAAATTCCTTTTATGACACAGATATGTTGCTGATAGGTAAACCAGGTAGGGTAAATACAGAGAAAGAAAATTACACACCAATTTCCCTAATGAATATTGATGCAAAAATTTTTTAAATAAAATATTATCAATGATATTACAGTAAGTCTTCCCCAGGATAATACACTGTGACCAAGTAGAATTTATACCAGGAATTCAGGGCTGGTTCAATATTAGGAAAACTATCAGCATAATCAATTATATCAAATATTAACTAACAAAAAACATATGTTTATCTCAATAGATGCAGAAAAAAAAACAAAACAAAACAAAACAAAACAAAAAAAACCAAACATTTGATAAAATTCAACACCCATTCCTATTAAAAAGACTAGAGAGCATAGGAATAAATGGACTTTTTTTTTTTTTAAATGATCAGTAACATCTATTTAAAACCATAAGCAAGCATCATATGCAATGGGGATAAACTAGAACTAATTCCCAATAAAATTAGGAGTGAAACAAGACTGCCCAATATCACTATTATTGTTCAATCTTGTATTAGAAATGTTAATTTTGGCAATAAAAGAAGAAAAAGAGATTAAAGGAATTAGAGTAGGTTATAAGCAAACCATATTATCACTCTTTGCAGATGATATGATGGTATACTTGGAGAACACTAAAGAATCAACTCGCAAACTATTAGAAACAATTCACAACTTTAGCAGAGTTGCAGAATACACTATAAATCCACATAAATCATCAGCATTTTTACATATTACCAACAAAGTCCAGTAGCAAGAGATTCAAAAAGAAATTCTATTCAAAATAACTGTCAATAGCATAAAATATTCATGAATCTGTCTGCCAAGGGAAAGTCAGAATATATATGAAGCCACATAAATAAAGTCAGATCTAAACAATTGGAAATATATCAAGTGCTCTTTGATAGCTTGAGCAAATATAAAAAAGATGACAATAGTACCCAAACTAATGTACTCATTTAGTACTATGAAAATCAAACTCCAAAAAAACTATTTTATTGAAGTAGACAAAAAAATTCATCTGGAAGAACAAAAGGTCACAAATTTCAAGGGAATTAATGAAAAAAAATGCTAATGAAGTTGGGCTAGCTGTTCAAGACCTAAAATTATATTATAAAGCAGTGGTCATCAAAACCATTTGATACTAAGAAATAGAGCAATATATGAGTGGAATAGGTTACAATCATAGGACAAAATAGTCCATAACTGTAGCAATCTGATGTTTGACAAACCCATAGATCCCAGCTTTGGGGATAAGAACTCAATATTTGTTAAAAAAAAAAAAAAAAAAAAACTACTGGGAAAATTGGAAACTAGTATGGAAGAAATTAGGACTTGACCCACATCTCACACCAATATCAAGATAAAATCTAAATGTGTTAATGATTTAGATATAGAGTAATATTATAAGAAAATTAGAAGAACATAGGATAGTTTATCCCTCACATCCATGGAGAAGGAAGTAATTTGTGTCCAAAGAAGAACTGGAATTCATAATTCAACACCAGATAAATAAATTTGATTATAGTAAATTAAAAAGTTTTTGTATAAGCAAAACTAATGCAGACAAGATCATAAGGGAAGCAATAAATTGGGAAATCATTTTTTACATTTAAGGGTTCTGATAAAAGCCTCAGTTCTAAAATACATAGAGAATTGACTCAAATTTATAAGAATTCAAACTATTCTGCATTAATAACTTGTCACAAGTTATGAACAGACAATTTTTAAATGAGGAAATTAGAACTATTTTCAATTATATAGAAAAATGCTCTAAATCATTTTTGATGAGGGAAATGCAAACTAAGACAACTATGAGATAACACTACACACCTCTCAGCTTGGCGAAGATGACAGGAAAAGATAAGGATAAATATTGGAGGGGATGTGGGAAAACTGGGACATTAATACATTGTTGGTGGAAATGTCAATGAATCCAGCAATTTTGAATTATGTTCAAAAAGTTATCAAACTGAGCATACCCTTTGACTAAGAAAGGGAAGGGATCCACATGTGTAAAAATGTTTGTGGCAGCCCTTTTCTTAGTGGAAAGAAATTGGAAACTGAGTGGATGCCTATCAGTTGGAGAATGGCTGAATAAGTTATGGTAAATGAATATTTTGGAATATTATTGTTGTATAAGAAATGATCAAGAGAATGATTTTCAAGAGGCCTGTATTTTGAAAATAAAAAAGTTTTATTAAAAATTAACATTCTAAAGCATTAATCTTTTTGAATATAAATGTACACAAAGCTTTATTTTCTATTCATTTAAATTTTGTCTAGGTCCAGGTAACTATACTACAAATACCCCTTACTTAGATTATCCTCTATTAGATGTATAGCTTTTATCATCAAACCAATTCCATTTATGAAATAATTATTAATGACTTATATATGTTTTGATTATCTGTTTCAAGTTTTGACATTTTTTTAAAGTAAAAATGGGTGGTTGATTCTAATAGAATAAAATAAAAATGTAATTTAATGGGGTTATAAAAGAGATTTATATAAAATCAAAAACACAAATGCAAAGTCAGATAATGATTATTCCAAATCATTGAGCAGATTCTTTTTTTTTTTTATTTTTTAAAAAAAGTTTCATGTTTAAAAAAATAAAATAATATCAGCTGATTGATATCAAAAGGAAGTTTTCAGGCTTTTTTGTCAACTATTATAATAGTTATTTGGAGCAAGAGTCAAGAAGATCTCACCAAAAGAGAAAGAAATACATTTGTACCAATCGAGGCACAAATATTTGGAATTCAGTAATTGATTCATAGAATATAGAATATCACCCTGACTTAGAAAGAATAATTCAGGAATGAAATAAGATGATGGAAGATAAGTCATGTGGTTCTAGTTGTTAAACAAGGAAAGGTGTAAAGAAAAACAATTGAGAATGATTGTAAGTCTGAAATATATAACTAACTAGTACTATTATCTCTACTTTATTATGGGTAGATTCTTGTTAATCTGTCCTGCTACTTCCTCTGAAATAATACTTTTCTTCTCCTGCCCTCACAATAATTCTATTCCCAACACATAGGACAATGTCTTTGCCAATGTCAAAATGAAATTGTGAAATAATTAAACTGCCAAGTTTAGGAATATCTGAGGAAAAATTAAGAACAACAATAAGGAGGAGGTAAAATTTACAGTTTTAATTGCATAAAATTGAAAGATGTTTCAATTTTGTTTTGTACAAATAAAAAAAATCATCTAAAGTTGAAAGAGAATAAGGACAAACTAGGTGAAAATCATTGAATCAAGATTTTCTGACAATTGTTCTATTTGAAAATATATATGTGGAGCAGATAGAAGTTTCAAAAAAAAAAAGCCATTCCCCAAATTATAAATGGACAAGTTTTATGAAGAGGAATTAGAATTTAAAAGAAGAAATCTAAGATATCACCAGTAATATGAAATAAATTGTAAATCACTCAAAAATGCAAATGAAAACAACTTTGTAGTTTAACTTCACATCCATCAGGTTGCTAGTGTGACAAAAATGTGAAATAAATGACAAATAGACATTGTTTGGTGTTTGACTGCCTCTTAAAATTCCAGATAAAATGTCCAGGCAATCAGGAAAACAACATGGAACTGTGGCCAAGAAAATCTCTTAACCTATGCATATGCTTTGATCCAGCATTACTTATATTTGGTCTATACTCCAAAGAAAGAGGATCAGGATTTATATATGCAAAATTATTTATAGCAGCTCTTTTGTTCTGTAGCAAAGACTCAGAAACTGAGATGGGGGAAAGGGGAACTTGGGTTTTGGAATGACTCAACAAACCTTGGTATATTAATACAATGAAATAATATTGTTATGAAAAATAAGAAGAAAAAAATTCAGGAGGAAAATCGAAGAAAGGAAACAAATCTTATTAAGTAATGTCTATGTGCAACTTTTTTATAAGAATTTTACAAATATTGTCTCTGTTTAATCTCACAATTAATTTTGAAGGTAGATACTTATTATTTTCTTTACTTTACTTTTACAATAACAGAGATAGACAGAGGTCAAACAATTACTTTTTGACTAAGTCACACAACTATTAACCATATATGGCTGGAATTACACTGAGACTTTTCTTATTTCAAACCAATCATTCTGTCTACTGACCTCCCTAGCTGTCTTTATGGGAAGTAAGTAGAGGAAGGCTTTCATGAATTAATATGAAGTGAATTTTCTAAATCCAAGAGCACACTTTATATAATAAGAACATTAATATATTAGTGATTTTAGAAATCTGATTTACAAAAATATCTATTATTCCCAAGGCTTCACAATGGAACAACAGAGTCGACACAAATACACACATACACACACACTTTTTCTCATTCATTTTTGTCAAGTATAATTTTTATGACTTCACATGGAGTTTCCTTGGCAAAGATATTAAAGTGGCTTTCTATTAACTTCTCCATCTCATTTTCCTAATCAGAAAACTGAGACAATCAGGGTTAAATAACTTTCCCACAGCCACATAGCAGTTAAGTGTCTGAGGCCTGATTTGAATTACAAAAGACTTATCTTCCTAACTCTGAGACAGACAAGCTATCCAAAGTACTAATTAGCTGCCTTATCTATCTTTGTATCTATGTATTTATCTGTGTCTATATCTATACATATATTTATGTAAATACTTATATGTGCATGTTTAAAGGACTGAAAATCTGAGTCCAAGCACTAAGTCTAACCAAGTACTTGAGGCTAATTACTAATTGGACAATACTCTATTAACATATGCTTGGAGGATGACCTTGTCCAATTATTCTGTGCTGGCTCCATCTGTAGGTGTAGACAGAGAAGTGTGAGAGAGTTGAGATGGTGGAATAGGATGAGAGGGATCATTCTTGGGTGGTGGAGAGAGAGAAAGGAGATGTGTCCAGTCCTATATCTAATCCCCTGAGGGTGACCCCAACAGACCTAGAAGACTTTTGCTTATCCTGACTCCAGCTGATTCTAAGATATCCAGGGTACTAACATGGTCATTACATGCATGTATATTTATATTCAATAGTTATCAACACAAATAATTTGTATCCAAACTACATAGGATGAAATTAAATTTAAAAGAATTAAAATATAGAAAATTGGCCAAGAATATCAAATTTTTGTGGGAAAAGGTAAGACCTATATTAACTTTTTTGATCTTATCTTTTATTGAGCCTGTACTGTATATACTTTCAGTTATTAAGGAGGAGCTTAACATTCTAAAATGTTTTATTAAACCGCATACACACACACACACACATTTGATCCAGTTGTGTAATAAGATGTAGGACACTGAGCATAGAGGAATGATAACTGGATAGTTACTTATCCTGAAGCTATTTCCCTCTGAATCTTTTTTTTTTTTTTTTTTTTTTTTTTTTTTAATTTTTTTTTATTATATATATATATATATTTTATAATATTATCCCTTGTATTCATTTTTCCAAATTACCCCCCCTCCCTTATTCCCTCCCCCCGACGACAGGCAATACCATACATTTTACATGTGTTACAATATAGTCTAAGTAAAATACATGTGTGTGAATATCATTTTCTTGTTGCACAATAAACATTAGAATCCGAAGGTATATGCAACCTGGGCAGACAGATATTAGTGCTAACAATTTACATTCCCCTCCCAGTGTTTCTTCTCTGGGTGTATCTACCTCTGTCCATCATTGATCAACTGGAAGTGAGTTGGATCTTCTTTATGTTGAAGATTTCCACTTCCATCAGAATACATCCTCATACAGTATCGTTGTTGAAGTATACAGTGATCTTCTGGTTCTGCTCATTTCACTCAGCATCAGTTGATTTAAGTCTCTCCAACCCTCTCTGTATTCCTCCTGCTGGTCATTTCTTACTGAGCAATAATATTCCATAACTTTCATATACCACAACTTACCCAACCATTCTCCAACTGATGGACATCCATTCATCTTCCAGTTTCTAGCTACAACAAAAAGAGCTGCCACAAACATTTTGGCACATATATGTCTCTTTCCGCTCTTTAGTATTTCTTTGGGATATAATCCCAGTAGTAGCGCTGCTGGGTCAAAGGGTATGCACAGTTTGATAACTTTTTGGGCATAATTCCAGATTGCTCTCCAGAATGGCTGGATTCTTTCACAACTCCACCAGCAATGCATTAGTGTCCCAATTTCCCCACATCCCCTCCAACATTTGTCATTATTTGTTCCTGTCATCTTAGCCAATCTGACAGGTGTGTAGTGGTATCTCAGAGTGGTCTTAATTTGCATTTCTCTGATCAGTAGTGATTTGGAACACTCTTTCATGTGAGTGGATATAGTTTCAATTTCTTCCTCTGAGAATTGTCTGTTCATATCCTTTGACCATTTATCAATTGGAGAATGGTTTGGTTTCTTATAAATTATGGTCAGTTCTCCTGACCCAAATTTATAAGAAACCGAACCATTCTCCAATTGATAAATGGTCAAAGGATATGAACAGACAATTCTCAGAGGAAGAAATTGAAACTATATCCACTCACATGAAAGAGTGTTCCAAATCACTACTGATCAGAGAAATGCAAATTAAGACCACTCTGAGATACCACTACACACCTGTCAGATTGGCTAAGATGACAGGAACAAATAATGACAAATGTTGGAGGGGATGTGGGGAAATTGGGACACTAATGCATTGCTGGTGGAGTTGTGAAAGAATCCAGCCATTCTGGAGAGCAATCTGGAATTATGCCCAAAAAGTTATCAAACTGTGCATACCCTTTGACCCAGCAGCGCTACTACTGGGATTATATCCCAAAGAAATACTAAAGAGCGGAAAGAGACATATATGTGCCAAAATGTTTGTGGCAGCCCTTTTTGTTGTAGCTAGAAACTGGAGGATGAATGGATGTCCATCAGTTGGAGAATGGTTGGGTAAATTGTGGTATATGAAGGTTATGGAATATTATTGCTCGGTAAGAAATGACCAGCAGGAGGAATATAGAGAGGCCTGGAGAGACTTAAATCAACTGATGCTGAGTGAAATGAGCAGAACCAGAAGATCACTGTACACTTCAACAACAATGCTGTATGAGGATGTATTCTGATGGAAGTGGAAATCTTCAACATAAAGAAGATCCAACTCACTTCCAGTTGATCAATGATGGACAGAGGTAGCTGCACCCAGAGAAGAAACACTGGGAGGGGAATGAAAATTGTTAGCACTAATATCTGTCTGCCCAGGTTGCATGTACCTTCGGATTCTAATGTTTATTGTGCAACAAGAAAGTGATATTCGCACACATGTATTGTACCTAGACTATATTGTAACACATGTATAATGTATGGTATTGCCTGTCGTCGGGGGGAGGGAATAGAGGGAGGGGGGGTAAATTGGAAAAATGAATACAAGGGATAATATTATAAAATATATATATATATATATATATAATAAAAAAAAATTAAAAAAAAAAAAAAAAAAAAAAAAATAAATTATGGTCAGTTCTCTATATATTTTGGAAATGAGACCTTTGTCAGAACCTTTGTTTTTAAAAATATTTTCCCAATTTGTTACTTCCCTTCTAATCTTGTTTGCATTAGTATTATTTGTACAGAAACTTTTTAGTTTGATGTAATCAAAATCTTCTATTTTGTGATCAATAATGATCTCTAGTTCTCCTCTGGTCATAAATTCCTTCCTCCTCCACAAGTCTGAGAGGTAGATTATCCTCTGTTCCTCTAATCTATTTATTATCTCCCTCTTTATGCCTAAATCATGGACCCATTTTGATCTTATCTTGGTATATGGTGTTAAGTGTGGATCCATATCTAATTTCTGCCATACTAATTTCCAGTTTTCCCAACAGTTTTTTCCGAATAATGAATTTTTATCCCTAATGTTGGAATCTTTGGGTTTGTCAAAGATTAGATTGCTATAGATGTACCCTTTTTTGTCCTTTGTATCTAATCTGTTCCACTGATCTACCGGTCTATTTCGTAGCCAATACCAAATGGTTTTGGTGACTGCTGCTATATAATATAGCTTTAGATCAGGTACACTTAGACCACCTTCCTCTGAGTTTTTTTTCATTAGTTCCCTTGCAATTCTTGACCTTTTATTCTTCCATATGAATTTTGTTGTTATTTTTTCTAGGTCATTAAAATAGTTTCTTGGGAGTCTGATTGGTATAGCACTAAATAAATAGATTAGTTTGGGGAGTATTGTCATCTTTATTATATTCGCTCGGCCTATCCAAGAGCACTGAATGTCTTTCCAATTATTTAAATCTGATTTTATTTTTGTGGCAAGTGTTTTGTAATTTTTCTCATATAATTCCTGACTTTTCTTTGGTAGATGGATTCCCAAATATTTTATACTATCAACATTTGTTTGGAATGGAATTTCTCTTTGTATCTCTTGCTGTTGCATTTTGTTAGTGATATATAAAAATGCCGAGGATTTATGTGGATTTATTTTGTATCCTGCCACTTTGCTGAAATTTTGAATTATTTCTAGTAGCTTTTTAGCAGAGTCTTTGGGGTTCTCTAAGTATACCATCATGTCATCTGCAAAAAGTGATAGTTTAATTTCCTCATTTCCTACTCTAATTCCTTGAATCTCTTTCTCGGCTCTTATTGCCGAGGCTAGCGTTTCTAGTACTATATTGAATAGTAATGGTGATAGTGGGCAACCTTGTTTCACTCCTGATCTTACTGGGAAAGGTTGCAGTTTGTTTCTATTGCATATTATGCTTACTGACGGTCTTAAATATATACTCCTGATTATTCTAAGGAATAATCCGTTTATTCCTATACTCTCAAGAGTTTTTAGTAGGAATGGATGTTGGATTTTGTCAAATGCTTTTTCTGCATCTATTGAGATGATCATATGGTTCTTATTAATTTGATTATTAATATGGTCAATTATATTAATAGTTTTCCTAATATTAAACCAGCCCTGCATTCCTGGAATAAATCCTACTTGATCATAGTGTATTATCTTGGAGATGATTTTCTGAAGTCTTTTTGCTAATATCTTATTTAAGATTTTAGCATCAATATTCATTAAGGAGATTGGTCTATAATTTTCTTTCTCAGTTTTCGATCTACCAGGTTTAGGTATCAGTACCATGTCTGTGTCATAAAAGGAATTTGGTAGGACTCCTTCATCCCCTATTTTTTCAAATAATTTATATAACATTGGGGCTAATTGTTCTTTAAATGTTTGGTAGAATTCACATGTGAATCCATCTGGCCCTGGGGATTTTTTCCTGGGGAGTTGATTAATAGCTTGTTCTATTTCTTTTTCTGAAATGGGACTATTTAAGCAATTTATCTCCTCCTCTGTTAATCTAGGGAGCCTATATTTTTGGAGGAAGTCATCCATTTCACTTAAGTTATCAAATTTATTGGCATAAAGTTGGGCAAAGTAACTCCTTATTATTTCTCTAATTTCCTCTTCATTGGTGGAAAGATCCCCCTTTTCATTTGTAAGACTATCAATTTGATTTTCCTCTTTCTTTTTTTTGATCAAATTTACCAAAGGTTTATCTATTTTATTGGCTTTTTCATAAAACCAACTCTTGGTTTTATTTATTAATTCAATAGTTTTTTTACTTTCAATTTTATTGATTTCTCCTTTTAATTTTTGTATTTCGAGTTTAATTTTTGGTTGGGGGTTTATAATTTGGTCTTTTTCTAGCCTTTTAAGTTGTAAGCCCAATTCGTTAATCTTCTCTTTCTCAATTTTCTTCAAATAAGCCTCTAAAGATATAAAATTTCCCCTTATTACCGCTTTAGCTGCATCCCAAAGATTTTGATATGATGTCTCATCATTATCATTATCTTGGGTGAAATTGTTAATTGTTTCTATAATTTGCTCTTTCACCCAGTCATTCTTTAAGATGAGATTATTCAGTTTCCAATTACTTTTTGGTCTATTTACCCCTAACTTTTTACTGAATGTAGCTTTTATTGCATTGTGATCTGAGAAGAAGGCATTTATTATTTCTGCCTTCCTACATTTAATTTTGAGATCTTTATGTCCTAGTATATGGTCAATTTTTGTATAGGATCCATGAACTGCTGAGAAGAAAGTATATTCCTTCCTATTGCCATTCAGTTTTCTCCAAAGGTCTATCATACCTAGTTTTTCTAATGTTCTATTTACTTTTTTAATTTCTTTCTTGTTTGTTTTGTGGTTTGATTTGTCTAAATCTGAGAGTGCAAGGTTGAGATCTCCCACTATTATAGTTTTACTGTCTATTTCTTCTTGCAGTTCTCTTAACTTTTCCTTTAGAAAGTTAGATGCTATACCACTTGGTGCATATATGTTTAGTATTGATATGGCTTCATTATTTATGCTACCTTTCAGCAGGATATAGTTTCCTTCCTTATCTTTTTTAACGAGATCTACTTCTGCTTTTGCTTGATCTGAGATAAGGATAGCTACCCCTGCTTTTTTGGCTTTACCTGAAGCATAATAGGCTCTGTTCCAACCTTTTACCTTTACTCTGTATGTATCTCCCTGCTTTAAGTGTGTTTCCTGTAGGCAACATATTGTAGGGTTCTGCTTTTTGATCCAATCTACTATCCGTCTCCGTTTGATGGGATCGTTCATCCCATTTACATTTACAGTTAAAATTACTAATTCTGTATTTCCTGCCATCGTATTATCCCCAGATTATGCTTTTTTCCCTTGACCCCCCTGATCCCCCTCCCCGATATTTAATTTACAGACCCCCCTTGTGACGCGCAACCCTCCCTCTTTTTTTTTTTTTAGGATCCCTCCCCCCTCCCTCCAAGTCCCTTCACTTATTCCCCTTTTCCTTTTCCCTTTTCCTCTCCCCCCTTTTAATGAGGTGAGAGAAAATTCTCTGAAAAACAAATATGTTAATTATTTACTCTTTGAGCCTCTTCTGATGAGAGTAAGATTCACACAATGATTCTCCCCCTCCCTAAGTTCCCTCAGATATGGTGTATTTTCTATGTCTCTTCCTGGGATGTAGTTTCCCTCTTTTTATCACTCCTTCCCCTTTTTCTGAACCGACCTCCTTCCCTTTACTACACCCCCCTTTTTTTCTTTTATATCAGTAAAATCAAATTATCCTTGAGTATTTTTTATATACCCACAACAGAGTTACAGTTCTCAAGGGTTCTGTGTACCTTTTTCTGTTTCTCTTCAGTCTTGTGGATGTAGATCAAATTTTTTGTTTAAGTCTGGTTTTTTTCTTAGAAACATATAGAATTCCTCTGTTTCATTGAATGACCATCTTCTTCCGTGGAAAAAGATGCTAAACTTAGCTGGGTAGTTCATTCTTGGTTGCAGTCCTTGATCTTTTGCCTTACGGAATATCAGGTTCCAGGCCCTTCTATCTTTTAATGTGGAGGCAGCCAGATCTTGGGTGACCCTTATTGTGGCACCTTGGTATTTAAATTGTTTTTTTCTAGCTGCTTGCAGGATTTTCTCCTTTGTGTGGTAATTCTGCAGCTTAGCCACAATATTCCGTGGTGTTCTTTTTTTAGGGTCTATTTCAGAAGGAGTTCGATGAATTCTTTCCACATCTACTTTCCCTTCTGTTTCTATTATCTCTGGACAGTTCTCTTTGATAATTTCCTGTAAAATAGAATCTAGGCTCTTTTTTTGGTCATAGTTTTCTGGAAGTCCAATAATCCGCAGATTATCTCTCCTAGATCTATTTTCCAGGTCTATAGATTTTCCCAGTAAGTATTTGACGTTGTTCTCCAGCTTCTCATTTTTTTTGTTTTGTTTGACTGATTCTTGGGTTCTCTGTGAATCATTCATTTCTATTTGTTCCATCCTGACTTTTAAGGAGTTATTTTCTTCTTTCACAGTTTTTAGTTCTTTTTGTAAATGCCCAATTTCGTTTTTAAATGAATTATTTTGCTCTATTGAATTTTTTTCCATTTCCCTAATTTTTTTTTTTTGAGAATTATTTTCTTTTTCCAATTCAGAAATTCTATTTTCTTGAGACTTTTTTATCTTTTCCAATTCAGAAATCCTACTTTCCTGTGTTTTTTTAACCTTTTCTAATTCACTAATTTTGTTTCCCTGCATCTCCTGTGAATTCTTTATTTTTTCCAACTCCAATTTCAGGACGTTGTTATTTTCTATCATAACTTCCCTTTCCTTGCCCCATTTTTCTTCAATCTCCCTCAATTTCTTAAGAGCTTCTTCTAGGAGAGAGTTATGTGATGGGGGGCAGGAATCGTTCCCCTTTAGGTTGTTATCTTCTGAATCTTTGCTGTTAACTTCCTCGGGGTTGGATACCCGCTCTTTCTCTGTATAGAAGGAATCTATAGTTTTTCTAGCTTTTTTGCTCATACTTAAAAAATGTTTTGGGGTCTGTCCCTGGGGTAGGAAATTATTTACTTCTTTACCAGCTTCCTCCCAGACCGGATGGATGCAGCGGCCCCTGTGCCCGCGCTAAGAGAGAGCTCTGGGAGAGAGTTCCCCACCCCCTCCCTGGAAGTGCCTCAGAGGTGATTAGCACTGCTGTGCTTTGAGGGCGTAGAATAGTGAAGACAGCAAGAAGCTCAGCCTATGTGTCCGGGTAGGGAGTGGACGTCTGCAGCAGGTGACGTAAGAAGCCCCTGCGCTCAAACTGGAAGTGTCTGCCAGAAACCACGGTCCCTAGTTCAAAGGTTCCGCTTCTCTGGGACTTCCTGGAGCTGAGTTCCACTCCCTCCAGCTAAGCTAGGCTGTGTGTGTTGCCTTGGGCCGTATCCACCCACTTGTCAGTCTCTTAACTATTCTCAGGAGGTAGCTGAGGCCACACCCCCTGGTGCCGAGTCTGCCCCAGGGTGGGGGGGGGGGGGAAATCTAATCTGAGTTTTAAAATATTTTGGCTTTCTCTTCTGAACTGCTAAATAATTAGCAGAGAAGAGCTAACAGCCTGTGCCAGATTCCTTTACCTCAGTGGCTTCTCTGATCCCAGAGCCCCTCCCAGCGCAATGGGCGCAGTGTGCCCCTACCCCACCGTCTGTGCTGGTCTCTCTTATTCCTCCCCTGAGAACTGACCTTTCCTGTTGAAACTCCAGATTCTCTTCAGCTGGTAAGTCGTGCTTCCAGTCCTTGTGGTATCTATCAGTCCTGAGCTAATTTTGAGACTTAATTTATCTAATTGGTTGTGAGGGAGTGAGGATGTTCACTGAGTAGTGTGTTTCTTCTCCGCCATCTTGGCCGATTGCCCTCCCTCTGAATCTTATGAGAAAAGATGTGAAAGTCAATAATAATAATGATGTTGCTGTTGATTAAAATGATAGTAATAAGAACTAATAATTTTAGAGCATTTTTCATGTCTAATCTCATTGAACATGTTCCTCCAAAACACTGTAAGATAATTGTTATTATTCTGCTTATTTTATAGAGGAAGAAACTGAGAAGACCTGTTAAATGACTTTTCTAATATCACATTACATACAGAAATAAAATTAAGTTATTTTGACTCAGTCCAACTAACTTTATGCTAAACAATGTTTTGTCAGAGATTATAACAAACTGGTTTGGGAGCCAAGAGGTATGGGTTCATTTCTATCCTGAAAAAAAAAAAAATATAATGCAAATTTGTAAATTTTACCCAGGTAGTAGTGTGATAGGAAAAAAAAATATTATTCTACTACCAAAAATGTTAACATAGGCATAAATGAACATTAGGAGTGACTGAGGATCTCAAACATATAATAACCAACAGGTTATTAATTAAATTAATTAAAAATCCAATTGGAAGAACTATTACAAATTGTGAGAAACCTATTACAAATAAAATTATATAATTATCCTATAATATATCAAAGCTTGAGGCTAATTGGAAATAAAAGGACATATTTTTATATGAAATAAAGGAGAGTATAGAAACATGCCAATCCCATTTAGGCATTCGATAAGATCACCATCCTGTCACTGTGGTATCTCTTTAGAAATGATCTCAAAAAAAAAAAAAAAAAAAAAAAAAAAAAAACAAGGCTCCAATCCCTGCAGAGAAATCAATACACTTACCTTTGGAATGCTTTATATGGAATATAAATTCTTTAATTGATAAGTGAGTAATTGCATTCACATTATGCCCTTGAGAACTAGTAAACCCTGGCCCAATAAACTTCAACATGCTATGCAGTTTTTCCATCTAAGCCAGATTTTTCTCTGTCCCAGGAATGTGTACTTATTCTCTTCCCTATCATGAACCAGGTTTTCAACTGATGATTTAGAGAACAGTGTTCAAAAAGATTTTCATCATTGCCTCTTTGTCGATTGACTGCTTTATGTTGCAACTCACTATCTTTGAGAAAGGTCATGAACATTGATGCTTGCAGTCAGAAGATGTGGGTTCATATTTCATCTCTAACAATTAATCAATATACACTTATTAAATGCCTACTATGTGCCAAAAGTCCTAAATTTGTCATCTTAAGAACATGAACAAGCAGAGATAATTCTTGTCTTGAAGGAGTTTATAATCCAATGGGGAAGATAACACCAGGCACTTATATAAAACTCAAAACAAACAAACAAACAAACAAACAAACAAACAGAAACATATAAAATATAAATAGGAAATAACTAAAACAGAGGAAAGGCAATAAAATTGAGAGACTTTGAGAAAGCTTTTATGTAGAAGACAATTGTTGTAATTGAGACTCAAAAGAAATCAGAGAAATTGAATAAAGCAGAAGCCAGAGCAAGTACCTGCGATGGGATTCAATCATAGAGGATGTTTTGTTTACATAACAATTAGGAGTCCAATGAAGAGTAACTTTCAAGGACAAATGTATAAATTGTTGGGAAAGTAAGGGACCAGGTTATGAAGAGCTTTGAATGTCAAACAGAGCATTGTTTTTTGTTTGTTTGTTTGTTTGTTTTGTTTTGTTTTGTTTTGTTTTGTTTTGTTTTGTTTTCCTAGAGGCAATAGGGAGCCACTAGAGTTTATTGTATAGGATAGTTAATATGATAAGACCACTAGAGTTTATTGTATAGGGCAGTTAATATGAGAAGACCTGCACTTTAGAAAAAAATAGTTTGAAGTGGAGAGACACATGCAAACCAATGAGCAGACCATTGCAATAACTGTGAAATGAAGTGTTAAGGGTCTGCACCAAAAGCTATGACAATTTCAGAGGAAAGAAGTATATATAAGAGATGTTCTCAGAATGAGATTGAATATGAAGAGTCTGTCTGTAGAGAGATTGGGGAAAGGCAGGTAGATTTGAAAATGTTCAGCAAAGAAACAGTAAATAAATCCATGGGAGTTTATGAGACTGGCAAGTGAGGTAATATATATGGCAGAGAAGAGGGTCCATGATAAAATCCTGAAAGATAATTTTGCTTGAATCTGCAGGAAAATTCAGCAAATGAGAATGGGCTAAATACATCACAGGAAAACCAAGAGAAAGAAAGATGCCTTGATCCCCTATGGAGAGCAGTATCAAGCAGTAAAAGTGATCAGCATTTTTATCAATTTTTTCTTCTTTTTAAAATGTATTTATGTAAAATTTTCCCCAGTTACATTCAAAACATTTTTTACATTTGTTTTTAAGATTTTTGAGTTCCATATTCTTTCCCTTATTCCCACCTACAATTAAGAAAGTCCATGGGAAGTTATTAAAATATTTGCATAAAGTCATAGCAAAAGAAAACATAGATCTCCCATCCAATAGAAAATAAAAGCCCTCAAGAAAAATTAAGTTAAAATAAAAAGAGAGAGATAAAATAGTAAGGGAGAATCATTCAAACCATATTTGTATTGCATCAGTTCCTTTTCTGGATATGGACAGGATTTTTCATCATAAGTGCATCAAAGTACTTATGGATGATTATCCTACTGAGAATAAAAAAGTCATTTGCGGCTGATCATCCAGGAATTGTATACAGTATATCTTATGTTGTTCATTTAGGAATTTCCAATTTAGTTTTTTGCTTTGGTTTTTGTTTTGTTTTTTCCTAAGAATATCATGCTCATCATTTTCCAGAGCACACCCCATTTTTTTTTTTACAATTACTATTGCTAATTGTATTTTCCCCTATTTATTCTTTCTTTACTTTCACCCTGTGGGGCTTCAAAGTATTTTGTTATTAACCACTCCCCCCCCCTCAATATGCCCTTTGTTTTGTCACCTTTCCCCCTTTGCACAAACCAATTCCCCTCTATTTTCTATATCCCTGTTGAGTTATTTTCTATTTCAGCCCAATTCCGATGAGAGTAAGGTCTACTAACTCCCCCTCTCCTCCTCTCTACTCCTCTACTGTAAAAAAAGTTTTCATTCCTCTTTTTTCATTGTATTTTTTTTCCATTTCACAAATTCTGTTTTTTCAACAAATTGTATCTTTTTTATATCCATTTTGTAGGGAGTTATATGCTTTTCCCATGCCTTCTTGCAAAGATCTCATTTCCTTTCCCCATTTTTCTTCTAACTCTCTTTTAAGAAATCTTCCAATAAAGCCTTGTGAAATAGGGACCAACTCATATCTTCTTTGGGGTGTCTTCTGGAGTTGATTTGCCTTTAGGAACCTCAGGATTTGAGGTCTATCCTGTCTCTCCTTAAAAGCTGTCTATGGTGAGAGTTCTTTTTTTTTTTTTTTTGCTCGTTTTTTTAAAGGCTTGTTGTCTGTTCTTAATGCAAATGAGTGACAGCTGATTTAGTTTGCCCTGGTGCTATTTTGCTGATTGACTCCTGGTGCTCAGTAATTGTGGCTAGGCTTTCTTCTGGGGCTCAGTGACTTAGAGTTTTTCTTTTGTAGCAAATCTGCTAGAGTACCCACTTGCAACCAGAACAGAGTAGCCTAAGATACTCACAGAAGATTCCCAGAAGTGTGGTAGCTGCACTTCTCCCTGACTCCCTGCCATAGCTTCTTGTCCCAGGCTCCATGTTCTGCTGTTTGGGCTCAAACCTGTTCTGAAGTTCTTCCAAGGTAATTTCATCTTGAAATGTATTGTACTTATGTGTGTTTTGTGACTCCAAAATCAGTTTAAAGGCTTAATCTACTGTTGGTTTGAGAGAAGGTCAGAGGAATTAACAGAAAATTGTGTCTGCTTACTGCCATCTTCCATTCCTGTTTTTTTGTGTTATTTTATAATTGGCTCCATTCCATTTCCCCCTTTCCCTTTCTCACAGAACATTCCTCTCACCCCCAAATTTCATCATTTAAATATATATATATATATATTATCCCTTCTTCTGCTATCTATATATACTCCTTCTAACTGCCATAATAAAGAGAAAATTCTAATGAGTTACAAGTATTATCCTCCCACATGTAAACATATAAACCTTATTAAGTCCCTTATGCTTTCCTTTTCCTGATTACTTTCTTATGCTTTTCTAGAGTCCTGTATTTCAAAACCAAATCTTCTATTCAGCTCTGGTCTTTTCCCCATGAATACTTGAAAATCCTTTGTTTCATTGAATGACCATCTTTTCCTCTGAAGGATTACATTCAATTTTGCTGGGTGGGTGATTCCTGGTTGGAATCCTAGCTGCATTACTCTCTGGAATGTCACATTCTCAGTCCTCTGATCCTATAATGTAGAAGCTGCTACATCTTTTGTTATCCTGACTTGCTCCACTATACTTGAATTGTTTTTTACTCTGGATGCTTGCAATATTTTCCCTTTAACCTGGGAGCTATGGGATTTGGTTATACTGCTCCTGGGAGATTTTATTTTAGTATGTCTTTCAGGAGGTAGTTGTTGGATTTTTTTCATTTCTTTATTATTCTCTGCATGTATTAGGGTAATTGATAATTTCTTGAAATATGATATTCAGATTCCTTTTTTTTTTTGATTATGACTTTCAAGTAGATTGTTGAATTTTAAATTATTTCTCCTGGAACACTTTTTTCCAGATCAGTTGTTTTTCCAATGAGATATTTCACATTTTTCCTCTTTTGGGGGTGGTTTTGCTTTATTGTATCTTGATTTCTCATAAAGTCATTGGCTTCCATTTGCTTAAATTTATTCTTTAAGGAATTATTTTCCTCGGTGAACTTTTGTATCTCCTTTCCCAGTGGGCCAATTTTGCTTTTTAAAGATATTCTTCTCATTAGCTTTTTGTATTTCCTTTTGCCCCACTCTCAATTCTTCCCCTATTTTTTTCTTTCTCTTACTTGATTTTCAAGTTTCTTTTGAGCACTTCCCTGAAATGAGTCCAATTGTTATTTTTATTGGAGGCTTTGGATGTAGGAGCTTGGACTTTGTTATCATCTTCTGAGTGTGTGTGATCCTTTTGTCATAATAACTTTCAATAATCAGAAACTTTTAAAAATTTTCCTGCTCATTTTCCTAACCTACTACTTACTTTTAAGTGTTTGTTAAAGTAGGATTCTTTCTGTAGGGTGGAGTATATGCTGTCCCAAGCTTCACAGGTTTTTTGCAGTTATTTTCACAAATTCTTCTAGAAATATGACCACAACCATTCCTTTCTGCCCTGAAATTGTAGGTGTATCCTCTTCCTACTGTAAGTGTAATAGCTAGTGTGCTGGCTAGGGCTGGAGCTTTGATGACCAGGGTTACATTGGAACTGCACACCAGATTCCCACCCAATTGCCACATATGGTCTCTACTGACCTTCTAAATTCTCCCTGGTGGCTCCAGGGTGAGAAATTCAGAAGCATCCAATCCTGTTGCTGATTCAGTGGTTCAGATTAAAGCTGGAGCCAGAATTGGCCTGCACTGAGATTGTGCTCTGGACTCCATTTTGCTTCCACAGACCTTTTCTGCTGTTCCATGTTCTCTTTGGTGTCTCTGAACTGAGAGGTTTGAAAACCAAAAGTACTGCTGCTAATTTAGAGTTCAGGCCTTGGTCTAGGCTGGACTGAGTCTGGATCTGTGCTAGAGTGTCCTGGCCCAAGATTTTCACCTTAGTATCCCAGACTTTTCCTTCTGAGCCTATGGCTTCATCTTTGGGGTGTTCTGATCCTCTAAAGTCTCTTTAGAGTCATTATTTCAAGGGATTTGAAGCAGTTTGGGAGAGGGTTTTGGCAAGTTACTGAATTTACTCCACCATCTTGGCTCTGCCTCCCTCCCTCTCAGTATTTTTTAAAGTTCAAGAAAGATCAAGGAGAATGAGAATTGAGAAAGAAAAATAAAGGAATTTGGCAGTGCAAAGATCATTAGTGATTTTTAAGAGAGGAGTTGTAGGAGAATAACAAGGAGAAGCCAGATTGTAAGGAGTAAAGGAAGCACCAATTGTAGATAGTCATTTTAAAGAATTTAGCTACAAAGGATAGAAAAGAAAAATAATTATAGGTATGGAAAAAAATCAAGTGAGGTTTTTTTTGGGGGGGAAGTACACTATTTTCACTTTATTTTTTTTTTTTTTTTCATTTTTTTTTTTCCTTTTGGTTTGTTTCTTCTCTCACAACATGACCAATATTGAAGTCTGTTTTAAATGATTGCACATATATAACCTACATCAAAGTCCTTACTCTTTTAGGGAGGGTACAGGAGGAGAAGGAGAGATATAACAAACTTGGGACTAAATTTTTAAAAATGAATGTTCAAAATAGTCTTTATCTATAATTGTGGGAAAATGGGTGTGGGGCAAAATAGTAGGGAAGCAGAGTTGATGGACAGGAATAAACTGGAAAAAAAGCAAGGAGCCAGATTATAAGGGTCTTAGAATGCCTAAAAGAAATGTTTATATTTATCCTGGAGATGATAAGGCTACAACCTACTGAGAAGGAGAAATGACATGGTAATATTTATGCTTTAGAAAAATCACTTTGGAAGTCAAGTAAAAAACAGAGTGGTGTATAGAAAGTCTTGAGTCAGAGAAAATATGTGGAAGTCTAATGCAAAAAAAAATAAGCAAGATGTGATAAAGGCCTGGATAACAGTTTGAATAGAGGTAAATGGGCATCTATGAGAGATGTTACAAAGAAAATTTGTCATCAGATTGAATATGAGGAATAAAAAGGATGAGAACCAGATGTTACTAAGTTTGCAGGTCTGAGTGATCATGACCATGGTATCATTAATAGGAATAAGTACATTTAGAAGATAGGAGAACTTAAGGAGAAAGATAATTCAAGATAAATATAAATTGTTCAGTCTGAGATGTCAACGGATATTAGGGACATATGGTTATAGCTCAAGAGAGAGACAAGGACCAGATATATAATATTGGAAGTTATTTTTCCATAGGGATGTTAAGTAACTTATGATGAGCAGATGAGATCACCAAGGGAAATAGCACAGCTTACAAGATTGAAAACTCCATGACAGCTAAGACTGTCATATTCATCTCTTATCTCCCCTAAAGTTTCATAAAGTATTTTGCATATAGCTTGAGAGTAGTAAATTTATTGAGGAATTTGAATAAGCATATGTTTACTATATATCAGAAATAGAAATTCCCTTCTTAATCATATATATTATTCTCCTTGCATTCTATAGTTCAGTCTTTTTGTTCTACATAGGACATCATAAAACTCCATTTTCCAAGGCCTGGTTTTTGCTTTGTCCTGTTTTTTTTTTCTCTGTCTGGAATGTACTCCTACTCTTCTGTCTTCTCTATCCCTTAGAATTTCTTTCCTTTTTTTATTTTTATTTTTTTTTTTTTTTTTGGTTGTTGTTGTGTTGTTTTGTTTTGTTTATTTGTTTGTTTTTGTTTTTGTTTTTTTAGCTCTGCTTTGGTATCTCTTTCTACAAGACTTCCTGAATCCCTCCTTCAGCTGCTGCAAGTACTCTCCCCTGAAAGCCATGTCACTGTTCCCTGCTCCTAATTTCTGTGACTTTATTGTATTATCTTTGAATTTATATATTGTATTCTTTAATTGAATGTAAATTCCTGGATGGCATTTCACTTTTATCTTTGTAGCCCCAGTACCTAGTAGAATGTTGGGCACATAGAAGGCACTTGAAAAATGTTAATTAGACAACTATCTATCTTTCAAAAATTGTCATCATGTAGTAATAATGGGTACTTTTTGGAAATTATTCTAGACAAAATGATGGATAATAATCCCATAAAGTAAAACTGATTAAGTAGGATTCATTACAGTATTATTTTATAGAAGTCATTTTTTCCTTCCTAACTTCAAATCCTATGTAAAAATGCTATAATTAAGAGAAATGTTTTCAAATCTTTATTTAAACTTGTGAGTTTTATTACTGAATCAGTAGTTCTCTATGCAAATCTACTTTTTGATGCTCTGAGACTTCATTTGTATTGTTTTTAATAATTTTACTGTAGTGCAGTATTTTACTTTTCTAAACTCTTAACTTTTCTCATCAGTTGTGTACATCATGCTTTTTTAAGTTCTACTGATTGTTTATATGTAAGAACTGCATCCTGAATTTTCCAAAGGTGAATAGAATTTTTACAATCAACGCTGAGTTGTTAAATCAATAATATGATAATTTATAATTGGAGGGAGGCAAATCATAATCCTATGTAGCTGTGTAAGAGGACTAAATGAGATCATCTGCAGCTATATGTACTTTGTATATATTCTTTTTATTCAATGTTTTGTTTTTTTTTTCTGTAGGCCTTAATTCATAAAGATCCATTTCTCTGAATTTGTTGTCATCATTTATATGGAATAGGATAGCAGATGCAGAATTCACCTTTCTATATGATAAAGTCATACCAGGATTCTTGAAATCCATTTCCTATTTTGAGGCTTATATATATATATATATATATTATATATATATATATATATATATATATATATATATATATATATATATATATATATATATATATATTATATATAAAATCTTTTTAAGACCTTCTTCTCTTCTCTTTTAATTTGATTCCATGTTCTTCTGGTCATAACCTTTATCTTGTCTTCTTTGTTATATCTTCAAATCTTTCTTTTTCCTTTCCTATTTTAAACAACGTCTTTTGAGCTCAAGTCACTTCAACTTTTCAAGGCTTCCTGAATTTCTTTATTATTAACTTTCTATCTTTTGCTCTTTTCCCCAGTTCTAAAGGCTTCCAAATTATCTTCACAATTCTTTCTCCTTCTTAAATTCATATCCTTCTACAAATAAGTCTTTTTGCCAAAACACAGAAGATAAGTATTTTACAGGTAATGGAAATAAGCCAGTAGAGAGGGAGAGATTGAAAATAAGTGAAATAATGTAGGAGACATAGAAGATGATCTGTTGAAAGGGATGGAATGAATTGGAGTCACTTGAGCAAATAGAGGGGTTAACCTTGTAAGGAATAAGGCCATTTCATCATGCTAGGCAAGGGAAAAATTAGAAGAAGTGTCAGAAAGTGTTTAGGAGATGGGGTAGAGGAGAGAAAAAAATTATAAGGAATTGTATCAATTTTTCTATAAAATATAAGGCGATTATCATATAAGATATAGAGAAGAATGAGCCCTAAAGTTTTGATGAGGGAAGAAAAGGAAGGTTTAAAAAAGCTGCCATGGAAAGTAGGATAAAAGGTTGTCATTGGAAATAGAGTAGGATTGCTTAGAAGTTTTGAGTATTTACTTTCTATTTATATGAGCACACTTTATGGATGTGGGAAAGTTATAACCATCCAGATCCTCAGCCTCATCTATTAAATGGAGATGTCCAGTGAGGTTCACTAGATTTTGTTTCTTTTTTTGCTTTGGCTCATTAATATTTCATGTATATTTTAACCCTCTTCTTTCTTTCTTCCTTCTCTCTCTCTCTCTTCTTTCTCTTCTCCTTTCTTCTTCTCTTTCTTTTCTTCTTTCTTTCTTTCTTTCTTTCTTTCTTCTTTCTTTCTTTCTTCTTTCTTTCTTTCTTTTCTTTCTTTCTTTCTTTTTTCTTTCTTTCTTTCTTTCTTTTCTTTCTTTCTTTCTTCTTTCTTTCTTTCTTTCTTTCTTTCTTTCTTTCTTCTTTCTTTCTTTCTTTCTTTCCTTTCTTTCTTTCTTTCCTCCCTCCCTCCCTCCCTCCCTCCCTCCCTCCCCTCCCTCCCTCCTCCTCCCTCCCTCCCTCCCTCTCTCTCTCTCTCTCTCTCTCTCTCTCTCTCTCTCTCTCTCTCTCTCTCTCTCTCTCTCTCTCTCTCTCTCTCTCTCTCTCACTTCTATATGGATATAAATTGTTTTCTTTTATATTTGTATTCTCAGTTTAGCACAGTGTCTGATATGCATTTAGTGCTTTTTAAATTTACTTATCCATTCATTTGTAATATAAAAAACTTCTATATTCAAACTTAGTTAACTTCTATGATTATGCTTAATCATCTAAAAAGACATAAAGATTAAGAGTCACATATGACCATTAGGAAGAAGCCAGGACATTCTTCTTCAAAGTGTACAATTTTATAAGTGTTCAACATATGGTCAGTTCCAAACTGGAAAGTCAATTTTGCTCATGGCCTGTTAAACATCATTATATATTCTTATTTCAGGAAGCAGGTATGTCAAAGAAAGGCAGCCACAATGAAGTTCCATAATAATGAGTTCCAAAAAACCTAAAGATGGTTAAAAAGATTGATCTTACTCAAGGAGAATACAACAAAAGGGGGGAGAGTGGCCTAAATTTTAACTTTTAAATCTGGAGGCAGCACAGATTATAACTAAGATAAATGGATTTGGTTTCAAATAATTATTTTTAATTGTTTTGTGGGCATATGCTGCATGTATTTTTGGAGCAAGAAACTTTTAGCTCATTGTCCCATAGCTGTAGCATAAAGGGATTGAAGAGATAGTCTGTTTTAGCTCTAAATCCTGTACTTCCATTCTAAAACTGAATATGAAGGTATCTAAAATGAACTTTGATAAAAGATATGTAATGGAGTTACTCTTTAATATTGTTGTTAAATGCCTGATAAATATAAAAGAATGAAACATTTATTAACAAGAATTTTAGAAACTTATTTCTGTACTCACCAAATAGATTCACAGAGAACATAGTTGGAGATAATTCTGTGGAAACCTTGAAGACCCAGACTTTTAATCAATATTTATATATTCTTGTATATCTTGAATTTTATTGTGCTTATCATTAAACATTTTGTCACTTAAAAAATAAGTTGATCAGTCTACTATGCTGTTATTTATTATCATCCTCCATCACAGTTGATGCAATTGACCATGAAAATGTGCATTAAATGTTTAGGTATAAAATATAGTATCCATGCTGTGCTGCAATGACAGAATATCACACCATTGAGTGTACTTTAATTAAAAGCTACCCTATCTGAATGACACATTGAATGGTTCAGAATGCAAGAGCAAAACCAGGAAGTGCAATAAAGAGTGAATACAAGGAGCTTAAGGCATGAGATTTAATTAATTTCAACCATCTGGCCATCTCTCTACATGAGCAAAAATGTAACTGCTCAGAAAGGGCTACATGAGGATTCGAAAGGATGAAGATTATAGATTTTCATCTGTTTTCTTGATGATATTTTACATGGAAGTGTTTAGAAAAGCTTTGGGTAGGGGAATCTTGAGTTTATAGAGACTTTGCCCTTCATAGCTCAACCGTACCTTTCAAATACTGCTTTTATGCTCAAAGTTTAAAGTAACAGCCAATGAACTTTCCCAAAGAATTGAAGCTATCTTCTGTGTGCAATGTGAGTTATGAGGGAAATAAAACTATTTCCTCTAAAAATGTACACTTAAAAAAATCTATGATGCTTTTCTGCTGGCTGTCATCACATACCTCTTAATTCCAAGTTATATATCCCCATATTCTTGTGGAACTTAAGCAAATTGAGGACAGGGCATATTTCCCCATTTTTTTTTACTCTTTACATCCCATAGCATCCTCAAATTGTCGTTTAGCCCATAGGACAAAAACGCTCTCCCCTATAACATAAATGGCAAAGGCATAATCAATTTTTGAATAAATATCTCTAACAAGAAAAATTAATTACCTACTGAGATAAGCAATTATAATTTTTTATAGCTCTAATTGGGGGTAAAAAAAAGTCTGAATGTGTGTGTTTTCTATTGGTTGACTGATTTTACAATAAACCTTAATTTGGGTCCTTAAACTTTTTATTCACTAATGCTAGTTGTACCTCCTGGGGCCAAAAAGAAAAAAAAAAAAATATATATATATATATATATATATATATATATATATATATATATATATATATATATATATATATATATATATATATATAAATTCTCTTTTATATAACAGCCTTTTAAGTTCAAGAAGATAAAATTCATGTCCCACCAAAGTATTCTTTCTTCTATCTCCCTCAATTTTTTAAGAGCTTCTTCTAGGAGAGAGTTATGTGATGGGGGGCAGGAATCGTTCCCCTTTAGGTTGTTATCTTCTGAATCTTTGCTGTTAACTTCCTCGGGGTTGGACACCCGCTCTTTCTCTGTATAGAAGGAATCTATGGTTTTTCTAGCTTTTTTGCTCATACTTAAAAAAATGTTTTGGGGTCTGTCCCTGGGGTAGGAAATTATTTACTTCTTTACCAGCTTCCTCCCAGACCGGATGGATGCAGCGGCCCCTGCGCTGGAGCTAAGATAGAGCTCTGGGAGAGAGTTCCCCACCCCCTCCCTGGACGTGCCTCAGAGGTGATTAGCACTACTGTGCTTCGAGGGTGTAGAATAGTAAAGACATCAGGAAGCCCAGCTTATGTGTCCGGGTGGGGAGTGGATGTCTGCAGCAGGTGACGTGAGGAGCCCCTGTGCTCAAACTGGAAGTGTCTGCCAGAAACCGCGGTCCCTAGTTCAAAGGTTCCACTTCTCTGGGACTTCCTGGAGCTGAGTTCCACTCCCTCCAGCTAAGCTAGGCAGTGTGTGTTGCCTTGGGCCGTATCCACCCACTTGTCAATCTCTTAACTATTCTCAGGAGGGAGCTGAGGCCACACCCCCTGGTGCCGATTCTCTGCTGAGTCACCCCCAGGGTGGGGGGGGGGGGAATCTAATCTGAGTTTTAAAATATTTTGGCTTTCTCCTCTGAACTGCTAAATAATTAGCAGAGAAGAGCTAACAGTCTGTGCCAGATTCCTTTACCTCAGTGGCTTCTCTGATCCCAGAGCCCTTCCCAGCGCAATGGGCGCAGTGTGCCCCTACCCCACCGTCTGTGCTGGTCTTTCTTATTCCTCCCCTGAGAACTGACCTTTCCTGTTGAAACTCCAGATTCTCTTCAGCTGGTAAGTCGTGCTTCCAGTCCTTGTGGTATCTATCAGTCCTGAGCTAATTCTGAGACTTAATTTATCTAATTGGTTGTGAGGGAGTGAGGACGTTCACTGAGTTGTGTGTTTCTTCTCCGCCATCTTGGCTCCGCCCTCCGTATTCTTTCTTTTAGAATAAATTCTACCAGGTGTTTTCACCAGTTCTCAAAACTTGAAAACCTTCATTATTCTATTTTCTCTCTTCTGGCTGCTTTATACATTTTCAATTTGCTTCCTGCTTATAATGCCGAGAATTTTAACCAATTTTAGTCTTAACAAAACAGAGCACAGCAAGACTCCATTCTTGTAAAGTAAGTTACTTTTCACCCACTGTACTCATTTTAATGTGCCACACCATCATGAATGAAGGGGCTACCATAAAACAGTAAAATTCTAAGTTTTATATCTACTAAACAATTTAAATTCTCACCTCTGCCTCCAAAAATATATAGCTGGGACAGCAGCTACACCTTGATAAAACTATAGTGGCAGACAAACTAAACCAGGTTGAGTATAACTGACAATCCAGAAATCCCTTGGTGAATTACCCAAGCAAGTGTAGACTTCTTCCCATATGAAATGAGTAGAGTTCTAGTTTCTAGTTAGGTAATGCAGCTTTTCCTCCCTTTTTCCCTGGCTTTCTTCCTTCCTTCCTTCCTTCCTTCCTTCCTTCCTTCCTTCCTTCCTTCCTTCCTTCCTTCCTTCCTTCCTTCCTTCCTTCCTTCCTTCCTTCCTTCCTTCCTTCCTTCCTTCCTTCCTTCCTTCCTTCCTTCCTTCCTTCCTTCCTTCCTTCCTTCCTTCCTTCCTTCCTTCCTTCCTTCCTTCCTTCCTTCCTTCCTTCCTTCCTTCCTTCCTTCCTTCCTTCCTTCCTTCCTTCCTTCCTTCCTTTCCTTCCTTCCTTCCTTCCTTCCTTCCTTTCCTTCCATCCTCTCCCTTTCTTTCTTTCTCCTTCCCTTCCTTCCTTTTTTTTTTTTTCTCTTTCTCTCTTCATCTGTCCACATAGGATATAACACTCTTAGGTATAAATGTGTTGCTAATAGGAATTTTAATTACTGAGTGAAACTTCACAATGTGTCTTGGGGTTTACAGGCTAGACTTTTTTTTTTTTTTTTTTTTAAGACAAAGCTTTAAACCCAAATAACTCTTGCTCTCCTTGATTGGCCAACAAGGAATCCCATTCTAAGCCTCACTAGGTTGGCTCAGTGTAAATAGCTAGTGTTTCTCTTTGGGTCAGAAACTCTGAGAGTCTTCCCCAATTCAGTTTATTTATTTATTTATTTATTTATTTATCAATTAATTAATTAGTTAATTAATTAACTAATTAATTAATTTATTTATTTTTTATAGGTAAAAAAGACCACTTTTGTCTTATTTCTTCTCTAGCCTTAATCGCTGAATGAGCATTGCCTCTATCAAACTGAGACCAGTTAAAGACCTTAGCTTAAAAAAGTCAAGGTCTCTCATTGCATCTGAATCCATCTGCAGTCATATTGAACTATATCTTGTCACTGGACCTAGATGACTCCAGAAATGTAAATATAAATGAGGTTGGTGACTTTGCAGATCACCCTCTCTACCCTTCTAAGGCCTTAGTCCTCTCTGAGGAAAAATAAAAAATAAAATAATAATAATAAAAAAGGACAAACAGCTAATGTATAAACAAAAGAATGTTCCAGTGGCCATAAAAACAATTGAGGCAGGCACTGTGCTTCACTTGGAGCTTGGTTAGACTTCAAAGATGCACACTGGGCCATTGCCAAACATTCTAACTCTTGCCTTGCCAATAGACTTTAGTGAATCTGGAAGACAGACTGAGTCAGATGATGTACAACTGCCTCAAATACATGCACAAGTCAAGATATCACCCTATGATGTTACTGGTTCTCTGAGAAAAAAACAAAACAAAACAAAACAAAAAAACATGAACAACAATTAACAAACTGTTATCCTATCTAGGGAATAATTAATTTCCATGTGATCTAATTTAGTACTGGGATCATCCAGCCTTTTTGTATTATTTGTTGTTTAACTTTTGTTTTTTACTTGACAGTTTCAATCTAAAATCCCATTTGCAAAGATAAGATCACCACAGCTTTTGTTTACAAAGGAGTTACAAATCAGAACTAAATACCAGCAGCTTCTTCCTAATTGTTTTTATCTTTTCCAATGGATTTTAATTTCCCAACATTTTTTTCAGCACTTTTCTGGAATTTGAATTTCATGGGATATGGGAGAGGGTGGCATTAGGGAGGCCTGGATAGAGAATTAAGTCTATGAAGAATTTAACAATAGAAAATATTATATCCAAAGAAAGAGACCTCAAAATTTATCTAATGCAGTTGTCAAACACATAGCCCTATAGACTATCCAACAATCCTCCTAAGTGCTGGCCAAACCAGAATACAATGTAAATAGAAAATATGTAACAAGAAAAAGCACATAGACAAAAGGATATAGATAATGTTAATTAATATTTTCTTTTATAAATTAATATGTAGTTCTCAGGAAACCATTTCTATCTGACTTTGTCATTATTGGTAAAATGAAACTAACTTTGCAGATAAGGAAACTGAAACCTAATTAACTTTATAGATAAGGAAACAGGCTCAGAGAGGTAAAATTATTTAGTCAAATAATTAATAAAATCATATGTAATATTCTGGTTGGTTTCTGGAGGTCATTGGACCAGCCTTTGTTTCAGCAGAGTAATCACCACGAGAATAGATAGGGATAAAGTCCAAAATTTTTATTATCTCCTTCAAAGTCTGTCTCAGGTATAAAACCTGAGGCTCTGCTAACTTTCAGGAGGTCCTCCAGAGTCTTGGTTTCAGTGGAGAAACAAAGAAGAGCCACATGATGGTGTGAGATGGAATGAATGTCTGAGTCCAAGGGCTTGTGCTCCAGCCTCCAGCCACCACAAAGATGGGAGACAGAATAAAGGTTTCTGACTGAGTTTGTCCCAGCTTATATACTCTATTATAATTACATAATTGTAGGTATGAATCTTATATTAAGTAGTAAGTACTTGTACTAAACTAGAGAACTATTAATCACCATGCTAAACTGGATAACCATTGTCTTATCAATTCCACTGAGTTAACGCTTTTCTCCAGAGTTCTGGCCCATTATAGTCATAGAACTCAAATTGTATTCCTAAAAATGCCTTATTTATTATACTTTTCTATGATGAGCTGAAAAAAATAAAGTTAGAAACAGATTTTAACTTCTCACATAAAATTAGGAAAGGTTGACAAACTGTCTAATCTCATTGTTTTGAGTCTTGTTCATTTAATTAGACTAACAAATAAAGAAATATAAGTTCAAATATTTAAAACATTTTTGAACACACAGGATCTAGGGTTCATTTTCAGATAAAGGAAAAAATGCATTTTCCTTTGAATTCTTAGAACTGTAATGAAGATTTTTTTCTGTATTCACCCTCCTTCTTTAGACAAAATCATAATTGAAAGAAAAGGTACTTAACTTTTCATCAAAGACTCTATTCCTGAGCCTTTAATCAATAGTCTATTTGATTCTGTGCAAATTTCACAGTAGAAATGGGAATTTTTATTTTAAGTCTATTTATTTAAAAATGTGTCTTCTTCCATACTCCAGCTTCAATTACCGATGCCTTTAAGTCAACTCATACAGAAGAAAGCACTGAGACATGTGCCTAGATAACCACAATAGAATAGAAGTCAGAAATCATATGTTTATATCATAGCTCTGCTAGATGCTATCTGTGGTATCTTCGACAAGTGGCTCAAACTCTCTAAGATTCATTTTTCTCATCTGTGATCTGAGAGAGCTTGATTAAATGACCCTAAGATCTCTTCTAGCATTAAATGTACTGTCTTTCATTCTTACTTGTATTAAATTTTCAATATCAATTCCTGGAGAAACTATAAAAGCATATACACTTTTGACCTAGAAGAGAACTTTTATTTCAATAGCCCACTGATCCATAGATTAGTAGTAAGAAGCCACAGAGTCATATAACCACAAGTAAATATCTGGAAAATCTTAATAAAAATCTAATCCAAACTCTCATTGTATGTGTAAAGAAAATGGTATCCAGAAGAGGTAATTTATATATTACCATGATGATAAAAAGAATACATGCTAGTGTCATGATGTAAAGTCATTTTTGTTTATTGAAAATCCAAACCTCTTTACTGTAAATCATAACTTGTTCCACCTAATTTATCTTCAAACCCTATACCACTGAGAGTGATTATTCTTAACCTATCAAGTATTGTCCAGAATTCTTTGTATATATTATCTTTAAAGGGCAAGATATGGGAAGTCGATAGAAATAGTGAAGATTTCATGGAGGGGAAAATTTATTTCACTTGTAAAAAATTATTTCTATTTATATCTATTTATCTATTCTATTCTATTATTTCTTTTTCATCTTCTGGATAAACAATAAATATTGCAGTTCCATTATAAGATCATAAGAAGATGATAAATTTGGAGTGAGAATGTGGAGTCTCATTACTTTATTTTTAGATGAAGAAAGTAACATTTGGAGAGTGTAAATGAATTAAGGGCTCATACATTAGATTTAAGTGTTGATCTATTTTAGAGAAAACTAAAAAGAAATTGGAGGTAGAATTTGAATGCAAATGTTCTTGACTTCACACTATCACTATTTGCTTTACCCCTCAGGCCAAAATGATCTTTTAACTCACTAGTATCCATATGCTATCTCTCCTGATTTTCCTTGAACTGAACTTTCCCTCTCCAGGTCATTCAGTATTATCCTTATTCCTACATAATTAACTTTTCAGAACTCTTTATACTTTTAAGGTTTTGTTTTTGTTTTTGTTTTTGTTTTTTTTTGAGAAAATTACACCATATTGCTGTTTTACTTCTATTTATTTTCTTCCATGATCCTTCCACCTTCTTTTCTTAACAATACTGATCTTTTTTTCATACACTGACATTGATATGTGACTCATGATGATACTATTGTTTTTCCTAATTCTCCCTTAAGTTCTTGGCAATGATAGGTTTCTTTCCTTTTTTTTTTTTTTTTTAACTGTCATTTAAACTTGCAAATACTATCCTCCCAAATAGTAATATATCCTTGCAACAAAAATTAGTTGATTAAGTCTACATATTGACTATTTCTGAAAATATATGCTGCATTCTTTACCTACCATCCACCACTTCTTTGCTGAGAGTCAAGAAGCATTCAACAATAATAATCCTCTGCAGTCATGATTTGACATTGCATTGATTGAAAGTTTTCTTTATATTATTGGGAATACTTTGCCAACTTTTTCATCATGGGAGATGTGACCCTCATTGCTTGTCTTCATCACTTCATTAAATTTGTTGACTCGTCTCTGAATTATTCAAGTATATCATTCTTAAATATGAGGTAATATCATATTATGAGCGTATTCACATTTTTATTTAGCCTCTGACATTGTGTGATCATGGGTAAGTCACTTAATCTTTAGAAATGTCAGTTCACTCATCTGTTAAATGAAGAGTTTTGATCAAATGGTTTCTTGAGTAATTTGCATTTTCAAATATTGAGTCAATCAAATTTCACTACTTTTTTATATATGTCATCACTGGATATGTCTTACAAAGTAAAATACCATCATTCATCTCTTCAATGTCCTTTGAGTCAAATGAAATTTTGATTCTTGAAAATTATAGCATCCAATGATTTTTCCATCCATCAATAGAACATCCAAAAATATTTCTCTAAACCACTTGTAAGAATAAAATAAAAATTTCCATGTTTTTATAATGTTGCCTTGCTGACCTTATGCCATGTCCATATTAAAGCATTCAACACTTATGAGAGGTATTGTCCAATTGTACTTGGTCAGTAGAAGTTTGCTGATAAGAAAAGAGAAAAAAAATTGTGTAGGTGATGGAGGTATTCTGGGGCACGACCACAACCCCTATGGTATTTGAGTTTCTACCCTTAAAGATTTTGAAAGAATTGATCATTCAGAGGGAGAAACTGATAGAAGAAGGTTCAAACTCCTCATTGTATTTTCTCATTAATAAGATATATAACATCTATGATGATACAAAAATTCAGAAATAAATGTGTTACTACATTTTCTCTCTCAAGTTATTCAGAAGAGGATGCCCATCAATTAGAGAATGATTGAATAAGTTATGATATATGGATGTATGCAATATTATTATTCTATAAGAAATTATCTCTAAGATGATTTCAGATTGTCCTGGAGAGACTTATATGAACTGATGCTAAGTGAAATGAGTAGAACCAGGAAAGCATCATACATATCAACAGCAAGATTATACGATGATCAATTCTGATGGATTTGGCTCTTTTCAAAATGAGCTGATTCAGGCCAGTTCCAGTGGTTTTGTGATGAAAAGAACCATCTACAACCAGAGAAAGGACTGTGGGGACTGAAAGTAGATCACAATATAGTGTTTTCACCTTCTTTTTTGTTGTTTGCTTGTATTTTGTTTGCTTTATCATTTTTTCCTGTTTTTATATGGTTTTTCTTTGTAACATGATTATTGTGGAAAGATGCATAGAATTGCACATTTAAGATATATTGGATTATTTGTCATGTAGGAGAGGGAGTAGGGAGAAGGGAGGGAGAAAACAATGGAACATTTCAAGAGTGAAGGTTAAAAATTATTTACATGTTTTGAGAATAAAAAGATTTTAAAATATATAAAATTTCAAGAAAGAATAAATAAAATAAAATTATACAGAAGACAGCTAATTACATTCACATTGGATAAGATACCTTCAAGTACTTCTTTAGTAGCAAAGGCACTGCCACTTATGTGTTTCTAATTTCCACTGCCAAAGTCTTGTTAGTCCTGTGTCCTTTGCTTTTGCAACTGCTTATTTAGACTATGGTTAATTCCACCGAAAAAGAATCATCCCCAAAAATTCTAAAAGGAATAGAATGGAATCTGCTAAGAGTCAAGATGATGAAGCAAACAATAAATTGCTATGACTGTTCAAACAATCATAAAATAAGCCCCAAAAAATCCTGGAAAAAAAAGAACCAACAAAAAAGGATGAAACAACTTTATAGCTAAAGAAACTTCGAAGATCACTAAGAATATTAGATTAAAGTAAGTCTAGTTAAGGGCAAGAAGCATCCCAGCAAACCAGAAGCAATCCTCAGTAAACCCATGGGAGTCCCATTGTAATGGAGCAAGGAAAAGCCAGCACCAGCCTTCTCCTCCCAAAATATGCCTCACCAAAGCCAGTGGGTCAGCTCCAGCTCTGACAACTGCAAAGGTTTCAGTGTAATCTAGAGCAAATAGGAAACCAACAGTGAGTGGCTAGAGTGCTTTGTGCTTCAGTGTAGCCCTTCATGTTTCAATGTAGCTTTTAGAAACACCCCAACAGTCTCAGCACATACCAGACGTTACCACTAAGTCCCTGGCCCAGCTCCAGGTAAATTGTCAAACCCAAATGGCCTCCAAAGGTGACAGCCACCCTCTACCTCATTCCTTCAAGGAAGCATCACAAAATGAGATACCTCATGGATTTCAAAGCAACATAAGTGCAGCTCTAGATAAAAGAGCCAGGGCCTAGAATCCCTGGCACATGAAATCTGACACAGTATCCCCTCAACCTTGGAAGCAGAGTTCAAGATGAAAATAAAGAAAAAAATGATCTTACCATATAAAGTTATGGTGACACGGAAGAATAAGACACAGACTAAAAAAAGGAAGACAATGACAAACTAAACATTGGGAAAAATGCCAAAGAAAACTGAGGTGTCTGAAATTCAGAAAAGAAAGCAAAAAGCTCCTAAAATGCTCAAAAAGTAACTTAAAATTCATATGGGAGGTAGAGGATAAAATGAATGATGCAAGAGAACTATGAAGAAAAAAAAGTAACTAAGTAAAGGAAAATAATTGCTTTGGTCAAATATAAAGAGACATAAAAATTTGTTGAAGAAAACAACTCCTTAAAAAGTAAAATTGGACAGATTAAAAAGGAAATACATAGGCTAACTGAGGAAAAACAAAACGAAATAAACAAACAAAAAACAGCTCCTTAAAAGATATTTGATTCTCCATGAAAAATCAAGAATTAATAAAAAAATAAAAGTTTAATTTTTTCTTTAACACTTTTTTTCCTTTTTGATCTACTTTTTTTGTGTAGCATGATAAATGTAGAAATATGTTTAGAAGAACTGCACATATTTAACCTATATTGTATTACTTGCTATCCATAGGAAGGTAGGTGGGGAAAGGAATGGAGTAAAATTTGGAACAAAAGGTTTCTCAAGGGTGAATGATGAAAACTATCTTTATGTGCATTTTGAAAATAAAAAAAAAGATATTAAAATTTTAAAATTTCAATAGAATGAAAATTATAATTGAAGAAAATTTAAAATACCTCTTAGAAAAACAATTGATCTGGAAAATAGATCCATGAGAGATATCAAAATCTTTGGATTACCTGAAAGCCAGAATGAAACAAAAGGACATGGACAGCATCTTTTCAGAAATGATCAAAGAAAATTGTTTTGGTGTCCTGGAACCAGAAGGAAAAATGAGCATTAAAAGAATCCACTGATCCCCTCAGGTAAGATATCCCAAAATAAACAATCCATTAGGAACATCATAGCTAAATTTCCAAACTATCAATCAGGTCAAGGAAAAACTACTTAAGTGGTCAGAGGTCATGGGCCATGATATTTAAGAAGATAAAATTCTGAATTAAGATTATAACCAAGAATCACCTACCTTTTGAAATTAAAAATAATATTTCAGGGGACATGTGGTAGGGTCAGGAAGGAGAGAGGGAGAAGAAGGGAGGAAGTCATTCAAAGTAATAGAAGCATGTCAAAATTTCATAGGAAGATCAAAATTGAACAAAAACAACAAAATTTCATCCCAATGTCCAGACTGAAGAGCAGCCTAAAAAGGAAAAAAAAAAGAAAGAAAGAAAAGAAAACAAAAGGTATTCAGTGGAACTGAACTACTTGCATCCCTACCTTTGGATATGAAACTTGTAATTAAAAAAAAAATTGCAATTACTACTACAGCTAGAAGGACAGATGTTATAAGCATAAGGTGAATTTGAGGAAATGACATGAAATAATTAAGGGATGAGGAAGAAAAGTACTATAGGTACTATAGAAAGAACAAAATAGAATGGAGTAAATTATTTTACATGAAGAATCTCACAAAATTATTATAATAGAAAGATGATAGAATGGACAATGAACATTCTTTTAACCTTACTTTCTTCAATATTGTGTTAAAGAGGAAATTAATATATATAATTAGTTGAGTATAGACATCTATATTAATTTACAGGAAAGCAAGAGGAGAGAGCAAGTAAAGGACATGAGGAAACCTAAGAGAGGAGATCACATATCAGGGGAGATGGTAAAAAGAAGCAAAACCCAATGAGGAAGCAAATGGTGAAAGGAGAAAAAGAAACAACATTAGGAAAAATAGAATACAGAGGAAAACACAATAATTGTGTATATAAATGGGATGAACCCTCCCATAAAACAGAAATAGATAGCAGAGAGAATGGAAAACCAGAACACTATATTAAGTTGTTTAAAAGAAACTACTTAGATCAAAAACACACAGAAAGAGTAAAAGTAAAAGGCTAGAGGATAATTTGTGTTTCAGCTGAAATTAAAAAAAAGCAATGCAAAAATAAAAATAGAAAATTAAAAGACAGAAGGAAAGAAACTATGTTTTTCAAAAAGGTATGATAAACAACAAAGCAAAATCAGTATTAAATATATATGCATCAAGTGGCATATATCCAAATTCGTAAAGAAATTAAGTGAGTTACAGGGTTGTGACCTGTAACTCATTATAAACAATAGAGAACAATAGAAAATATAAAATAGATAATTTTGATTATATTAAAAAGTTTTCCATAAATAAAGTCCACCATTACTAGAAGGAAAGCTAAAAGCTGAAAACAATCTTTATAATAGCTGTCTCTGATAAAGGCCTCATTTTTCATAATTGGTTAAGCCAAAATCATGAATTCAAGTTTTGCTACCTAGAAGCCCAAAGTTTAATCAACTGTGCTACTTAGTTTTCTTTGAGTGTCTAGTTACTTTATCCATTTCAAAGATTTCTTCACTAATAACACAACTTTTCTATGCAATAAGAACTTTCTGCAAAACATACAAAGTGTGAGAAACTGGAGAAAGAACTACTCTGACCTAGAGTCAAGACTCCTTCCTATAGAGAGCAGCCAACTCTGACCTAGGGTAGAGATTCCTATCCTTTGCTCAATGTTGCTTCTTTTATCCTCCCAGAGAATGGGCATGGAATAACTTGGATTCTTCTGGGAAAAAATACTTCAACCAATGAACTTGCTCCTCTTAAACATGTAAGCTCCTCCCCAGGAGTTCACAGGGGTAAAACTCCCCTCAAGGCTGGAACTAGAGAATTGTTAAGTACCAACTTAGCACTTAGTAAGAACCTAATATCTCATTATCTCATTAGCACTTAGTAAAAACCTAACATCTCCCCCTTTCTTTTGATTTGGAACATACGGTGGTCATGACTTTGAAACATAAATCCATCAATATGGGAGGCATTACACATAATTACATAGATTATATAAATACATAGTAACATAATAACATAGTAACATAATACATGCTAGAAGTATGTAACAAATAACATGATCAAATAATCATAAATTGAGAATTTATAAATGTCCATGAGTTCATTGTCCATTAGTCTCATCCAATGATTCCTGCTGGTTTTAAAGTTCTTTAACAGTCTTCTTATTAGCCATGCTCTTTCAGTGTCAGATGTTTCTTAGATTTTCTCCTTTGTTTTGAGGTCTTTCTTTTTTTCTGTCTCTCTCTGATGGACAAGGCAAATACGACTCATTGGCACCCATCTGATTCCTTCTCCTTCTGAAGAAATGCAAGCAAACCCTCTCCCCCAGGCAGTTAACCTATCTAATTTCCTTCTATTTACCACTTTCTAAATCTCTTCTCATCATCTGGCAATTACATTGGAGTTCTTTGCACTGGACACAGCTCTGTTGGTTTAAAAGGCCTGTATCCTCCCCAAGTGTAATCCATTTTTGCAGTCTGATTGCCTTTTGGCTGACTGATCAGGTAATCCCTTTCTTCCATGTGATTGCTTTTCAGCTGATAGATCACATCAGAATCCTGACCTTCTAAAGGCTCTTTGGGTGTAACCTCAGCTGCCACCATGCTCCAAGTCTTTTTTGCCTGGGGCCCTGGATCTGGGCCCCTCATCCCATTTCCCTGAATTATTCTACACTCTGATGTCCAATGGAATCCTCTGTTGCATTTTGGACATGGGGTATTGGGTCTTTTTCTCCCACCCTGTCTTTTCACTCTATCTCCATAACTACACTGAACTCTTAGATGTCCAATTTTTCTACATTGGAAACATTGACAAATTTCTCTAGAAGTCCCTTGCCAGGAGGGACCCTGTCTTTCCATGTTCATCATAGTCTGGGTGTAAAAAGCATTTGTTTCTACTGTAGCACAGCATCTTATGATCTCCTCTAAAGAAGCATCTTTGTCTAGTCCCCACATAATTCTTTTGCAAATTTCATTGGCATTTTCCTTAGCCAGATGTCTGGTCATTATTTCTGTAGCTGAATTTTTTTTTTTTTTTTTTTTTTTTTTTTTTTTTTTTTTTTTTTTTTTTGAGGCTGGGGTTAAGTGGCTTGCCCAGGGTCCCACAGCTAGGAAGTGTTAAGTGTCTGAGACCAGATTTGAACTCTGGTCCTCCTGAATTCAAGGCTGGTGCTCTATCTACTGCGCCACCTAGCTGCCCCAGCTGCATTTTCTCCAATAGTTCTTTTGACAGCAGTTTGCAAACGTCCCACAAAATCTGTGAAAGGTTCATTGGGACCTTGCTCTATTTTAGTGAAAGCCTCCCCCCGATCTTTCTGTCTGGGGAGGGAACCCCAAGCTTTTATTTTGCAGCCTTAGAAATTTGCTCATACACTGTCATGGGATAATTAATCTGTTCTGAATTCTCTCCATACCGACCTTCACCAGCTAAGTGCTCAAAAGTGAATTGTGTGTTAACTCCTACTTCCAAATTGCATCTGACTTGGATTTTGCATAATTCATGAAACTCTGCAAGCCACAACAGATTTTGTCCAGTTTCTAAACATGTCCTTGCTATGGATTTCCAGTCATTTGGGGTTAGGACTTCATAAGACAAACCATATAGTAACATTTTAACATAAGCTGATGTAGCCCCATAAAGGGTACAACCGTTTTTCAAATCTTTAATTTTATTCAGATCTAAAGGTGTATATCTTCTCCTTTTTTGACCTACAGAGTCAATATCTTCAATCACAGGATATGCATGTATAAAATCACTTATATCTTGTCCTTCTCTCTTAGCTTTAAGCAATGCTTTTTTCTAATCTTGTCATAGGATGCTTCACAGGTGATTCTGTTTGTATTTCTGCCTCTTCCCCTCCTCTTTCTTGCTCCACCCCTGAAGGGTTAATTGAGGGAGGAGATGGGAAATGCTCCTGTTGCTCAGAATTGTACTTAACTTCATTGTTATCTGATTCATCCTTTTCACCTAGTTTAGTTGACACCTCCCCATTTTGCTCCTTCTTCTTTTCCTTTAGAATAACACTTTTTAAAGCCATTTGGATTAAATTGTAGGTATGAAGGTTATCTTTGGAAATTGAGTTTGGTTTGGAATTGTAGTGTTCACCTAATTGCTCTCCTACTAATTTCCACTCATCTGGATCCAATTCTTTTTCCAGAGAAAAACAAGGACATATGACCTGCACAGTTTTTAAAAGTTCAATAATCTCCTCCAAAATTATAATCAATCCTTGGCTTTTCATAACCTTGATAATGCTCTCTAAGCATTTTCCTTGAACAGAAGGCATTTGCCCCATTTCACTGAAATTCTACTTTAGCTCTTTAACAAAAGTTAAACAAAGTTTCCCTTGTTACTCATGCTTCTGGGTCAGAGAGGCTTTTCCACTGAGATCTGTATCTTGTCAGTCGGAGGGTCCCTGTTCAGGCGCCAAAATGTGAAGGTCCAGGCTAGCTCTTCTGAAGAGCTCAGAATAAGTCCATTTCAGGATTAGCAAAAGTCCTTACCCCACATTGTGGACACCAATATTTAATGTTCTTTTGTCTCCAGAAACTGCCAATTGCTCTCTGGGAGGAGATCTGCTGTCCCAACTCAATCTCTCGGCCAGAGTCTTCTTCCTGTAGAGAGCTGCCAACTCTGACCTAGAGTAGAGACTCCTTTTTCTTGCTCAATGTTGCTTCTTTTATCCTCCCAGACAATGGGCATGGAATAACTCGGGGGCTTCTGGGAAAAAATACTTCAACCAATGAACTTGCTCCTCTTAAACATGTAAGCTCCTCCCCAGAAGTTCAAAGGGGTAAAACTCCCCTTAAAGGGTGAAACCAGAGAATTGTTAAGTACCGACTTAGCACTTAGTAAAAACCTAATATTTCATTATCTCATTAACACTTAGTAATAACCTAACAGAAGAATAGGAAAAAGAAAGAAAATGAAGAAAGGGAAGGAGGAAAGGAAGGAAAAATATTAAAGAAATAGATTGGAAGGAGGGAAGGGAGGAAGGAAGGAAAGCACAAATGAAACAAAGATAGAAGGAATGAGGGGAGAAGAGTTCCTTTCTTCAAGGAGCTGATGTTCAACTGGATAAATATATTATATCTAAAAAATGTTTAGAAGATGCAAACAAAATGAATATAAAGGTACTTGTGGACAAGGGAAAAGATAACTGGATAGGAGTCATGTTAGTTTCATGCATGTTTGCAAATGTCATGTGCACACAAACATTATCCTATGGTAACATACTGCAGTTAACTATATATAACTTGGGTAGATATTTAATGGATTAAATATTGAAGTTGAGATAGAGAACATTTTATGTCTCAATACAAATTATAGGCAATAGCTAAGAAAATATATAAAACCATTTCCCCCCATACTCATGATTTTTTTTTTCCCTCTCCTTCTCCAAACAGGAAAAGATGTTATATACCTATGGGAAGTAACACTTTTTTTTTTTTTTTTTTTTTTGGAAAGCATGTAGAGTATTTTATCCTACTGGAGCAGTGGGAACAATGGGAAAGTTTAAGAAGTTCTTGTATGCAGGAGAAGCTTTAGACTCTGATCAACTGAAATAACCCCAAGCAAAGCTTCACTTAAACCTTACCCAGAGAAACAGCAAAAGTTTGACTTCATATTGGCTTATTAACTGTGATATTTTTTTTTCTATATATCCTAGTCTCACCTATCCACTGTCCTGAGTGATTACTTTTAGGAGAAATTGATTTGGGTTTCAAGGTCCCAGAAAGACAAGGTAAAATCTGGCCTCTTTGCATATAACTTCCTTACAAACAGTACATATTATGATTATGATTATTATATTTTAAGAGAATCTTAAGAGACCCTGAGCCCTTAAAGAAAAAAACATTGGCAGAAATAAAAAAAAAATACTGTTAACTTTCTTAGTTCAGTTACATTATTTCCTTCATTGTAATATAGTACAACATGCATATTGTTATAAGATTTCTTAATACCAAAGAAGAATTTTAATTAGTGAAACAATCTCTTTCCATTTGGTAATTCATTCTCTAATATGTCGATAATTAAGACCTGATAACACATAAAACTCCTTGGTAAGTTGCTGTCTCTTGGAAAAAAAAATGGCTTTCCTGGTTCTGTGGAATTGTTCCTTAGCATAAACAAAATGGAAATTATAAGCGTTAATTTTACCTATTTGTCTCAGAACAAATATAGATATTTCTATAATCTGTGTTTTAATCAGTGTGGGTCCACATTCATTTATGATTACATGATTTAACACTTCATGATTTCATAGATATTCTACATGAGTTACCTTAATAAAAGAAATTTAACATCACACTCCAAATATTAGATTGAACCTTCACTGAACTAAATTTGTACTGGAACAAGATAAATGCTGTCCGATTCTCATCCACTATTTGAAGTCAGAGGACTATTTACAGCTTAGGGGAAAAAAAACATATAAACAAACAAAAGCAATCAAAAAAAAAAGTTGGTTGTGATTACAATAATTACAGTCTAATCATTGAAGTACTAAAAAGGGAAAAGAGATGTTATGACCTTGTTCCTTTAAGATTATAGAGGGAATTAGTTAAAAAGGAAAGTTGTCATTGTAATGAAACCAAATTATGTTGTGGGAGAGGAGAGCTGTACCCTGAATGGCATGGGTTAATGTAAGGTCTTGAAAGAGAGTGGGTGAAATCAGCATGGAGATGAAGTAAATCCTTAGGGGGGGATGGGGGAAATCCATGCTTTGAGATAGTGGCATGTTTATCTTGTTTGTTATATTTATGTTTGAAAAGTTTCCATTTTTTTGTGGGGCTTGTCAAAATAGACATTTTTGGCATAACCTTTGAAAATTAATATTTAGCAAAACAGATTGTCATTTACATAGCATCAAACAATCTGGATTTAATCTGAACTCGGGTTTGGTAATCAATTTACTCTTTACCCCAAAATCTTACTTAATATGTTACTATCCATTTTTGCATTCCCTAAATATAATATTTGCCCAAACAGGACTTCCTTGAGTTCATATTTGTGCCAATCATTTCATCAATCAGGTTTTCTCCCTATAGACTCCCCCATTATTAAAATCACTTTCTTGATATTATTGGTAGGATTCAAAGTTTGACACTTCTGTGACCTATTAGCTACAAAAAAGAAAACTTCACCTTTACCTTGCCCCCAGAATTTACCCCAAACACAACCAATTTAGAATTGAGTAAAATTCCTGAACTTAGATCTTTTTACTATAACAATATAATCTTTCTCTCACACACTCTATCACTCACTGAATTCAATAACAACTGCATTGTGTGTCTTATCATAAAGTTATCCAAGTGGATTCCATGCTGTTATTATCACCAAGGTCAAAAGAATGTCTTCATATTCTTTACCTAGTCTTATTATGCATTCATACAATATTCACTCCACTCAAATTGTCTTTCTTACTTTTTTCTCATAATACATTCAATTTCCTGCTCCCATGTCTTAACATTGACCCTTCCTCACATGGAATATAGTCCTCCCTTGCCTAAGAATGTTCTTCTTTTTCAAGAGGCAAATACCACCTCTTCAAGAGTACTTTTCAAGTACTCCTAGTTGCTATTCCTTTCCATTATCCCAAATTAACATGGTGTAAAAGATAAAAAGTTGGATTTGCAAAGAAAAAAAAAGATTTGGGCTCAAATCTCACTTTAGAAAATTGTGAATTAGTCCCTTTGAGCAAGTCATTTAAAATGGATTGCAGTTTCATCCATAAAATGAAGCAGTTAGATTTTATGAACTTTACAACACTGTCTAGTTATCTCTATTTGATCATCTGTCCTTAAAATTGTTTTCTACATATAAATGTAAGGGACTTAGACCTTCATCTGTAGATGTTGCCTCCAGAAACTGTATGTAAGTTTTTAGGAGATGGAATATTTCATGAATTAATTTTTTTCTTCCAAACTTATAATGTTAACACATAGTAGTTGCTTAATAAGTATTTATATTTTAACAGATTGATTTCATTTGAGTCTGAGAGACACATCTTCTGCACATATTTTCTTTGCTCCTGAACTTAACAATCAGTTGTACAGCAGTGTTTGAATTCATCCTACAAGGAGGAATAGACTACCAAGAGACTAAAGCAAAAGCCATTATTATTAGTCAAAATAAAGCCTCATGCTTGCATATTGTTGTTCTAACAAGATATGTACCAGTCAGTATGTTGAATAGGACTAGGATGGGTCAGAGAAGAGTCATTCATTGAAATCAAGAAGTTATCTCCTACATCTATCTTTTTATAATGAAACTCTACATTGGGGTTTGCTTTGTTTCCCTTATGCCACTGATTCTTTTAAAATACAAATAACTCTGAGAAAGGTAATATATTAAGCAATTTATACTTCACTGAAAATGAGTTTCATATACGTTCTTCACAGCTTAATTTTGTGTGTGTGTGTGTGGGGGGGAATTGGAATAATTGGTATAAGTGGAGTGGTTTTGAGAGGATAACTGAAAAGGGACATGAGCTTCAGATTTGAGAGATACTTATTTGTGAAAGAATGACTATCACAATGAAAGTCTAAATGCTGAATGCTCTGAAGCCAATTACCACTGTATTTTTCCCCCATTTCCTTGAGATACTATTTAGTGTCAACCTCTTTTTACAAAAAAAAGTTTCTCTCTCTCCCTCTCTCTCCCTCCCCCCCCCACCCGGTCTTTTTCTCTCTCTCTACCTGTCTCTTTTGTCTTTTTCTCTCTTTCTTTGCCTTTCTCTGTGTCTCTGTCTCCTTTCTCTCTCCCTCTTCCTGTCCCCCTCCCTCTTTTTTTTTTTTTTTCTTCTCAAGATTGGGCACTACATTTAGTTTGATTAAATCTCAAGTTTGGGCAGGCCGAGTGCTATGAAACACATGATAACTGGCCTAAATTGATAACATTCAAACTCTAGTTTCACCAAATTGGACAAGCAGTTTGGTTCATTCTTTTTATTTGGAATATAAGAAGAGAGAAATCTGTGCATGTTTCATTGAAAAAGAATATTTTCTAATGAAGGGGAATTATTAGAAGAAGCAATGATTCTGAGGCAGGCTAATCACCCAAAAGTCCAACATGTCCTTAAAATTGCTGGATATCCAACAATTTCATCCTCAAAGACGGACACATTGTGAATCACATGTGAAAGGCAATTGAATTAGAACCACTTTTCTTTGTCATTTTTTTTAATCTGTGTAGTTAAATGATAAGTTCTAAATTAATTGACATGTTACTTATTTCCTTTAAAAATATGCCATATGTATCTTCAGGGGAAATAGCTAAAAGAAACATTTAGAAATCAGAACTTCTGAAAACCTAAGCAAGAGGCATTTTCCCTATAGTGAATGAATTTATATCCCTCTGTATACTTCTTCAGACAAATTCTCCCTGGATAATTTTAAATGTCTAATATTTATACTGGAAAGTTAATTATGATTTTCAATCCCTGAGATAAATGCTTCTCTCTCTCTCTCTCTCTCTCTCTCTCTCTCTCTCTCTCTCTCTCTCTCTCTCTCTCTCTCTCTCTCTCTCTCTCTCTCATACACACAATCATATACACAAACATATAAGTGTTTGATCATTATGTGTGTATTTGTGTACCATATTTGATTTAATAATACAAGAAATAGCATTTAGAATCCTTTTCAATTCTAAAGATGTTGAAAAGCTCAGCTAAATAATGACAGACTTGAAGGATTAAAAAGAACACCATAAACTTTCAAAATCTCTGAATTTGAAGAAACATTACTTTAAATTTAATTCATTCTATAACTGAACAGGAAGAATTTACCCACATTTTCCTTAAATATCCCAAATTAAGAGGAAACTCAGACATTAGTGCAGTTATAATAGCTAACAGAAAGCATGTTGACAATATGATAAGATTGTATAACCTTTAAGAAGTAGTTGATGGTAAAATTTTAAATTATACTGAAAAAGTTTTTGATCAAAGGGGAAGAATTTGGCAAATTGTTGGTTAAATGTTTGTTGAATTGATTAAAATTTCTATTCCAGGTATTATTCTCATTTAGTAAACACTTCATATTTTTTCCCTTCGTCCTTGCTCCTCTGAATGACAGCAGAAGTTGAAAAAAGCCTAATGACTTATTAAAGTATCTGCATTTAAATAAAATTTCTGATATCCAAACTATTTTAAGCCTCAAAATGTTACAATTATAGAAAGGTGAATATTGGTTTGATAATTTAAACTTTGGCTTCTTCTAATTTTAGTAGTCTTTCAACAATACTACGTACATTAGGCCTCTATAATCCTTATCTAAGTCTAAAACCACTCTATTTTACTTGAGCAAATTCCTAAATTAAAAAAAATAGTTTTTTTTCAAAACATATGCAAAGATAATTTTTCAGCATTGACCCTTACAAAACCTTGTGTTCCAAATTTCCCCCCTCCTTATCCTCACCCCCTCCTCTAGTTGGTAAGTAATCCAATATATGATAAACATATGAAAATATATTTTAATCCTATATATGTGTATATATATATATATGTACATATTTATACAATAATTTTGCTGCACAAGAAAAAATAGATCAAAAAGGAAAAAAGAATGAGAAAGAAAACAAAATGCAAGCAAACAAAAAGAGTGAAAATGCTATGTAGTGATCCACACTCAGTTCTCATAGTTCTCTCTGGGTATAGATGGCTCTCTTCATCAATAGATCATTGGAACTGCCCTCAATCATCTCACTTTTAGAAAGAGTCATGTCCATCAGAGTTGATAATCCTATAATATTGCTATTGCCATGTACAATGATCTCCTGGTTCTGCTCATTTCACTTAGCATCAGTTCACATAAGTCTCTCCAGGACTTTATAAAATCATCCTGATGATTGTTTCTTACAAAACAATAATATTCCATAACATTCACAGACCATAAATTATTTAGCCTTTCTCAATAGATAGGCATCCGCTCAGTTTCCAGTTTCTTGCCACTACAGAAAGGGCTGCCACAAACATTTTGTACACGTGGGTCCCTTTGCCTCTGTTGAGCTCTCTTTGGGATACAACCACAGTAGAATGATGCTGGATCAAAGTTTAGTCACAGTTTGATAATTTTTTGAGCTTAGTTTGAAATTGCTCTCCAGAATGGCTGGATCTGTTCACAGTTCCAGAAACAATGTACTAGTGTTCCAGTTTTCCCACATCCCCTCTAACATTCATCATTATATTTTCCTTTCATTTTAGCCAGTCTGAGAGGTGTGTAGTGGTATCCCAGAGTGGTATTAATTTGTATTTCTCCGATGAATAGTGATTTAGAGCATCTTTTCATGTGATTAGAAATGGTTTTAATTTCTTCATTTGAAAATTGTCTGTTTATATCCTTTGATCATTTATCAATTGGAGAATGGCTTTGAATTCTGATAAATTTGAGTCAATTATCAATATGAGTCCTTTATCAGTACTCTTAAAAGTAAAAATGTTTTTCCAAATTATTTCCTCCTTCCTAATCTTGTTGGTATAAGTTTTGTTTGTACAAAACAAAATTAACTTAATATAATCAAAATTATCTATTTGGTATTCAATTTTGAGTTCCAGTTCTTCTTTAGACACAAATTCCTTCCTTCTCCACAGATCTGAGAGGTAAACTATCCTAAATATTTTAATTTGCTTATAATATCACTGTGACTACATCATGAATTCATTCTGTCCTTTTCTTGGTAGATAGTGTGATCAGTGTCTAGTTTCTGCCATACTAGTTGCCAATTTTCTCAGCAGTTTTTGAGAAATAGTGAGTTCTTATCTCAAAAGCTGTGGTCTTTGGGTTTGTCAAAAACTATATTGCTATAGTTATTGTTTCTTTTGTCCTTTGAACCTAACCTATTTCACTGATCCCCTACTGTATTTCTTAGACAGTACCAAATGTTTTTGATGCCTGCTGCTTTATAATATAGTTTTAGGTCTAATACAACCATGTCATTTTCATTGTCATTTTTTTCATTAATACTTCTTAAATTCTTGACCTTGCATTCTTTCGGATGAACTTTGTTAATATTATTGCTAAGTCTGTAAATTAATTTCTTGGGAGTATGATCACCATGGCACTAAGTAACTAGAATAATTTAGGTAGTATTGTGATTTTTATGATATTTTCTTAACCTACCCATGAGCACTTGACATTTTTCCAACTGATTAGATCTGCCTTTATTTGTGTGGAAAGTGTTTTGTAGTTTTGTTCATATAGGTCTTGATTTTTACCTTGACAGGCAGATTTCCAAATATTTTATACTATCAACAGTTATTTTGAATGGAGTTTCTTTTTGTATATCTTGCTGCTGAACTTTGTTGGTAACATATAAAAATACTGATGAATTATGAAGATTTATTTTTAATCCTGGATCTTTGCTAATATTGTGAATTGTTTCTAGTAGTTTTTTAGTTGATTATCTTCTATTCTCTAAGAATACCATCATATCATCTACAAAGAGTGATAATTTGGTTTCTCATTATCTACTCTAATTCCTTTAATTGCTTTTACTTCTCTTGTAGTCAAAGCTAACATTTCTAATACAATCCCTTTTCCCCATAAGATGAGACAAGTTTCTCTGTGAAAACAAATATTTCTGATATCTCTTTGAACCAAATCTGTTGAGAATCACACAATGTTCATTCCTCTCCCTTCCCTCCCCCAATTATAATAGATCTTCTTTGCCTCTTTGTGAAATGTAATTTCCCTCATTTTACTTCAATTTTCCTCTTTTTCCAGGACAATCTTCTTTCTATTTCTAGTTTATTTTTTCATATTATCATAATAAAATCAAATTATACCCACATTGTTAGGTTCTTACTAAGTGCTAAGTCGTTACTTAACAATTCTCTAGTTCCAGACTTTACTGGGAGTTTAACCCCTTCGAACTCCTGGGGAGGAGCTTGCATGCTTAGGAGGAGCAAGTTCATTGGTTGAAGTAATTTTTCCCAGAAGCCCTTGCATTATCCCATGCCCATTCTCTGGGAGGATAAAAGAGGGTGGCACTCATGAGATAAAGAGTCTCTTTTCTGGGCCAGACTTAAGGCGGCTCTCCAGAGGAAGAGGAAGTCACTACTCTGGACCAGAGTTGGCAGCAACTGTCAAGGGCTCTCTACAGGAAGAAGAATCTGTCTGAGAGATTTGAGTTGACACAGCAGATCTCCTCCCAGAGAGCAATCGGCAGTTTCTGGGGACAACAGCACATTACATATTGGCATCCACAATGTGGGGCAAGGACTTTTGCAAGGACTGATTCTGAGCATTTCAGAGGAGCTAGTCCGGACCATCGCACCACATTCTCTAAATATACCCATAACAGAAATATAGTTCTCAAGAGTTTTTTCCTTTTTACCTTTTTATGCTTCTCTTGAGTTCTGTATTTGGACATCAATTTTTCTGTTCAGCTGTGGTCTTTTCATTAGGAATACATGACAGTGAATTTCTATCTTCTTCCCTGAAAGATAATGCTGATTTAAACTTTATTCTTGGCGGTAGTCCAAGTTACTTTGTCTTTTGGAATATCTAATTCCAGGACCTTCCATCTTTTTAGGTGGAAACTGCTAGATGCTGGGTAATCCTATTTGCAGCTTCTTGATATTTCAATTGTTTCTTACTGACTGCTTGAAGTATTTTTCCTTGATCTGATCATTCTTTAACTAAGCCATGATATTCCTTGGAGTTTTCTTTTTAGGGTCTCTTTCAGGAGGTGGTTTGTGAATACTTTCAATGTCTAATTTATCTTTTGATTCTAGGACATAAGGACATTTTTCCTGTTTGAGTTTTTGAAAGATAATATCTAGGCTCTTTTTTCATCATGGCATTCAGGAAGTCCAATAAATATTAGATTATCTCTCCTAGATATATTTTACAGGTCAGTTATTTTTACTAGGAGGTATTTCATATTTTATTCTATTTTTTTTCATTTTAAAAAAATGTTTGACTGATTCTTGAACTCTTCTTGAATCATTCGCTTCCATTTGTTCAATTATAATTTTTAGTGTATTATTTTCTTCAGATATCTTTTTTCAGCTTCTTTTGTATTTAGCCAATTAAATTGTTTGCTCATTGCATTTTTTTTTCCATTTCACAAACCATGTTTCTCAGTGAATTGATATATTTTTAACATCTATTTTGTAATATGTGAGTCCTATTACTTTCATTCTGTTTTTCTTGGTTGAATTTCTAATTTGCATGACTTTTTTAAAGTAAGAGTTACTTATTTCAAGATAATTTCTATGATTTCTTATAGTTGTAGAGCAGTGGTTTTCTAATAAGTATTTACCTGGGGCAATTAGATGGTACAGTGAATAGAGTATCAGCCCTGAATTCAGAAGGATATGAATTCTAATCTGGTCTCAAATACTTAATACTTTCTAGCTGTATAACCCTGAGTAAGTCACTTAACCCTAGTTGCTACAGCCAAAAAAAATTATTTACCCATTCTAATATTTTCATATCACTTGGAAAGAAGAGGTTTATTGGGTTTCTTAATAGAAAGACTCTATTGAGGAAGTTCTCCATCCTTCTAAAAGCATGTTGTTTCAACAACATATGACATAATGAGAATTTGTCTTTATAAAATAAATCAAATGGATGTGTGAGCTCATTGAACTTCCTTCATAATTGTAATAATACCACAAAGGTTTTTCTATCCTGATTCATCTTTCTATGTCCTAAAACAGAGGCATCATATGACATTCATCCAACCTTTCAGAAATCTTCCGAGGTCTCACCACAAGCATCAGACTGGATGTGCATACTCCATATGGAAATAAACACTGTTTTCCTTATCACTGGACCAAATTTCTCCCTTTATCTTGTAGCATACCAATTCATCAGCTATGTTGTTTTCTAAGAAACTTCTCTTTTCTCCATCCCTTTTTGTCACTTTCACATTTTCTGTCTTATCTTTCCATATAAAATACTGAAATTATTTTAATAAAGGAACACTGTATTTTCCAGGAAAAAAAAATATCACCCAAATGATATAATGTTATCAGCAGACACATTTCTAACATTACTTTAGAAACCTCTGTAAAAGTCATGAAAATATGTCGTTAGACAAATGTCATTAAACAAGATAACAGAAAAATAGTCTTTATTGTGATTCATTAGTATACTCCCACCATAAAAAGATCTAAGAGGAAGATTCATGAACAACTGTCCATGGAATTTATTGAAGTACGTGAAAAGAATTGTTCAGAATGATTAAATTGGCTTGGATAGGTTGTTTTGTGTAACATTGCTGGAAATATATATACATAAGATGACAAATCTATTAAAATATTGAAATAACTAATTGTATCACTATAAAGAAAGAGATCAAAGATAGCATCATTAGGTTTTTTATATATGGTAAAATATGGAATGAGGGATTGTGCAATAGATAGAACAATACCAAAGTTTCTTTCCATTTCTGTTATTTTCATGACATATATGGAAAGATAAAATTCAAAGATGCTCAAAGAACAATAAACAAAAAGTTAAGTTCAACAGAATTTTAGATAAATGATAGCAGAATTGGAATTAATAAAAAAAATTAAAACTGTTAGAAAATACTAGAAGGTAATGAGGATGTGGAGGAAGAAAAGGGTAAGAGGAAGAGAGAAGGAGTGTTTGAAAGAGAAAAAAAGGGAAAGAATAGAAGAGAATAAAAAAGGGAATGCTGGACTATAAAAAATACAAAATTCACTGAATCAGTCAGTTCACATTTTTCCAAATTGATTTTCTATTAATTTCTAAATTAGTGGACATTAATGATCTATTAATGAACAATTTGCCTCATAATTTTTCATTGAAAGCCTCAATATGATAAATATTTTAATATAATATAGGGTTAGTATCACAAATTAGAAACAGTATAAAATAACAGTAATTAAGAATATGCTAATGTTCAGCATATTTTTATAATATATTTTCTTTCTAACATTAAAAGATAAAAATTTATATTATTTTAGTAAAACAAAAGGAATATATTCCTTTATTTTTAGTTTTTTTCTTTATTAATAGTAGCCTTTCATTTTTCAAAAACATATGCAAAGACAGTTTTCAGCATTTAACCTTGTAAAATCTTGTGTTCCTAATTTTGTCTCCTTTCCTCCCCACATTCCTCCACATAGATATCAAGTTATCTAATATAGGTTAAACATGTGTTATTTTTCTAACTATTTTTCCACATTTACCATGATGTACAAGAACAATCAGATCCAAAGAAAACCAAACAGGTTAAAATACAAGGCTATAATCCACTTTCAGTCTCCATAGTTCTGATATAATTATTTTATTGCTGTGTACAATATTGTCTTGGTTTTACTCACTTCATTTAACACCAATTCATGTGAGTCTTTGCAGGTTTTTCTGAAAATAGCTTGTTCATCATTTCTTCTAGAATGATAAAATTTCATTATATTCATATATCATAAATTATTCAACTATTCCACTCAGTTTCAGTTCCTTGCCATACAAAAATGGCTGCTACAAACATTTTTGGTACATGTGAGTCCTTTTCCCCTTTTTTTGTAATCTCTTTGGGATACAGATTCAGTAGAGACACTGATGCACCAAAGAGTATGCATAGTTTGATTGCCCTTTTGGCATAATTCCAAATTATTCTCCAGAATAGTTGGATCAGTACACAACTCCACCAACAGTGGATTAGTGTCCCAGTTTTCCCACATCTCCCCCCAACATTTACCAATATCTTTACCTGTCATCTTAGCTAATTTAAGTATATGCACCTTATATATATCATAATAGGAATTTGATATTACTCCTTCTTCCCTAGTTTTCTAAGTAGTTTGTACAGTATTTGATTTAATTGTTTCTTTAAATGTTTGGTAGAATTAACTTGTAAATTCACCTGGCTCTATATATTTATCCTTAAGAATTTCATTATTGGTTTGTTCAGTTTCTTTTTTCTAACATGGGACAATGAACAATGACAGTATATATTTTCTCATTTGTTAACCTTTGCAATCTATATTTTTGTACATATTCATTCATTTTACTTATATTATCAGATTTATTGAAATACAATTGAGCAAAATAGCTTTTAATTATTGCTTTAATTTCTTCTTCATTGGTGATAAGGTGAAATCACCTTTTTCACTTTTGATACTTTTAATCCGTTATTTTTTTTTCCATTTCTTTTCTCTAATCAAATAAACCAAAGATTTATCTTTTTTAACTCTTAAAAAAAACCTCTTAGTTTTTTATTAGTTTTCTTGCTTTCAGTTTTATTAATCTCTCTTTTAATTTTAAACATTTCAAGTTTAGTATTTAATTTTATTAGCTTTTTTCCTAGATTTTTTGATCATTTCTTTCTCTATTTTATTCATATAAGCATCTAGAGATGTAAAATTTCCCCCAAGAACAGCTTTGACTGAATCCCATACTTTTTGGTATATTGGTTCCTTATTGTCATTCTCTTGGATGAGATTATCAATTGTTTCTGTGGTTTAATGTTTTATCCTCTAATTCTTTAGGATTACATTATTTACTTTACAATGAATATTTGGTCTATTTTTCCATGGCTTTTTATTATGTGTAAATTTGTATTGCATAATGATTTGAAAAAGATGTATTTACTATTTTTGCTTTCTGCATTTAATGATGAGGTTTTTGTACTCTAAGACATGGTAAATTCATGGCACATGGTGTGCCACTGAGAAAAACAAATTTATTCCATTTTACCTCCTTTCAATTTTCTCCAAAGATCTATCATACCTAACTTTTCTAAAAATCTACTCACCTCCTTAACTTGTTTCTTGCTTATTTTGTGGTTAGATTTATTTAGTTCTGAGAGAGGAAGGTTGTGATTCCCCACTAGTATAGTTTTGCTGCCTATTTCTTCTTGAAAAATTACTTAATTTCTCATCTAGAAATTTGGATACTATGTTACTTGGTGCTTACATGTTTTATTACCTCATGAATGATTGTTGGGCAGAGAGAAATTAAAAAAAAAAAAAAAAAACGATCCCTGAGGAAAGCAGGGAGAAGGCACTGATTGAGATCAGCTCAGTCCCATAAACATGCCAACCAGTCAGAAATCCAAGTTATGTCAGTCCCCTGAAACAGACAATATTTAAAAGTTTCTAACAGGCTCACATTGCCATGCCCTGTCAGAAATCCCAGGCATTTCCCTGAGGTTAAATTTTCCCTATAAAATCTACTTAAGGGCCATGTCATTGATGCTGTCTTTTTTTTGGGTCTCTTCCTCTTCCTCATGTTTTGTGGTATCTCCCCTGACTTAACTATGCTTTCAAACACCACTTCTCCTTAGTAGCTAGCAAACTCTTTCCCTCCTGACCAGGGTTCTGATTCTCACTTTATCTCAATCAATCCACCTCCTTTTTTAAGCTTCTCCTCCATTTATTTCCCTTTCCTTTTCTACTTCTGCCCTCGCATCTATTAGTCTCCCCCTTTCCTTTTCTCTTTCCCCTCCTACTTCCCTAAATAGTGAAGCAAGTTCCTTTTTTAAATAATTTTATAACTATAATTTTTTGACAGTACATATGCGTGAGTAATTTTTTTAAACTACATTATCCCTTGTATTCATTTTTCCAAATTTTCCCCTTCCTCTCTCTATTCCCTCCCCTAGATGACAGGCAATCCCATACATATTAAATGTGTTACAGTTTAACCTAGATACAATATATGTGTGTAAATCCAATTTTCTTGTTGCACGGTAAGAATTGGATTCCGAAGGTATAAGTAACCTGGGTAGAAAGACAGTAGTTTATATTTAATTCTCAGTTTTCCTTTTCTGGGTGTAGCTGTCCATCATTTCTGTCCATCATTGATAAACTGGAAGTGAATTGGATCTTTATGTTGAAGATATCCACTTCAATCAGTATTCTAATTGAAGATATATTTACTCTAATGAAGATACATTTATCTTCATACAATATCATTGTTGAAATGTATAGTGATCTCTTGGTTCTGCTCATTTCACTCAGCATCAGTTCATGTAAGTCTCTCCAAACATCTCTGTATTCATTCTGCTGGTCATTTCTTACAGAGCAATAATATTCCATAACATTCATATACCATAATTTACCCAACTATTCTCCAATTGATGGACATCCATTCATTTACTACAAAAAGAGCTGTCAGAAACATTTTGGCATATACAGGTCCCTTTCCCATTTTAAGTATTTCTTTGGGATATAAGCTGGATCTTTGGGATATGCTGGATCAAAGGCTATGCACAGTTTGATAACTTTTTGAGCATAGTTCCAAATTGCTCTCCAAAATGGCAGGATTCTTTCACAACTCCACAACAAAGTATTAGTGTCCCAGTTCTCCCACATCCCCTCCAACATTCATCATTATTAGTTCCTGTCATCTTAGCCAATCTGAGAGGTGTATAGTGGTATCTCAGAGTTGTCTTAATTTGCATTTCTCTGATCAATAGTGATTTGGAACACTTTCATATGAGTGGAAATAGTTTCTATTTCATCATCTGAGAATTGTCTGTTCATATCCTTTGACCATTTATCAATTAGAGAATGGTTTGATTTCTTATACATTAGAGTCAGTTCTCTATATATTTTGGAAATGAGGCCATTATCAGAACCTTTAACTGTAAAAATATTTTCCCAATTTGTTACTTCCCTTCTAATCTTGTTTACATTAGTTTTGTTTATACAAATACTTTTTAATTTGATGTAATCAAAATCTTCTATTTTGTGATCAATAATGATCTCTAGTTCTCCTTTGATCATAAATTCCTTCCTCCTCCACAGGTCTGAGAGATGCACTATTCTCTGTTCCTCTAATCTATTTATTATCTCACTCTTTATGCCTAAATCATGAACCTATTTTGATCTTATCTTGGTATATGGTGTTAAGTGTGGGTCCCTCTCTAATTTCTGCCATACTAACTTCCAGTTTTCCCAACAGTATTTTTTTGAAATAATGAATTCTTGTCCCAAATGTTGGTCCCTTGAGTTTGTCAAATACTAGATTGCTATAGCTGTTCCCTATTTTGTCCTGTGTACCTAATCTTTTCCACTGATCGACTAGTCTATTTCTTAACCAAACTAATGGTTTTGGTGACTGCTGCTTTATAATATAGCTTTAGATCAAGTACACCTAGACCACCTTCATCTGACTTTTTTTTTTTTTTTTATTAATTCCCTTGAAATTCTCGACCTTTTATTCTTCCATATGAATTTTGTTGTTATTTTTTCTAGGTCATTAAAATAGTTTCTTGGGAGTCTGATTGGTATAGCACTAAATAAATAGATTAGTTTGGGGAGTATTGTCATCTTTATTATATTCGCTCAGCCTATCCAAGAGCACTGAATGTCTTTCCAATTATTTAAATCTGACTTTACTTTTGTGGCAAGTGTTTTGTAATTTTGCTCATATAATTCCTGACTTTTCTTTGGTATATGGATTCACAAATATTTTATACTCTGGACAGTTGTTTGGAATGGAATTTCCCTTTGCATCTCTTTCTGTTGCATTTTGTTGGTGATGTATAAAAATGCTGAGGATTTATGTGGATTTATTTTGTATCCAGCAACTTTGCTAAAGTTGTGAATTATTTCTAATAACTTTTTATTAGAATCTCTGGGGTTCTCTAAGTATACCATTATATCATCTGTAAAGAGTGGTGAAGCAAGTTTCCATAACAAACTAAGTATATTTGTATTCCTTCTTTAGTCAAATCTGATAAGACTAAGGTTCAAACAATGCTCATCTCGCTTCTTTCTCTCAACTGTAAAGGTCTTTTGTGCCTCTTTGTGTTATGTAATTTACCCCATTTTGCCTCCCCTTTCCTCTTCTCCTTGTACAATTTCTTTTCCATTTCTAGTTTCATTTTGGATATCAAAACAGTATAGTTAATTTATACTTCCTCCCTCTAAGAATAGCACTGTTAAAAATACATTTCTAATGAGTTGCATGTGTTATCTTTCCATGTAGAGATGTTAACATTTTAACTATAAAATGCATATTTCCTCTCTTTTTATCTTTTTATGCTTCTCTTGAGTCTTTGAAGATCAAATTTTCTGTTCAGCTGTTGTCTTTTCATCAAAAATCCCATATTTTAAAGAATGTTCCTCTTTTGCTTTGAAATATATTTATTAATTAGTTGTATAGTTGATTCTTGATTGCAATCCTTTGCCTTCCAGAATATCAGGTATTGAGGCCCTTTAATTGTTTAAGTGGAAGCTGCTAGGTCCTGGGTTACTCTGATTGTGGCTCCTTGATGTTCAAATTGATTTTTTGTTTTTGTTTTTGTTTTTGTTTTTCTGGCTGCTTGAAGTATTTTCTCCTTAATCTGATAATTCTAAAATTTAGCTATAGTATTCCTTGGAATTTTAAATTAAGGGGGGTCTCTTTCAGGAGATAACTGATAGATTCTTTGAATGACTATTTTATCCTCTTGTTCTGTTCAGAGGCTTGATCTAATGTTGACTTTGAGGGAAGCCAGAAAATCCTGCTTACTCTTTGCCAGATTGACTCTACCTCCTCAATTTTTTTTTCTTTCATTCTTCTTTCCTTATGTGCTTCCAAATTTTACCATTTTCAACTGTCTAGTAGTTTAAAACTTTTTCTTTATTTGAATTGGTGATAAAAATCTCCCAGTCTGGAGCTTTCTAATTGAAAACACAAGTATAGAGTCAAAAGCACTTGAAAATGGAAAATACTCATTCATCTGATATAGTTGTACAAAAATATAAGACACAAAGGCCATTTTCTCAACATCATGGATAGTTCTTAGGAAGGAAAGTCCAAGAAAAGTTGAAAATGGTAATGGGATAAAAATGATAAAATAAATCTTGAGGGGTGAAAAGGCTTTTAAACATTCAAGGAATCACTAAAAATAATGAGAAAAAGAAACCACACAAACAAGCAAGCCTGAATACGTGTTCTTTTAGACTGAATAAGTAGGGAGCTGAGAGCTGAATGATGAATCAATATTATTTGGATGAATAATCTTAAGATCTCTTTTCAAGACATATAAATCCTGGGAAGTGATGTCAGAGAGCAAAAAGTTTAAAGACTTTTGAAAATTTATGTATACATATATTTTACAACATTCATCATTCAGCTTTAAAAAGCCATTAGAAAAAAATTTGTAAAAAAATATAAGAAAGTTAAAATTATGATAGATATCTTCTCTGCATGAATTCCTTCAATATTAAGGTCTCAATAAATGTAACAAGTAGAAAAACCTACACAAATAATTTGGATAATCAATTAAATGTATCATATCCATCAAAATGATATTGCATATGTGTTTCCATGCCTGCAAACATATATGTGCCCACATGTATACATATATAAGCATATATTCATATTAGTAAGTACACATATGTACATCTATACTATACATGTACATATGTATGTTTATGTACTCATGTGTAGCTATATGATTATATATGTATATTGAAATTAATATACTATGGATACCAATATTTTCATTTCAAGGGAAGAAAAAACAAGTTACTTTTGATTTGTATAAAATTGTAAATATTTTTTAACTTCTAGAGGCAATGGGATTAGTGTTTGAATACTTAGCATAGAATATTGTCACTTTAAATCATAGGTTTTAGAAATATTCAGATATATTAATAATATACTATTTCTTATGTATATGTCATGTTTATGTACATGTGAGTTTATATACGTTTACATACACGCATACATATACACATATATCTATTTGCTTGTTGTTTCTCACATTATATTTTGACTTTCTGAATGTCAGAGATTATCTTTTGCTGTTTTTTTTTTTTTTTTTTTTTTTTTTTTTTTTTTTTTTTATCCACAGTTGTTAGCACAGGGACTGGAACATTGTAAGCCCTTAATAAATGTGTATTTACTAATTGACTTTCCACAGAACCACCAAATGAAAACATTTGAATCAAAGTGAAAAACAACTTTAGTAACTGACTATTCAGATTCATAACTTAACAATAATTTGCTTTGAAAAATATTAGATGAACAATCATACAAACTTTTTTAAATGTTTTCCCATGATCTTAGGACAATGGATTACTTTTCTTGAAAAATAAAAAAAGTGCTTCTCAGCAGTTACCAAGACCATTTGGTATTGGCTAAGAAATAGACTAGATAATCAGTGGAATAGGTTAGGTACAAAGGATAAAATAGTCAATAACTTTAATAATCTAGTGTTTGACAAATCCAAAGACCCCAGTTTTTGGAATAAGAATTCACTGTTTGACAAAAACTGCTTGGAAAATTGGAAGTTAGTATGGCAGAAATTAGGCATTGACCCACACTTAACACCCTACACCAAGATAAGGTCAAAATGGGTTCATGACCTAGGCATAAAGAATGAAATTATAAATAAATTAGAAAAAAAAAAAAAAAAAAACATATGATGGTTTACCTCTCAGACCTGTGGAGGAGGAAGGACTTCATGACCACAGAAGAACTAGAGATCATTATTGATCACAAAATAGAAAATTTTGATTATATCAAATTGAAAAGTTTTTGTACAAACAAAACTAATGCAAACAAGATTAGAAGGGAAGCAATAAACTGGAAAAACATTTTTACAGCCAAAGGTTCTCATAAAGGCCTCATTTCCAAAATATATAGAGAATTGACTCTAATTTATAAGAAATTACACCTTTCTCCAATTGATAAATGGTCATATGAACATATGCTATGAACAGACAATTCTCAGATAAAGAAATTGAAACTATTTCTAACCATGTAAAGGGCTGGAACTGAGCAGATACATTTAGATAACAGAGCACTTAAAGCTAATTAACAGTTAGACAATACTCTATTAACATATGCTTGGAGGATGACCCTGCTCAATTATTCTGTGCTGGTTCCATTTGTGATTATAGACCCAGAAGTGTGAGAGAGTTCAGAGGGTGGAGTAGGACAAACAGGATCATTCTTTGGAGGTGGAGAGAAAGGTGTGGGGATTCCTATATCTATTCCCCTGACAGCAACCACAAAAAGAGGAAGAATAAAGACTTTTGCTTATCCTGACTCCTGCTGACTGTAAGATACCCAGAATACTGATGTGGTTATTACATAGCCATATGAAAAGATGCTTCAAGTCATTATTAATCAGAGAAATACAAATTAAGACAATTCTGAAATACCATTACACTCCTGTCAGATTAGCTAGAATGACAGGGAAAGATACTGCAGAATGTTGGAGGAGATGTGAGAAAACTGGGACACTGATACATTGTTGGTGGAATTGTGAATACATCCAGCCATTCTGGAGAATGATTTGGAACTATGCTCAAAAGTTATCACGCTATGGATACACTTTGATCCAGAAGTGTTACTACTGGGCTTATGTCCCAAATAAATCTTAAAGAAGGGAAAGGGACCTGCATGTGTCAAAATGTTTGTGGCAGCCCTCTTTGTAGTGACCAGAAATTGGAAACAGAGTGGATGCCCATCAATTGAAGAATGGCTGAATAAATTGTGGTATATGAATGTCATGGAATATTATTGTTCTGTAAGAAATGACCAGCAGGATGATTTCAGAAAGGCCTGGAGAGACTTACATAAACTGATGCTGAATGAAATGAGCAGGACCAGGAGATCATTATATACTTGAACAACAATAATATATGATGATAAATTCTGATAGACGTGGCCATCTTTAACAATGAGATGAAACAAATCAGTTCCAATAGAACAATAATGAACTGAACCAGCTACATCCAGTGAAAGAACTCTGGGAAATGAGTATGACCCACTACATAGAATTCCCAATCTCTCTATTTTTGTCCACCTGCATTTTTTATTTCCATCACAGGTTAATTGTACACTATTTCAAAGTCCAATTCTTCTTGTGCAGAAAAATAACTGTATGGACATGTATACATATATTGTATTTAACTTATACTTTAACATATTTAACATGTATTGGTAAACCTGCCATCTGGGGGAGAGGTTGGGGGAAAGGAGGGAAAAAATTTGAACAAAATGTTTTGCAATTGTCAATGCTGAAAAAATTACCCATGCATGTATCTTGTAAATAAAAAGTTATAATTTAAAAAAAAAAGAAAAAAAATTGCTTCTTCTTGAGGAAAAAAATGATTTTTTTATTGTGATAATTTTTATGTGATGTTATATCTAATTCTACCTTTCTCACATGATATGAGTCCTTACACACTTAGTTTGGCGAATCAAATAGAACTATAACATATGATAGCTTTATTGATTCAAGGAGACTCCTAGAAAGGTGCCTTAGAAGGGCTTCCTACCTTGCTTCTCTTTTGTTATAATGCATAGTTTTTTTCAAAACTCAGTTTTACTGTAATCTTCTAAATGAAATCTGTTATAGTCCTACACTATACACAAAATCATGTATCTTATTTTGTACATACCTATATATGCTTATATGAAGCAGGAAATATGTGCCTTGATTTTAGGGAGTAAGAACTGAGTCAAAAGCCCATTTATGTAGCATATTAGAAGTGGAATCATGTACCTAATATCAAAATGTTCTAGCTAAAATAATAAGTTTACATAAGATTGGGAAGTTAAGTATCTGCATCAATACTGAGAATTCCTAATTGAGTATTATCTGGACCAATAAAATAATGTGTGCATCCTTCCTTCCTCTCTCTCTCTCTCTCTCTCTCTCTCTCTCTCTCTCTCTCTCTCTCTCTCTCTCTCTCTCTCTCTCTCTCTCTCTCTCTCTCTCTCTCTCTCCTTTTCCCTCTCCATTTTGTTCTCCTTTCCCTCTCCTTCTTTCTTTCCTTCTCTCTTTTACTTTCTCTTCCCTCTTTCTGTCCTCCATTTCTCTGTCTCTCTCTTTCTCTGTCTCTGTTTCTCTCTCTCTCTGCCTTTCTGTGTTTTATCGTTGTCTCTCTCTTTCTGCTATTATATTTAAACACATTATAATATCCTTGAGTGCAAAACTTTTTTTTTTTCTTATTTCTCTTTGTATATCCAGTACTTTGTGTAATGACTGGTAAGTATTAAATTTGTAAAATGCACTATTAGAGTAATATAAACAGTATAAATAGCTTTTCTTCTTTCAATGGTTCTTCAAGAGGCAATAACTCAAAACCCTTCTCTTTCTAGACTGTCCTTTCATAAATATTTACTATTTACCATTTCCTACAATATAATGCTTCCAAAAAACAGAACAATCAATATACTCTATCCCAATCAAAGTAAAATATCACTTAAATCTCTTTTTTCTTTAATGTTTTACCTCACAATGCAGTTAAAATCCACCTTTCCTTACCTGGCTTCTGATACACACTGCTGAGTCACTGAGCCTGTATCAAAGTGAGAATTCAGAGCAATTAGGGAAATTAAGGGAATTAAACAACCAAAGGAAGAAAAATAAATAGACATATTGAAAATTCAACTAATAAATGTTTTATGGTCTTACGGAAAGAACACTGGATAACATATTAGAATATTATGTTCCAAATGCTAACTTTATGGCTCAGTTTGCTTACATTTATAAGTAAAGAATAATTCCTAAACTCCAAACCTCATCTAAAATTTTAATATAATAAGAATAAGAAATACAATTACTCCAGAAAACTTATTCTACATACTTCATTTTAACCTGCCTTGTTAAATTTATGATTTACCATTTGAGTATGATTTTGTTCTTTTAAAAAAATAGATATCTTGCTATATTTTATGTTTAAATCACTTGTGTTTCTTCCATATTTTTGTTTCTCCTATTTCAATATACCCATATTTCATTAAAAAAAAGAAAAGGAAAAAATAAGAGAAAAGAGCAAAACATTAATCATTTAAGAAATATTGATTTAATATACTGTTCTCTTCTTTTTTAATTGGGTAAGTGGAAATTTATCAGTTTTATTTTTTTTTCAAGAAATAGGTTCTATGTTTTAATTCTTTCATCTTTTTGTTATACACACACACACACACACACACACACACACACACACACACACATTTTATTTATCCCCCAATACCTATCTTTGAAATTCACAGGGACTTTCTAATGAACATTTATTTAATTAAACTGAATTGAACAAAAATACACATGAAACAAGATAAACTTGGGTTTAGGAAGATGGTTCAAATCCTTTACTTACACTTACTTATTGTGTGTATATGGACAAATAAGCCACTTAATATGTCTGTGCTATAATTAAATCTTCTTTATAATATTCATTTATTTTTTTACTATAAATGTTTTCTGGTTGCTTCACAAAAGATCTCAATCTGATAACTTAATACAACTCTCTATGTGGAGAGGATAGGGAAATTGATTAAAAAAAATTAAGACTGTAACTTAGAAAAGACAGTGGATCATTCTTAGTCAAAATGCAATTGATTTCACATGATTAGGAGTTTATTTTGATTGGTTGCAGACTGAGGGCAGTAGATATTTTCTAAAAAGTTTTGAATCCATTTTGGACCTGTCTTTGATGGACATACTCCATTGTTCAAAATTTCTGGTAAGAAACTTTACTGTAGAAAGAAAGGTCATAAAATGTTCTTCCCTTCTGAGGCCTATATTTCCAGGTAAATAATAAATAACCTGTCTTATTGTTCTTGCCTAGTAAATAAAGACAATAAAATTTTTGACTTGTATTTTCAAATCATAAGAGCATGAATTAAAGAAATCTGGAAGTCAGAATTCAGGTCTGATTTTGCATTCAGGAAAGTATTTGTGCCCAGAGTTATTATCAGAGAAAGTGATCTTCATATGTAGAGGCCTGGAACTCTGAGAAAAGTATACTTGAAACAAGGATACTTACAATAAGGTGTTAACTCAGTGGAATTATTGAGATAATAGTTCTCTAGTTTACATATACTTAAGTATTTACTATGGTGATATAATGATTCTCAAGTTCAATATATTTAGTATGCTGTGATGAGGTATTTATTAAATACTGAGGCATTTAAGGACTGAGATGACTGAAAACGAGACATTCCATCTTTGACCAACCTGTTGGTGACTCTTCTGCCTCCTCCACTCCTCCACTAAGATCGAGACTAGTTCAGACTGTGACAGACACAGGCTGTGAAGGAGACAAAGACTCTATTCCTGCCCATCCTTATGGTGACTATTGTGCTGAAACCAAGGCCCATCCAGAGGTCCTCCAGAAAGCTAGCCCAGACATTACATTCATAAACAAACTCTATTGAAGTTTTTAATTGAAAATTATATCTCATATGGCGATGAACTTGTTAACTAATTCTACATAGGAAGGAACCTCTCTTCCCCAGAGAGATGGTAAGAATATAGACTGAAAGTATTGGGAGAATTTTTTTTTTACTTTGCTTTTATAACTTTTTATTTACAAGATATACGCATAGGTAATTTTTCAGCATTGACCCTTGAAAAACCTGTTCCAACTATTCCCTTCCTTCCCCTCACCACCTCCCCAGATGGGAGGTAGACCCATACATGTTAGATATGTTAAAGTATATGTTAAATACAATATATGTATACATATCCATTTAGTTATTTTGATGCACAAGAAGAATCGGACTTTGAAATAATATAAAATTAACCTGTGAAGGAAAACAAAAATACAAGAAGACAAAAACAGAGGAATTGGAAGTGCTATGTAGTGGTTCACACTCATTTCCCAGAGTTCTTTTGCCAGCAGTAGCTTCTTCTATTCATTATTGAACAAGTGGAACTGATTTGGTTCATATCATTGTTGAAGAGAACCATGTTAATCAAAATTGATCATCATAGAAATTAAAACTATTCTAGCCATATTAAAGGATGCTGCAAGTCATTATTAATCAAAGAAATGAAAGTTAAGACAACTCTGAGATACCACTACACACTCAGATTGGCTAGAATGACAGGAAAAGATAATGCTGAATGTTGGAGGGGATGTGGGAAAACTAGGACACTGATACATTCTTGGTGGAATTGTGAATACATCCAGCCATTCTGGAGAGCGATTTGAAACTGTGCTCAAGAAGTTATCAAGTTGTGCATACGCTTTGATCCAGAAGTGTTATTACTGGGCTTATATCCCAAAGAGATCTTAAAGAAGGAAAAGGGACCTGTATGTGCAAGAATGTTTGTGGCAGCCCTCTGTAGTGGCCAGAAACTGGAAACTGAGTAGATGCTCATCAAGTGGAAAATGGATGAATAAATTGTAGTATATGAATGTTATGGAATATTATTGTTCTGTAAGAAATGACCAGCAGGATGATTTCAGAAAAGCCTGAAGAGGATTACATGAACTGATGCTGAATGAAATGAGCAGAACCAGGAGATCATTATATACTTGAACAACAATACTATATAATGATCAGTTCTGATGGATGTGGCTCTCTTAAACAATGAGATGAACCAAATCAGTTCCATTTGTTCAGTAATGAATAGAACCAGCTACACTTGGCAAAAGAACTCTGAAATGAGTGTGAACCATTACATAGCATTTCCAGTCTCCCTGCTTTTGTCCACCTGCTTTTTTGATTTCCTTCACAGGTTAATTGTATACTATTTCAAAGTCCAATTCTTCTTGTGCAGCAAAATAACTGTATGGACATGTATACATATATTGTATTTAACATATGCATATGTATTGGTCTATCTGGCATCTGTAGGAGGTGGTGGGAAGGAAAAATGGGATATAATTAACAGAGGTAAACCATTTGAATTAAGAATTATTAGAAAATGATTACAATAAAAAAGAACTTTAATAGGAAGTTAAATGAAAAGAGAAATCAGTAGGCACAGTTGAAAAAAAAAGAGAGAAGTTTTAGTTATAGGGGACAGCAAGGTAAAATGACCAAATATGAGAAGCCTATATATATATATATATATATATATATATATATATGGAATGGGGAGGGAGGTCTAAGGTAGGAGGAAGAGGTTAATCTATGAAGGACTTTCGATAAGAAACAATATTTTGTATCTAAGTATAAAGTTATGGGGAAAGAGGTTTTAGGGGGAAAGATTATGAATTCAGTTTTGAACATATTGGATTTAAGATGTATTCAAACATCTCAAATGTCTGAAAAGAAACTGGAGATGTTAGCAGAGACTTTGGGGTAAGTCAGGTAGATTTGAAAATCATCATCTTAGAAATAATAAATACATGGGAGCTGATTAGGTCACCATATGAAATAGTTTAGAGGAAAAAGAGAAGGTCCAATACATAACCTTGGGGAAAGCTTTTGATATTGAATGCATTTTTCTGAAATCTTGCTGACCTCTTTACTACCTGATCTTCCAAATCGCTAGCTCTAAAACTGTTATTTAGTCCCAAGATTTTTATGCCATGCTCTAAAATTGCCTTGGAGGCTACCTCCTGAAAAATTGTCTTCCTCCTCATGCATTTTCTTTGTCTCTTGACATGAGGGGGAATCATTAGCTCATTAGTTTTTCATGATTATAATTTATATTCATAGCCAATTTTACAGTTTATTATCATCATTATTTGTTTTAGAATAGATACAGGTAAAGGTCAAATAAGTTTTCTTAATTTTCAAATAAGAATGAAAAGGGGAAGAAATATTTTCTCACTGTCTCTTACTATGTCTGGCCAAGTTAAAAACTGTTAAATAACCTCAACACATTATAAATAGGTGTTTTCTACATATAAATATAAAATATAAATATTATTTATAAAGCATTTCAAATGGCCATTGAAATGCTGATAGCCAGATAGTGATAGACAGTCATCTAATGTGTCCAAACAAAAAAAAAAAAAACCTAAAAAAACAAACAAACAAAAAACAACATGTAGGAAATTATCAAGAGCATAGCAGGCATATAAAGGTGCTGTTTGTAGTGTGAATACATAAATAGAAATCAGTAATTTCTTGTCTATACCATCAATGCATTACAGAGCATTAGGGAAAATGGTTAGTAGTAAGTGGCAAACATTTTAAAATTATCATCTTCTAGTCTAATAAGGGAGACAAGATACAAACACTTATGTGCTAACAAGATAAGCAGGAGAAAAAAAAATAGAAGTAAGGCATGAGCATTAAAGTATATGGGGAAAAGCTTCTTGCAAAATATATATCAATGCTTACTTGAAGTATTTCATATACTCTATGAGATGAAATTGAGGGATGATAGCAGTTGAACCATAAGAAAGGAGCAAATGATAATTACAGTCAGGAGTTGTACTATTGTGTTTGGGAAGCAGCAAAGATATCAAGTTTTGCCAGATTCTAGACTATACGAAGAAATGTAAGATATAAAGAAAATGGAAAAGTAGAAAGGGGGCAGGTTTACAAAGACCTTTATAAAATCCTTCATAAAGTTTTGTTTCTTCTTTCTCTTTAAAATGGTTGTATTGACTCAAATAGCATGGTTAAGGCCCAGTATGGATGGTTATTTCTAGGTTATAATTTAGTTGTTTAAAATGGATAAAGAGAAATTTACAGTTATGATGAATTTCCTGACAGTTTGCTACACAATATTGGGGCAACTAAGGGGCAGAGTGTATTGAAAACTGGACATAGAATGAAGATGATGAGAGTTAAAATCTAGATCAGTCCTAACTATGTGATTCTAGGTGAGTCATGACACCTCAGTTTGGCTCAGTTTCCTCATCTGTAAAATGAGGATTACAATACTATCTACCTAGGATCACTGTGTGGATCAAATGAGATAATAAGTAGAACATTTAGCACAGCACTTGACTATTAAGTGACATTAAAAATTACTACTGTTACTAATACTGTTGCTTCTATTGCTGCTGCTATTGCTACTATTACTACTACTACTACTACACTGCGCAAATCACTTAACCTCTGTGAACCTTTTTCTTTTTCTGTTAAATATGGATAATGACCTTTATCAGTCAGTTACTGTGAATAAAAACAAGATGAGATAATTTATAGAAAGAGTTTTTCATATTTTAAAATGTTCTATACAAATAAGTTATTGTAGGGGAATGTAATGAGAAAACCTTGACTAATAAGGATATGAAACTAGTTACAAATAGCAGGCAAATACATTAACAGAGAAATTAATATATTTGTATAATAATATTTTATTATTAAATTAGCATTTTTGTCTTATGGACAATACTGTAACATGGGATTTTAATGACTATATTGATTTTAATTATCATTTCATCAAGATCAAAGTGGTAGAAACACTGAGAAATAGTGGTGAGCCTAATTAAAATCCATTTTTTAAATGGGTATATAAAATACAGTAAGAAAAAATTTCTTGGGTAGCTCTGGATTACCAATGGTAATATTTGAATTTTAGGCCAGTTTCTATGGACAGACCTATGCACCAACCTCTCCAAGTTCTAATAATAGGTCTTTCTGTATCACTAACTCATTTTCCTATGATCGACAGCAATATGAAACAGCAAGGAAAAGGTCCTCATCCATTTCTAAACCACATCTAAGTGATGTTGAATTACATGCTGTTTATGGATTTTCCGTAACATTTTTAAAGACATGATTTCATACAAATGGTCATGCTATGTGAGGGGAAAAAACAAAATTATTCATTCTCTCCTGGAAGTGTAGGTAGTCTATTGAATATGACTTGAGTTCTCAGAAAGATAGTTCACTTTCTAATTTTCATCTAATATGGTCAGATACTCATCAGATATCAGGAAAATCTTTCATTGTAAAATGAGAAATAAGGCCTAATGAAGACTGTGGGGTTGAATCCTATCTCTGCATTTACTAACTGAGTGAACATGGGCAAGTTACCAACATTTTTTATTTCAGTCCCCTATTTTCCTCACAACACAAAGTGAGTGGAATTATATTTAAGCAAGCCTAAGGTTATCTCCAGTGCTAGTTCTATAATTCTAGCTAAATATCATGGTTCATAGAGTGCTAAGCTTAGAATTTAGAAGATTTAAATCTTAAATTTAAAGATGGATTTAGACATCAGATTAATAATTAGATTTAGGCCAATTCACTTAATTTTTGTGTCTCTGTTTCTTGCATCACTTTGTAAAGTTTTTAGTACTGTGCTTAGAACATAGTAGGTGCTTAATAAATTCTTATTTCCTTCTTTTTTCTACGAACTAATAATCCAAATCCTCTCAGAGAGTAATGTGATTTACACATGTTAAAGTTAAAGTGATTAATAACAAGTTCTTTTCTTTTCATATATCTTTTGTAGGGCATTATATGCTTTTTTCCATTCCTTCTTGCAATGATCTCATTTGATTTCCCATTTTTCTTCTAACTCTTTTTTAAGATTCTTTTACAGTCTTCCAAGAAATCCTTGTAAAATGAGGATCATCTCATATCTCCCTTTGTGGCTTCATTTGGAGTTGATTTGCCTTTAGGAACCTCAGGAATTCTCTTCTCTTTCTCCATAAAAGCTGTCTAAGGTGAAAGTTCTTTTTGTTTTTTTATTCATTTTTTTTAAGGCTTGTTCAATGCAAAGGAGCAACAGCTGCTTTGATTTGCCCTGGAGAAGTTCTGCTGATTGATTTCCAGTACTGGGTAATAGTGACTGGGTCTGAAGTTCTTCCAGGGCTCAGTGGTTTAGAATTTGCCTTGTGTAGCAAATCTACCAAAACACCTGCTTACAACCAGGACAGAGTAGCCTAAGAGGTTCACAGAAGATTCCCAGGTGCAAGGAAATTACAACACTGACTCCTTACTCCAGCTCCTAGCCCCAGTCTCACTGTACTGTGGTCTGGGCTCAGTAGACTGTCTTCCTGCCCATTTGAAACAAACCTGTTTCATATAGTATTATATTCTATCAGCTATTTTCTTTAGTACTTTTTTAAAAAGTTGGTCTTGGGGGCAGTGCATAGAGCACCAGCCCTGAATTCAGGAGGACCCAAGTTCAAATCTGATCTCAGACACTTAACACTTCCTAGCTGTGTGACCCTGGGCAAGTAACTTAACCCCAACCTGGGGGGGGGGGGGGATTTGTCTTATTCTCACTTGCTGTCTTCATTTCATTTATCTCATTATAATTTGTTACTTCATTTCCTTTAGGTTTTTGTTCAGTATTTCCTTTGTTACACTATTTATTTGCAGGTATCTGAACTAATTTCCTAAATCTGGATGTTTTTCTGTTGTTAACTATTTTCCTCTAGATTTATCTTTTTGGAAAAATGTTCAAAGTCTTTGTCATAAACTTTTCTCCTTCATATAATCTTTAGTACATTTATTCCTTTTCTTCCTAGTTCTCTTATTGTTCACTTTTGACTTGCTCTCTTCTGCATATGATTTTCTAGAAGATTAGGTTTTTAACTCCTCCCATAAAATTCAATTCTTGATTCACCTATGTCTCTGTTCCAACTGTGGTCATATCTTTTGCTGTCACTTAATTTTGTATCATCATTTATTATTTTTTTTTCTGAAATCTAATCTTCTTGATGTCATCAACTGATTTCTTTTTTATGTTTGTTAATTTCACTTCTTAGTAAAGTGCTGAGCATACAGGTAGCACCAAAAAAGATCTTCTTTTCCTCATTTATTTATGAATTTGTTACTAATTTTTAAATTAATTATTACATATATGAAAAAAGATAAGATATTATAAGTGACATATAGACTTAGAAAATATGGGCCAATTATTTAATAATTATATGCTACATGATCTATGAATATTCTGCAATTTTACACAAAATATGGAAAAAAAGAGAAAGCCTTTTAGTATTTGAAGCAGGTCATCTATGTAGTATTTACTTTAATATACAGGAATCACATAGGATGACAAAAGTCTGAATAAGTTATCAACTGGACCACTGAAAAAAGCACTCAGTTCAATGAGATCACAGATATAGCTGAGCACTAGATGACCTTTGCAAGAAAATGCTTTTAATATGTTTAAAAATAAATACCCTCCAAAAATATGTTATATATCATCAAGAGTAAAACTAATTTTAAAAATAAGAAAGTTGGCTGACCTTTAAAGTAAAATCTTAGTAGTGAGCATTTATTTGACTTTCTCTTTGACAGATGTCTTATCATAATTAAGCTGTGATATTTCCAAAATAAAAATACACACACACACACACACACACACACACACACACACACACACACACACACCCTCCAAATGCAATTCTCAATGTGTATATGTATGGCTAGTCTAGTTAGTGAGGCATAAAGAAGAAAGTTATGTAGACTCTGCAGGGGATATTAAATCAAGTCAACAAACATATTGCATCTCTTCTCTATATCTAGATAATAAGATAAAAGTATTATCTTTTAGATAAAATCATACACCAAATAACAGAAAACAAATTGTATTTTAAAATATATTTTATGTTCTTTTGCTACTGTATATGTTATCTCCTTAATGAACTAATTGATAGTAAGTTTTGTTTTATTTTTGTTTTTATCATTATATTCTAGAATTGAGTCTGAGAGTTGGACAGTTGTACTTCAAAATGTTGCAGGTTAGAGTCATCAGAGAGAACATCCTATAAACGATGTGTATTAAGTGGAGGCCAAAATGATTTGGAGAAGAAAGGTATTCCCTGTGAAAAGACAAGAATGAAAAAAAAGCGAACAAATAAGACAGTAAATTTTAAGTTTCTCAAGGGCCAGTTCTGTTATTTGCATTTTTTTTTTTGATCTCCAGAGATTAGCACAAAGCCTGACAAATATGATGCACTCAATAAATGCTTGCTGATTGAACATTGACAACAGTGAGCTATTATGTAAAAAATTCAGTGGGGTATATGATCCACATGCTATATGAATTTGTTTCACCAAACTTAATTGAATTAGAATACAGGAACCAGCACTCTTCTTAGGGCATATAAAACTATAACTTGGTTCAGTGAGGGGTCTTTTGCATTCCAGTGTGTCATTGACTTTTTTATTAATTATTACTGGCACAATTAATTAAATGATTAATTACCCAGAAAATATGACTCTCTAATTTTTTTTATGTCACAGGTTGTGGAGGAAATCCAAGTCTAATGGCAAGACAACATATAAACAACTCTGTACAAACAAGACATTGGTTAAATTACATACAAACTAAAGAAGGGATATGGTGGCATTAATAGGAAGGCTAAAAAGGCAGTCTAAATATTTATTTGTATGACATCCTTTGAAATACTTGAAGATAAATATTCTTTATTTCACTTAGATGCTGGTTCTCTTTTCTGGAAGTGTTCTAGCTTGTCAATTTCTTCATTAAATTATATTGGCTGAAATGAAACTGCTAAACTATAATACTTGAACCATATCAGTGTGTAGTAGAACTATTATTTTCTTATTCACAGAAGACATGCCTTTAGAGTTTTATTATTGGCTGCTATATCAAACTGTTGACTCATATTGAACTGATAAGGTGCCAAAACATGCTCTTTTCTTTTAATGGGGTAATTAATGTATTAAAACAACTTGTAAAACTATGTATTTATCCAAATCTCAATAAATATATATTATCCAATTCAACTAATTATATATCTTCTCACAATCTCTTGGAAATTTTATTCCCATTCAATGTTTTCACTCCATGGTTTGTGTGGGGAATGGAGAGGTAAGGTGAAGAACTTATAGGGATGTTTAAATTCTTTTTCTGTATTTTAATATTCATTATTTCTATGTCTCTATGACCTGCATAAGTATGTTGTGTGTTAGTCAATATTTACTTAAACTTTAGATATATTTACTTGACCTAAAATGATGACATTTGTCACTATTCAGTGTTATCAATATTTAGACTATTAGTTGAATGCTGTTAGCTTAGTAATCTAAATTGTGAAGACCTGTTGGCACCCATGTCTAACATTAAATTAAAGGGAGAGGGCACCTATTTCTCAATGGTCCCCAACTTATGATGTAATCCTTTGTGACAGAAACCTTCCATTCCAATCTGTCCAAACAGCAACAACCAATTAGATGCCTCCCCCTCCCCTTCTCAATGCTTTCTTAATTGTGATGTAATCTCTTGTATAAAAGCTATGTATCTTTAAACTTCTTTAGCCCTCCAACCACTAGCTTTCTCTTTCTTATCTCGTAATGGGACAGCTCATCCTCTGGAGGTTTTCAATAAGCAACTTTTCTGCTTTTTACTAAGTGATCTCTGAGTAGTCATTTTGGGTAAGGGTCTTCTACATCCCTCACAGTTTGTGTCATGAAATATTAATACTAATAGCAAAATCACTAATAACAGTAATGTTTTCTATGTGGATATACTGTGTTGTCTTCTGTTTATAATAATTGGGGAAACAATTCTTTGGGGAAGGAACTAGTCATCCATATAGTAATGTACCTTTACATATTGTATAGGCAAATCAATCTAATGAAGAATCAGTTTCCTGAAAGAGACAAAAAACATCTTATATAAGGTACCATAAACTGCTCAATTACTATCCACCTCACTCTAAATTTGAAACAATCCCTGGCCTTGAGATATAGAACCAGCTGTAGGAAAAACCATCAGAGAAAAAATAGCCTACCAATTGTTACTTCAGATGCTGCAGCCACAGTTAATTAAAATTCAACAGGGAAAATTCTTGTAACCAACATTTTTTGGCACTGAATAGGACTGATTGGATGAATTATTTCTCAGCATTGTCACATGATCCCTGTTCCCAGAACTTTGGACCTTGGGGGAGGTCATTTATGCTCTGGAGAAGGGGTTCTCAAACTATGGCCCACTGGCCAGATATGGCCCACTGGGTTATGGCAGAAGGGCTGAGGGGCGGAGACAGAGTGTGCATTTTTGTTTTTACTATAGTTCAGTCCTCCAACATTCTGAGGGACAGTGAGCTGGCCCCCTACTTAAAAAGTCTGAGGACCACTGTGTTTGGAGGAATGAACTTTGAACCTGGAATACAGGAAGTTGCAGGAAGTGAAGTGACCTATGGGAGACAGCCAGTATTGGTGATTATTGGTCAAGATTGATTATGTCCTTTTATTCTATCCAATGAGAAGGCTAGAGTCTTACAAGCTACAACCCTTACAAGCCAGAAGTAGGTCAGGTTTCAGGAGCACATAGAAAGAGTTGGGATGCCTCCCTGTATGTGTCTAGACGGGCCTCTCCCTGCAGGGATTAAATAAATGTTTTCTCTTTGTACCTGATGATGTCTCTGATTAGTTAATTGGATTAGGAAGGGGGTCCCACACAGCACTATCAAACTGTTCAACATCAACTGATATAATTATATAAAAAATATATATAATTAATGAGGGAAAGGAAAAGGGGAAACCCCATTTCTCAGTGCATAGATAGCAAGATAATCCCATGAGGTGCAGTGTCCTTCTAAATGAATTTACAGGCCCAAAAACCTACATTGATAAATAAAAAGGTTTATTGTAGGAATCTGGAAGTAAAGCTCAGTTAGAAAGATGCCAGGGCCAGAGGTGGCCGCTAGGTGGGCAGGAACCCTTACATGGTTGGTAGGATACCATGTGTTGGCTGGGAGGGCTCCTGCAAAGAGAGCGCTCTGGCTCGTTTCTTTTATACCTAGAAGATGGGCGGTACCCCTCAAGTTCTTGGCAGGCTTTTCAGTTAGCTCAGATCAGGTGAGGGCTGGGGGAAGCTGAGCTGATGGTGGGGCTGGGCCCAGATATTCCAAGGTGTCATTGAACAGGATTTGTGAATCAAGGTCAGCCATGGGTTGGGCAATTACAAAGGAATCTTAAAGGGACCTCAATCCCCATCAGTTCCCCCCTTAAACAGTTGAGACTTAAATTCATTTAAGAAAGATAAAAAAAGAAAAGAAAAGAAAATTTGGGGCAGTATTCTTCATTTAAGGCAAGGTTGAAGATTTTCTCCAAAGATCTTCAGAGTAGTGGGGTCCCCACATTTTGTTCCCCCCTCAAACCATCACCTCCAGATGCATGTAGGAAAAGGGGCATCGATCTCCTCTTTAACTGCTTTGAGCTGACAAGGATTGTAGAGATTTGGGGTTCCATGCCAGGAGGTGAGGCGTGAGGTGTGGGTGATGGCAGCAGGGCATTGAGGGGGAGTCCCGGTCAGTTGTCCCCAGCCAATGTTCTCCAGACTGAGACCAGCTGACAATCCAAAGTGTGAATCCTAGAGAAAACAGATCTTGGGAACAGATTAAAAGTGGGGTGTCATCCAGGGCCTTTAGCAAGAAATGCATCAGGTCCTTTCTGTGGGCTACTTGTCTGATAGCCCATCTAATTATCAAAGATAAATAGGAGAAAATGCTGAGAGAAAAGATTATTTGTAGCCTAGGTCTTTCACCCTTAATTTCAAGGAAAGCTAATTTCTCCTGGGGTTGGGATTAACGGGTGTGGACTCAGAAGTCAGGGAAGGCAAGAGGCCTTGATATTTAGTAGATTTAATGAACCACTGCTCTTTTGTAAAGCAGGATCTAGGAATGGGCATATCCCCAGTTGTCAGAGCTGCAAATCAAGATAAGAATGCGGTTTAAGGTTTTGGAAATGTTGGAAAAACTGTGCTGTTTTTCTTGAAGAGAGTTGGTTATTCAATAAGCAAAGATCCTGAATCTTTTCCTTCCTAGTTTCCCACTCTTTATGGGGGAGGGGTGAAAATTATCAGCATGGCCTACCCACATTACCTGCCCCTGAGGTGTTCAGGCTGTCCTGAGATAAAAGGGAAACAGGGCCAGACCTCAAATTCCTACCAGGGAACAGGATGCTGGGGGGTCAGGGTCAACCCTTGTGGTGTTTGCTGTGGTGGTGAGAAAGCAGTTCCTCCTGCTCAAATTCAGTGCAGAGACTGGGGTCTTCTAAAGCTTAAGTCTAGAAGAGATTTGCATTAAAAGAGCACCTCTGCTTCTCTCTGAGTGTCTGGAGGCAGGAGTTGCCTTGAAAAGAGAACTGAGAGGTTAATGAGATAAAGGGAAACCAACAGGTGTTAGAAGTCAGTTTTGTTCTTACAGATCTCTATTAGTTGTTCAGTAGCAGAGAGATGACCAGATTAAATACTTATTTGCCCAAGCATTTAGGATACAATGATTACATATAATCAGGCTAGAAACAGCAAGGTATGACATAATTGAATTGCATTAACAATTTCTATTGACTATTGCTCTGATCTTAAAATCAGTTACATGAGGAAAAAATGCAAGACCATAAATTCTAAACAAATATTTATCATAACCTTATGTTGATAACAATAAGGAATTTGTCCCCACAGGTTCATATCCAAGTAGATGATATTCATACAAATCAGTTTGCATATACAGAATGTCTAATTCCACATAAGAGAATTCAAGAAGTTAGCAGTTAAACTTTTAGAAATAAATCCTACAGAAGTGTGAATGCCATTCACAGAAACTCAGGCTAAGTTTGAATATTGCTCTTTTCCAACCTTTTGGCTTCAAAGGAGTTAGCTTTGCTGGGTGTAGAAGACTTGTCAAGGTGGATGGAGATAAGGTTAGATAATCTGTTCAGTGGAGTTTATTGAGAGGCAGTAACCGGACCCCAACTCTATAGCTTTCATTCCCTTTAGGTGTCCCTAAGAGAGAGAGAGAGAGATATTACAATAAGTTTTAATTTCACCAGAGCTGTGCCATGACATCTCAATGAGCAATGCTTGGCTTGAGCATAGAGCTCCAGACAGCGTCAATCAAGTCCCGGGAAATTGAGCTATCTTACCTCGCTGATAGAGGGCGGGGGTTTGTGTTATCTCATGAACAAGAAGACTGAAATAGATGCCAGAGCAATATTAGAGTAGTTTCTAGAGAGATGACAATCAGTGGAGACAGCATCTTGATAAGAGATTCCTATAGCTTTGGATGGGAGAGGCATTCTGCTATTCTGAAACATAAGATCTTATCAAGTATTCTGATAAAGAGGCAGGGGGAGGTTTTGCAGAACTAAGAGATAGGGAAACTGAGGCAGGACTTAGTCAAGATAATTAGGGAAACTGAGTCAGGACAATAAAACAAATAAACCAGACTAAAGCTAGAAAATGCAAGGACTTGTGGTAAGGACTAGTTTCTCCACAATAACCCCAGAATTATTAGCATAGAACAGCACTCCTTATTCAGAGAGACACACGCCTCCCTGTTTGGATCTCTGCAGTTGGGGAGCATCTCAGCCAGAGATGGACAGTGTTTAGGTCTGTGGTCATTTATGCATTTAACTCAGTGTCTGCTGTGTAGCAGTGATCAAGGCAGTCATGCTGCCCTAAGAGGGCACCCCAAGTCAGGGGCTCTGAGAGTCAAAAAAATGAAGTTTGAGAGCTTCATATTCTCTCTCTCTCTCTCTCTCTCTCTCTCTCTCTCTCTCTCTCTCTCTCTCTCTCTCTCTCTCTCTCGGATCGATTTCTGAGTAAATTATGCAATTAGACCAAGACAGGCCACCCCAAACCATTAGAGTCCTGATGTCAAAATGCTGAAATACTAAAGGAACTGGGGTAACAGAGGTGGAGAAACAGATCAGAGAGGCTGCCAGTCCCAGGACAGGTATCTGATTTTTGGTTTTTTCTAAAGAATAATCCCAAAGACTGAATAAGGGATTTCAAAGTTAAAACGTAACTCAGCAAATCATAGTCTAGCAAATTTTAAACAAAGAGTAAAATAGTTTCCAATTCAGCCTGAACTGAAATAAGACATCATTCCTGACCAGCTGAAATCTCAGTTTCCTTCCCTGCCCCTCGTTTGCAGAAATTATCAGATTATACATAACAGACTAGTAAATTTCCTGAAACAGCAATAGTCAAAATTTTATGCAGCAATAGTTAGTTTTATACAGAGCAATAGTTGAACAGGTTTATACATCAATAGTTAAAAGTTTTTCTCATACAGAACAATAGTCAAACAGTAGTCCCCCAATTTTAACAAGTCTTAAAAAAATAGATGGATTAATTTGAAAGCTGGCCTATTTCACTCAGAACCTTTTCTGTGGGTAGAGAAATCCCATGTGACTCCTCCCTACTCTGTTAGAAGAGGCAGGGGGAAGGGAAGGCAGCTAGCATTTACCTCAGGCTAAGAGGTACTTGATGGTTGAGTTGAAGACAAAAGACCCTACCCCCACCCATCTTTTAGTGAGTAGGGTGTGGGGCATTTGGAGCAGTCAGACCCTAATTGGAGATATGCGACTCCTAAAGCAAGTTGGGGATTGGGCGAGTAGAGAGAGATTGGAACTGTACATAGAATTCAGGTGTTCATTTAGACATTCTCTAAAAGGCAGCTTGAGGGAGAGTCTATTCTTATTCTATATCCCTGGGCTTCCTGGACTGAAGCCAGAGAAATTGAGGCAAGAGTGAGACATTTTAAGGAAACTGAGGCAGTAAAACACAAACTGTCGCGTACCAGAACAGAGAAAGATTCTAGCAAGGCATCAAATTAAAAGTAGTTAAGAAGTGTTTAAATAGTTTCAATCTTTTTAATTCACCCCTGCCTGCCTGCAGTCAGGATCGGCGTGGGGGGGGGGGGGGGGAGAGAAGAAAAAGAAACTATTTTCATTCACTTAACAATTAATTTGCCTGGATTCAGAATTTGTTCCCCAGCCAAATTACAAAGATGTCCTTTCTGAAATGACAGTGTGGCCAAAGATGCACTTCAGAAAAGAAGCCCTTAATTATTGGCATATAGGGCATTGGATGCCAATCCAGAAGAATAGGAGAGAGCTGAGACAGAGAAAAAACTTGAGCAGTTTAAATTCTCTGTCTAGGCTTTAGAGAACATGTAAGGATGCCCTGAGGCTTAGAAAGAAAATGAGCAGTTTTAAAATCCTATATCCAGCCTAGAGAGCATGGTCTAACACAAGATGACTAAATCAAAAAAACTGAGTCTCATTTTAAAATGTATGGGACAAGCTAGTTCTCTGAGAGTTCTGGAAGCCTTGACTCCTTTAAGAGCCAGGTAGAAGCTATGGGAGGGGCATTCAGAGTTGTGGCAGAGCACCTTTTAAAATTGAATAGGAGACTTTTCTTCTTGAAGAGTCCCCAAATCTCCCCACTGTACCCCAATAAAGGGACAGGATGGGGACCTTTACATGGCAGGTTAAGCCACATGAAACAGGTTGGAAAAATGAGAGGATGGGTGATGTTATTTTACCCAGTGCTTCTCAGGTGGCGAAGGTAAAGGCTCACACAGATTATATATCTACAATTTGATACTATATCTCCTGGTTTCAGGGCTGGTCCTCTATCCACTGAGTCACCTAGCTGCCCCAGTTTGATAACTTTTTGAGCATAATTCCAAATTGTTCTCCAGAGTGGTTGGATCTATTCACAGTCCCACCAACAATGTATCATTGTCCTAGTTTTCCTATATCCTCTCCAACATTCCTCATTATTTTTTCCTCTCATATTAGCCAATCTGAGAGGTGTGTATAGATATATCAAAGTTGTCTTAATTTGCATTTCTCTGATAAAGTGATTTGGAGCACTTTTTCATATGACCAGAAATAGTTTTAATTTCTTCATCTGAAAATTGTCTGTTAATATCCTTTGACCATTTTTCAACTGGAAAATGGCTTGAATTCTTATAAACTTGAGTCAATTGTCTATATATTTTAGTAATAAAACCTTTATAAATGTAAAAAAATGTTTTCCAAGTTTATTGCTTCCCTTCTAATCTTGTCTTCATTAGATTTGTTTACACAAAAACTTTTAAAACATAATATAAAATTATCTATTTTGTGATCAATCTCTAGTAATTTTTCAATGGTAACAAATTCCTTCCTCCTCCATAGATCTGAGAGATATACTATCCTATAATATCATTCTTTGTCTAGATCATGAACACATTTCAATCTTATCTTGGTATATGGTGTGAGATATGGGTTAATGCCTAGTTTCTGTCATACTATTTTCTAATTTTCCCAGCAGATTTTGTCAAATAGTGAATTCTTATCCCAAAAGCTGGGATCTTTGGGTTTCTCAAACACTAGATTATGAAAGTTGACTATTTTATTCTGTGAACCTAACCTATTCCACTGATCGACAACTCTATTTCTTAGCCAGTATCAAATAATTTTGATAACCATTGCTTTATAGGTGTTCCTGGGGAGTTTTTATTAGGGAGTTGATTAATAGCTTGTTCTATTTCTTTTGTTAAAATGGGACAATTTCAGTAATTTATTTCTACTTCTATTAATCCGGGCAATCTATATTTGTGTAGGTATTCCTCCATTTCATTTAGGTTATCAATAAATTTGATAAAGTTATGCAAAATAACTACTAATTATTGTTCTAATTTCCTCTTCATTTGTGGAAAATTCTCCATTTTAATTTTTGAGATTAATAATTTGATTTTCCTTTTTCTTTTTTCTAATCAAATTAGCTACAGGTTCATTTATTTATTTGATTAAAAACAACTTAGTTTTATATATTTTTTTTAATTTTAAAATTCATTTCTCCTTTTATTTTTAGAATTTCAAGTTTGGTTTTTGATTGGGGTTTTTTAATTTGTTCTTTTTCTTGCTTTTTTATTTGCAAGTCCAATTCATTGATCTCTTTATTTGATGTAAGTAAGAATCTAGACATATATAATATCCCCTTACTACTGCTTTGGCTGGATCCCACAAATTTTGGTATGTTGTCTCATTATTGTCATTGTCTTAGATGAAATTATTAATTGTGTCTAGGATTTGCTGTTTCAACTATTAATTCTTTAGGATGAGATTATTTAGTTTCCAATTACTTTTTGATCTACTTTTCCCTGGCCTTTTATTGAATGATTTTTTTTTCATTGTGACTATCTGCCTTTGTGCATTTGATTTTGAAGTCTTTATATCCTAAAATTTAATCAATATTTATAGGTTCCATGAACTGCCAAGGAGAAAGTGTATTCCTTTCTATCTCCATGCAATTTTCTCCAAAGATCTATTATACCTAACTTATCTAGTATATTATTTACCTCTTTAAAATTTTTTTTATTTATTTTGTGATCTGATTTATCTAGTTCTGAGAGAACAAGGTTGAAATCCCCCACAGTTTTGCTTTATATTTCTTCTTGCAGATCTCTTAACTTCTTTTTTTAGGAATTTAGATGCTATTCCATTTGGTGCATATATGTTTAATATTGATATTGTTTCATTATCTATGGTGATCTTTAGTAATATATAGTGTTTTTTTTCTTATATCTTTTAATTAGATCAATTTTTTCTTTTGTTTTATCTGAGATCAAAATAGCTATTCCTACCTTTTTTTTTAAACTTCACCTTAAGTGTAATAGATTCTGCTCCATTCTTTTAACATTACTATGTGTTTATCACTCTGCTTTAAATCTGTTTTTGTTTTTGTAAACAATATATTGTAAGATTCTGGCTTTTAATCCAGTCTTCTATCCATTTTTTACTTTATGGGGATATTCACTCCATTCACATTTGTGGTAAAAACTACTAATTCTGTATTTCCTGCCATATTATTAACCCAAAATTAGACTTTTATCTTTCCAAGCAGCCCTCCCTCTTTAAGGTTCCTCCCACTTTCTTATACCTTTTCCCTACTATTTCTATTTTCCCTCCTATTTAGCCTACCTCTTCCATTTTATCCTTTCCCCTCCAATTTTTTATAAGTAGAAGATTCTCTATGAAAGGAAATATGTCTAATATATATTTTTTTCTTTGAGCAAAATCTGATTAGAGTAAGATTAAGATTCACACAATAGTCAACTCCCTCCTTTTGTTCCCTCAATTGAAATAGGCTTTCTTTGTCTCTTCATAAGTTGTAATTTCCTTCATTTTACTTTTCTTTCTCTTTTTTCTGGTACAATTCCCTTTCCACCTCAGATTTCTTATTTATATTATAATAGTAACATCAAATTATATATGCACTCTCTATGTATACCCATAACAGAAACATAGTTCTCAAGAGTTCTATTCTCTTTACTGTTTTATGCTTCTCTTGAGTTCTATATTTTAGGTAAATTTTTTTGTTTAGCTATAGTATTTTAATCAGAAATAAATGGAATTCACCTGTTTCATTGATGTCCAACTTCTTCCCTGAAAGAAAATGCTTAGTTTAGTGGGGTAGTTTATTCTTCACTGTATTTCCAAGTTCTTTGATCCTTTAAGGTGGAAACTGCTAGGTCCTAGGTAATCTTTATTTTGGCTCCTCAGTTTTTGATTTTTTTTTTTTTCTGGCTGCTTGTAATATTTTTTTTTCTTAGTCTGATGGCTCTAAAATTTAGCCATAATATTCCTTGGAGTTTTAATTTTGTGGTTTCTTTCAGGAGGTATTTGGTGAATTCTTTCAATGGCTATTTTACCTTCTGATTCTATGATATCCAGGCAGTTCTCTTTGATGATTTCCTGAAAATCTGTCCAAGCTCTGGAAGTACAATAATCCTTAGATTATTTTTCCTGGATCATTTTCCAGGTCAGTTGTTTTCCCAAGTAGGTATTTGTTAGGATTACAACATGTAAACTACACCTCAGAATTTCAAAGGTGTAAACTCCCTCTAAAGGCCTGAACCAAAGGTGTGAACTCCGAGCCAGAGAACTGTCCAGACAACCTGAGTTCTCACCTAACATCAGAGAACTGTCCAGACAACCTGAGTTCTCACCTAACATCAGAGAACTGTCCAGACAACCTGAGTTCTCACCTAACATCAGAGAACTGTCCAGTGAACCTGAGTTCTCACCTTGTAATCCTAACAAAAATTTTACATTTTTTTCTATTTTTCTTTTTCTTTCTTTTCTTTTCTTTTTTTCTTTCTTTCTTTTTTTTTTTTTACTGATTTGTGATGTCTCATGAAGTCATTCATTTTCAATTGTTTAGTTCTGATTTTTAGTGAATTATTTTATTAATTCACTTTATTTTTGCTTGGGCAATTATGAACCAGGGCCAAAGTAGCCAACACTTAGATTCCTCCCTATAGATTCTTTGGCCTGCAGAGCCCTCACACCCCAGGTCTATGCTGCCTAATTCCATGTTTGTGCTTGGCCTTCCTCCTTTCATGCCCGATTGAAAACAACCTCTTCTGGCAATTTTCAAAATTTTGTTCTGCTGGTAAATTGTTACACTCACAATATTTGTGGGGTCTGAACTAATTCAGAGGCTGGATTTGGTAATTAGTGTGAGAGTCATGGAAGAAGGTCAGAAAAAAAGTGTGTCCTTTCCACCATTGGCTCTACCTAACAATAATCATACCATAACTTGTTAAGCCTTTCCCAATTAATAGACATCCACTTTTTTTTCTACCTCTTTGCTACCTCTAAAGAGCTGCTACATACTTTTTGTGCATGTGGGTCCTTTTCCCTTCTTTATGATTTCTTTGGGATACAGACCCAGTAATGGGAATGCATGATCTTAGGATAAGCATGATTTTTTAACCCTTTGGCTACATTGCTATTGACCTTGATTACTGGGTCATGTGTCTAATCTAGTCCATTCTACTTCTTAAACAGTATCAAATGGTTTTGCTGACTTTATAATACAGTTTTATGTTTGGTACTGCTAAACCTCCATTTTTTTTTTTTTTTTTTTTTTTTGTCCCTATTAATTCCCTTGATATTCTTGGCCTTTTTTTTTTCTTCCAGATAAATTGTGTTACTGTTTTTCCTAGTTTTATAAAATAATGTTTTGGTATGATTGGTATGACATTAAACAAGTGGATCAATTTTGGCAAAATTGTCATTTTTATTATATAAGCTTGACCTTGCCATGAGCAACTAATATTTTTCAAATTGTTTAGATCTGATTTTATTTGTAGGAGCAGTATTTTGTAATTGTATTCAAATAGTTCTTGGGATTGTCTTTGTAGGTAGACCAACAAGTATTTAATTTATCTACAGTAATTCTAAATGGAATTTCTCTTTCTATCTTGTTGATGGGTGATTATCAATAATGTATGGAAAAGATGATTTCCTTGTTGGCTTTATTTTATATGCTCCAACTTTGCTAAAGTCATAGATTGTTTCTATGAGATTTTTGGCTGACATTCTAAATTTCTCTAAGTATATTATTATATCATCTGAAAAGAGTGATTATTTTATTGCCTTATTGCCTATTTTAATTCTTTATTTTATTTTGTTTATTTCTTATTGCTAAAGTCAACATTTCTAGTACAGTGTTAAATAATGTTGGTGATAACGGGCATCCTTGTTTCACCCCTGATCTTATTGGGAATTGTCTTAGTTTGTCCCCATTACAAATGATGTTTATTGTAGATTTTAGATACTGCTTATTATTTTAAGGAAAGATCCTTTTATCCCTATGCTCTTTGGTGTTTTTAATAGTATATTTTGTCAAAAGATTTTTCTGAATTTAATGAGATTTCTTTGGTTTTGTTATTGATTATGGTAATAGTTTCCTGATACTGGTAAAAATCCCATTTAGTAACTATTATCCTGCTGACAAGTTGCTGTTATCTTTTTGATAGTTTTATTTAAAATTGTTGCATCAATATTCATTAGGGAGATTGGTTTGTAATTTTTTTTTCCCCCTGTTTTGGCCCTTCCTGGTTACAGTGCCATAGCTGTGTCATAGAAGAAATTTGTCAGTACTCCATGTTTGCATATTTTTCCAAATATTTTACATAGTATTGAATTAATTGTCCTTTAAATGTGTGGTAGAATTCACTTTCAGGTTCATCTGATCCTGGAGATTCTTTGTTAGGGAATTAATTAATTAGTTAATTAATTAATTGACATCGAGTTGAGCAAAATGGCTCCTAATTATTGCTTTAATTACTTTTTCAGTATTAGTAAGTTCACTCTTTCATTTTTGATGCTGGTGTTTTTTTTTTTTTTTTTTTTTGTTGTTGTTGTTGTTGTTGTTGTTGTTGTTGTTTTGTTGTTAGTTTTTCTGTTGTTGTTTTATTCCTTTCATTTTTTCTGATCAAATGGACTAAAGTTTATTTATTTTGTCATTTTTTCCCCATAAAACCAACTCTTAGTTTTATTTATTAGTTCAAAAGTTTTCTTAGTTTCAATTTTATTAATCTCTTCTTTGAGTTTCAAAATTTCTACTTTGGGTTTTTTTAATTTGTTCTTTTTCTAGCTTTTTTTTCAGTTACATGCCTAATTTATTGATCTCTTCATTTTCTGTTTTATGTATGTAGCTATTTAGAGCTATAAAATTTCCTCTAAGAACTTCTTTGGCTGCATCCCATAGATTCTAATATATTGTCTGATTATTGTTATTTTCTTGGATGAAATTATGGATTGTTTCTGTGATTTTTGTTTGTTTGTTTCACCCACTCATACATTAGAATTAGATTATTAAATTTATTCTAGGGCTGATTGAGTGCCTGGGTTTTCTAATATTCTTAATATTTTTTTCAAATGATATTTTGTGAATATCCCACCATACCAAAAAGAGTTAATAAAAAAGAATGAATATATATGTATATATATATATATATATATATATATATATACACACATATAGATATACACACATATATAAGAACATATATAAAATTGATTTTTTTATTCAGAAGTAATTTCTCTCATCTCCTCTTCTCTCCCCTTTCTTTCTCCTCCTTCTCTTGTTAATCTTCCACCTCCTCCTCTCCTTCGTTACTTCCTTCTCCTACTACTACTCTTCTTTTTCTCTCTCTCCCTCCCCCCTCCTCTCTTCTCTCTCTTTCTCCTTTGAGCTTTTCTATGGCCTGAGTCCAATTTTTATTTTTCTTGGAGGCTTTGAAAGTAGGAGTTTTGACTTTATCATCTTCTGAGTATGTGTTTTGATCCTCTTTTTCACCATAATAACTTCAAATGATCAGAAACTTTTTAAATTTTCTGTTCATTTTCCCAGATTACTACTATGCTTTTAAGTGTTTGTTAAGGTAGAGTTCTGTTTCCAGGGTGGAGGGTTCATTGTCTTAAGCTTCAGGGCTTTTGGGCAGGAGTTTTCAGAACTCATTGTAGGCATCTGACCATAAGGACTCTTTTATACCCTGTAGCTTTGTGTGCACCCTGAAGCAGATTGTGTCCTGCTTCACTGTAGTTAAAATCTAGTGTACTGATAGAGGCTTGGGCTTCCCTGACCAGGGCTGAGCTAGGACTGCAGAGTAGGCTCTTACTCCATTGCCATAGATCTTTGCTACTAACTTTCTGAGTCCTTCCTTGTGTCTGGACTGAGATCTCCAGAAGCCTTCAGCTGTGTTACTGATTCAGAGGTTCCTCTCATTGATGCTGGGATACAGGTTGGAGCTGGCTCCATGACCTGCCCTAGGATAGCAAGCTAGGCTCCCACTCTGTTTCCACAGACCTTTTCTGCTGACCTTCCAGGTCTTCTTTGTTGTCTCTGGACTGATGCCACTCATTCAGAGGTCAGCCTGGGCTGGGCTGGGATTGGGTTCAGGACTGCATGGGGTGCCCTGATGGGGGCCTGGTGTTATAAATCTCTTCTTCTGAGTTTTTAATTGCTTTTGACTGGAAAACCTTCTACATTATTTTTTTTCTTTTTGGGCGTTTTGATGCTCTGAAATTTGTTTGTAGTCATTATTTAAAGAAATTTGGAGCAGTTTGGGGGAGAGATTGGGCAAATTCCTGTCTTTAGTCTGCCACTTGGCTGCATCTCCCAAGTCTCCATCTTTCATGAGTACCCTCTGCCTCTGTCTGTCTACTATTATTATACTACTATTACTATGACAATACTGTTTTCCATCATCTTCTAAAACCATACTCACCAAACAAGGCCCAAGTCATAGTGATGAGGTGTGAGGTTGGGCTGGGAGAAAGAGGAAAAGAAAGAGAGACAGAGATAGAGGTCCACAAGACAACAATCCAAGAATCCACGTGTCTCTGGCAATAAAAAAGAAAGTTTATTTCTCTTTTTTTTCCACTAAGAAAATAATTCTCTTAGCAGACAAAACCCCCTAATTCAATCAGATTTTGTAAAGAGGTTTGGTGACAGTACTTATTTTTATGGGCAGATACTGAACTTAGGCCAGGGACAGTTAGAGTTGAAATCAGACTAGTAGATTTGAATAGAGAATTTCCAATTGAATGAGTAAGTCCTAGATTAATCTTTAACTCAATAGAGAGCATAATCAGTAGGAAGTGTTATCACTGGGGTTATGGTGGTCTCCTTCAGGATAACAGAATGAAGCTACTTATCCTGATTCTTTGAGGCTGGTCTTTAGCAGAGGCAAGGGTTCAAGGAGACTCTCTCCTTCAAGGAGTTTCTTAAGTGTTCCCCACCAAGTCAGAGACAGACAGTTTCAGGTTCTCTCATCAGTTTGAGGGTTCTCACATCATTTTGCTACACAGTCCATAAATTTTTTCTACTCTCCAATTCTCAATTCCCAAGTGAAAGCAATATTTCTATTCTCAGAGTGGAAACTTTTTTTTTTTTAAATGACTTTTTGAATTATCATGGAATAGTGGAAAGAGCATTAGATTTTGAATCAGAGACCCTGCGATCACAGCAAAGCTCTAGTATTGGACAATGTATTAATGTGATTTTAGAAAAAATCAATTTTTGCCTCTGAACCTCTATTCTTCATAGGAAAAAGTAGGGGTTGAACAATATAGCCTCCAAATTCCCTTTAATCTCAAAATGTATTACCTATGATCCAGTGACTTCTACACTTAGCTTATTGTGTCTTGTAGAGTTATGTCCCATTTAAATAATAAATGCACTGAAATGGTCATTTAAATTTGAATTTAAAATATCTGAAATTATAATTGTGTGAAATATATTATTGTTTCCCAACTCAGTGGAAGCATGTGGTGTGAATTCAAATAGGCCACTTCTTGAGATTAACTATTTATGCTAATTGTTAACAAACTTTTACTCTACTATATCTGTGTTATGCTTTCCTGAAGTCTATTAATAAGGCAAATAATTGAATATCTTGATCTGAGTTGAATTTTGAAGTTTCATTTCAAGTGAATAGGGACTACAGATGGCATATAAAGTGAATTAACATTCAACCCACAATAGCTACCAAAATCCATATTGATACAGTATGTATAGGACATATAGGTCACTTAAACAACAACTTCTAGGACTGAGGGATTAACTAGGTACTTAATCATTTTATAGTGAATTGATTTATCCCTCTGCATAATCAATGTTAGTAGACTTCCTTAATTGATTAATTCACCTTTGCTGAGATTCTAATGGCTAAAATCACTTTCATGGCTATAACCTCCCTCTTTTTTTCACCCTCCCCACTAGAATGTAACTTCTTCTAGAGCAGAAAATTTCCCCTAGAGCAAAATACAGTGCCTGACCCATAACAGGCATTTAGTCCCCCCATTCAAAAAACAAAATTGTTTTTATTTATCTTTTATATCCCATGGAGGAGTCATGGTGTTCCCAGAACACATAGCTATCTTTTGCTAAATGAGTATTTGGGGTGGGGGGAGGAGGGGAGAGGGAAAGATATCAAATAGTGATCATTCTGAGCATTTTGCAAGAATATTATGATAGTTATATCTTTCAATCAACATTTTTAAAAACAATTTGTTAAAATCACCAGGCATCAAGAATCCTCCACTTCACAGGCTCAATGTATTATAGAATGGTGTAATATGATCAATAGATTTGGAGTTGAGGAACCATGTCTCTCATGAATGAGGTATGTGACAATCCTGGACAAGTAATTTCTCATTGAACTTTGAGGTTAGCCATTTCTACCATTTTGTATCTTTCTAATTTTTGGTGATTCTTAGTATCTGGCACATGCTAAATGTTGAATAAATGCTATTTGATTAATTATTGTACAACTAATATTCCATCTACATGCAGAGAATCCAACTTTTCCCCAATTGTTAGATTATTTTTTATCCCTAACTCCCACTGAAAAAACTTTTTTAAAAAATTGGAGCACCATTTCTTTTTGCCACTCAATATTGAGAGGGGGGTTGAAATAAATAGCAGTGATAGGAAAAGGATTGTAATAATAAAGATGCCTCCAAACACTCATATGCAATTTTCTGTACAAGTTTCATTTTGAATTGCATTCCTTCAGGGACTGTGAGGGGGCTTCATTTACTGTGCCACCACATATTTAGCATTTTTGTTTGCCTTTCCTCCCCTCCTGATGTTCTCTCTTTCTTTTGTGTGGCTAGTACACCCCTTATGCTTCCAAAAGAAAAAAAAAAAACTCCAGATCTACTGTGTATTGTCCTCTACATAATTTGTGTACTTTATTTTCTACAATTGCTTCATCAGACATATATTTGTAATGAGAAAGAATAAAAATTGATAAGGAGTTTAAAAAAGCAAATATCTCAATCATTATTGCTGGTTGTATGCGCTATATGCTGTATGTATGTATGTATGCATGTGTCTGCATTTTCTCATGTATATGTGAGTGCTATATGCAGACAAATGATGTTGCCAAAATCAATCAAGTACTATTAAAATACTGTATGATATTCATATCATGTGTACTGAGGATATGTAATGAATGAAACAATACAATATTAGAAATTGGATAGACAATATATACATTTATAAATATATATATATATATATGATAAATCTAATATTAATGAATGTCTACACATGTGTATACACAGCCAACCTCATTTATATGTGTGTTTGTGTATGTATATATATGTATATATATAGAGATATATCAATGTGTGTGTGTGTGTGTGATGTGTGTATATATACACACAAACACATTCAAATTTATTAAATACATAAATACAAATTTATTAAATACCTATTCTTTCTGCTGGAAGCATTGCCTCATATTTTATAGGAAAAAAATTGAAGCAATTCACTGTGCATTCCTTCTTCTTTCTTCTTTCACATTACATATCACTCATATGCCTTCTTGCCAATACATCTTCATTCATCCATCTCTCCAAAATAAATTGTTCTTACTGTTTACAATGAGCAGATCCTTTACCATCTCAAGTAATCCCTTTCCTTTTCAATTGTTCCAGTGGGTTACTTCCTCCACCTTGATATTCAGACAATATCCATTTTGTTTTAATTTCTTCTTCTCTGTTGGCTAATTATCTACTTCTTATAAACAAACATGCCTTTTCTGAAAAAAAAATACTGAAAAATGAAACAAAAACTTTCTCTTATTTTTAAATTTTATAGTTCTATTTCTGCTAACTGTAGGTTATATCTCTTTTGTCATTTTTGGTAAAAGTCCTTGAGGACCATATACAATATCTGTCTCAATTTCTTTCTTTCTTCTCTCTCTTTACTAACTGTAAAGTACAGGCTAGCTCCTTGGAAGGTTTCAGGGTCAGCCAGAGTCAGGATAAATCAAAGTTCTTGGTCTTTAGGGGGAGAAGTGAAGGAGGCAGGCAAGCTGCCATGTGGCTTGCCAAAGATGTATCCTCTATTCTAAAGTCTGCAGTCTCCAGTCTCTCTCCTCCTTGTTCTGCCACCAAGTGATTATGGCTTCTCTCTCCACATCCTGTAATCCTTGCCTGTAGTTATCTTAACACCAAACATTCAGCAAGCATCAATGGTAAGGACAGCCATCACATCACCATCTCATCTAAATATTTATATAGAGCCATTGTCTCACATTGAATAGGTAATTGGCCTTAAGTGTTCTTCTGTCTAATTCAAACATACCTTTTTGGTGTTTCAACACTGTACAACTTCCCACCTTACCATCTGGGTTCTAACATCATCTTTCCATCAAATGTTCTCCTTCCAAAATTGTTATTGATCCCTTAGTCAGTAAAGCAAATGTTTGTTTGTTTTTAAATCAACTGTCATTGTCTTCAACATGTCTGCAGCACTTGAAATTTTCTCCTTGATATATTTTTTGCTCTAGGTTTTCTGAATACTGCTCTCTTTTGACTATCTTACTTATGTATCTGTCCCTGTGTTTCTTTTGCTGGAATGTAATTATGTTCTCTAAACAAAGATATCCATCAAAGTTCTTTCTTGTGACATCTACTGTTATTTTTATGTGATTTCATCTGTTCCCATAGTTTTAATAACAATTTATGTTGAGGATTCCCAAATCTACTTTTCTTGGGCCAAACTATCTGCTAACCTCAATCTCACAACTGTTTTTCAGACTGTGAACTTGATGACTTATAGATATCTTAAACTCAATGAGTCCAAAGGGAACTCATTATCTTCCTACCAAAAACCTCATCCTACTATCTTCCCTAGCAGTATGGAGGACAATACTATCCTCCCTATCCCTAAGGCTCACAGCTCAGAAGTCATCATTATCACTCTTCATTATTTCTCTACCCCGTCATAATAAAATTACAGCCAAAGCCTACCAGTTTCACAAATTGAGTATTTCTTTTTTTTATTATTATTAAAGCTTTTTATTTTTAAAACAAATGCATGGATAAATTTTCACCATTAACCACTGGAAAAACTTGTGTTTTAGCCTTTCTTCTCCTTCCCCTAATACCTCCCCTAGAGGGCAAGAACGTTAAACATGGTAGAAATATGTGCTAAATCCAATATATTCTTACATATTGACACAATTATCTTGGCTCAAGAAAAATTAGATCAAACAGAAAAAAATGAGAAAAAAAAACAAAATGCAAGCAGACAACAATAAAGAGAATGAAAATGCAATGTTGTGAACCACACTCTGTTCTCACACTTCTCTCTCTGGGTACAGGTGGCTCTCTTCATCACAAAATCATGGGGACTGGTCTGAATCATCTCATTGTTGAAAAGAGTCACATCCATCAGAATTGATCATCATACAGTCTTGTTGTTGCCATGTACAATGACCTCCTGGTTCTGCTCATTTCACTTAGCATCAGTTCATGTAAGTCTCTCCAGGCCTTTCTGAAATCATACTGCTGATTGTTTCTTACAGAAAAATAATATCCCATAACTTATTCAGCCATTCTCCAATTATTAGACAGGCATTCAATTTCCAGTTTCTTGCCACTACTAAAAGGGCTGCAACAAATATTTTTTGCACATGTGGGTCCTTTTACCTCTTTTAAGATCTCTTTGGGATATGATCCCCATAGAAACATTGCTGGATTAAAGGGTATACACAGTTTGATAACACTTTGGGCATCATCCCAAATTGCTCTACAGAATGGTTGGATCCATTCACAATCCCACCAATTTATTAGTGTCCCAGTTTTTCCACATCCCCTCCAACATTTGTCATTATCTTTTCCTGTTATCTTAGCCAATTTGAGAGGTGTGTAATAGTATCTCAGAGTTGTCTTAATTTGCATTAATCAGAGAAATGCACATTAAGACAACTCTGAGATACTATTACACACCTCTCAGATTGGCTAAATTGGGACACTAATACATTGGTGGAATTGTGAATGGACTTCAGAAAAGGTATGTGTATTTTGGGTAAAAGGAGAACTTGACTTAGGCCAATCATAGTCAGGGAGAATTTAGTTGGAGGCTCGTAGCCACAGCATCCATCAGCTGCCAAGGGCTACTAATTCTGATTCAGAAGGCCAGCTCTGAGGTTTTTCAACTCCAGTATGAAAAACAAATTGTGGGGTTCAAATTTCTGATATAAGAGAAATGACTAGTTCAGGCCAATCTAATGCAATAAGGAAGTCACCAGCACTTCCTATGCAAACATAGAAAAACAGGGACAAGGTCCTGTTCTCTAGCAAGGAAAAATATTTGGGACAATATTACCTGTGTAATAGGAGCATAGCTTAGCTAAAAAAATAAAAAATCCAGTAAGAGCCCTAACCATAAAATTAAGCTACTCTAGTGACATGGAATGCCATAACACATATTCAGGACATCAAAGGCAAAATGGGTAATATGAATTGGTCTCAAGCTCAAAAGATTCTCTTATAATAACTCAACAAGGATTTTAAAAATCAAAATAGGTAGAAGGGAAATTGGGAAACTAAATGAGAGTGATGTAGGAAAATGATGAAAATGATTCAACAACTTCTAAAAAGGAAAGACAAAAATACACTAAAGAAAAAAAAGTCTTTAAAAATAGAATTGTTATCTTTTGACCCAGCAATGTCTCTTCTGCCCCTGTCTCCCAAGGAGATCACAAAAGAGGGGAAAGGATGCTCATGGGCAAAACTATGTTTGTAGTAGCCCCCTTTTTGGTGGCAAGGAACTGGGAATTGAGTGGCTACCCATTAGTTAGAAAATGGCTGAATAAGTTATGATATATGAACGTAATACAACATTATTGTTCTATGAGAAATGAACAGACTAATAGTAGAAAAGTCTATACAGACTTACATGAATTAAAGTTGAGTGAATTGAGCAGAAACAAAAGAACATTGTACATAGTAGCAACAAGATTGTCTGATGATAATCTGTGATGGACTTGGATTCATTCAACACATTTCAAAGTACCATCCACATCCACAAAGAGAATCATGGGGATTGAACATGACTTAAAGTATAGCATTTTAAATTTTTGTTTGCTTGTTCCTTTCTTTTTTTACTTTTAACCTTTTTGATGAGATTTGTGTGCATGTGTTTATGCGTCTTTATGTGTGTGTGGATGCATCCAGAATGATAAACATCAAAATATGTTTTGAAGACATATGCATGTTTAACTTACATCTGATTGCTTGCTATCTTGAAAAAGAAAAAAATGAGTGAAAGAAGGAGCAACATTTGGGAAAAAAAGGTTTTGAAAAGGTCAATTTTGAAATCTCTTTTCATGTATTTAAAAAAAAGAAAATAATATTTAAAAATGGAATTGGCAAGTGCAAAAGAAATCTACTAAGAAACCAATTCCTTTAAAAGCAGAATGGAAAAGTGGTTTAAAAGCTAATTAAATAAAACCATTAAATTAAAATTGGACAAGTAGAAGCTAAATATTCTATGATATATAAAGAATCTCCAAAAAATGAAAAATGAAAAAAGTAGATCAAATTGTAAAATACTTCATTTGAAAACTAATTGACCTATAAATAAAGCCAGAAGAGGGAATTTACTTATTTATTTATTTATTTATTTATTTATTTATTTATTTTTAAATTTTGTTTTTTATTAATTTTTATAATTATAGCATTTTCTATGACAGTACATATGCATAGGTTTTTTTTTGTTTGTTTTTTGTTTTTTGTTTTTTGTTTTACAACATTATCCCTTGTACTCCCTTCTGTTTTGAGTTTTCCCCTCCTTCCCTCCACCCCCTCCCCTAGGTGGCAGGCATTCCCATACATATTAAATATTTTATAGTATATCCTAGGTACAATATATATGTGCAAAACCAGATTTTGTTGTTGTTGTTGTTGAAAAGGAAGGATTGTATTCGCAAGGTAAAAATAATTTGGGAGGAAAAATAAAACGAAACAAAACAAAACAAAAAAATGCTCACAGTTTACACTCATTTCCCAGTGTTCCTTTTCTGGATATAGCTGATTCTGGCCATCATTGATCAATTGGAATTGGATTAGCTCTTCTCTATGTTGAAGATATACACTTCCATCAGAATACATCCTCTTGAAGTGTATAATGATCCCCTACTTCTGCTCATTGCACTCAGCATCAGTTGATATAAGTCTCTCCAAGTCTCTCTGTATTCCTCCTGTTGGTCATTTCTTACAGAACAATAATATTCCATAACATTCATATACCATAATTTACCCAACCATTCTCCAATTGATGGACATCCATTCATTTTCCAGTTTCTAGCCACTATGAAAAGGGCTGCCACAAACATTTTGGCACATACCGGTTCCTTTCTCTTCTTTAGTATTTCCCTGAGATATAAGCCCAGTAGTAGCACTGCTGGGTCAAAGGGTATGCACATTTTGATAACTTTTTGGGCATAATTCCAGATTGCTCTCCAGAATGGTTAGATTCTTTCACAACTCCACCAACAATGCATCAGTGTCAAAGTTTTCCCACAGCCCCTCCAACATCCATCGTTATTTGTTCCTGTTATCTTAGCCAATCTGACAGGTGTGTAATGATATCTCAGAGTTGTTTTAATTTGCATTTCTCTGATCAGTAGTGCTTTGGAACACTTTCATATGAGTGGGAATAGTTTTAATTTTGTCATCTGAAAATTGTTCATATCCTTTGACCCTTTGTCAATTTGATAATGGCTTGATTTCCTATAAATTAAAGTCAATTCTCTGTATATTTTGGAGATGAGGCCTTTATCAGAACCTTAACTGTAAAAATGTTTTCCCAATTTGTTAAATCCCTTATCTTATTTGCATTAGTTTTGTTTCTGCAGAAACATTTTAATTTGGTGTAATCAAAAATTTATATTTTGTGGTCAATAATGGTCTCTAGTTCTCCTTTGGACACAAACTCCTTCCTCCTCTACAAGTCTGAGAGGTAAACCATCCCATGTTCCTCCAATTTATTTATGATTTCGTTCTTTATGCCTAAATCTTGGACCCATTTTGATCTTATCTTAGTATGTGGTGTTAAATGTGGGTCCATGCCTAGTTTCTGCCATACTAATTTCCAGTTTTCCCAGCAGTTTTTGTCAAATAATGAATTCATATCCCAAAATTTGGGATCTTTGGGTTTGTCAAACACTAGATTGCTATTTTTATTCACTATCTTGTCCTGTGAGCCTAACCTGTGCCACTGATCAACTAGTCTATTTCTTATCCAATACCAAATGGTTTTGGTGACTGTTGTTTTATAATATAGTTCTAGATCAGGTACAGCTAGACCACCTTCATTTATTTATTTTTTTTTTCATTACTTCCCTTGAAATTCTCAACCTTTTGTTGTTCCATATGAATTTTGTTGTTATTTTTTATATGTCATTAAAATAGTATCTTGGGAGTCTGATTGGTTTAACACTAAATAAATAGATTAGTTTAGGGAGCATTGTCATCTTAATTATATTCGCTCCACCTATCCAAGAGCATTGAATGTCTTTCCAATTATTTAAATCTGACTTTATTTTTTGTGGCAAGTGTTTCATAATTTTGCTCATATAATACCTTACTGTCCTTTAGTAGATATATTCCCAAATATTTTATCCTATGGAACATTATTTTGAATGGAATTTCTCTTTGTATCTCTTGCTGTTGGATTGTGTTGGTAATGTATAAAAATGCTGTGGATTTATGTGGATTTATTTTGTATCCTGCCACTTTGCTAAAATTCTGAATTATTTCTAATAGCTTTTTAGCAGAGTCTTTGGGGTTCTCTAAGTATACCATCATGTCATCTGCAAAGAGTGATAGTTTGATTTCCTCATTTCCTACTCTAATTCCTTGAATCTCTTTCTCGGCTCTTATTGCCAAGGCTAGCTTTTCTAGTACTATATTGAATAGTAATGGTGATAGTGGGCAACCTTGTTTCACTCCTGATCTTACAGGGAAAGGTTCTAGTTTATTGCCATTACATATGATGTTTACTGATGGTTTTAAATATATGCTCATTATTATTTTAAGGAATAGTCCATGTATTCCTATACTCTCAAGCGTTTTTAGTAGGAATGGATGTTGGATTTTATCAAATACTTTTTCTGCATCTATTGAGATGATCATATGGTTTTTATTAATATGATTATTAATATGGTTTGGGAAAAATAGCCAAAGAGGGAGTCCTAACAAATTTTATTCATGACACAAACGTGATGATGATACCTAAATTATGAAGAGGCAAAACAGAGAAAGAAAAGTATAGACCAACTTTACTAATGAATATTGATGCAGCAGTTTTAAATAAAATATTTGTAAAGTGATTATAGCAGTTTATCACCAGAATAATACACTTTGACCAAGTAAGATTTTTATCAGTAATTCAGGACTGGTTCAATATTAGGAAAAGTATTAGCATACTTGATTTTTATATAAATATCCTAAGAGAAATCTTAAGATTATCTCAATAGATCCAGAAAAGATTTTTGACAAATAGAACATCATCTCTAATAAAAACATTAGCGAGCTTAGGAATAAATTGAGTTTTTCTTAAAATGATAGGTAGTTTTTATATAAAATAATCAGCAATCATTATGGGGAGAAGCTAGATGCATTCCCAATAAGATAAGGGTAAAGCAAAGATGCCTATTATTACCACTATTATTCAATATTGTACTAGAAATATTAGTTTTAGCAATATGAGAAGAAAAGTAATGGAAGGAATTAATGTGAACATGAAGGAAACAAAATTAGAAAATCAATTAAAAAACTACTTCAGATAAATAACAACTTTTGTAAATTTGCAGAATATAAAATAAACCAATATATATTATCAGCAATTCCATATGTTATCAGGAAGAGAGCCCAGCAGGGAGAGAGAAATAAAAATTTCACTTAAAATAACTTTAGATAATATAAAATACTTGGGAATCAAGTGTCAAGTGTCATGTGTCAAGACAAACCCTGGAACTATATGAATATAATTACAATATAGTTTTCAAGCAAATAAATGCAGATATTTGTGAAAAAATATCAATTGTTCATGGAAAGGGCAAGTTATGACAACTATACCTAAATTAAATCTACTAATTCAGTGCCAAAGCAATGAAAGTATCTATTTTTTAATAAATCTAGAAAAATTATAATTCATCTGGATGTACATTAAGAATATCAAAGGAATTAGTGAAAAAAAATTCTAAGGCATGTGTCCTAGTTGTACCATATCTAAAACAATATTATAATGCAGTTATCAAAATCACTTAATACTCGCTAAGAAATAAAGTAGTGAATCCCTGAAATAGATTAGGTACACAAGACACAGCTGTCAAAGATTATAGTAATTTATTGTTTAATAAACTAAAAGATTTCAAATTCTGCAATGAGAACTCACTAATAGACAAAAATTGTTAGGGAAGGTTGAAAATAGCATGGCAGAAACTAGGTATAAGTCAACATCCCACATCCAACGCCAAGATAAGTTTAAAAAGGATTGGTGATTTAGACATGAATGGGGATACCATAAGCAAATTGGGAGATTAAAGGATAGTTTACCTTTGAGATCTTTGGAGGAGAGAGGGATTTATGACCAAGGAAGAACTAGAGAACATTATGAAATGCAAAATGGATACTTTTAGTTATATTAAAAATAAAGGTTTTTTTTTGTTGTTTGTTTGTTTGTTTTTTTTAAGAAAATCAATCCATTGAAGATTAGAAAGGAAACAAAATTGGGAAACACTTTTTACAACTAGTGTTTCCAATAAAATCAAATTTCTAAAATATACACAGAGTGAGTCAAAAATATGAGAATATCATCCCCTAATTGATAAATAGATAAAAGCATATGGACAAATAATTTTTATATAAATAAATTAAAACCATAGTCATATGAAAAAATACTATAGCTCATAGCTCACCATTTATTATAGAAATAGTAATTAAAATAACTCTGTGTGACCATTGCACTCCTATCACATTGGTTAAGATGACAAGAAATGAAATAATAAATGTTGCAGGAGATGCAGGGAATCTGTAACACTAATGCATTGTTGGTGGAGTTGTGGACTGATTCATCCATTGTGGAGAGGAATTTGAAAATGTGCCCCCCAAAAAATAAAACTGTCCATATCCTTTGATCTTACAGTATCATCCTTGGATCTGAATCATAAAGAAATCATACAGGGAGAAAGGATCAATATGTAGAAAAAAAAAGTTTTCATCAGTTCTTTTTATGGTGGCAAAACACTGGACACTGAGTGGATGCCTTTCAATTAGGTTTTGGTTTCTAATCATTGTGGCATGTGAATGTAATGAAATATTATTGTTCTATAAGAAATGATGGTCAGTTTGATTTAAGAAAAGCCTGGAAAGACTTTTTTGAACTGATGCTGGGTAAAGTGAACTGAACTAGGAGAACATTGTTAGGAGTGACAATAAGATTGTGTGACGATCAATGATGATATACTTAGCTCTTCTCAGCAATATAGTAATCCCAGATAGTTCCAATAGACTTGGCATGTCAAATGCCATTTACATCCAGCAGAAGAACTAATGAGGCTGAATGCAGGGCATAGCATACTATTTTCACTTCATTATTTTTCTTCTTTCTTGTGGTTTCCTACTTTCATTTTGATTTATTATTTTACCACATGACTAATGTTAAAACAGTTTTTAAATGATTGAATACACATAATCTAGATTTTATTGTTTGAAATGTTGAGAGAAGGGAGAAAAATGATACTCAATTCTTACATAAATGAATGTTAAAAACACTTTTTACATGTAATTGGAAAACAGTACTATTACATTAAAAAAGGAAGTTTTTTTTTTTTTTTTTTTTTTTTTTCTGACTACACTTTTATGATCTATATCAAATTGTGTGGCTTCTTAAGGAGATGGATAGATTGAAAGAATGAAGAGAATTTGGGACTCCAAATTTTGAAGAAATCACTGCTAACTTTTTACATGTAAGTGAAAAAAATAAAATAAGGGGAAATCTGTAAAAAAATACATAATCTAATAATTTTGATTTTAAAAGTTTGGTTATATTTTTTGATCATTCTACAGGCTTTCTAACTGAACATGAGACCAATAAACCTTAGATTCATATCCTATCTCTCACCTACACTAGCCAATATCTAACATTCAGTAAAACTCTTACCTGTGATAACATGATGTGTAAAAGTTAATTGAAAAAGTCTCCTTTTAAATGAATATTAATGGTTAGAAGAATTCTGAGGTTAATACACATGTAGAATAAAACCCCTAATACTTCAAATATCAATTTTGATAGTGTCATTTAATGAAGACTGAATAGTAAGGTTAGCACTAGATTTGAAACCAAATTACCATGACTCAAAACTAATTCTATGTGACCTAAGAGAAAATAATTTCCTTTTGACTTTCTTTCATATTCTGTAAAATAAGGTTAGAGAAAAGTAAGGGACTTTTCAACTCTCAGAAGCTTTTGTCCAAAAGACAAAGAAGCACTGGATTTGACTTTTTTTTTCCATGGAGTTTGAGAACAGATCATCATGGTGTTTGCCAAATCCCTTTACACAGGAACTAGGAGGTAACCATTTTAATTTTTATAGAAGGAGTTTAGGACAAAAATAGGAATTCATACTTTGCATAGCAGGTAATAAACTCATGGAACTCATTAGCCAGAAGGAAGTTGCAGTCTCAAAATAGAAATATTTAATTTCAAGAAACATTAAGATAGTCAAAATGCTGGATGACAGATTCAGAATGAGTTACTTTGAGGAATGCAAGAAAGGCATCTTTAATCAGTCTTTCACGTCAAGTATGTTACTCAGCTCATAGTATAGCAAAAAAAAAAAAAAAAAAAGAACTTTGGAATGCAAAGCAGATATCACAGATTCAAGTGCTTTTACTTCTCTCTTTTATAATATTGATAAAGTCATTTCATTCCCTGACTTTAGCTTCCTATTCACTATAACTGAAGGGATTGTACTGGATGACCTTGAAGTTCCCTTCTAGCTTTAAATATAGGATTCTGTTATTCTGTAATAGTTAAACTCAAAAACCAAGAGTTTTAAGTCCATACTAAATTAGACTCATATTTTACTGAAGAAATAGTGGATATTCATGAAGAATTCTTTCATCTCCCTTCTTAAATCTTACATTTTTAAGATACTTTCGTTCATGGTATCTTCCATTTGTTTCACACAAAAACATGATCCTTCCCAAGGAAAACTCTCCTATAAACATATTTATCCCCTTCTATGTCATCTTCTTTTGCATATTGTCCCCTCTATTATCCCTGTTTTCTCACTTATCATCAGTGCCTACACATCATTTGATTTCTTTTCCCTAATGAATACAAATATTTTCATTTCTCTCACAACCCAAACAAAATTAAAACAAACAATAAAACACTTATCCCACCCATCAAATTATGCTATAGTGTAATTGTGCTATATATCTCCTCCTCTATGTTGCCAGATTCCTTAAGAAGGTTGTCTAATAGATGCTCCACTTTTTCCTTTCACAATCCTTTTTCTTCTTCCAGTCTGACTTCTAATTTCACCATTTAACTGAAACTGCTTTTTCCAAAGTCACCAATTGTCTTTTAATTGCCAAATTTAAAAGGTTTTCTTTTGTACCTTTATTTTTAGTGATTTTTTTCTACAGCCTTTAATAAGTTCAAACATTCATCTTTTCTTGGTGCCCTCTTTTCGGTAAATTTTAAGGAAACTTTCTCTGGTTTTACCACCTAAAGACAACTCCTTCTCAGTCACTTTTCATGGTTCTTCATCCAGGCAATGCCTAATAATGATGGATTCCCTTTCCTAGGCTTCTCTTCTGGATCCTCTTATTTTCTTGCTGTTATATTTCTTGTTGGATATTCATGAATTCTCATATGATAGCTATGTGGATGCTTCTCAGCAATACTTATCTAATCTTAAACTCATTCCTGAGTGCCACCCTTACATGTCCAAGTGTCTGTTAAATAGCTTGAACAAAGTGTCCCTAAATATTCTAAATTAAGGATGACCAAAACAAAACTTATTATTTTCCTCCTGACTCTCTTCTTTCTAACTTTATATTTACTTTTACAGAGTAGCACCTTCCTTCCATTTGCCTAACTGAAAACCAGTAGTCATCTTTCACTTACATCCTTCTTTAATTTCCAACATATTGTCCAGTATTATCTTGTTTACCTGTGCCATTTCTCTCATATATATATATATATATATATATATATATATATATATATATATATATATATATATATATATATATATATATATACTAAATGAATCTCTTCTGACATTCCAAACCTGGTATGATGTCTTGCCATCTCATTCTTGAACTGTTGCAATTGTTTACTGCTTAATAACTTCTTCTCAATTGCCTTCCCATCCAGTACAATCTCTAATTAGGGAGTTCTGAAAATGCAGCCAAGATGGCAGAGCCAAGCCAAAAGCCTACTTGAGCTCTCCCAGTTTCCCTTGAAAATCACATGAAACTGAGCCTCTGAATACATTCTGGCAGAATGAGATCACTCTCCAGCTCAAAATAGAATGAAAAAAAATTCAAGAAAGTTGAGTCTCATTGGGGTGAAAAAATGAAAATGTTCACAAAAAAATTTCAAGACCTATATTCTAGAGTGTGATCCTAAACTACTTCACCATATTTCATTCATACTCAAATGAGGAGATGCTATTTTCTTGAATTTTATACTTTTCAGTGGTAAGCTCTAAAAATTTTTGCCAATTTGGAAACACTGGGTAGAGACTCAGGAAGAAACATTACATGCACCACTGAAGGAACAATATGATAAGTTAATATCATCTCATAACTAGATTGTTTATAGGAAGATTATTAATTTAATTCAAGCTACAACAACTCAATCAAAAGAAAGTTGTAAAAGTGTGTTGTTTGAGGAAAATCATGTCCTTATGGAACTCTGTATCTCTGACATTAAAATATTCTGGGGAGGTGGAACAAAAATTTTTGGTGGCATAGAGGTGGGGACTCACTTCAGTTCTCCCCAAATCTCTCCAAATACCTTAAATAATGACTTTAAATACATTTTAGAGTGTCAAAACACTAAAAAAAGTGAAATGAAACAATTTCAAATGTTCTATTCAGCTATGGTATTGAGAAAAATACTTAATTTTTAAAAAAAATTTGTTACATTATGTGGGTCCCTTTTTTAAAAAAAGCTGTAGTAACTCTCCTATATACAACTCCCAACACACCCACAAAATTCCCTCATGTTGTACCATCCTATGTAAAAAAAGAGTGACAATTTAAAAAATACTACCAGGAAAAATAAAATCATCCTTTTTTATTTTATAAATTTATTTTATCTTAACATATCAGGGAAACAATGATTAAACAAGAAATTGCAAATATATTAAGCAAAATTTGCTATTACTTTTAAATATATTATAAAGTTTTCATGTAACTCTTTTTCTTTTTATCTCCCAGACATAGAGATATCTATCATTTGATACAAATATGTATACACATATAAAACCACTCTATATACAATTTTAAAAATCAGTTCCTTTAGCATCTTCATAGGATCTTTGAAGTAAATTTAGGTACTTATAAGTCAAAATGACTTAATCACTCAAAGCTCTTTTTAAAACAATATTACCATTATTGTACATGATGTTCTTATAGTTCCCCTCATTTCAGTCTTCGTTATTTTGTGGATATCTTTCCACGTTTCTCTAAAATCAACTCATTAACTTTTAAAGCAAAGTATCATTCCATCATAACCACATACCACAACTTATTTAGCCATTCTCTAACCAATGCATATGCCTCCAGTATCTGGCTCCCTGCTAATATATATCAGAATATATTGGTTCTTTTAACTTTTGTCTAATTATCTATGGAAACAAACCCATAAATGCACAATAACTCTGGGAACATTTCCAGACCATTTCTTCAAAAAAGCTGGACCAATCCACAGTTTCAACCAACATTGAATTAGGGTCCTGATTTTTCCACATCCCCTCCAACATCTATCACTTTGCTCTTCAATCACTTTAGTTAATCTGACAACCATAAAATGATATCTCAGGGTTTTTTAAATTGGATTTCCAATCAATAATAATTTAGAACATTCTTTCATGTGACCATAAATTGCTTTGATTTCTTTATTGGAAAAATGCTTGTTCACATCCCCCAACCATCTATCACTTTGGGAATGACTTATATTCTTATAAATTCCCAAAGTTCTTTATGTATTTGAGATAAGAGATCTTTATTTGAGAACTTTTTTTATAAAAATTCCTCAAATTCCTGATTTCCTTGTAATCCCAGTTAATTTGTAGCAAAAGTGTTTAAATTCATCTAAATTAAATTATCCATTATCATACTGCTCCCCATCTCTTATTTATAATTATTTATCCATAAGCCTAATAGGTAATGTTTCATGTTTCAAAATGTTTTTATAATATCTCTCTTTATATCTCTCATATCTATTTTGATTCAATCTTGTTAAAAGCTATGATATTAATCTATTGCCACTCTCTGCTCTACAACAATTTTTCCAAATAATTAATTTTCATCCCTAAAACTTAAGTTCTTATACTTGTTAAAATTATTTTGTTTCTATTTCTTCTACCAGTATGATTATTAATAAATTATATTTTGTCATCTATTCTCCAGGATGAAGCTTGATTTTAAAATTTAGGATGGTTAGCTTTTCATGTAATTTTTACTAGCACTCTAATCTTTTGGGTGCATATTCACTTCTTTGCATCAGTTTCCCAAATTTCCTCAATTTTCCATATAGATAAATATAGCTATCGGCTGATAGAAGCATATATAAATATAGCTTTTTGCTCTTTTTGCTACTATATAAATTTGAGGTATTTGCTTCTTAGCAGCTGTGTGATATACATGGAAGAATGTTGAGGAGAGGTTGTATTAGACTCCTTTAAATTATCTTTATTTGTATGATTGCAGATAAGTAACATAATGTAATGGGCGAGAACTCTGGAGAAATATTCTTGAGGCAAGGATTCTTATAACAAGATGTTAACTCAGTGGAATTGATAAGACATTAGTTATCTAGTATAACATGATGATTAATAGTTTTCTAGTTCAATATGATTAATTTAATCTTACAATAAATAATGGTTTGTTAGTGATAGAATGATTGGTTTTTACTCAGTATACTGTAATGATGTAATTGTAATAAAGTATATAAACTGGGGACAAACTCAGGCAGAGAGAAAGAAGACTTGACCACCATCCTGATGGCTGTCCTGCCTCCTGCATTCCTCCACTGAAACCAAGACTCATTCAGGAGGACTTCCAGAAAGTTAGCCAGCCTCAGGCAAAGGAGACAGACCGTGAAGGAGATTTAAAGATTTTGGACTTTATTCCAGACTATTCTTGTGATGATTATTTTGCTGCAACCAAGGCCCATTAGAAGGACCTCCACAGAGCTAGACAAGAACATTACAACATAATAGCTTCAATTCAGTTTTTTTTTAATCTATAAACTACAAATGATAATACATGCATCTAGTACTACCCCTGAAGCACTGTAGTAATTATTGCAAATTTTTAAATTTATTTTCAAAATATTTTATGCTTTGAAAATAATGATAATGATTGCTATTTTTAATTTTCTTTTTCTGAAAAATAATGGCTTTTCATTTATTTTATTTTTGATGCTTGCTTATTTATATGTTGGCTGTGAAATCATATGATTTGGCTAATATGCAGCTTTAAGCAGTATACTACCTGCAGATAAGAGATATTTTTGGAGTAAAAAACCTAATAATTATGAAATTAGGGAATTGAAAGGAATTTTGGGAGTCATTTTATTCAACCCATAGAAGAAAATAACTTTAACCATAAGTTATTCGGTAAGCTATCTACACTCTTTTTTAGGCTCTCCAAAGAAGATGGCACACTCTGCCTCTTGATGTACCCTGATATATTTTTAGATAGTTGTAGTGGTAAAGAATGCTTTGCTTTGCTTTGGCCATTCTCTCATTGAATTCAAACTTATCTCATAACAAGTTGTTATTATTTTGTTGCCTTTTCAAACCATTGTGTAAATATATCCACTTATTCAGTTAAGTCATCTACTGCAATCTTATCTGTTATACCCACTCACATTTTAGGGCAACTTTAAATTTGTCTCATATAAACAGATATGGGTAAAAAGAAATGAATAGATGTGATTATATGTGGTTATATAGTATACAAATTTATACATTTTGAAATACTAATCAAATTTAGTTCAAAGTACTATACAACTAGAATAATTTTATTTGAATATGAGAAAATAAAATTGTATTCATAAAAATAAAATCATATAAAAATAAGCTTCCTCCTAATTAATTTTTTTCTGCATTTATCTTGAAGACCCACTTTTTTTTTGTATAAAAAAATAACATTTTGAGATAAAGAATGTAGAATTGGAGATGCTTTTATAGAAACTATAAGGTCCAAAATTCACATTTAACAGAAAGAGAAAATAAAAAAAATTTAAATGATTTGCCAAAAGTCACATGGGTGGTAAATGTGTGAAGGATGATTTGAATCTAGATGTCCATCAGTCCTGTTATGGATGTGACACACCAAATTGTTGCTTTTTAAAATTAAATATTTTATATTTGCCCAATTACATGTAAAATGATTTTAACATTTTTTCCTTTAATTTTGAATTTCCAGTTCTCTCTCTCCCATTGGCAAGGCAGACAATTAGATAAAGGATGCACATGTGCAGTCATGCAAAATATATTTACATATAAGTCACTTTATCAAAGAAAGAAAAGAGACAAAAAATGAAGGAAAATGATTTTTCATCATTACTCAAATTCCATCTGTTCTTTCTCTTGAGATATATATTGCTTTTCATTAGTAGTCTTTCAGAATTTTCTTCTATCTTTGTATTGCTGAGAATAAAAAAGACATGCATAGTTAATCATTAGACACTATTGCTTTTATTATATATAATGTTATCCTGGTTCTGCTCACTTTGCTCTGTTTTATTTAATGGAAACCTTCCTATAGTGTTTTTTTTTCCTCAAAGGATTCTGGTTGTGATATCTGATAGCACAAATCTGTTCACAATCCTATACTATACATATATATATATATATATATATATATATATATATATATATATTTTTTTTTTTTTTAGAACAAAAAAAAAAGAGATGTTACAAACATTTTGAATATATGAATCTTTCTCCTTGTACAAAAATCTCTTTGGGATTCAAATCTATAGTGGTATTGGTAGATTAAATGGTATGCATAGTGTTATAGTCATTTGAGCATATTTACAAATTACTGTCTAAAATGATTAGATTAATTCATAACCACGTGGACAGTGCCTTAATTTTTAACTGCTCCTCTAACATTTGTTATTTTCATTTTTTCTCATATTAGAGAAATATTAAAGAAAACAGCTTCCCAGTTTTTTCCAAAAGTGTTGTTTCTTTTTTATTTTGCTTTATTTTATTTTCATTATTTCAAATAATGAGTTTCTGCAATCTTAGCAATTATCAAACACTAGAATACTATGATTATTTATTAATGAATATTGTATATTCAATTTATTCTACTTAAACTTCTCTGTATCTCTAAGAAAGCACCAGATTGTTTGATAACTAAAAATTTTAATTTAGTTTATCTAGGTTGTCTAAGCCACTTTTTTAATGAATTTACTTAATATTCTTGACTTTTGTTCTTGTAGGTAAATTTTGTTACTTTTTCCTGTGTGTGTGTGTGTATGTGTGTGTGTGTGTGTGTGTGTGTGTGTGTGTGTGTGTGTGCGTGCACTTGATTGATATGATAATGAGTAATTTAATTTTGTTAGAATTATCATTTTTATTTTATTGGCCCTGTTTAACAATGATCAATTGATATTTCTCAATTGATAAGTGTTAGGTTTTTACTAAGTGCTAATGAGATAATGAGATATTAGGTTCTTACTAAGTGCTAAGTGCTAAGTTGGTACTTAACAATTCTCTAGTTCTTTAGGGGAGTTTTACCCTTGTGAACTCCTGGGGAGGAGCTTATATGCTTAGGAGGAGCAAGTTCATTGGTTGAAGTAATTTTTCCCAGAAGCCCTTGCATTTTCCCATGCCCATTCTCTGGGAGGATAACAGAAGACACCACTGAGCAAGGAGAGTCTTGTCTGGGCCAGAGTTGGGATGGCTCTCTGGAGGAAAGAGTCTCTACAGGAGGTCAGAGTTAGCAGCAGTTGAGACAGCAGATCTCCTCCCAGAGAGCAATAGGCAGTTTCTAGAGACAACAGCAAATTACAGATAAGATCTGTCTTTATTTCTGTGAAAAGTGTTGTGTAATTTTGTTCACACAGTTTCTGGGTTGTTGTTGTTGTTGTTGTTGTTGTTGTTGTGTTGTGTTTTTAAAGCAGATAATCTCCCAAGTATTTTATATTGTCTTAATTATTTTAAATAGAATATGTTTTTATCAATTGCTATTGGACTTTTTGTTGATGTATAGAAATGCCGATTATTTTTGTGGTTTTGTTTTATATTCTCTAATTTTGTTAAAGTTGTTAATTATTTCAACTAGTTTTTTTACTTGATTCTCTAAGATTCTTTCAGTATACCATGGTATCATCTACAAAGAATGATTGTTTTGTCTCATTATCTATATTAACATTTTTCTTCTTTTATTGTTATAGCTAACATTTCTAGTACAATATTAAAGACTAGAGACCTATTTCTTGACATCCAACTTTATGTTAAAATTTGGCTTTGAAACTTGGGTGGAGGTCAATGTCCCAAGTTTAGGTTTTTTTATGCTAGTCTTTTCAGAGTTAGTTTTAGGTGTCTATAAGTTTTTATCTCTTCCAAGATGGTCTAAAGAGACCTGTAATTACTGCTCTCCTATCATGTGCTATGATTTGTGAGTGCCCTCAAGCAATCTTTTCTTCCCAGGGTTCCCCTTTACTCCCCTGTACTTATGAATTCTAGTGTGATAGTGTCTTCCTCACTTTGGGACTGTGACTTAGGTTTGCCTTCCCAAACCACTCATGTGTAATGAAACAGAGTACTGCACTCATTTCCGAAAAAGTTTCTTCTATATTTTCTTTCTGCCCAATTGTCTCAACCCAATAAAAATCTGTGAGTTAAGGACTCTGAAGGGCACTTCTCCTGATTCAGTTACCCCCCAAACCATCTGTTAACTTATCTGAGCATATGCTGAGCATGTGCTACTGCTGACTTAAAATGGTGTGACCTGCTACTGGTTTTCCATGGCAAGTTTTGCAGTGGACTGAATTGTACTCTCATCTCAGTGATATTGAACATTCCTGTCATTATGATGCTCCAAAATGTGTTTTAAAGTATTATTTTAATGCTATTTAGAGGGGAATTTGGAACAGATTAATCTCTGCCTTTATCTCATCATATTGATTCAGCCTCTTTTTTCCTTAAAACAACAAAAAGAAACAACATCAAACTAATTCACTTGTCATCTCTACCTTCTTAACTAAGATATATTCACATATATATGCACATACTACTATACTGATTGAATACTTCTCTGTATGAAAGAATAACATGTTTTATTATTCATTTTGCTTTTTAATGACAAAGTTTTATTTAAAAATACACACAAATATTTCTCAATACTCACATGCATATGGTTTCTCAACTTGCAGAATTTTCCTTTTCTTAACTAGTCAGAAATCATATTTTTTCATCAAATTCTCATATCCCTATTTTTTGTTTTGTTTCACTATTTACTTTTTATTATAGTTATTCATGTAGATGATTGCTGCTTTTCCCACTTTACTAAATAGTGGGGACCATGTCTTTGTCTATGCATTACTTGATTTTATCCTATTTTATTGTTATGAAGATAATAGTTACTCAATAAATTAATGACTGGATGTAGGAAACAATATTATACAATTGCATTTAAGCTCCTGTTTTGACTCTCAACAATCAAGCAACATAGGTTCACTAATATTTCCTCCAATAAGACATTATATCAACTATACTTGTATGTGATCGGTTTTCTCATTTCCAAGTGTCAGTCACTTCCTTCAGGACTCTACATAAATCCTTCCTTTTATAATTAGACTTTCCTTTCTCTCTAACACCCAATGAGACATCCATACATGTTTTCTTTTTCTACTCTATAAGTATCTTGTATGTTATTCACATGCTATTTTCCCCATTAGATTGTTCACTCCTTGTCAACAGGGAGTCTTTATTAAAATTTTTAAAATTCCAAGTATTTGATACAATGCCTGAGATATAGAAAATGTTCAATATATCTTTGATGACTTGCAGCTCCTTCCCCCCCCCATGTTTTCATGGTATCATTGATTATCTGGACTATTGTACTACTTTTCAGAATAATGTTTTTAGATATATTAAAAAACAAGAATACAAAGAAAATAATTGTATTCATATATTATACACACATGTGTGCATATGAGTACTGTACTAAGGATTTTGATCCCTCTATAAACAAAAAATTCATTATATATACACATTCTCACAACAATATTCATTGTTGTTTGATATAAACATACATAGCACATATGCCCTCACAAAATATTTTTGGATCTCTTGGTTTTATATTTTATATCAAAGCAGTTCCTTTAAATAGTATGAAAAAAATGTGATGAAAAAGGGAAAAAATGCATTGTTCATACATTTTTGGCTAATTAATCTGCACTGCTATTGATTCTAGACATTATTAATTATTATATATAAGTCTGAAAAGGTATTTAAAGCCAACTTTAAATGTTAGCATGGCTTAATTTAAATTGGTCAGCAAATTGCTCAGAGAATTATGAGTGCAATTCCCAAAGGATGTCTCTTCTTTTTTCAATGAAGCTCAAAGGAAATGAGACACTGGATAAGAAAGATCCTTGGGACTATGATTTCTGACTTTGGCCTTCCTAATGCTCTAGTTCTTTCCCTTGGGAAATATCAGAGTTTATCTCTGGGGTGCTGAATGGCATAGAAATGGAAATTGTGATGAGTGAGTCATTATCAATTTTTATTTTTAATCCTTACTTTTGTCCATGCAAATATAAATGTTTTATTTTATATATATATTTTTTATTAATGCAAGTATGGCCAGATCCAAAATATCACTTGTCTGCCTGTTATAAACTGGAATTATAATTGTTATAGAGAAAAGAAGACATTCAAAATCAGTAACCTTCATACATTTTTATGTGGACAGTGATGGTGTGACAACACAGTGTTTTTAAATTTATGAGATCTAGTTATAATCTAAATAGAAATTAAGCCAATGGTATTGACAGATTCTACTTTCTGTGTCTGTTTCTGTACCTATGAATAAGTGGTAGAAATAGATCATATCTGCCTTAAGTGCAAGAATTTAAAAGAAGGGGAAAGTATAATGAAAGTATGAGATAAATCATTACTAAATAAGTTAACCTGAGCAAGTTATTCCACTCATGTCAGCCTCAGTTTTCTCATCTATATCATGAAATAATTTTAAAAAGTAATACCTATCTATAAATCTGAGATTGAGAAAGAGCTATATAAATAATTTCAATCATTGTGAACTATTATATTCAATTTTCTCCAACTCATAAAGATGTGATTTGATTTCCTGTTTCTAAAATCATCATCCAGAATAATATGATTACATATTCTAAAAGTAATGTCAAGTGGTCAGATAGTATTTTACCTATATTAATGTAGGGATTTTTTTTTGCATTTATATTCCTAAAACAATTGCTTTAAAGGCGTCATCATTAGTCACATACATATGCATATGGGAAGTATGTGTATATATGTATATATATATACACACACACACACACACACATATATGTGCGTGTATATCTTTGTGTATGTATGCATGTATGTGTCTTCTCATAAGATACAAGACAAATTCAAAAGTATTTATTAAAATGACATAAAATTTTTCTCCACCATCTCCTCCATAAACCTGGGACAGAATCTATGTCTGGAACTTTTAGTAAATTTCTTTCTAAAATAACATTTTTTTTTCCTTTTTTGAATATTGTGAAAAGTTGCAGGAAACTTAAAAAATATATTGTTTTACTCAGTGATTTTACAGATGAAGAAAATTAGAGACATTCTAAATATCACAAAATACAAGAATAATCAGTAAATTGTGTACTGGCTTCAAGTATATTCCATGTACTATGTTGGTTTTTTGCTAATGTGAATTTTTGACATTATCATTTTAGGGAAAATAGAGATAATATGTTCCCTTCCATATACCATCATTTATTAGAGCAGTTAATAGAGTCACTTCTTTTAACTAACCTGAAATTCAATTGCTTTGATCTGTCTATATAAATGAATTTGATACTCATGTGAAATAAAATCTATTTTTTTTTTAAATGAGAAACATTTTTTTTTTCCTAGAATAATTTGGGCAACTTGCTCATTTCTGCATCCATATTTCTATTTTCTGTTCCATTTTAACCAATTTGATAGAATGTAGCCAGCCCAAACATGATCATAAAATGTTATAAGATCATAGAATGTTATAAGAAATGAAAAGGTTTTGCTTAAATGTGCCAATTAAATAAAACCAAAGTAAGGCCTTTATGATGTGAAAGATTTTGCATCAAAAGTCTCCAATAGATTTTTCATATCTAAATTACAGAGAGATATGATGGAAATATAGAACTACAAAACTTATTTCTTCATATATAAATATTATTCTTAATTTATCCTTGCCCAGACAGCAATCTCTTATTATAGAATAAGAAATATACTAATAAAAATAAAATTTTAGTCATTTAAATGATAAAAAGTCTAAATTATAGTTGATGACAAAAATTTAAACATTTAAAACATGAGTTATATCAAAGAGTTTTTCAATGGCATAGCTTTTAAAAATGCATTTTTTTCCTTCTCTTGTTTAGCCATAGCCCTTGGAAAATCAAGGCACAAATAAGCAAATGGAAATATATGCTAGTAGAGGAAAGGGAAAAAAAAAATACACACTTGCATTCTTAAATCTTTTTGGGGAAATTTTGTGGATTTTTGTGGATTCAGTGTAACTTATTCATATGTTACAAGCTTGTAGAGAGTAAGGTTAAAGTTTAAAGAGCTATTTTCTATGTGTTGAATTTTTTTTTCTTTTTATACAAAATCCCTGGTTTCTTTAAGACTCTTTCAAATAATACCTATTTTTTTATTAAACCTTTTTTTATGTTCTATTGTATTTTTATTTATTTTGTTACATATTTCCCAATTACATTTTAATCTGGTTCAGACTATACTCAGAAGTATACCCAGAAATCAGCTCTGGATAAGGTTGTGTCTGGCATATTTGATCCAGTTAAATTTTCTCATTTATAGATAAGGAATTCCAAGGAGATTGAATGATTTGCCTCAAATAATAGAAATAAAAGAAGGTGGCAGAGGGAAAATTTGAATCTAGGATTACTGACTCCAAATTCAGTGTGTATATATGTTTAAAAAACTGTATTATTACAATAAGTTTTGAAGGAAGGTAGTGATCCTAGGAGGTGGAAGCAAAACGGAAATATATTTTAGTAATGTATTCGGGAATGTATTTGGAAAATAGCCTAGGCAAAACCATATAATTTCCTATGCCCTGCTTTCTCCCTTCCTCAAACATCAGAATTCCTTATTGCTTACAGCAAACAAATATAAAGTCCTCTGACATTTAAAGCCCTTTATATTCTGGCCCCTCCCTGACTTTTTTTTAATTAATAATTTTTTATTATATATATATTTTTTATAATATTATCCCTTGTATTCATTTTTCCAAATTATCCCCCCCTCCCTCTATTCCCTCCCCCCGATGACAGGCAATCCCATACATTTTACATGTGTTACAATATAGTCTAGGTACAATACATGTGTGTGAATATCATTTTCTTTTTGCACAATAAACATTAGATTCTGAAGGTACATGCAACCTGGGCAGACAGATATTAGTGCTAACAATTTACATTCACTTCCCAGTGTTTCTTCTCTGGGTGTAGCTACCTCTGTCCATCATTGATAAACTGGAAGTGAATTGGCTTTTTTTTATGTTGAAGATTTCCACTTCCATCAGAATACATCCTCATACAATATTGTTGTTGAAGTGTATAGTGATCTTCTGGTTCTGCTCATTTCACTCAGCATCAGTTGATTTAAGTCTCTCCAGGCCTCTCTGTATTCCACCTGCTGGTCATTTCTTACAGAGCAATAATATTCCATAACCTTCATATACCATAATTTACCCAACCATTCTCCAATTGATGGACATCCATTCATCTTCCAGTTTCTAGCTACAACAAAAAGAGCTGCCACAAACATTTTGGCACATATGTGTCTCTTTCCGCTCTTTAGTATTTCTTTGGGATATAAGCCCAGTAGTAGCACTGCTGGGTCAAAGGGTATGCACAGTTTGATAACTTTTTGGGCATAATTCCAGATTGCTCTCCAGAATGGCTGGATTCTTTCACATCTCCACTAGCAATGTATCAGTGTCCCAGTTTCCCCACATCCCCTCCAACATTCATCATTATTTGTTCCTGTCATCTTAGCCAATCTGACAGGTGTGTGGTGGTATCTCAGAGTTGTCTTAATTTGCATTTCTCTGATCAGTAGTGATTTGGAATACTCTTTCATGTGAGTGGATATAGTTTCAATTTCTTCATCTGAGAATTGTCTGTTCATATCTTTTGACCATTTATCAATTGGAGAATGGTTCGGTTTCTTATAAATTAGGGTCAGTTCTGTATATATTTTGGACATGAGACCTTTGTCAGAACCTTTGTTTTTAAAAATATTTTCCCAATTTGTTACTTCCCTTCTAATCTTGTTTGCATTAGTATTATTTGTACAGAAACTTTTTAGTTTAATGTAATCAAAATCTTCTATTTTGTGATCAATAATGATCTCTAATTCTCCTCTGGTCATAAATTCCTTCCTCCTCCACAAGTCTGAGAGGTAGATTATCCTCTGTTCCTCTAATCTATTTATTATCTCCCTCTTTATGCCTAAATCATGGACCCATTTTGATCTTATCTTGGTATATGGTGTTAAGTGTGGATACATATCTAATTTCTGCCATATTAATTTCCAGTTTTCCCAACAGTTTTTTCCGAATAATGAATTTTTGTCCCTAATGTTGGTATCTTTGGGTTTGTCAAAGATTAGATTGCTATAGATGTACCCTTTTTTGTCCTTTGTATCTAATCTGTTCCACTGATCTACCGGTCTATTTCTTAGCCAATACCAAATGGTTTTGGTGACTGCTGCTATATAATATAGCTTTAGATGAGGTACACTTAGACCACCTTCCTCTGACTTTTTTTTTCATTAGTTCCCTTGCAATTCTCGACCTTTTATTCTTCCATATGAATTTTGTTGTTATTTTTTCTAGGTCATTGAAATAGTTTCTTGGGAGTCTGATTGGTATAGCACTAAATAAATAGATTAGTTTGGGGAGTATTGTCATCTTTATTATATTCGCTCGGCCTATCCAAGAGCACTGAATGTCTTTCCAATTATTTAAATCTGACTTTATTTTTGTGGCAAGTGTTTTGTAATTTTTTTCATATAATTCCTGACTTTTCTTTGGTAGATGGATTCCCAAATACTTTATACTCTCAACATTTGTTTGGAATGGAATTTCTCTTTGTATCTCATGCTGTTGCATTTTGTTAGTGATATATAAAAATGCCGAGGATTTATGTGGATTTATTTTTATCCTGCCACTTTGCTGAAATTTTGAATTATTTCTAGTAGCTTTTTAGCAGAGTCTTTGGGGTTCTCTAAGTATACCATCATGTCATCTGCAAAAAGTGATAGTTTAATTTCCTCATTTCCTACTCTAATTCCTTGAATCTCTTTCTCGGCTCTTATTGCCGAGGCTAGCGTTTCTAGTACTATATTGAATAGTAATGGTGATAGTGGGCAACCTTGTTTCACTCCTGATCTTACTGGGAAAGGTTGCAGTTTATTTCTATTGCATATTATGCTTACTGAAGGTCTTAAATATATGCTCCTGATTATTCTAAGGAATAGTCCATTTATTCCTATACTCTCAAGAGTTTTTAGTAGGAATGGATGTTGGATTTTGTCAAATGCTTTTTCTGTATCTATTGAGATGATCATATGGTTCTTATTAATTTGATTATTAATATGGTCAATTATATTAATAGTTTTCCTAATATTAAACCAGCCCTGCATTCCTGGAATAAATCCTACTTGATCATAATGTATTATCCTGGAGATGATTTTCTGAATTCTTTTTGCTAATATCTTATTTAAGATTTTAGCATCAATATTCATTAAGCAGATTGGTCTATAATTTTCTTTCTCAGTTTTCGATCTACCTGGTTTAGGTATCAGTACCATGTCTGTGTCATAAAAGGAGTTTGGTAGGACTCCTTCATCCCCTATTTTTTCAAATAATTTATATAAAATTGGGGCTAATTGTTCTTTAAATGTTTGGTAGAATTCACATGTGAATCCATCTGGCCCTGAGGATTTTTTCCTGGGGAGTTGATTAATAGCTTGTTCTATTTCTTTTTCTGAAATGGAACTATTTAAGCAATTTATCTCCTCCTCTGTTAATCTAGGGACCCTATATTTTTGGAGGAAGTCATCCATTTCACTTAAGTTATCAAATTTATTGGCATAAAGTTGGGCAAAGTAACTCCTTATTATTTCTCTAATTTCCTCTTCATTGGTGGAAAGATCCCCCTTTTCATTTGTAAGACTATCAATTTGTTTTTCCTCTTTCTTTTTTCTGATCAAATTTACCAAAGATTTATCTATTTTATGGGCTTTTTCATAAAACCAACTCTTGGTTTTATTTATTAATTCAATAGTTTTTTTTTTTACTTTCAATATTATTGATTTCTCCTTTTATTTTTTGTATTTCAAGTTTAATTTTTGTTTGGGGCTTTTTAATTTGGTCTTTTTCTAGCCTTTTAAGTTGTAAGCCCAATTCGTTAAACTTCTCTTTCTCTATTTTCTTCAAATAAGCCTCTAAAGATATAAAATTTCCCCTTATTACTGCTTTAGCTGCATCCCAAAGATTTTGATATGATGTCTCATCATTGTCATTATCTTGGGTGAAATTGTTAATTATTTCTATAATTTGCTCTTTCACCCAGTCATTCTTTAAGATGAGATTATTCAGTTTCCAATTACTTTTTGGACTATTTACCCCTAACTTTTTACTGAATGTAGCTTTTATTGCATTGTGATTTGAGAAGAAGGCATTTATTATTTCTGCCTTCCTACATTTAATTTTGAGATCTTTATGTCCTAATATATGGTCTATTTTTGTATAGGATCCATGAACTGCTGAGAAGAAAGTATATTCCTTTCTATTGCCATTCAGTTTTCTCCAAAGGTCTATCATACCTAGTTTTTCTAATGTTCTAATTACTTTCTTGTTTGTTTTGCGGTTTGATTTGTCTAAATCTGAGAGTGCAAGGTTGAGATCTCCCACTATTATAGTTTTACTGTCTATTTCTTCTTGCAATTCTCTTAACTTTTCCTTTAGAAAGTTAGATGCTATACCACTTGGTGCATATATGTTTAGTATTGATATGGCTTCATTATTTATGCTACCTTTCAGCAGGATATAGTTTCCTTCCTTATCTTTTTTAAGGAGATCTACTTCTGCTTTTGCTTGATCTGAGATAAGGATAGCTACCCCTGCTTTTTTGGCTTTACCTGAAGCATAATAGGCTCTGTTCCAACCTTTTACCTTTACTCTGTATGTATCTCCCTGCTTTAAGTGTGTTTCCTGTAGACAACATATATTAGGGTTCTGATTTTTGATCCAATCTGCTATCCGTCTCCGTTTGATGGGTTCTTTCATCCCATTTACATTTACAGTTAAAATTACTAATTCTGTATTTCCTGCCATCATATTATCCCCAGATTATGCTTTTTCCCTTGACCCCCCTGATCCCCCTCCCCGATATTTAATTTACAGACCCCCCCTGTGACGCGCAACCCTCCATTTTTTTTTTAGTATCCCTCCCCCCTCCCTCCAAGTCCCTTCACTTATTCTCCTTTTCCTTTTCCCTTTTCCTCTCCCCCCTTTTAATGAGGTGAGAGAAAATTCTCTGAAAAACAAATATGTTAATTATTTACTCTTTGAGCCTGTCCTGATGAGAGTAAGATTCACACAATGAATCTCCCCCTCACTAAGTTCCCTCAGATATGGTATATTTTCTATGCCTCTTCCTGGGATGTATCATTCCTTCCCCTTTTTCTGAAACGACCTCCTTCCCTTTACTACACCCCCCTTTTTTTCTTTTATATCAGTATAATCAAATTATCCTTGAGTACTTTTTATATACCCACAACAGAGTTACAGTTCTCAAGGGTTCTGTGTACCTTTTTCTGTTTCTCTTCAGTCTTGTGGATGTAGATCAAATTTTTTGTTTAAATCTGGTTATGTGATGGGGGGCAGGAATCATTCCCCTTTAGGTTTTTATCTGCTGTCTCTCTGCTGTTAACTTCCTCGGGGTTGGATACCCGCTCTTTCTCTGTATAGAAGGAATCTATAGTTTTTCTAGCTTTTTTGCTCATATTTAAAAAAAATCTTTTGGGGTCTGTCCCTGGGGTAGGAAATTATTTACTTCTTTACCAGCTTTCTCCCAGACTGGATGGATGCAGCGGCTCCTGCGCCTGAGCTAAGATAGAGCTCTGGGAGAGAGTTCCCCACCACCTCCCTGGAGGTGCCTCAGAGGTGATTAGCACTACTGTGCTTCGAGGGCGTTGAATAGTAAAGACAGCACAAAGCCCAGCCTATGTGTCCATGTAGGGAGTGGATGTCTGCAGCAGATGACATGAAAAGCCCCAGTGCTCAAACTGGAAGTGTCTGCCAGAAACCGCAGTCCCTAGTTCAAAGGTTCTGCTTCTCTGGGACTTCTTGGAGCTGAGTTCCACTCCCTCCAGCTAAACTAGGCAGTGTGTGTTGCCTTGGGCCGTATCCACCCACTTGTCAATCTCTTAACTATTATCAGGAGGTAGCTGAGGCCACGCCCCCTGGTGCAGAGATCTGCTGAATCACCTCCAGGATCTGGGGAAAATCTAATCTATCTGAATTTTTAAGGTATTTTAGCTTTCTCTTCTGAACTGCTATATAATAAGCAGAGAAGAGCTAACAGCCTGTGCCAGATTCCTTTATCTCAGTGGCTTCTCTGATCCCAGAGCCCTCCCCAGCCCAATCGGTGCAGTGTGTTAGCACCCAGCCGTCTGTGCTGGCCTCTCTTCTTCCTCCCCTGGGAACTGACCTTTTCTGTTGAAACTTCATCTGGAGATGATCTACTTTTAGTGACTTCAGGGTTTGAAATCCATTCTCTTTCACCGTAAAACAATCTATGGTTAGAGTTTTTTTTTTTTAATTCATTTTTTAAAATTTAGATCTGCTTTTAGGGCAAGGGAGGTTATTTAGGGCAAGCTTCTCTTACAAGAAGCGGTGGCTGTGTGGGATCATAGGTGACTGACTTCAGGTGCTGTGTTGTGTCCATGTCTCATGAAGTTCTGGCATTTCAAGGTACTATTTAACTTTTGTGTTTTTGATAGATGTTTATAACTTCTCTACTGATCTACTGGCTTGCAACCATGGCCGAGTTACCAGCACTGTTGTAGATTCCTCCCTGTAGATTCTCTGATGAGTGGAACCTATACTGCTTTGAGACCCTGGATGCCTGCAGTTGGCATTTGTGCTTGGTCTGCTTGTGCCTAGCCTGCCTACTTCCAAGTTTGAGAAGTACCTCTTTGCTGGAGATCTTTGGAATTATTTTCTAATGGTAATTTGTTGCCCTCCCAATATTCATGGGTTTAGTAACTCCAACATTAACTCATTTGCATTCGCTAATTAGTTTGAGGGTTGTAGGAAGATGTCAGAAAAAAAGTTTGTCCTCTCCTCCATCTTGGCTCTGCCCCATGAAATGATGACTTAATTACATACTTTGTGAATCTTTATTTAATATGAAAAAACAATTATGTAATTGATTTGCTGTAATTATTAATCACTTCTTGACAGACTAAAAATAACACTATATCTTGTTTTAGAGATTTAAAAAAGAAATGAATTTTTTATTTATAATTTTTTGCCAGCATATATGCATGAGTAATTTTTTTATAACTTTATCCCTTGTATTCATTTTTCCACATTATCTCCTCCCTCCCTTTACTCCCTCCCCTTGATGACAGGCAATCCCATACATTTTACATGTGTTACAATATAACCTAGATACAATATATGTGTGTAAATACCATTTTTTTTTTGTTGCACATTAAGTATTAGATTCCAAAGGTATAAATAACCTGGGTAGATAGACAGTAGTGCTAACAATTTACATTCATTTCCCAGTGTTCCTTCTCTGGGTGTAGTTGTTTCTGTCCATCATTGATCAACTGGAAGTGAGTTGGATCTTCTTTATGTTGAAGATATCCACTTCCATCAGAGTACATCTTCATACAGCATTGCAGTGTACAGTGATCTTCTGGTTCTGTTCATTTCACTCAGCATCAGTTGATTTATGTCTTTCCAAACCTCTCTGTATTCCTCCTGCTGGTCATTTCTTACAGAGCAATAATATTCCATAACCTTCATATACCATAATTTACTCAGCCATTCTCAAATTGATGGATATCCATTCACCTTCCAGTTTCTAGCCACTACAAAAAGGCCTGCCACAAACATTTTGGCACATACAGGTCTCTTTCCCCTCTTTACTATTTCTTTGGTACATAAGCCCAATAGCAGCAATGCTGGATCAAAGGGTATGCACAGTTTGATAACTTTTTGGGCATAGTTCCAAATTGCTCTACAGAATGGTTGGATTCTTTCACAACTCCACCAACAATGTATTAGTGTTCCAGTTTTCCCACATCTCCTCCAACATTCATCATTATTTATTCCTGTCATCTTAGCCAATCTGACAGGTGTGTAGTGGTGTCTCAGAGTTGTCTTAATTTGCATTTCTCTGATCAGTAGTGATTTGGAACACTCTTTCATATGTGGATATAGTTTCAATTTCATCATCTGAGAATTGTCTGTTCATATCCTTTGACCATTTATCAATTGGAGAATGGTTTGATTTCTTATAAATTAGGCTCAGTTCTCTATATATTTTGGAAATAAGACCTTTATCAGAACCTTTAACTGTAAAAATATTTTCCCAATTTGTTACTTCCCTTCTAATCTTGTTTGCATTAGTATTGTTTGTACAGAAACTTTTTAGTTTGATGTAACCAAAATCTTCTATTTTGTGATCAATAAAGGTCTCTAGTTCTCCTCTGGTCATAAATTCCTTCCTCCTCCACAGGTCTGAGAGATAGACTATTCTCTGTTCCTCTAATCTATTTATGATAAAAGAAATGATTTCTGAACTAAAGAGTTAACAATTTACTAGATGTTGAATATACTATAAATATTAAAAAACAAATACATGCTTTCATACACTAATTTTCATATACAAAAAGAGATATAAATATTAAGGATCATTTCAGACCTTTCTTCAGTAAATTTCTTTTGAAACAACCCATTCCCATATTCTCTGAAACCTTTATATACAAATATATTTTTGTGTATGTATGTAACTACATATATGTGTATATCTATTTGTTGTGTTTTATTGGTTAAAATAGGGGGGAAAATCACTTCTTTCAGGTGTCTTTTACACACTACTCATTTTACTTATTTTATCTGCAGTCAGTTCTGTATCTGTATTGTAAAATTCAAGAAAACTAATTTTGAAATCAATGTAAAAATAAAATACAACAATAAATTTGAACACATACCATTTGGAACTTAAAATAATGTAAGTGAAAAAATGTAGCTGTCAGTACTCTACGGAGAGTCAACTGGAACTTGTAATGTAGGTGCGTGTTAGTGTGAGTGTGTATTTGTTTTTACATCTTTTTCCTCTTACCTTACATAATGGATGTATATGTTTCCTTCAGACTTTTAACCTCAAATACTTTTCTATATAATACAGGAAGAGAATCTAACAAATTTTGGATTCTTAATTAACTACCATGGGAATTTTTAGGTTGGAAATTAGTCATCAGAGGCAGCACATATTATTTTTCAAATGTGAAAGCAGAAGAATAAGGAATAATAAAATATATGTAGAAACTGGAGCAAAGAAGTTTAAAGATAATTCAAATTGTTCTTTCATTATCTCTGAAATCCCAGATTTCTTCCCAATTCCCAACAGCAGTATGAAACAAATAGTCTTCTCTTTATACTGTATACTGTACATACACACGCACATATAGATAGATAAATAGATAATGTCCTATGTACATAGTAATGTGCATGATGAATTTTTCTTCAAACGTAAAGTCCTTGAGGGAAGGAATAAGATTTTCTTGTTTCTCTATTTGGTTCCCCAGTGCCTAATACTGTGCCTAGAATACTATAAGTACATAAGAAATATATAATAACTATTTTGTTTGCAGCATGAGTATTAACAGAAAGACAAAAGATATGATGAAATCATTGTTCTCATATGGCTATTTTACCATTAATTTTTTATTTTAACATAAAATATGCTTTTCATATTTGTACAACTAAAAGAAAATCAAACAAAATAAAATTTTACCTTAAACTGAAGTTGTATATATGATAAAAATTTTGAGGGGTAGGAATTTTCTGAACCTTAAGAAAAAAAGAGTATCAATAAAAGTTGATTGTATGATAGAGAGGGCTAACTAAATTAAGGAAATCCAGGAGGATATTGGAGAATGCCCAAATTGCTCTTCTGATGGGACCATCAATTAGATTCAATTAGAGACTAGGTTCTCATCAGTAAGAGGTGAGAGAAAGGCATTGATAACTGGCTGCAGGAGACATTTGAATGGCCTCTAAGTTCCATTCTGGTTATTGAGTACTATATTTGACATTTCCATGAACTTTATCGTGATTTTTTTTATCAAAATAGTTATATACTTCTACCTCCCTATAGTTATTTATAGAATTACATAAATAGTTATATATAGAATCATATATAATTACAAAGAGATAGTTATATACCCATATAGTCAAAGGGTCAAATTTTAGTCTAATTGAATTTTCAACTATATTGGCCTATATAATACATCCTTTTTATGACATTCTAGCTCCCACTTCCCTGCATTTGTAAAGATCTTCCCTTGTGTCTGGAAAGTTCTGTCTTCATCTGTAGCTCTTTAAAACATAGCTCCCTTAAGATTTTGTTCAAGTGGTAACTCGTACAATTGATTCTCCATAGACAACTGACAGATATATTTCTCACACTTGTATCACCCTAAGCTCCCAAGTGGTGTGTGTTCTAACTTCTTTGTGTATTTTTGTTTTTTGGCAGCTACTATTTGGAACAGTTTTCATGATATTTTACAGTACAGAGACACAACTGGAGACAAAAAAATAAAATAACTAGTGTAAAAAAGTGAATTAACATGACAATTTTCCATATTAAACAACAAAATACAACTCAAAATTATATATATATATATGCATGAATTCATATATGCATAAGCACACATGCATTAAACATACATATACATGTGTACATACACATACACTGCATGCATCAATAAAGATACCCATTGCTCCCTACAATGTTCCAAGAAATAAGTATGTATATATGCAGATATACACATGTGTGTATATCTGCATATGTATACATATATCTCAACATATATATCTAGTTATTTATTTCAAGGACCATTGGAGTGGGTCTCTACAAGGAAGAATAATTGAACAAAAGTCTGACATATGATCGTACAATCTATATCAATATGTGCATTTGGATATATATGTATATAAGCAATAGGAGGAGATAGTGAAGGATTCTTTCCATTCCTCTGATTTATAAGAATTTATTGTGTATGAACTTTTGTTGTGTTGTAATCTCTAGAAAAAGTTAATTGATGAAGTAGATAGGGTACGAGACTTGAAATCAGGAAGATTCATCTTCTTGAGACCAAATCTGACTTTGTACAAATTTCTTGGCTCTTTGCCTCAATTCCTCATCTGTAAAATGATCTAGAAAAAGAAATTTCAAACTACCTAAGTATTTTTGCTAGGAATACTGTAAATGTGGTCCTGAAGACTCAGACATGTTTTAACAACAACAAAAACTCTAGTAAAACAGCTTCTCAAGCTGATTCATTTACTTTTCTTTTCTGTATTCTCAGTATGTTCAATGCCTGGTATGTATAAAATGCTTTCTTAAATTGAATTGAATTAAATAGTAGAATACTGAACAGAATATATAGTCAGATAATTGTCAGATTTCTGTACTTAAGAAATTCCCTAATAAATTCAAAAAGCCAAATACATTTATTTTGACAGGGAAGGAAAATTAAAAAAAAAAAAAAAAAGAATGGTGGAAAGTTACAGAAGTGGAGATAAGATGTCAGAGTGAAGTCAGAAAGCTGCTTGAGCTCTACCACCTTTCCTCAAACACCACATGAAATCAAGCCTCTGAACAGAATTTGATGGAATGAAACCACTCTCCAGTTCAAGATAAACTGAAAAAAAATCATCAAGAAAGGTCTGTCTCATTGGGGTAAAAAAGGTGTTCAGCCCACATCAGAAAGATTCTAAGAAAGCAGTTGTGAGGGTCTTAATCACAGAAAATCAACAAGTAAGATACTCAGTTCTGGCTAACGGGGAAAGCTTCTAGTACCAACTCTGAAGACAAACTCTGGGAAACCAGGCTGCTTTCTGAAAAGAATAGGAAAAGCTACCCTTCCAAACAAGAGATCCTTGTGCACAAAGCCAAGGCTCAGAGCTGAACATGAAGCTTGGGATAACACCTCCTTTACTCCAGGAGCAAAGCTCCAACTTGAAAGTAAAATAGAGGAATACCAAAAGAGAAGGAAAGAATATGAATGAGAAACACAAAGGAACTTTGACCATGGAAAGCTACTATGATGACATGGCAGACCAAAACACAAACTCTGATGAGGACAGAATATCCACAGAAGAAATCTCAAAGAGTGAGTTTAAATGATCCCAAGCCCAAACATACTTCTTGGAAAGAAATGAGATATGTGCATGACATACTCAAAAGTTTGGAAAAGGAAGGGGAAAAAAAAACCTGAAGAAAACAATTCATTAAATAGTAGAGCAAAGGAAATGGAAAAATAGTTACAAAAGATAACTGAAGAAAATCATACAATAAAAACTAAAACAGAATCTGCATAGCATACTACAAAAGGTCATTAAGGAAAACTGCCCTGATATTCTAGAAACAGAGGGGGAAATACTCATTGAATATTCCTTCAATTACTTCTCTAAAGAGATCCCACAAGTAAATCCCCCAAGATCTTTGATGAAGAACTTCATAACTGCAAGTTCAGGTAAGAATGCTGCAAGCTAGGAAAAAAAATTCAAATATGAAATAGCAATGGTCAGGATTACCCAGGATCTGGCGGCTTCTACAATAAAGGATTGGTGAGCCTGGAATACCATGTTCCAGAACACAAAAAAACTGGGGTTGCAACCAAGAATCAATATACATACATATATATATATATATATATATATATATATATATATATATATATGTGTGTGTGTGTGTGTGTGTGTGTGTGTGTGTGTGTGTGTGTAGAGACATTCTGACAAGAGCTCATGGGGGAACCAAGGAGAGATATAGGCCTCTATTAAAGCTAGCTGGACCCCAGGAAGAGATTCAAGACTTTGAAGGACACAATAAGGACTTTAACTCCTGGCTGCATTTTGGGATTATTGAACTGAACTGAAGCCAAGGCTGCTTTCCCAGAAGCTCTCTAAGAAACATGCTCCCAGAGAAGGATTACAATTTAGAGAAGAACACTGCATATATATATATATATATGTATATATATATATATATATACATATATATATATATATACACATACACATATACATATACATATATACATCTATACATACATATATATATACATATATACATATACATATACATATATACATCTATACATACATATATATATATACATATATGTATATATATATACACATATAATTAAACTGTTTATACCCATAGATAGGAAAACAATATCTGTAACTCTTACAAAATGTATCTGACACTGGGGCAGACAAAGGGCAGGACATCACATGGACTGAGGGTTTGGTTGTGAATGGATTCTGATATGATGATATGAAAGAAAAATATATTAAGTGGTGGGAAAAAGTGTGTACTGGAAAAAGAGGAATAGAGAGATATAATGCCACAATTAGTTCACATGAATAGGTATAAAAGACATATTAAAATCCAGGGAAAGCATTGTCCAAAACTTGACCTTATCAGTTTAGGTGTCTAACCATATAAATAAGTGGGAGGAGAAAGAGAAAAAAACAAAAACAGCTACATGATATGGCGGGGGGGGATTGGGGGGAGTTTGAAACACAAGGGAAAAATTAAGAAAAAGGAGGAAGGAAGTAGGAGAAGGTAGTGAATGGAGTGAGTTAAAAAAAAACAGTAGTAAGTGAAGGGAGGAGAGGTGATGGGAGATAAGATAGTGGCTGGGATGGGTAAAAAAAAAAAAGGACAGTCAGGATAGAAAAAGAAAAAAATATATATCTATATAGAGGGAAGAAAATAACATGCAGTCCTGGTATTCTTAACTGTTAATGTGAATGGAATGAACTACCACATAAAAGAAAAGCAAATAGGGTAGATTAAATAAATAATTTTACAATATGTTGTTTATAAGAAACGCGTTTGACACAGAAAGATACACACTATAAAGGTAAAAGGCTGGAACATAATTTCTTATACTTCAACTGAAGTAAAAAAAAAAAGCAGAGGTAGCACTTCTGATCACATATAAAGCAAAAGTAAAATTGTATTAAAATCAATAAAGAGGGAAAGTACAACTTAATAAAGGTTACCTTATATAGTGAGTAGAAATGATAATAAATCTATATGCACCAAGTGGTAGAGCAGGCAAATTCTTAGAGAAGATTTTAAGCCAGGTACAGGAAGAAACAGCAAAACTTTTCTAGTAGAGGATCTCAACCTTTTCCTGCCAGAATCAGACAAATCTAATCACAAAACAAAGAAACTAGGCAGGTTCATAAGATCCTAGAAAACTTAGACAAGATAGACCTCTGGAGAAAATTGAATAGGTATAGAAAGGAATACATCATTATCAGCAATATATGGCACCTACAAAAATGACCATGTATTAGAACATAGAAAGAAGGCAATCCAATGCAAAAAGCATAAATAATAAATGCTTCTTTTTCATGCCACAACGCAATAAAAAAAAAAAAAAACATATTCAATAAAAGACCAGGGAAGGACAGACTAAAATCTAATTGGAAATAAATAATGTAATTCTAAAAATGAGTGGGTGAAACAACAAATCATTGAAACAATTGATAATGTCATCCAAGAAAATGACAATAATGAGACAGCATATCAAACAATATGGGATGCACCCAAAGCAGTTCTAAGAAAAAAAAAAAAGAATATCTCTAAATAGCTATATAAATAAAAAAGAGAAAGATATCAATTAATTAGACATGCAATTTAAAAAGTTAGAAGAATACAAATTAAGCCCCCTAAATTAAATACAGAGTTGGTTTTGAAAAAAAAAAAAAAAACTAACAAAATAGATAAAACTTTGGCTAATTTGATCAGAAAAAAATAAAAGAATAAAACAAATCACCAGCTTCAAAATGAAAGGGGGAACTTGCCATCAATCAAAAGGAAATTAAAGAAATAATGATATGTTGCCCAACTCTAGTTCAGCAAATCTGACAAACTAACTGAAATGGGTGAATATTTATAAAAAAGATATTAACTGCCTAAGTTAACAAAATGCTTATATAGTCCCACTTAAAAGAAATTGAAGAAGTCATTAGTGAATTCCCTAAGAAAAATCTCCAGGCCGAGATAAATTCATAAGTGAATTGTACCAAACGTTTAAAGAACAATTAATTACAATACTATGTAAATTATTTGGAAAAATAGATAAAAAAGGAGTACTGCCAAATTCCTTCTATGACACAAATATGGCACTGACACCTAAACCAGGAAAGACCATAACAGAGAAAGAAAATTGCAAACCAATCTTCCTAATGAATATTGATGCAAAAAAATTAAATAAAATATTATCAAAGATATTTCAGCAATTTATCAGCAGGATAATATACTATGACCAAGTGATATATATATATATATATATATATATATATATATATATATATAAATGCAGGGCTGGTTCAACATCAAGAAAACTATTATCAAAATACATTATATCAATAAAAAAAACAGCATAAATCATATAATAATCTCAATAGATGTAGAAAAAAGCTTTTGACAAAATATAGCATCCATTTCTAGTTAAAAACTATAGAGAGCATAGGAATAAAGGGAGCTTTCTGTAAAACAATAAGCACTATATATATATAAGACCTACAGAAATCATCATTTGCAATGGAGAGAAGCTGGACACCTTCCCAACAAGATCAGGCATAAAACAAAGATGCCCATTATCACCACTATTATTCAACATTGTATTAGAAATGTGGGCTTTAACAATAAAAAAAATCAAAGGAATTATAAAAAGCTATGGGATAATAAAACTATCACTTTCTTCAGATGATATGATACTATGCTAACAGAATCCCAGAAAATAATTAAAAAATCTACACACAGCTTTAGAACAGTTTCAGAGCAAAAAAATAAACCCACACAAATCATCAGCATTCTACATATTACTAATAAAGGCACTTTGCAAGAGAGAGAAAAATTCCATTTAAAATTACTGTGGACAAAATAAAGTACTTGGGGGGGTCTATCTGTCAAAACAAATTATAAATTACTTCTCATAAAAATAAAGTAATATTTAAATTTTTGAAAAAAAATAGAAATTGTTCATGGCTAGGCTAACCTAATATAAAAAATGGCAATTCTGTCTAATTAGTCTACTTGTTAAATATCATACCAATCAAATTGCCAAAACATTATTTTATAGAACTAGAAAAAATAGTAAAATGAATCTGGAAGGACAAAAGATCAAGAATATTAAGGAAATTAATGAAAAAAATATGGTGTCTTAGCGAAACTATATTATAAAGCAGCAGTCACCAAAGCATTTGGTACTAAGATATAGAGTGGTTCATCCATGGAATAACTTAGAATACACATGACATAATAAGCAAGACCTATAACAATCTATTGTCTGATAAGCCCCGAAACTCCAGCTTCTATAATAAGACATTTGACAAAAATTGCTGGGAAAACTGGACAAATATACTTGCATCTCACACTCCATACAAAATATATTCATAATGTATACATTATTTGGGCATAAATGATGATACCATAAACAACTTAGGAGAACAAGGGGAAAATTACCTGTCAGATCTCTGGAGAAGAGAGGAATTTATGAGCGAGGAAAAACAAGAAACATTGTGAAAGGCAAAATGAAAAACTTTGATTACATTAAATTAAAAAGATTTCACACACAAAAAAGCAAATAAACAAAACAAAAAAAAAAAAAACAAGATTAAAATAGAAGTAAAAAGCTGGTAAAAAAAAAATCATTACATTCAGCATTTCTTATGAAGGTGTTTGCTGGAACTCTGTCTTCCCAGAAATCAGCCAGAGTCAGGCTAATCAAAAGTCTTTATTCTTGGTCTTTCAGAGGTCGCAATCAGGAGATTAGATCTAGTAATCTCCACACCACCTTCCCCTCTCTCCATTGCCAGGAGAATGCCTCAATTTCCTCCTCCTCCCCCACCACACAAGTCACTTCCTCTTCTTTGTTCCACCAATCAAGCCAGCACAGAATAGTTGGGAAGGGTCATCCTTCAAACATGTTATTAGAGAATTGTCCAATTGGCAATTAGTCTCACGTGCTCCATTATCCAAGTGCATTTGCTCAGTTCTAGACCTTTATAGGTGTCATTTCTTTTATCTAATTGAAATTTTTATTTTCAAAAGATATGCAAAGATAATTTTTCAATTTTGAAAAACTGTGTGTTCTAATTTTCCCCCTTCCCTCTGTCCCACCACTTGATGGCTTGTAATCCAATATGTTAAAGAAGGTAAAAACATGTGTTAAATTAATATATACATATTTATGTGATTATCTTGCTCCACAAGAAAAATCAGATCAATAAGTTAAAAAAAAATAGAAAAAAAAAGCAAATAACAATAAAATGAGTGAAAATACTATGTTGTGATCCACCCTCAGTCCCCAAAGTCCTCTCTCTGGGTGTAGATGGCTCTCATCATCACATGATCTTTGGAATAGGCCTGAATCATCTCATTGTTGGAAAGAGCCAGGTCAATCAGAATTCATCATCTTATGATCTTGTTGTTGACATGTACAAAGATCTCCTGGTCTTGCTCATTTCACTTAATAACAGTTCATGTACATTTCTTCAGGTCTTTCTGAAAACATCCTGCTGATCGCTTCTTATCGAACAATTATATTCCATAATATTCTTATATCATAACTTATTCATTCAGTCTCCAAATAATAGACATCCAATCAGTTTCCAGTTTCTTGCCACTATAAAAAGGGCTGCCACAAACATTTTTTTTTCACATGTGGGTCCCGTTCCATTCTTTGGATATCTTTGGGATATAAGCCAGGATAAACACTACTAGAATAAAGGGTAGGCACAGTTTTATAACTTTTTGAGCATAGTTCAAAATTGCTCTCCAGAATGGTTGGATCCATTCACAATTCAACTTACAATGTATTATATTAGTGTCTCCATTTTCCCACAACCCCTTCAACATCCTTCATTATCTTTTCCTGTCATCTTAGTCAATCTAAGAGGTGTGCAATGTTACCTCACTTATCTTAATTTGCATTTCTCTAATTAATAGTTGTTATGGACCCAAATTCTGAAACAAGGATTCTTACAAGGTCTTAAGTCAGTGGAACTGATAAAGACAGTGGTTATCTGGCTTAGCATGGTGCTTAATAGCTCTCTAATTCAGTACATGTACTTAGTACTTAATATAATTCTATAAGATTCATACTTATGATAAGCTTTCTAGAGAGCCTTTCAGAGCAGCCTTCTTACTGGATGCTGGAGGAGAGTCTGCTACCAGGATGGTGTGAGATGGGATGAATGAATCTGAGTCCAAGGGTTTGTGCTTCAGCCTACAGTCAGCTTGTCTTCTTTAGCTCTCTCACTGAATCTTGCTCTCTGAATCTGGGCTCCAGTTTACTTGTCTTCTCTGCCTCTGAATCTGGCAGAGTAGGAAATTTGTGATTCTGGAGGATTTTGTAGATTGTTGTGAATACATACAATGTAAAATAAACTCACTAAGTAAGAAAACAAAAAGACAGACATAAAAGGGAAAAAGGGCAAGGTTCCAGAATACAAATGTTCTGAAAAGAAAAAGAAAATTTGTTAAGTATTCTGATAGTTTGTGTATTTTTCCATTGCAATATTTTTTACAATATTCCATTACAGTTCTATTCACTTCTCTTAGCATCAGTTCTTGCAAGTCTTTCTAGGCCTCTCTGAAATCATTCTGCTGGTCTTTTCTTATAGAACAACAATATTCCATTACATTCATGTGCCATAACTTATTCAGCCTTTCTCCAGCTTATGGGAATCCACTCAATTTCTAGTTTCATACCACTTCAAAAAGGGCTGCATTTTTTGCAGTTATGGGGCCTTTTGCCTTTTTTATGATGTCTTTGGGATTTAATCCCAATAGAGACACTCCTGGATCAAAGGGTATGCACAGATTAGCCTTGTAGATATAGTTCCAAATTCTTCTTCAGAATATTTGTATTAGTTTTACAATTTCACTAACAGTGCATTAGTGTCTCAGTTTTTAGGCAATCTGAGAGGTGTGTAGTGGTTCCTCAAAACTGTTAATTTGCATTTTTCTGATCAATAATAATTTAGAACATTTTTTTTTCATATAAGTATAAAGGCTTTCAATTTCTTCACCTGAAAATTATCAGAATCAGACAGATCTAATCACAAAATAAGCAAGAAAGAATCTAGGAAGGTAAATCCACTAAAAAGCTAGATATGATATATCCTTGGAGAAAATTGAATAGGGACAAAAATGAATATACCTTTTTCTCAATAATACATGATACCTTTAAAAAATTAAGCCTGTATTAAGGCAGAAAAACTTTATTATCAAATGTAGAAAGGCAGAAATAGAAAATCCTTCCTTTTCAACCCACAATGTAATAAAATTAAATTCAATCAAGGAATAGGGAAAGATATATGAACTCCAATTGGAAATTAAATAATATACTTATGCCTAGAAAATGAGTGGGTAAAATAACAAAGCACAGAAACCATCCATAATCTCACTCATCACTCAAGATAATAACAATGAGAAAACATATCAAAACCTATGGGATGTAGCCACCACAGTTCATTCTCTAAAATAGCTACATAAATAAAATAGAAAAAGAGAAGATCAATTAATTTAGCATGCAACTAGTAAAATAGGTAAAAAAGGAATCTTGTCAAATTACTTCTTTGACATAAATATGGTACTGATACTTAAACCAGGAAGAGTTAAACAGAGAAAAAATCATATAGAACAATCTCTCAAATTAATATTAATACAACAATTATAAATAAAATGTAAGCAAAGGGATTGCAGTTATTTCTCAGCAGGATAACACACTATGATCAAATAGATTTATACCGGGAATGGAGGACTGGTTAAATATGAGGAAAACTGTTACCATAATCAACCATATCAATAACAAAAGCAACAGAAATCATATGAAAATCTCAATAGATATAGAAAGAATCTTTGACAAAATACAGCACCCATTTTTACTAAAAACACTAGAGAGCAAAAGGATAAAGACAACTTTCCTTAAAATAATAAGCAATATTAACCAATAACTAACCAATAGCAAGTGTCATGTTTAGTGGAGAGAAGCTGGATGCATTCCCAATAAAATCAGGCTGAAACAAGGAAGCCCATTATCAAAACTAGTTTTGAACATTGTACTAGAAATATTGGCTTTCACAATAAGAAAAGAAAAAAAAAGAATTAAGAGAATTAGATTAAGCAATAAGGAAATAAAACTATCACTCTTTGCAGATGATATGATGATATACTTTGATAATCCTTGAAGATCATTCAAAAATCAACTGGACACAATTCAGAGTTTTAGCAAAGTTGCAGTATTATAAAATGAATCTAATCACCAGCATTTCTTTATATTACTGGCAAAACACATCAGCAAGAGATAAAGAGTAAAACTTTTTGAAATCACTGTAAACAGAAATAAAATACTTGGGGGTCTACCTACCAAGAAAAACCCAAGAACTATATGAAACACAATTATAAAACACTTCCCACATAAATCAAGTCTGATCTATACCATTGGAAAAAAATATCAATTGCTCATAGGTAGCCTGAGCTAATATAATAAAAATGATAATTCTACCTAAATTGATCTAGTTGTTCCGTGCCATACTAATCAAACTTTCAAAAAATTATTTCACATAATTAGAAAAAAATAATAGCATAACTCATCTGGAAGAACAAAAGGTCAAGAATATCAAGGAAATTGATGAAAAAAAAGTACAAATGCTGATGGCCAGTATCACACAGAAAATAATTCTTTGCTTTTTTTACTAATAGTTGCTTTACACTTGAATCTGTTTCTCTCTTCTTATTGTGCATTACTTAGAATCTCTATTAGGTCTTCTCATAGTCTAAATATTTTACATTTCAGAATGTATTCTATTTTTCTTGGATTTTCCAATTTGTAAGAATATAGATGCATATGATTATTCTCTTCTATTTTTGTTGAGATTTCCTCTTGATAATTTCAGATTTTATTTATTTGATTTTCTTTCCTCTCCTTTTAGTGAAATAAGCTAAATATTTATAAATTTTGTAAAGGTCTACAAATCAGCAGATGCAAGATAACCTGGCATGTGGGGCTAATTACCAATTGGACAATTCTCTATTAATATGTTTGGAGGATGACCCTACTTAACTATTCTGTGCTGGCTGGATTGGTGGGTGTGGACAAAGAAGGGGGAGTGATATCATTAGGGTAGTAAGAGGAGGAGGGTCATTCTTTGGCAGTAGAGAGAGAGAGAGAGAGGAAGGAGGTATGGAGATTCCTATATCTAATCCCCTAAGAGTGACCCCAAAAGACCAAGAATAAAGACTTTTTGCTTATCCTGAATCTAGCTGATTCTAAGATATCCAGGGTCTCAACACAATTTTATTAATATTTTTAAAGACCCACTTTGTGTTTTCTTCAGAATTTCTGTGTTATTACATTTAGCTATTTCCACTCGTTTTACATTGCATTTTACTCCTTATTTAATATCCTATTTTAAAATGTATTTTCAGTGGATCAATCCTTTCTGTTTTTTAAAGTAGTCCACGACTGATTTACATGTGGGACAGATATCTGTTTTGTTAATCATTTTCATTTTCTTTCACATCATTATTATTCATGTTATTTCTGCTTTAATCTGTTGATCAATATTGGTATCAGCTAACTCAAAACAAATACAAAAGAAAAAAAAAGTTGAAAATGTGAAACTAGAAAACTGTGTCAAGACTATAATTGATACGTTATATAAGGATTTACTATCCAAGTTGATAGAAAAATAATTTTAATAACACAAATTCAGGGAAAAGAATTAAGCAAGTCATAAAATCAATAGAAAGTCAGAGGAAGAATCAAGACCAGTGGGATTAATAATCAAATATATCAAACTATTAAAATTAATTAAATCAACTTAAAAATCACCATTAATGACTATAGAAAGTATCATATAATATAATGTTATTCAGTAAATGAATTCTTATGCTGATTTTTTTTCAAAACAAAAGCAAAATATAAAAATTCTCAACAATCTTATATTATGAGTGAAAATAGTTTTGACACCAAAACTGGAGAAGGAAAAATGGAGAAAAAGAACTATGTATTTCTTTGATTAATAAATATTTTAATGTCATAAAATAAAATAAACTAATTATGAGACTATGACAAATGTTTATGGGGGGGATGAAATCCATTGCTTAAAATAGTAATCCAAATGCAAATCCAAATGCAAAAGGGAATAAAGGCTGAGAAGGGGAAATGTTTAAATGTTTAAAAAGAAGTAAGCAAATGTCCAATTATAAGCAACTTTGAAGAAAGAATTCTTGGAATTGAAGCCAAATTCACCTTAATAAGATGAGACAGAGGACAGTCTGACAGTGAGGATATTAAACGTGTGAAAGAGTATGATACTCTTCTCCTCAAATAAATACTGCCAAAAATAAATTCAGGTTTTAAGCAGGACCAAACGTTTGTATTCTTTTTTTTTTTTTTTTTTAAGAACTAGATTCTTGTTTAAAGAGGGGCTAGGTTTTGAAGTATCCAGCATTGAATAGGTACAGAATTAAGGAACTTAAGTAGCCTTTATAGGAGAATCTTAGGGAATATTTTAAAAGAACAGTATAGATATGGTCAGGGTTAATTGGATGAGATATGATTATGCCAATAAAAGCTTTAAAATAAAAATATCTTCATGCCACATCAGGGCCTTTTTGGCTGGAATCTCCATTAATATTCTTTTTGTGTTCCAATCTGGTGAACCAGCTTACTTAGTCTGAGTCTCAGCTTCCTCTTTGTTGCCTATAGTGTTTTCACATTCCCCACTGAGTATGGGAGACTTGTATTGCAGAGGATCCAACATGCTTGCAGCTGTAGCTCCACAGGGTGCATGGAAAAACCACATGGAAGGAGGAATTGAGCTTATTATGATGCTAGATTATGGTTACCATGCAGAAGAATATTCAAATGCAAACAACAAAGTGGGAAACAAAGAACTTTGAAAGCCAACTCAAAACAAGGATGTTAAAAAAAAAAGCAAGCTGTGTTGAAATAACAGCATGTCATAAAAATGCCATTAAGACATATTATAGCAGACAGTGTTAACAACCAAAACCACAAATCACAATATCAATGAATCTTTTTTTTTCTCGACTTAAATCACTACCTCATTTTCTCTGTCTCTTTTCCTTTCTCACTTTAATTTCTTCTCTTTATTTTTGTTACTCTCTCTCTTTTTATCTCTATCTCTTTTTCTTTCTTTCTCTGCTTCTCTATTCTGTTATTTTGTTTGTTTCTGTCACTCCCATCACTCTTCCTTCTTTCCTATCTCTTGACTCTTTCTCTTTTTAGCCAAATAATCTTTCTCTCTTAACCTTTCTTTTTGGTATCTCTCTCTCTCTCTCTCTCTCTCTCTCTCTCTCTCTCTCTCTCTCTCTCTCTCTCCCTCACACACACACACACACACACAGTATTTTTTGCTTTTTTTCTCTGTCTTACATTGAGTTTTCCCTCAATACATTTGGCAATGGTATGGGAATCTTTTGTTGCTTTCTGATCAAGAATTTCACAGTGTTTATAGATTATGGCATTCAATAACGCCAATGAATTATTAGTATTTTTAAGATTATAAAGTTGATCATTATGAAACCTGAATTCATTTTTACCTTGAGGCCCATTTAATGTCTTTTATGTAGGCTCTCTCATTAATAGTACAGATCATATTCCAACCAAAACTACCCATCATAGAATCCTAGAAAGATTCAGCCCTCTATTAACACACCAAAAGGAGTCTGTCCAATTGGACAATAAGTATTTTATTTCAATAAAGCTTAATTAAAGGCTTATTAGTAAATCAAAACATTAGACTCTGATATTTGAAAGATAATTCTGCAACAACCCATCTCTACCCTTATTAAGATTATATTCTCATGGCATACATGACACGTAAGAGAACCATCACCAAATAGAGAACAGAAAGAGTTTCTGAATACTTGAGCAGAAGTGAGAGGAAGCCCTTTTATAAATCTTTTTTTTATTTTATTTTATTTTTTTGAGGCTGGGGTTAAGTGACTTGCCCAGGGTCACATAGCTAGCAAGTGTTAAGTGTCTGAGACCACATTTGAACTCAGGTCCTCCCGAATTCATGGCTGGTGCTCTATCCACTATGCCACCTAACTGCCCCCCTTTTATATATCTTTACATTGATCTAAAAATACTATGAACCACATATGAACTATAAACCACAGCAGTTATAACATAATACTAACAAAAATTGAAATAAAATCTTTTTGAATCCAAATATTTAAGGTATATTAATATGTAGCAATATTAAATTGGGAGACCAAAGCAAACCTAGGATATTTTTCTATTCACAGCAAACTTTTCATCCAGGGAGTTCAGGGTTGGTGAAAATAGATTTTTTTTTTAGTCCTTTATTTTTTTTTACTCCATATCTGAAGTCTCCCTCCCTCACCAAGTACACTTAATGCCTGAAATACTCTTCTAATTTGTATCTATTTTTTGACTTTTTTATTTCATTTTTTTTTTCCAGGAATCACCTGCAATTCAACCTTCTGCAAAGTCTTTCCTTAATCCTCCTATTGTCAGTATATTTACTCCCAGATTAAGATTAAGATTACCTCCCAGTTATATAAGACTTTTTTATAAAGATGTGTGGCACAGTCCCTGGAACATAGGACATACTTAATAAATAATTGACTTCAACTAGGATCAAAAATTTGAACTGGAATTTTTTTAAGACTTACTTTAAAGATCTCCTTAAGATATTCTATTTGGATCAGAACAGATTTAGATTACTAGTATCACTTCTGGGCACCAGATTTCAGGAAAGATGCTGATAATATTTTGAAGATCTTTTAAAGGAAGGTAGCCAGATTGGAGGTTGGTCTTAAGATAATGCCATATGAGGACTGTTAAAAGAAACAAGAATAAAGAAGAGGACAATGATTTGTTGGGGGTGCAAGGAGAAAGGAATTGTTTTCTAGTGAATAAGAGAGTTGTCTTTCCTTTCATATGTAGATTGTAAAATGTATATGCCACCCAAATTGTGAAAAAGACCTGGGTTCAAATCTTTACTTCAGTCACTAGTTATCTGACAATTGCCAAGTCACTTCATCATTCTGTGTCTATATTTGCTTATCAGTTTTAGGGGAAAATAAATTGAATGTAATGTTAAAAAAATATCTCTTTTAGTTCTAAATCTAAGATCTCCTGATTTTATAAGCATGTAAAAGATGTTTTTTTTTTTTTTCCCCCTGAGGCAATTGAGGTTAAGTGACTTGCCCAAAGTCACACAGCTAGGAAGTGTTATATGTCTGAAGCCATATATGAACTTAAGTCTTCCTGACTTCTGGCCTGACACTCTATTCACTGCACCATCTAGTTGATACACATATAAAGGGTTTTACATGGAAACGGAATATCTTTTTCTTCTTTGATCTAGAAGGGCAAGAGAAAAAAGAGCCAAGGGAGTGAGAATTTTTTTTTTTTCAAATGATTAGAAATTTTAAATATATTAGCAAGCACAACTATAAAAAAGTGAAATAAATGGACAAACATAGATTCTTATCACTGGTCAATGAGCAAAATACGGATGACCACTGACCACTTGCTTATTGAAGTATTGCCAAATGGTGAAGGGAGCAGTGAAAATATGGCAGAGAGCAGACATGTCTTTATGTGACCTCCTCTGACGTTCTCTCAAACCAATAGTAAATTAATCCTATAAGCTGATTTTGGAGTGACAGAATCCACAAATAATTGGAGTACAACGAATTTCCAAAAGAAGATGCTTTTGAAGAATATCAGAATAGGTCTTTTTAAAACAGACAGGGATACAGGCAGCTGAGTAGAGACCAAAGCACAGGGGGTCAGGGGCAAGGAGCTGTGATGGGAGACAGAGTGTTACAGGTTCCATGCACTGGGGAACCTTCTTTGAGGCTCTTAGATTACACTGTCATAGTTGCAAGCAGGTGAAAAGTAGATTCTCTGCAAAATTACCCAAAAGCAATTACAAAAGGCAAATTGTAAACCATTGATCCCTAGAGGAAATGGGCACGTGACCACATTAGCCAACATCAGAAAAATGGTCGCCAGGGCAAACTGTCACTCTTTTTCCTTAAGAGCATAACTCAACACTTAAAAAGTGAGCAAAAAATCTAACAGCACTATGATCATAGACAATTTTTATGGAGAGAGAGAAAAGACTTCAAACCCTAAGGTTCCTTAAAGGCCAATCCACATCAGATGAAGCCTTGAAAGAAGATATGAGCTGGTACCCATTTCACAAGGGTTTCTTGGAAGATTTTTTTTTATTCATTTTTCCAAATTATCCCCGCCCTCCCTCCACTCCCTCCCCCCGATGGCAGGTAATCCCATACATTTTACATGTGTTACAATATAACCTAGATACAATATATGTGTGTAAATACCATTTTCTTGTTGCACATTAAATTTTAGCTTCCGAAAGTATAAGTAACCTGGGTAGATAGACAGTAGTGCTAACAATTTACATTCGCTTCCCAGTGTTCCTTCTCTGGGTATAGTTATTTCTGTCCATCATTGATCAACTAGAAGTGAGTTGGATCTTCTTTATGTTGAAGATATCCACTTCCATCAGAATACATCCTCATAAAGTATTGTTGTTGAAGTGTATAATGATCTTCTGGTTCTGCTCATTTCACTCAGAAACAGTTGATTTAAGTCTCTCCAAGCCTCTCTGTATTCCTCCTGCTGGTCATTTCTTACAAAGCAATAATATTCCATAACCTTTATATACCACAATTTACCCAACCATTCTCCAATTGATGGACATCCATTAAACTTCCAGTTTCTAGCTACAACAAAAAGAGCTGCCACAAACATTTTGGCATATACAGGTCTCTTTCCACTCTTTAGTATTTCTTTGGGATATAATCCCAATAACGGCAATGCTGGGTCAAAGGGTGTGCACAGTTTGACAACTTTTGGGGCATAGTTCCAAATTGCTCTCGAGAATGGCTGGATTCTTTCACAACTCCACCAACAATGTATCAGTGTCCCCATTTTACCACATCCCCTCCAACATTCATCATTATTTGTTCCTGTCATCTTAGCCAATCTGACAGGTGTGTAGTGGTATCTCAGAGTTGTCTTAATTTGCATTTCTCTGATCAGTAGTGATTTGGAACACTCTTTCATATGAGTGGAAATAGTTTCAATTTCATCATCTGAGAATTGTCTGTTCATATCCCTTGACCATTTATCAATTGGAGAATGGTTTGGTTTCCTATAAATCAGGGTCAGTTCTCTATATATTTTGGAAATGAGACCTTTGTCAGAACCTTTCCTTTTAAAAATATTTTCCCAATTTGTTACTTCCCTTCTAATCTTGTTTGCATTGGTATTGTTTGTATAGAAACTTTTTAGTTTGATGTAATCAAAATCTTCTATTTTGTGATCAATAATGATCTCTAATTCTCCTCTGGTCATAAATTCCTTCCTCCTCCACAAGTCTGAGAGGTAGACTATTCTCTGTTCCTCTAATGTATTTATGATCTCATTCTTTATGACTAAATCATGGACTCATTTTGATCTTATCTTGGTATATGGTGTTAAGTGTGGATCCATATCTAATTTCTGCCATACTAATTTCCAGTTTTCTCAACAGTTTCTTCCGAATAATGAATTTTTGTCCCTAATGTTGGTATCTTTGGGTTTGTCAAAGATTAGATTGCTATAGATGTACCCTTTTTTGTCCTTTGTATCTAATCTGTTCCACTGATCTACTGGTCTATTTCTTAGCCAGTACCAAATGGTTTTGGTAACTGCTGCTATATAATATAGCTTTAGATCAGGTACACTTAGACCACCTTCCTCTGAGTTTTTTTTTCATTAGTTCCCTTGCAATTCTCGACCTTGTATTCTTCCATATGAATTTTGTTGTTATTTTTTCTAGGTAATTAAAATAGTTTCATGGGAGTCTGATTGGTATAGCACTAAATAAATAGATTAGTTTGGGGAGTATTGTCATCTTTATTATATTCGCTCGGCCTATCCAAGAGCACTGAATGTCTTTCCAATTATTTAAATCTGACTTTATTTTTGTGGCAAGTGTTTTGTAATTTTTCTCATATAATTCCTGACTATTCTTTGGTAGATAGATTCCCAAATACTTTATACTCTCAACATTTGTTTGGAATGGAATTTCTCTTTGTATCTCTTGCTGTTGCATTTTGTTGGTGATATATAAGAATGCTGAGGATTTATGTGGATTTATTTTGTATCCTGCCACTTTGCTAAAATTATGAAATATTTCTAATAGCTTTTTAGCAGAGTCGTTGGGGTTCTCTAAGTATACCATCATGTCATCTGCAAAGAGTGATAGTTTGATTTCCTCATTTCCTACTCTAATTCCTTGAATCTCTTTCTTGGCTCTTATTGCCAAGGCTAGCATTTCTAGTACTATATTGAATAGTAATGGTGATAGTGGGCAACCTTGTTTCACTCCTAATCTTACTGGGAAAGGTTGCAATTTATTTCTATTGCATATTATGCTTACTGACGGTCTTAAATATATGCTCCTGATTATTCTAAGGAATAATCCATTTATTCCTATACTCTCAAGAGTTTTTAGTAGGAATGGATGTTTGATTTTGTCAAATGCTTTTTCTGCATCTATTGAGATGATCATATGTTTTTTATTAATTTGATTATTATCATGGTCAATTATACTAATAGTTTTCCTAATATTAAACCAGCCCTGCATTCCTGGTATGAATCCTACTTGATCATAGTGTATTATCCTAGGGATGATTTTCTGAAGTCTTTTTGCTAATATCTTATTTAAGATTTTATCATCAATATTCATTAAGGAAATTGGTCTATAATTTTCTTTCTCAGTTTTCGATCCACCTGGTTTAGGTATCAGTACCATGTCTGTGTCATAAAAGGAGTTTGGTAGGACTCCTTCATTCCCTATTTTTTCAAATAGTTTATATAGCATTGGGGCTAATTGTTCTTTAAATGTTTGGTAGAATTCACATGTAAATCCATCTGGTCCAGGGGATTTTTTCCTGGGGAGTTGATTAATAGTTTGTTCTATTTCTTTTTCTGAAATGGGACTATTTAAGCAATTTATTTCCTCCTCTGTTAATCTAGGAAGCCTATATTTTTGGAGGGAGTCATCCATTTCACTTAAGTTATCAAATGTATTGGCATAAAGTTGGGCAAAGTAACTCCTTATTATTTCTCTAATTTCCTCTTCATTGGTGGAAAGATCCCCCTTTTCATTTGTAAGACTAACAATTTGATTTTCCTCTTTTTTTATCAGATTTACCAAAGGTTTATCTATTTTATTGGCTTTTTCATAAAACCAACTCTTGGTTTTATTTTTTAATTCAATAGTTTTTTTACTTTCAATATTATTGATTTCTCCTTTTAATTTTTGTATTTCAAGTTTAATTTTTGTTTGGGGCTTTTTAATTTGGTCTTTTTCTAGCCTTTTAATTTGCAAGCCCAATTCGTTAATCTTCTCTTTCTCTATTTTCTTCAAATAAGCCTCTAAAGATATAAAATTTCCCCTTATTACTGCTTTAGCTGCATCCCACAGATTTTGGTATGATGTCTCATCATTGTCATTATCTTGGGTGAAATTATTAATTGTTTCTATAATTTGCTCTTTCACCCAGTCATTCTTTAAGATGAGATTATTCAGTTTCCAATTACTTTTTGTTCTATTTATCCGTAACTTTTTACTGAATGTAGCTTTTATTGCATTGTGGTCTGAGAAGAAGGCATTTATTATTTCTGCCTTCCTACATTTAATTTTGAGATCTTTATGTCCTAGTATATGGTCAATTTTTGTATAGGATCCATGAACTGCTGAGAAGAAAGTATATTCCTTCCTATTGCCATTCAGTTTTCTCCAAAGGTCTATCATACCTAGTTTTTCTAATGTTCTATTTACTTTTTTAATTTCTTTCTTGTTTGTTTTGTGGTTTGATTTGTCTAAATCTGAGAGTGCAAGGTTGAGATCTCCCACTATTATAGTTTTACTGTCTATTTCTTCTTGCAACTCTCTTAACTTTTCCTTTAGAAAGTTAGATGCTATACCACTTGGTGCATATATGTTTAGTATCGATATGGCTTCATTATTTATGCTACCTTTCAGCAGGATATAGTTTCCTTCCTTATCTCTTTTAATTAGATCAGCTTCTGCTTTTGCTTGATCTGAGATAAGGATAGCTACCCCTGCTTTTTTGGCTTTACCTGAAGCATAATAGATTCTGCTCCAACCTTTTCCTTTACTCTATATGTATCTCCCTGCTTTAAGTGTGTTTCCTGTAAACAACATATTGTAGGGTTCTGATTTTTGATCCAGTCTGCTATCTGTCTCTGTTTGATGGGAGCATTCATCCCATTCACATTTACAGTTAAAATTACTAATTCTGTATTTCCTGCCATCATATTATCCCCAGATTATGCTTTTTCCCTTGACCCCCCCTGAACCCCTTCCCCAATATTCAATTTATAGACCCCCCCTTGTGACGAGCAGCCCTCCCTTTTTTTTTTAGTATCCTTCCCCTCTCCCTCCACGTCCCTTCCCTTATTCTCCTTTTCTTTTTCCCTTTTCCTCTCCCCCCTTTTAATGATGTGAGAGAGAATTCTCTGAAAAACAAATATGACAATTATTTACTATTTGAGCCTCTCCTGATGAGAGTAAGATTCACACAATGATTCTCCCCCTCTCTAAATTCCCTCACATATGGTGTATTTTCTATGCCTCTTCCTGGGATGTAGTTTCCTTCTTTTTATCACTCCCTCCCCTTTTTCTGATACTACCCCCTTCCCTTTACTACACCCCCTCCTTTTTTTTCTTTTATATCAGTAAAATCAAATTATCCATGCTTACTTTCTATATACCCACAACAGAGATACAGTTCTCAAGGGTTCTGTGTACCTTTTTCTGTTTCTCTTCAGTCTTTTGGATGTACATCAAATTTTTTGTTTAAGTCTGGTTTTTTTCTTAGAAACATATTGAATTCCTCTATTTCATTGAATGACCATCTTCTTCCATGGAAAAAGATGCTAAACTTAGCTGGGTAGTTTATTCTTGGTTGGAATCCTTGATCTTTTGCCTTACGGAATATCAGGTTCCAGGCCCTTCTATCTTTTAAGGTGGAGGCAGCCAGATCTTGTGTGACCCTTTTTGTGGCACCTTGGTATTTAAATTGTTTTTTTTTAGCTGCTTGCAGGATTTTCTCCTTTGTGTGGTAATTCTGCAGCTTAGCCACAATATTCCGTGGTGTTCTTTTTTTAGGGTCTATTTCAGAAGGAGTTCGATGAATTCTTTCAACATCTATTTTCCCCTCTGTTTCTATTATCTCTGGACAGTTCTCTTTGATAATTTCCTTTAAAATAGAATCTAGGCTCTTTTTTTGGTCATAGTTTTCTGGAAGTCCAATGATCCGCAGATTATCTCTCCTAGATCTATTTTCCAGGTCTATAGATTTTCCCAGTAAGTATTTGACGTTGTTCTCCAGCTTCTCATTTTTTTTTAATTTGTTTTGTTTGACTGATTCTTGGGTTCTCAATGAATCATTCATTTCTATTTGTTCCATCCTGACTTTTAAGGAGTTATTTTCTTCATTCACAGTTTTTAGTTCTTTTTGTAAATGCCCAATTTCATTTTTAAGTGAGTCATTTTGCTCTATTGAATTTTTTTCCATTTCCCTAATTTTTTTTTGAGAATTATTTTCTTTTTCCAATTCAGAAATCCTATTTTCTTGGGACTTTTTTATCTTCTCCAATTCAGAAATCCTACTTTCCTGTGATTTTTTTACCTCTTCTAATTTACTAATTTTGTTTCCCTGCATCTCCTGTGAATTCTTTATTTTTTCCAACTCCAATTTCAAAATGGTGTTATTCTCTATCATAGCTTCCCTTTCCTTTCAATATTTTTCTTCAAACTCTGTTAACTTTTTAATAGTCTCTTCATGGAGAGAGTTATGTGATGGGGGGCAGGAATCGTTCCCCTTTAGGTTGTTATCTGCTGTCTCTCTGCTGTTAACTTCCTCGGGGTTGGATACCCACTCTTTCTCTGTGTAGAAGGAATCTATGTTTTTTTTGGGCTTCTTGCTCATACTTAAAAAAACTTTTGGGGTCTGTCCCTGGGGTAGGAAATTATTTATTTATTTCTTTACCAGATTCCTCCCAGATGGGATGGATGCAGTGGCCCCTGGGCCTGAGCTAAGAGAGAGCTCTGGGAGAGAGTTCCCCACCCCCTCCCTGAAAGTGCCTCATAGGTGATCAGCACTGCTGTGCCCTGAGGGCGCTGTGTTTTAGCGGCTTCCCTGAGGTTTGAGACTGAACAATAAAGGCGACTCAAAGTCTAGCCTATGTGTCCTGGTGGGGCGTGGATGTCTGCAGCAGGTGATGTAAAAAGCCCCTGCGCTCAAACTGGAAGTGTCTGCCAGAAACCGTGGTCCCTAGTTCAAAGGTTCTGCTTCTTTGGTATTTCCTTTCCACGGCCTCCAGCTGAGCCAGGCACTATGAGTTACTGCCCCTCCCACTCTTCAATCTCTTAACTACCCAGAGGTAAAAGCCTGTATTGCCTATGTGGGCCACACCCCCAGTGCTGAGATCTGCTGAGCCACCCCCGGGATCCGGGGAGATCCAATCTGGCCTTAAATTCCAAAGTGGCTTACATTTCTCCTCTGAACCGCTGCTCTACAAGCAGAGAAGAGCTAACAGCCTGTACTTTCTGCCATACTACTTTCTAATTTTCCCAGCAGTGTTTGTCAATTAATGAATTCTTATCCCCAAAACTGAAGCCTTTGTGTTTGTAAAATACTAGATTGATATACTCATTGACTATTTTGTTTTGTGAAACTAACCTATTCCAGTGATCAACTTCTCTATTTCTTAGAAAGGACTAAATGGTTTTGATGACCACAAATTTATAATATACTTTTATATATGGTACACAGCTAGGCCTCCTTCATTTGCTTTTCTCTTCATTAATTCATTTGAAATTCTTGACCATTTGTTTGTCCAGATGAATTTTGTTGTTAATTTTAGTAGACCAGTAAAATAGTTTCTGGGGAGTTTGATTTGTATAGCACTAAATAAATAGACTAGTTTAGGGAGTATTGTCATCTTTATTATATCAACCTATAAAAGAACATTTGATATTTTTCCAATTGCTTACATATGACCTTATTTGTGTGGAAAGTATTTTGTAGTTTTGCTCATATAGTTCCTAAATTTCTCTTGGCATATAAATCCCCAAATATTTTATACTGTCTATAGTTATAAATAGAATTTCTCTTTGTATCTCTTGCTGTTGGATTGTGTTAGTGATGGATAAAAATTATGATGATTTATGTAGATTTATTTTGTGTCCTGCAACTTTGCTAAAGTTGTGGATTATTTCTAATAGGTTTTTAGTAGAATCTCTGGGGTTCTCTAAGTATACTATCATATCATCTGCAAAGAGTGAAATTTGGTTTCCTCATTACCTATCAAATTCCTTTATTTTCTTCTTCTTCTCTTATTGCCAGGACTAGCATTTCTAGCATTTCTAATATAATTTTGAATAGCAATGGTGATAATGGACAACCTTGTTTCTCCCTTGATCTTATTGAGAATGGTTCTAGTTTATCCCCATTACATATGGTGCTTGCTGATGTTTTTAAATAGATGTTACTGACTATTTTAAGGAAAAGTAAATTTATTCCTATACTCTCCAATGTTTTTAATAAGAATAGGTTTTAGATTTCATCAAATATTTTTCAGCATCTTTTAAGATAATCATATAGTTTGTGTTAATTTGGTTATTGATATAGTCAGTTATGCTAATAGTTTTCCTAATATTGAACCAGCCTTGCATTATTGGTATAAATCCTACTTGGTTGTAATGTATTATCCTGGGGATGTTTTCTATAATCTCTTTTCTAATACTTTATTTTTGTATTTTATTTATATATTAGTTAATATAATCAAAATTGTGTATTTTGTGATGAATAATAACCTCAGATTTTCTTTGGTCATTGTTCTTGACTCTGACTGAGCCTGAGGCCTCCAGGCTATAATGTAGCCTATACATTATAGTTTTATCCTTCTGTTTTAAGTTGGTGGTGAAATAGAATGAAGTATTTGAATAATAATAGAAGTTGGAATTGTATTTTATTAGCAATTAGGATTTAATCTATTTTAGTAGATGACTTTTTTAGATCAATGATAAAGAACACTCATTTGACAGGTTTGTGCATGATAGATGAAAGAAGAGAATGGGAGGCAATATCTGTAAAAATCCTAATCAATAAAAGATTTATGAGCTAGAGAGTTCATAAGAAATAGGCCTTAATTTTTGTGTTAGAGAATTCTAAATGTTAGAGAATAAATATATCCTACAAGGACTACTGGGTTTAAGGAAACAGAAGAGTAAGGAATAAGTTTCTCAAGCCTGGAGGAATATAATTATTATATAAGTTTGTTTTGTGAATATCAGTTTGCCAAGAAACATGTCTTTAGAATTGAGGAGCAGACCTTTGAATGGTGGATGTGGTGTTTGATTGGAATCCTGAAATATTGAATCACAAAAGCAGTTAGAGCAGAAAGATGACATCTTTGATCCATTTAAAACATTGTTATCAAAGAGAAAGGATTATGAACATTTGGTATGTACAAAGAATAATGAAGTTTTTCCCATTTTCTTCATAGAAAAATGACATTCATCACTATAAATATATGGATTTCATTGCCATCATGGCCACTTTCATTTGCTATGCTTTTGGGATAAGTTTCAAGAATGGATTCTGAAATACATAATCTGTAGCCATGAAGTTTATGTTTCTAAGGCCACAGAGAAGACGCAGTTTCATTGTTTTTATACAGACACATTTAGTGTTACTTTCCCTAAGTAAAATCCATATCTAAAAATAGGCATTCCAGTGTAAGGAAGAACGACTGCTAGTGCTATGTTGGAAGCAACAATTAACTGCCAAAATTTACTCAAATGCCTGCTGAGCTGGGAGAAGACTCAAGATGATTCATTTTTTCCAACAGCCAAGCTAAATTCCATATGTGAACAGTCAATTGCCTGAAAACCCATGTGCCTAGAAAGGAAATAAAATCATTAGAAAAAATTCCATATCTTCCAAAGAAAAAAGAAATTGGAATGGGCAGGGAAAGAATTAGGATTAAGACAAGCCATCTCCTGAGGGAGGTATTATCAGAATGTGCAGCTGTCCACAGGCAACCAAATTCCCTTCCTATTCAGATTTTTCCCCCAGACTTTCTTTATATAAGGAGGTAGGCGATGCAGTTAATAGAGTTTTAGACTTGGAGAGAGGAAGTCTTTCATTATGCTTTTGGACCACACTAATTGTAGGAAATTTGTTTTTTTTTTTGTTATTTTGTTTTGAATTTCTTCTCTGAAATCAAACCTAAATATACTTTCCAAAAAGGTTCTTTTTCTTCCTTATGGGCAAAAAAGATTAACAACACTTCAGAAACAGGTATAACCCCATTAAGGCTCCCATTCCTCTACCCCAAGGTTCTTAATTTCTGTTAAATATACCAGGTTTTTTCAACTGACCCTCAAATTACATGGATTCAAGACCATTAATTATCATGTTTTCCCTCTTTTTGAAACTAGCTAAACAATTCAGTTCTTAATTTGTGGGACACAAAAAAGAATATATAGGGCTTTTGATAAGTTGTGTTGACAATTTGCTATACTGGTCCTTATTGTTAAATGTTTTATCTCTCAATGCAGTCAAAACTTCCTTGACCTTATTTGCATTATCCATATCCAATCCTTGACTACCCTTGAATTTAACTACCCAAAATTCACAGATAGTTTTGTTTTTGTTTTTTTTTTTAATAAACAAACATTTAGTAAAATGAAATTCTGGAGTATAATTTATATAAAAACGTGGCTAGTAATTTTGATATCGAAGTTAAAACTAAAATAGATATAATCAAAAGGGAAAATTAGGAAAATACACTGTCTCTATCAAAATTTATGATTGTTTTAGACCTTTTGAAATAACAAAATAACTTTTTAGATCTTCAAAACAAATGCATTAACTATATGAATGTAAATTTAAAACACTTTTATACAAATAGAATCAGATTTAAATAATTGGAGAAATATTTAATGTTTATATAAAATCAATAAGTTCATATAAAGTTCAGATACACAGGCAGATACACAGCTAATATAATCAAAAGGGCAAGTTTTTTATCCTAAATAATGTATTAATTCATATCATATCAACTACATTACTTAAAATTATCTTATTCAGCTAAAATCATAACAAACATGGCTTGGAAGAACAAATCATGAAGAATTTCAAACAAACCAGGGGGTAAAAATTAAAAAGGAGATAAAATTGAAATGTAAAACAGATAATTTTCAATTATTTTCATTTTTCATAGATAAGACTAATATGTCCAAAAATCAGAAAGAATGCAGAAAACTGGGAAAAAACCTTTATGGACATTGTATCATACATGATATGAATGTGTTGCAATATTATTCTGATGTAGGAAATTATGAGCTGTTTGATTTAGAGAGAAACACATAGAAAGACTTGGACCTATGAAAGAAAATATAATCCACTTCTAAAGAAATGCAAGTGAAATGTAATCTTGCATATAAATATGTGAATGTATATTTATAGATATCTATATAAGTACATGCATATAAGCATTCTTGTATACATAAATGTATGTATATATGTAGGTGCATTTCTATGTTCAATTATAACCTTATTTAAAGGGAAGGATGGATATATGGGAAGAAAAGGAAAAATAAAGTAAAAATTAAAAAAGAAGAAAAAGAAAATCTATAAGGAAGCAAAGAAAAGCTGGGTAGTTTTGAAAACAACATATAGTATGATTATTTGAAATGGAAATGTATTGTTTTATTTTGCATCTTCTCTGATTTTCTACTGTATATACAGACTTTGTTTTTTCCTATTCTCATTTTGTATTTAAGTTTAAAATGAATAACAAATTTACAAAAACAAAATTTCTCTTCTATATACCCCTTTCTCTCCTGTGACATTGCTACTACTCTAATACAAGTCTTCATTACCTATTGTCTTGATTTTTTTTCAATAGCTACTGATGGTTCTGCTTGCCGTAACTCTCTACTCAACCCAAGCCATTCCCCATTGAACCACTGAAGTGATTATTCTAAAATGCATAGTGTGATAATGTCACCCTCTGCTGCTCAAGAAACCCATGGCTTCCTCTCACCTCCAAGAACAAAATCTAACTGTTTTGTTTGACATAAATAAGCCTTTCTATAGCATATACTCCTTCTATTCTTCTAGTCTTGTACCTTCCTTTTCACAACATATTCTTTAATATAGTGACAAAGAAAACAATTTAACTCTCAACTCTAGGCATGTTCTCTGGCTATTTCCCACATATGGTAAACTTTTGATTTTGGTTCTGACACACAAGAAGTTCTGCTCTCTACTCTGAATGCTCAGGTCCTGGGGTTTCAACTGTTAGTAAATCCTAGTGACTAGCCATTATAGGATATGTGGAAAATTCTTCACTTCAGCAGCCTAAAATACCATGATGGAAGTAACTGAATTTCATAAAAATTCCATATAAAGTTGGGTGTATCATTCACATTTTGTGAGAAATTAATATAAAATTTACAAAATGAAAAAACAAATGCAAGCACGCCTCAAACAATTGACAAGGATTGTGCTAGAATATGTGGTCTATTTGTGACTTCAGTCACTTGCTTTATGAGTAACAGAGACACTTTAATTGATTTTGATCTCACTTCACCAGCCATTGTTTTCTCAATAAGTAATCTCAGCCAGTCCTCAAGTTGTATGTCGGCAAAATATGCCTTATTAACTCATCCATAGTTTGTTTCTTTTTTGAGATGTTCAATATTTAATCCACATTTAACCCACAATACCTTCTTAGTTGAACTACCAATGTGCTTAAAATTCTATTAAAATTTCCAAATCCTTTAGGTCTTAAGGGTTTTTATCCTAAAGTGCTCCTCAAAATTGACTTAAATTTTACAAACATTTCATAAGTACCCCATGTGTTTTATACTGTGCTAAGCACTGAATATAAAAATGTAAATCAAATTCAGCTTCTGAACTCAAAGATCTTATCTTAGTAAGAGGGGATCAGGGAGCATCAAGATTTACACATAGAAGCAACAATATTGTCATACCCCGAAATGGAAAATTGATATAGTAAAATGAATATATTACAAATAAAGTGTAATTTGTCTGTGGCACTCTAGAGACAAGGTATAAGACCCTTTAGTAAAGTAAAAGGAACCCTGCTGACAGTGTCTATTTGGCTCCCAATCTCCCCCTAAGGGTTCTCAGTCTTCCTGAGAAATCAGAGGGCAGTGGCAACCCTGTGTTGTAATTAAATCAGAGTGATATAAAGTGGCAAAGAGGCATTTACACACAATAGCAAGTTATTTCTTTCATCCCTAATGTGCAATATATAGTTAGTGCAAGCACAATGTGCTATAGTTATGTAAGGGTGTTAGGTTATATAAGGCTGAGAGAATTTGGAATAAACAGACTCCATGCTTGACCACATGTTTGACCATTGAGTCCTGCCTTTTCACTCATTATTTAAGATCAAGAACTCGGGCTGATATCGAGATCCTCCAGAGAGCTAGTTCAGACATTACATTTGTCTTCATTTCAATATGAAATGTAAAAACTGTATATTTTGTGAAGTCAAAGAAAATTCTTTTAATCTCCATGGGCCTTAGTTTCCACATCTTCTAAATAAATTTCATATATCTTCATATCTCTTCTGACTCTGGATGATATTCAGAAGAGAGCATGTCTAATTTCTAAGCTATGTGGCTATTATTATATGATCACATGATAGAAAGATTCCTCACATATACTTAGGTTCATTACTCTAGAATTATTAATATTTTTAGAATTGACCAATTTTCCCCAATTACATGTAAAATCAATATTTAACAATTTTTTTGAGTTCCAAATTCTCTCCTTTCCTCTCTCCTCCTCCTCCTCCCCTTCTTTAGAAGGTACGCAATTCAATATTGGTGATGCAGGTGTAGTTACTAAAATAATTCCATATTAATCATGCTATTAAATAAAGACAAATTAGATAAATTTACTCCCCCCCCAAAAAAATGTTTCCCCCCATGGGGGTGGACTTGTGATGTAATGATTTTATATTGTATTACTGAAAATATCTGTTATTTACAGTCAATCATCCTATAATATTGATGTAATTTTTTATATAGTACATTGGATTCAGGCCTAGTAGTGAAATTGATAGGTCAAAGTCAGGGTTTTATAGCTCTTTGAGCATAATTCCAAATTGTTATACAGAATGTTAACAGTTAACAACTGATTCAATGAATCTCCTAACAGGGCAATAATGTCTTATTTTTCCTACATCCCTTTTACTATTTATCATATTCCTTTTTTATCCTGAGGTAGTACCTCAGTACAATTTTTAATTGTCCCACTCAATAATGAGTTACAGTATTATTTCATGTGGCTATAAATATATTTTATTACTTTATCTGAAAACCGTTCCCATCCTTTGATTATTTATCAATTGGAGAACGGCTGTTTTTATAAATTTGATTCAGTTCTCTATGTATTTTTGAAATGAGGCCTCTATCAGATTAATTTACTCCATTGTTTTTCCACAATTACTCTTCCTAACTACACCTTACATTTATTCTCTTGCCTTTCATCTAGTCCATCCTAAAAAAAATGATTTGTTTCTATCCCTCCCTCCATCTGCTCTCCCTTCTCTCTAACCTTCTCTTATCCCCTTTGTCTCTTACTATCTTTTAGGACAAGATAGATTTTTGTACCAAAATGAGAGTATATGTGAGTGTGTGTGAGAAAGGGGAATACCCTCTTTGAGACAATTCTGATGAGACAAATCCAGGGATTTAGTTCAGATGGAAAAAACTTTATAAAGAAAAGTGAAAAGAGAACTTCATTGAAGTGATTCAGCACTAATTTTGTTTTGTTTTGATTTCTTTTGCTTTATTTTTTGGGAAAGGAAGGAAAGAGAATGTTGAAGAGACACAGAATAATATTTTGTTTTATTAGGCTAGGGTTTTATGCCCTTATTGTGCACAAATTCACTGGTGCATCCATATATACAAGTCAAAGACAGTATATATGAAGTATTCTGTGAACCCCCCAAAAAGAAGATAGATAATGAGTTTGGTAAATATCATAAATCTGGCAAAAATAGATTCATTTGTGATGACAGATTTTAATTTTAGTTATCCAGATATTCCATGAATCTCCTTTAATGTTAAAGAGTATAGAACTAGCAAAGAATTGGAAATTTATGGGATGATCCATAATCTGACAATGGTTGAACATTGAACATACTTAAACACTCTTGTGATGTAAATAGTTAAGAAAAATGGCTTGAGGAGGACCAGCAAAACTATGAATTGATGCAAGAACTATGAGAAGAATCAGGAGAACATTTTACAATACAAAACCAATATCATAAAAATGCATAATTCTGAAAGAATCAGTTGATTGTTGCCTTTCATTCTCAGAGAAAATGAAAATGATATCACTGTTAGGATCAAGGTCTAAATGTGGATGGTTTACTGCCCTGGTTTTACAAACATAAAATAATGAGTTCAGCACAATGGCTCTTTACACCTTCAATTTGTTACATAGACTAATACTACTTACTTGCTATACTTTCCTTTAGGCGGCTCTGAAAGACTTAAGAACATTGTTAAACCCAGAAGACAAAAAAAAAAATCAATACTACTATGCCCATCATGACAGAGTTGCTTTAATGTGAAGAATAAATTTCACATTATTCTATATGATTTAATTTGTTTGACTGTGTTTGTTTTTATGAAGCATGTTTACTTTCTTTTTCAGAAAGGGATAATATGAAAGAAATATAAATAATTTTGATAATTCAAAAATTAATAGCAAGCCCATACACACAAGCATACATATACATACAAACTGTTAATAATTTGTAGCTTTATCATATTTATTATTTCATTCTTCCAAAGGTAGCAGAAGTAAAAGGAAAAATATCATCTATATAATTAAAGTGAAAGTCAAAAACAAATTTTACATTATTTACCAAAATATTAATTTATTAGTGAATATCTTGAATTATTCTTTTTTGTGAAAAAGATGAGAGATGTGAAAAGACATCAATATAATTAAATAGACTCCTTTCAGTTTGCATACTTGTACTCAAGAAATAGGTATTTACTAATTTTACTTTTTGATATATGCATTTTAATGTTTCCGTGGTTTAATCATTTTGAGATGACAAGTAAACAATTGGAAATGAAAAATAGGGAGTTAAGGGAAATGCTGAGGTTAGAAATATAGATGTAAGAATTGCATTACATAGAAATTACATTCTAATCTATGGTAGCTGATGAAATCACCAAATGAAAAAAAGAATAGGTATAAAAGACCATAGTTTTGAGGTTTGGCATATTCCTACACTTAGGGTGCATTACACAGATGAAGACAGAGCAAATAAAAGGAGACAGAATCCGTAGAATAATAGTGGGAGAGCCAGGAAGATGCCAACTTAAAATCAAAACAAAAAGAAGCATAAAATTTCAAAAGAATGTTGAGGTCAGACAAGTGACAAATAATGATAAAAGTTACAGTGAGTGACAAAAGTTACAGTGTGGTCAAGAAGGATAATGATTTAAAACAATAGTCATTAGATTTCTGAAGAAAGAGATGATTGGGAACTTTAGAGAGATTAAGTTTTAGTTGAAAGATGACATTTGAAGTGAAAATTCATAGAATTAAGAAAACAACAAGAGAAAATAAAATGAAAAGAAATAATTGCAAATAATTTTCACCAGAAGTATAGTCATGAGAAGGAGTCATGTCAGAGGATATGTAATGGGGATGAATGCATTGAATTTAATTTTAAGAATGAAAGAATATATCATTATGTTAGGTAGCAGAGAAACATTAAATAAGAAAGTAATGAATATTAGGATAAAAATGGAGATGATAAAGGGAAGAAATTTTAAAAATAGATTGTAAGATATAAATAGTTTACTTATATAAATAACTATACTTGACAAGTCTTGACAAGTTTTGGGTAAAGAAGATAGTGGTGAGAAATATTTAGGCAAGGAAAAATATACCTTTTCTATCAGTCACTTTTGGCTAATCTAGAATCTTTATATTTGTTGTGGGAGCAAAAATGGTAAGCTTGTTTTCAGAAGTAAAAGCTCATTTCCTACTTATTCTTTCCCTAGGGGGAAAAAAGTGAGGTACTTTGTCGATTCATATCTCAGATGGTACAGAAACAGTAATTAGAAGTGAAAAAGGAATGTTACAAGATGTCCCTATATCCAGAAAATGTAATTGTGCTTGTCTGTGTCTCTGGAGAATACAGATAATACTGAGTAAGTGTTCTTATCTCTTAAAGCTAAAGTAAATGGAGACAAAATCAGGGAGGATGGTAATAAAAGATGTTTTGGGAGAAAGAGGCAATATGATGTAATGAAACACTGGAAGCCAATAGATATTACTTCAGTCCTGTCCTTTATTAGATTTATGGCATCAGGGAAAATGACAATATTGCTAGATGTCATTTAAAAAAAACAAAATTTTACACATTTATTGGCATGGGACTACAATAATAATGATTCAATGCAATCATGCCTAATTATGACTCTATCTCATGCCTTCTCAAAGATTCTCCAGAGTCATTCAAAAAATAAATATTCATATAGTGGTAACTACATGTTAACAAAATAAAGGCCCTTAATTTCAAGGAACTTACAATCTAATTGGTGAGATAAAAAGTACAAAATATTAAAATATAAAATATTCTTAAATACATAGAAAGCAAATTGTATAGGATATATAGGAAGTAAAAGAGAGAAAGCACTAAAATTAAGAGGGGTTAGGAAAAGGTTTCTGTAGAAAATATTATGTAATTGACACTTGAAGATAGAAAAGACAGTAACAAAATCAATGGAGGAAGGGTATTCCACATTTGAGAGCAATCAGACAAAATGCCCTGAGCTCAGTGTCAGTGTCTAGTTTATGAAACCAGCAAAATGCCATTTTTTTTTAGGAGCATAAAGTATACACTATATTGGGGAGTAAGATGTTGAAAAAACAGCAAAGATAAGAGGGATAAGTTGTGAAAGAAGAGAATGCCAAAGAGAGGATTTAGCATTTTCTCTTGAGTGAAATAGTAAGCCACAGGAATTTATTTAGAAAGGGGTAGAATGGCTTGATAAGACCTATATTTTTTCATTTCATTTTGTTTTGTTTTATTATAGCTTTTTATTTACAAGATATATGCCTGGGTAATTTTTCAGCCTTGACAATTTCAAAAACTTTTGTTCCAATTTTTCCCCTCCTTTCCCCACCCCCTTCTCCAGATAGCAGGTAGACCAATATATGTTAAATATGGTAAAGTATATGTTAAATACAATATATGGATACATGTCCATATAGTCATTTTGCTGCACAAAAAGAACTGGGCTTTGAAATAGCATACAATTAACCTGTGAAGGAAATGAAAAATGCAGTCAAACAAAAATAAATGGATTGGGAATTGTATGTAGTGGTTCACACTCAATTCCCTAAGTTCTTTCACTGGGTATAGCTGGGTTCAATTCATTACTGTTCTATTGGAACTGATTTGTTTCATGGCATTGTTGAAGAGGGCCACAGCCATCAGAATTGATAATCATATAGTATTGTTGTTGAAGTATATAATAATCTCCTGGTCCTGCTCATTTCACTCAACATCAGTTCATGTAAGTCTCTCCAGGCCTTTCTGAAATCATCCTGCTGGTCATTTCTTACAGAACAATAATATTCCCTAACATTCATATACCACAATTTATTCAGCATTCTCCAATTGATGGGCATCCACTAAGTTTCCAGTTTCTGGCCACCACAAAGAGGCACATACATGTCCCTTTCCCTTCTTTAAGATTTCTTTGGGATATAAGCCCAATAGTACACTGCTGGATCAAAGGGTAAGCACAATTTGATAACTTTTTGAGCATAGTTTCAAATCGCTCTCTAGAATGTCTGTATGTGTTCACAATTCCACCGACAATGTATCAATGTCCCAATTTTCCAACATCCCCTCCTATATTTCATATTATCTTTCCCTGTCATTCTATCCAATCTGAAAGATGTGTAGTGGTATCTAAGACTTGTCTTAATTTTCATTTCTCTGATAATAATGACTTGGAGCATCTTTTCATATGGCTAGAAATAATTTTAGTTTCAATCTCTTCATCTGAGAATTGTCTGTTCACATCCTTTGACCATTTATCAATTGGGGAATGGCTTCTTGATTTCTTAAAAATTAGAGTCAATTCTGTATATATTTTGGAAATGAGGCCTTTATCAGGACCTTTGACTGTAAAAATGTTTTCCCAGTTTATTGCTTCCCTTCTAATCTTGTCTGCATTAGTATTATTTGTACAAAAACTTTTCAAGTAGATATAATCAGAATTTTCTATTTTGTGATCAACAAGGATCTCTAGTACTTCATTGGTCATAAATTCTTTCATCCTCTACAGGTCTGAGAGGTAAACTATCCTATGTTTCTCTAATGTATTTATAATCTCATTTTTTTATGCCTATATCATGAACCCATTTTGACCTTATCTTTGTGTATGGTGTTAAGTGTGGGTCAATGCCTAGTTTCTGCCATACTAACTTCCAATTTTCCTAGTAGTTTCTATCAAATAGTGAATTCTTATCCCAAAAGCTGGGGTCTTTGGGTTTATCAAACAGTAGATTATTAAAGTTATTGACTATTTTGTCCCTTGAACCTAATCTATTCCACTGATCAGCTAGTCTATATCTTAGCCAATACCAAATGGTTTTGAGAACTGCTACTTTATAAGATAATTTTAGATCTGGTATAGCTAGGCCACCTTCATTTGATTTTTTTTTCATTAGTTTCTTTGAAATTCTTGACCTTTTGTTTTTTGATATGAACTTTGTTGTTATTTTTTCTAGGTCATTAAAATAGTTTCTTAGAAGTCTGATTGATATAGCCCTAAATAAATAGATTAGTTTAGGTAGTATTGTCATCTTTATTATATTTGCTCCCTCTATCCAAGGGTATTTAATATTTTTTTTCAATTGGTTAGATCTGACTTTATTTGTGTGGAAAGTTTTTTGTAGTTTTGCTCATATAGTTCCTGATATTCCCTTGGCAGATACATTCCCAAATATTTCCTACTATTGGTAGTTACTTTAAATGGAATTTTTCTTTGTAACTCTAACTGTTGGATTTTGTTAGTAATATATAAGAATACGGATAACTTATGTGGGTTTATTTTGTATCCTGTAATTTTACTAAAGGTAAGGATTACTTCTAATAGTTTTTAAGTAGAATCTCTGGGGTTCTTTAAGTATACTACTATATCATCAGCAAAGAGTGATACTTTAGTTTCATCATTACCTACTCTAATTCCTTTGATCTCTTTCTCAATTCTTATTGCCCAAGTTAGCATTTCTAATACAAAATTGAATAGTAATGGTAATAGTAGGCAACCTTGTTTCACTCCTGATCTTATTGGGAATGGTTTCAGTTTATCCCCATTACATTTGATGCTTACTGATGGTTTAAATAGATGGTACTGATTATTTTAAGGAAAAGTCAATTTATTCCTATACTCTCAACTGTTTTTAATAGAAATGGATGTTGGATTTTATCAAATGCTTTTTCTCTATCTATTGAGATGATCATATGATTTTTGTTAATTTGGTTATTGATATGGTCAATTATTCTAATAGTTTTCCTAATATTGAACCAGCTCTGCATTCCTGGTATAAAACTTACTTAGTCATGGTGTATTGTCCTGGGGATGATTTTCTGTAGTTATTTTGCTAACATTTTATTTAAGATTTTTGCATCAATATTCATTAGGGAGATTGATCTATAATTTTCTTTCTCTGTTTTCAACCTACCTGGTTTAGGTATCAGTACCATGTCTGTGTCATAAAAAGAATTTGGTAGAATTCCTTAATTCCCTATTTTTAAAAAATACATTATATGGCATTGGGGCTAATTATTCTTTAAATGTGTGGTAGTATTCACATATAAATCCATCTGGTCCTGGTGATTTTTTCTTAGGGAGTTGATTAATAGCTTGTTCCATTTTTTTCTGAAATGGGACTATTACTTCATCCTCTGTTAATCTGGGAAGCCTATATTTTTTAAAGGTGGTCATCCAATTCACTTAGGTTATCAAATTTATTGGCATAAAGTTGGACAAAGTAACTCCTTATTATTGCTCTTATTTCCTCTTTATTGGTGAAAGTTCTCCCTTTTCATCAGAACTGTGTTTTAAGAAAATCACTTTAATTTATTACAGAAGTTTCAATGACTCACAGAAATATTGTCATTAGAAAATTTTATTTTTTTTGAATGAACTTTCCTTTGAGTGGTATTAAAGAAGATAAAGCAAAATAGAGAGATATTAATGGATTAGCATATAAGTAGGTTATGATAAAAGTATGAAATGGAATGTGATGTATGAATTTTTTCACTGATAACTTTATTTTTTATTTTATGATATCCAGGCAAGTTTCCTTGATGATTTTTTTAAAGATGTCATCCAGGATATTTTTTTTAAATCATGGCTTGCAGATTATTCAATTATTTTAAAATATTATTTCCTTGATTTCCTTTCCAAGTCAGTTGTTTTCCCTATAAAATATTTTACATTTTTTTGTTTTTTTCCTTTTTAAAATTTTTATTTGACATATATTAGTTGTCTCAAATATTAATTAGTTTCCATTTGCCCAATTCTAGTTTAGCAAGAATGATTTTGTTCAGTTAATTTTGTACCTCCTTTTACATTTCCAATTCCAATTTTATAGTAGTTGTTTTTTCCACATTTTCCCCCATTGAGCCAAGTGTATTTTTTATGAAATTGTTTTCTTCAGTGAAATAGTGTCTTTTTTTTTCAAAGCTGTTGGTTCTCTCTAATTTTTCTTCAGTTTTTCTTCTACTACTCTTAATTAACTTTTAAAATTGCTTTTTGAGCTTTTCCAATGGGCTTGAAACCAATTCATAACTCTCTTTTATGTCTTCCATGTAGCTATTTTATCTTTTTCTGAGATGTTTTTTGATCTTCACAGTCATCATGAAATCTTTCTATATTGAATATTTTTTATTTGTTTCTTGCTTATTTTTGTTTATTTATTTTATGCATTTTAAAGTTGAGCTCTGATTTTGGAGTAAGTGAGTGCTATCCCACCCAAATTCATTTTACTAGGATCCATGAGCAGGTCACTGGCTTTGAATATTAGGGGTTCAGGTACTTATTGATTTGCTTAATGCATTAAGGTAACCCAATTAATCATCCTTTTTTTATTTCCTGGTTTCTGGTCTGACAATTTGCCTTTTACACTACAGCTAGAGGCTCTACCATTAGACTTCTGTGTTATTCTCCTGTTTTGTTAAGATAGAGGAGTATTAGCTACTGATTTGTCATGTGTCTAAGAATCTTCTGCTGGTTTGCCTGGACATCAGCTGTGTTGGTCTGTACTCCTCTTTCACCCAAATAAGACTGATATTTTCTCAAGCACTTCCAAGCTATCTTAAGCTGATAAATTGTTTCACTCTATCTCTTTGTAGATTCATCACTCCAGAATCTGTTCAGATGCTTGAGTTAACATTATAAGCAGTGCTGGAGAAAGCTGAAGCAACTGGTAGGCCTCTGTCCACCACCCTACCCTTTACTTCTAACAATTGGTTGAAGTTGGAGAAAACAATTATAATTACTCTTCCACAAATCAGTCTTTCAATGATTTGTACCTATATCATAACAAGAGCAATAAAATGTACTTAGAAAAACTGTTCATAATTAAAATTCTTTATTCATGCATTTTGTGGGGGGAGGAATTGTGAACAGAGAAATGTGGAAGTCAAACAAGTTGGAGATGAGAGGAAGGGATCAAATAAAAATAAGGAAGCAAGTGCAAATAAAGAGAAGAAAGTAAAACCCCATATCTGTAGCCTTTATACAGTGAGAACCTTTTAGGTGAGCTCAACAAATTCTCTCATTTCTTTCACCTCTTAGAAATGTTACTTGTCCCCTTCCTGATTGTTAATAAAAGCATCTGAGTGTACAAGTTCATCCCTCCACATTTCTACTATTTTCAATTTAGATTTTATTTACCTAATATGAAAACCTGTTAGCCAATAAAGATCTTTAATCAATGTCTCATATTTTATTTAATGTTCACATATCTGAATCAAGAGAAAGGAGAGGAAATCTTTTCTAATTTAGAAAAAAAAAAACTATTTAGTCTAGACATGAAGGTGGCTAGATATGAAACATTAGGAAAAATGTGTATGTGTGTGCGTGTGTGTGTGTGTGTTGGGGGAAGTGTGAATATAACTGTAAGAATTGCAAGACTGTTGTAAGTAGCTGTAACTTAAGCTGAAATTGTAAAAAGCTGCAACACTCAGAAAATCTAAATATTCATAAACTTTTCAAAATGTTTTTTTTCTAATAAGTATGTGTTACAAACCATAACCATAACCACAACCAGATCTACTAGAACAACCTTAACAACAAAAACAAAACATAACAAGTTTCCTTTCTTTTCAAGGGAGCTGTTTGTTATAGTAATTTTAAAAAGAAAATTATTATCTTATGAAATGAAGAATGAGCTATTCTAAACAAGAAAATCAAATAAGTGAATAAGTCAGATACAGTATATACTATAAGATGACTAGCCCAACTGCTTCTCATGTACAAATGATTGAATTAAAGACCATAGTATTCTCCTACAAGTAAACACACCATACATAGAGAAGTAGCCAAAAAATTAAAGTCCTATGTCGTAAAATGGCAGTCATTTTTCTGGCCCTAAACATATTTCCACTGGATATGGTATGATCTTCTATTATGGTTTTGGAAAGATTGTTTTTAATGTACTTTATTTCATTTTCAATTCCAACTTATCTCTTCCTCTCTTCCCCTTAATCCAATGGAAAGATAAGAAAGAAGAATAATCACTAAGATTTGTATAGTCATTTAAAATAAATTCCCATATTTGTAATGTCAGAAAGAAATGTAAAGAAGGAAGGAAGGGATTGTAAAGTGAAGGAAAATAAAAAGGAGGGAGTGGAGAGAAAACATGGCAAGAAGACTTTTTTAAAGCCATGATTTTTTTGGGGGGGGGGCGGGGCTCATAGATTTTTTTCTAGACATTAAATAGCCATGTTCCTATTTTGAAATTCTTATAGAAATCACAATCAAGTCTGTTGGTCTGAAGCTTCTAAACTCAATTATCTTACTTTTTAAATGTTTCTTTTTTTTTTTTGGTGGGGGGGAAGGAGAATATCTTGATTTAGTGCTGTGGTGCATTTCCTATACTCCACAAATTTTTAATTAGAATCTTCATTGCCTTACCATTCAAAATTAATACATAATTATATTATGGATTGTTGAAGACTGTTTGAACCAGCAAATTATATGAAAAACTTTATAATAGTTATGTAATTATATATATATATATATATACATATATGTATATATGCATATACATATATAGCATATATACTATATGTGTGTATATATATATATATATTTTTTTTATTTACATATGCATATGTATACCATTATAGTGGATAGCCATGCATGTCTTACTTTAAATGTAATACCTTTTCCCATAGCAGAGAAACATAAGTGATATAAAATTTTAACATTTCTGCCTTCTGTCTTTAGTTACTTATTAAAGTATTTGCATAGGAGGAACAATAAATTGTTATGTTCACGCTTTGCTTATTTCTCTGACAAAAGGATCTTATGATAAGAAAGACTAATGTGACATGTCTTCTTGTTAATTAGAAGAATGCTCAGTAAGCCAATATCTATCTTCTCTGGGACACAATATTGCTAGGTCTAATCTGGATGTCAGGAATTTTTGTAACTCTATCCATCTTTATAGGTAAACAACAATGAGAAAGCCATTTGGTTTTCAAAATGTTCAACCTTATATCTTTCATGTCATTCCTCAATACACAAAACTTTTATTGATTCCAGTGTCACTCAGTGAAAAGGGAAATGTAACCTTGGGAATTTGCATTTCATTTAAATATCAAGTTTTTATTATTTATTTATAACTTAAACCTTAGTTTTTTCCTAACCTCATAATCAACACATATTAAAGCATAGAGGATCTCAGGTTTTGGAATAAGCACTCACTAATTGACAAAAATTGCTGGTAAAATAAGAAAATAATGTGACAGAAATTAGGCATTGATGTCGTATTAAAATAAGTTTCAATTGGGTTCTGATTTATACACAAAGAGTGATACTATAAGCAAAGAACAAAAAAAAAAAATGTACCTTTCTGATCTGTCAAGAAGAAATAAATTTATAGCCTAAAAAGAACTAGAGTACATTCTGAAATGAAAAAAATGAATCATTTTGGTTATATTAAGTTAAAACTTTTTTTTTTAACCAAAAATGCAGACAAGATTAGAAGGAAAGCAGAAAATAGGGAAAATGTATATACAAGAATTCTGATAAAGGGCTCAATTCTAAATATAGAGAAAATTAACTCAAATTTATAAGAGTACAAATCATTCTTTAATTTATACATGGTTAAAAATAACCAGACAATTTTAGATAATAAAATTTAAATTATTTCTCTAAATCACTATTGATAAGAGAAACATAAATTAAGAGAACTCTGAGATAGTACTACCCACCTATCAAATTGGCTAAGATGACAGGAAAATATAATTATGAATCCTGGAGGGGATTTGGAAAACTAGAACATTAATACATTGTTACTAAAGTCATGAACTCATCCAATCATTCCGGAGAGCAATGCTATCCAACTGTGTATACTGATTTAGCATTTTATGTACTGGGCCTTTATTCTAAAGAAATAAAAAAAAGGGAAAAGGACCAACATGTGCAAAATTTTGTCTTATAGCCCTTTTTGTAGTGGCAAGGAACTGGAAACTGATTGAACACCCATCATTTGGAGAATGGCTAAATACCTAATTATTTATGACTGCTATGAAATATTATTGCTGTATATGAAATGATCATCAGGATGATTTCAGAAAGACTTGGATAGAATTATGTGAACTTATACTGAGGGAAATGTGTAGAACTAAAAGAACATTGTGGAAAGCAACAAGATCATGTTATGACTAATTCTGATGGACATGACTCTTTTCTACAGTCAGGTGATTCAAGACAGTTGCAATGAACTTGTGATGGAGAGAGCCATCTGAGTCCAGGGAGAGAAGACTCTGGAAACTGGGTATGAACCATAACATAGTATTTTCATCTTTTTGTTGTTATTTATTTATTTTTTTCTTTCTCATTTTTTCCTTTTGATCTGATTTTTCTTGTGTGGTATGATAATTGTGAAAATATGTACAGAAGAATTGTAAATGTTTAACACATTTTGGTTTGCATATTGCCTGGGTGAGGAGATGGGTAGAAGGGAAGGAGAAAAAAATTTGGAACATGGGGATTTGCAGTGGTGAATTTTTAGCACTGCCTGTGGATATATTTTGAAAATAAAAAAGGTAACAAAAAATAAAGAGGAATTGCATTGTCAGAAAAGTATGGAATCAAAGTCTGGGCCTAGCTAAGAAAAATATGAATGAATATCTATAAATGTAGTTTTGTTGATCTTTAAGGGATTACGAAGTATAAGAATGCATAGAATTCAAGGAAGTCTTGTATTAAGTGAGAGAGAATGAAGGAAACATAAGTAAGACAGTCTAAGAGGGGACAATAATGGAATTAAAAAAAGAACTAATAGTTAAAATGTTGTAAAATGTTTTATGGAAATAAATGAGACATATACAATAATTAATAGCTAAACAAATAATGGCATGTAAACTTCATTAAGTATTTTTGTAGTATAAAATATTCATATAATGTATTTATAGAGTCATTACAATGTAGTTTAATAAAAATAATATTTCACTCATGTGTTAAATAGGTGCAAAATATGGTGTACATGAAATAAAATGGGAATGATCATCATCCATAGAGAGTAAGGCATTAATTACTTAAAAATGTGAAAATTACTATAAAATTTATTCATGTTTATTAGCAAATCTTCAATAGTTTACAAATTCTCTTATTTTCCAACCATATATATGTGTATAGTTAGATAGATAGATAGATCGATCGATATGCAGAGATCTCAATGATCCTAGAGGTAAGACACAACTTTCTAATTTCTATGTCTAAAATTTGATCAACTGATGAGCAACCTATAGATAGCAAGCCTTTTTAAACTGACTAGACCTCAGAAAATAAGCAACAAAATACAATCTTCCTTGAACTGTAAGAACATTTTACCTATTTGACTTAATTTCAATAACTTACAGTTTTCTACAAGCCAAATGAGTTGTTGGAAAAGAACAGGAGAATTGAATATTTAAAAATGATGAAAACACAAACATAATGAAAAAATGTTGACAGTTGATGATGATGATGATAATGATAATGATGATGATGATCTGTGAGGTTTTAGAATGGAAAATGTTAATCATTAGCATAAAGGTCACTAATGGTACCATTTGAGAATATAATAATTTTATTTTTACAGAATTTCTAGACTGATATAGAAACAAAATACTTTAGAAAGATTACAAATTGACCAAACCATTTATCAGAGGATATGGATTATCTTTAGGATAATACTAAAACAGATTAGCTCTTGATTCCTGACACCTGAATGAAAAATTGAACCAAAAGAGACTTACTTCATTTATTTAAGTTTTCTCTTGCACTTTCAAACTCTAATAAAGTCAGAAAGAGATAGTCACTATATCCCCATTACAAGCATTTCTGGTGCCAATGAAGTAAAGTAAATAATCTGAGAGGAATGTTCTTGGATTCAATATCTCCTGTTAACTTTTTCCTGTTTTTTTTTTCCTAAGCAAGTAAAACATAAGCGATATTAAGAAATTTTTAAGATTACCTCTTTGAAAAACCCTTTGGGTAGGACACTGACTCAAAAATTACAAATTATGTTTATAAAGTGTAACACTGTATTTTTATTAATTTTCTTAAATGTCTTCCACTTACATGGTTATGTGATTCTATATAAGTATTTGCAGAGGGTACCAAGTTTTATAATTGTGATGTACAGCTTATTTTGCATATATATGTATATATGTATACATATATATATGTATATAAATGTATACACACACATATATGTATGTGTCTCTGATTCATTTTATTTATCTCAGATTTTCCCTCTCCTGTTTCTTTCTGTGAATTTAAAATATTTCAGGGAAGATTGAGCTATACTTATACCAGGATAAAAACCTGGTACTTTCCCAAGCTTTCCTAAATTCTTTATTAAACAACTTTGCATAATTCCTCAAAACAAATTCTGGAGTATCAAAACCAATAAAAGGATAGGGGGAATGATTTTTGAGTTGAAGTCAATTTAGATAAGATAGAAAAATCTGCTGCACCATGTCAAAGTATAACATAAACTGCACTAGCACAAGCTGAGCTACAGGAAACTAGCAGTAATCCTTAGGAGGCATTAAATCATCAAAAGCTTTTCTAGCTATAGTTAGTAGGCCATAGAGAGCAAGGGGGCCAGACAATTGGTAAGAAGTAGATTGTTACCCATACTTGAATAATATCATTGGATCATTTTTGTTTGCCTCTTAAACCTGGAGAGAATTCTAGTACCAGGTCATGAAAGTAAATCAAAAATTCATGATCCTGATATATGATACCATATTTGGAAACAGAAGGATTGTAATTAATTCCAGCTTTCATTTTCCCTTACTCTATAGTTAATCTTGAACATTTGAGCTAAAATTCCTGGAACTAAGTGACCTCTTATTTGAAATAATAAGGTTCAATTATATGGAGTTAAAAATTCCATCTAGTACTATAAATATATACATATATATATATATATATATATATGTATATATATATATATATATATATATATATAAAATCAGATGACTTGATCAAATGGATTTCTTTCTAGCCTCCAAGGTGTATTCTCTTTCCTGTCTTGCAAATTTATGAGTTTATGAGTTTATCTTTGCCATGTTTTAACTTTACTGTTTTGAATTATTCCTTATCTAGTTTTCCATTTTTTGGGGGGAAGATCAGAAATAGTTGCCTATAGATACATGGAGAGAAAGGGAGCAGACTATAAATTTATTTGCATAGTGAACCCCTATGAGATGAGACTCCTTTCATCAATTCATGTCAACAACTTCTTAGGAACTTTTAGAGACTTACCTAAACCACTAAAAGATGGTTGAAGCCCAACGGACATTCTTGGGAGAAAAAAAACCAAACACAATGCCTTGCAAACACTTCCTACCTGTGAGCCACACAGTAAAATAAGAAGAAAATGACCTCTTTTCCTTGAAATAAGAGATTACATCTACTCAATGTCTTGAGGGCAAAGCAGAGAAAGTAAATTCTATTCAATATAACAATTATAAAACAAACACCCCCCCCAAAAAAAAAAAAAAACAATACCAATAACATTTCTCCTGAACTATGTCATTCAGGAAGTTTTAAAATGTCCAGGCTAACTTTTTCTAAGAACAAAAAACAAATAAACAACAACAAAACAATAGCAAGAAGAATAAAATATTTTCCCTGATTCCTCTTGTCTATTGTTTCTTCTGATAGCAATTTCTCTTTTTGATGCAATAAAGTTAGTAGACAGCCAGCTGCTATTTGTAGGATCCATGGAGAGAAGAAGAATGCATTTTAATTTTTGTCTCCATATCCTGTATAGAACTGACAGTTGGACCATCTGTCATTTTGCCCCCCAGTCACAGTTCCTCTCCCTTTTGACTGCTAGCACCTGGTGACTAAAGACTCCTTGATAAAGTTCGCAGCTTTACCTTTCCCAAGGACACCATCCTGAGTCAGTGCCATGGCTTATAGCACTATGGGACTTCTTGTGACCTTAATGGACATTCAGTGGACTAAAGAAATATGAAAGACCCTCAGGGCATACAGGAGGTCAAACAAATATATTATTTAAAAGTTTTGAACTTACTTTACAAAAAGTAACAAGAGATTCCAATATGACTTATAAAGGGCATTTATCTTTATTATTTACTACATGCTATCCATCTATATTACCATAATAAAATGTTTTAGTCTCTATCAGCCTCATATTTTCCCATCTACCAAATGAAGAAATTTGGAAAGTTAATAAGTCACTCTAAAGACTATTTACCCATAAAAAATACTTAATTTAAAAATAGTGAGACTCAAATGCAAATCTTACCTGTGAAACATATTAACCATATGATTTTGGTTACATTATTTAATTAACCTCATCTCAATTTTTCATCTTAAAAGTAGGAATTGTTATGCATATGGAACCTATTTGCCAGTGTTGTCATGAAGTTCAATTTGCTACTATGAATGACATATTTTGATAATTTGAAAGTGTCATTCAACTGTTATAGTTATTTTCCAAAACTATTAATTCATAGATCCAATGATCTTCAATTATTTGAAAGTATTAGGAAACTTTTAAAACCTCTTATTCAAACATATTTATTTTTCTGCCTCTTTTTCTTGTTTAGTCCTGATTTATCAACAGCACATATATCCTTGCTGATAATTACAATCCAGAATATTTCATTTCTTTCACCAGTTACTTTGCATAGTTTATGCCCATTTATAACATATAGTGTTTTCCTTGATAGACACTAATCTCCTTAAGTACTTAGGATGTCTGATATTTGTCTTTGTATCTGCAACATTTGACAAGTATCTGGCACATTGTATGCTCTTAATAAATGTTTATTGAAGAAATAAATGAATGACTGAAAAGAACATCTAGTCATAGATGAATCTTATGTACCAATTAATTAGGTTAATATACAATTAAATATATATATTAAACTATGAAAGAAAGAATTGGGGAAAATTTTTTCAAAAATTATCAAAGAAAACTGTTCTGATATACTAGAAGCAAAAAGCAAAATAGTGATTGAAAGAATCCATGGATTACCTCCTAAAAGACATTCCACAAGAAAAACTCCAACAAATATTATAGCAAAATTCCAGAACAACAAAGGTCAGGGAGAAAATACTACAAACTTTTGGAAAGAAATAAGTCAAATATTAAATCACAAATCAGGATTACCTCAAATTTGGCAACGTCTACAAGAAAGAATCAGAGGACTTTAAATACCATAATCTGGAGATCAAAGTTGTTTGGATCATAACTAAGATTCAACTATCCAGTAACATTTAGTACAAATTTTTCAGAAGAGAAGATGTATTTTCAATCAATCAGAAGATTTTTATCATTTCTTATTTGATCTTCAAATACAAGACCCAAGAGAAGCACTTAAAGGTAAACAGGATGGCAGATGGGTAGTGCAATTAATTGAGCAACACCTCTGAAGTCAGGAGGACTTGAGTTCAAATCTCTTCTCAGACACTTAACACTTCCTAGCTGTGTGACTCTTGACAAGTCAAGTAACCCCAATTTCTTTTTTTTTTTAAATAATTTTTATTATGTATTTTTTTATAATATTATCCCTTGTATTCATTTTTCCAAATTATCCCCCCTCCCTCTACTCCCTCCCTCTGATGACAGGCAATCCCATACATTTTACATGTGTTACAATATAACCTAGATACAATACATGTGTGTAAATACCATTTTCTTGTTGCACAATAAGCATTAGATTCCGAAGGTACATGTAACCTGGGCAGACAGATATTAGTGCTAACAATTTACATTCACTTCCCAGTGTTCCTTCTCTGGGTATAGTTATTTCTCTCCATCATTGATCAACTGGAAGTGAGTTGGATCTTCTTTTTGTTGAAGATATCCACTTCCATCAGAATATATCCTCATACAGTATTGTTGTTGAAGTGTACAGTGATCTTCTGGTTCTGCTCAGTTCACTCAGCATCAGTTGATGTAAGTCTCTCCAGGCCTCTCTGTATTCCTCGTGCTGGTCATTTCTTACAGAGCAATAATATTCCATAACCTTCATATACCATAATTTACCCAACCATTCTCCAACTGATGGACATCCATTCATCTTCCAGTTTCTAGCTACAACAAAAAGAGCTGCCACAAACATTTTGGCACATGTATGTCTCTTTTTGCTCTTTAGTATTTCTTTGGGATATAATCCCAGTAGTAGCACTGCTGGGTCAAAGGGTATGCACAGTTTGATAACTTTTGGGGCATAATTCCAGATTGCTCTCCAGAATGGCTGGATTCTTTCACAACTCCACCAGCAATGTATTAGTGTCCCAGTTTTCCCACATCCCCTCCAACATTCATCATTATTTGTTCCTGTCATCTTAGCCAATCTGACAGGTGTGTAGTGGTATCTCAGAGTTGTCTTAATTTGCATTTCTCTGATCAGTAGTGATTTGGAACACTCTTTCATATGAGTGGATATAGTTTCAATTTCTTCATCTGAGAATTGTCTGTTCATATCCTTTGACCATTTATCAATTGGAGAATGGTTCGGTTTCTTATAAATTAGGGTCAGTTCTCTATATATTTTGGAAATGAGACCTTTGTCAGAACCTTTGCTTTTAAAAATATTTTCCCAATTTGTTACTTCCCTTCTAATCTTGTTTGCATTAGTATTGTTTGTACAGAAACTTTTTAGTTTGAAGTAATCAAAATCTTCTATTTTGTGATCAATAATGATCTCTAGTTCTCCTATGGTCATAAATTCCTTCCTCCTCCACAGGTCTGAGAGGTAGACTATCCTCTGTTCCTCTAATCTGTTTATGATTTCATTCTTTATGCCTAAGTCACGGACCCATTTTGATCTTATCTTGGTATATGGTGTTAAGTGTGGATCCATATCTAATTTCTGCCATATTAATTTCCAGTTTTCCCAACAGTTTTTTCCAAATAAAGAATTTTTATCCCTAATGTTGGTATCTTTGGGTTTGTCAAAGATTAGTTTGCTATAGATGTACCCTTTTTTGTCCTTTGTATCTAATCTGTTCCACTGATCTACTGGTCTATTTCTTAGCCAGTACCAAATGGTTTTGGTGACTGCTGCTATATAATATAGCTTTAGATCAGGTACACTTAGACCCCCTTCCTCTGAGTTTTTTTTCATTAGCTCCCTTGCAATTCTCGACCTTTTATTCTTCCATATAAATTTTGTTGTTATTTTTTCTAGGTCATTGAAATAGTTTCTTGGGAGTCTGATTGGTAGTAACCCCAATTTCTTAAGCCAAATAATAATAATAATGATGATAATAATAATAATAATAATAATAATAATAATAATAATAATAATAATAATAATAATACAAGGTAAACAGGAAAGGGAAAAAGTATTTGAAAGTTTGTATTTATTTAAAAGTTAAATTGTTTACATGACTGTATGGAATAGTGATTCTTGTTAATTCTTAAGAACTGTATCCTTTATTAGTGCCATTAGAAGAAATTTATACAGAGAAAGACTTTGGGTATAACAATAAAAGCCTTTGATGTATGACATTTAAAAAAAGACATTGTGGGAGGACTGAACTGGAAGAAGAGAAAAGGGAAAGTAAAATTAGGTGAATTTGATCTCATGAAAAGGCACAAAAGACTTACTACAATAGAGAGAAAGAAAAAAGGGAGATGACTATTAGCTGAAGCTCAATCTCATCAGAGTTGGGTAAAAAAGGGATAACATACACACTCAGTTGAGTGAGGAAATGTATCTTAAACAGTAGGGAAGGATGCAAAAAATAGGAAAGAAATAAGAGGAGCTGGAGAGGATAGAAAAGAAGGAGAAAGTGGTAAGAGAAAGGAAGAGGTGATGGAAAAGAGAAGGGAGTGAAGGATGAAGGAGAAGATGGTTAGAAAAAAAAACACTGGTGAAAAAGTGTTATGGGCCAGAACTCTGAAGCAAGGATTCTTACAAGATGTTAAGTCAGTGGAATCAATCAGACAATGGTTATCTAGTTTAGCATGGTGCTTAATAGTTTTCTAAATTCAGCATGATCGATTCAATCTTACAACAAATAATGGTTTCCTAGTTCTATAATTATTTGTTTATACTCAGTGTAGAGCATATAAACTGAGACAAACTCAGCCAAAGGAGGCAGAGACAAATTCATTCCATTATCCACCTTTATGGTAGCTGGAGGCTGAACATAAGCCCTCAGAATCAGAGATTAATTACATCTTCATCAGCCTTGTGATTGCTGGCCTTTCCTCCTGCTCCTTACACTGAAACCAAGACTCCAAAAGGCCTCTAAGAAAGCTAGCCTGGGACCCAGGCAAGGAAACTAGGTTGTGAAGGAGATAATTAAAGATTTGGATGTTAACACCTGGCTATTCTCCTGGTGATTACTGAACTGAAAGGAAGGCTGCTCCAAGACTTCCGGAAAACTAAATAAAAACATTACAAAAAAGTTTAGAGAAGAAAGAGAGAAGTATAAGTCATAGAGAAATAGGATAGAAAGAAATATACAAGTGATAATTATAACTGCAAGTGTGAATGAGATGGACTCTTCCATAAAGCAGAAGATAGCTTGAATGGATTTAAAACAAAATTCAGAGTCTTACAATTTGTTGTTTAGAAGAAATGGAAAGATACACACCAAGTAAGAGTAAATTACTGGAGAAAAATATATTATCCTTCAGCTGAAGCAAACAAAACAAAATTGGGGGGCAATTCTGATCTCAGCAAACAAAAGTCAAAATAGTTCTAATTAAGAAAGAGAAAAGAAGGGAAGACACGTTATGCGAAAAGCACCATAGACAATGAAGTAATATTAATACTATAAATATGTACACTTAATGATACAGCATCCAAATTCTTAGATATCAGTTACAAGAAAACATTCCCAGCAAAACTATACTAATGTGCGTCTTCAACCTCTTTCTCTCCAAAACAGATGACTCTAAGTTCCAAAAAAACAAGAAAGAAGTTAAGAAAACTTATAGAATTTGGAAGAGTTGATAGTCTTTTGGAGAAAATGTAATGGGAATAGGAAGGAATATCCCTTCTTTGCAGTGTTATATAGCATCTATATAAAATTGATCATATATTAAGGGATACAAATGACAACCAAATGCAGAAAGATGGAAATTGTGAATGCATACTTTTCAGATCATGATGAAATAACAAAAAAATGCAATAAAAGGCTAGGGAAATAAAATAATAAAAACCAATAGGAAAATAAGCAATTTAATCATAAAGAATTAGTGGGGAGAAACAGTCAAATTTTATGGAAGAGAATGACAACTGCAGGGGTCCAGCCTCTGCAGGGAGTCCAGGGGGTTGAGCAAAAGGAATAGGGTCAACATCAAAGTAAGACAGGAGTCATGGGGTAGTTTGAGTGAGGAACTGATGGAAGTTATGCTCCCACTTCTCTCAGGCTCCTTCAGGCTTTCTTTTATACTATATCACGATCATATACATTTATTTAGAACAAATTAGCCTTCAGACACGTATCTGACTTATTGACTTTTATATATTACTACATTTAACATTTAATATTTGAACACTGGGAAATGAGTGTAAACTGTTATTTTTACCTTCTGAATCCAATTCTTCCTGTGCAACAAAAAATTCGGTTCTACACACATATATTGTATCTAGAATATACTGTAATATATTTAACATGTATAAGACTGCCTGCCATCTGGGGGAGGGGGTTGGGGGAGGAAGGGAAAAAATCTGAATAGAAGTAAGTGCAAGGGATAATGTTGTAAAAAATTACCCATGCATATGTACTGTCAAAAAAAAAGTTATAATTATAAAATAAAATAAAAATTAAATTATAAAAAAACATTTAATATTTGAGTAAGTTTTTTTATGGTTAAGTATTAATTATTAATTACATTATGCAAATCCAATAAGGAAAGGTAAATGTTATACAATGTTAAATGTCAGTGAATTTTGTTAGTTTACTTATGTCTTTGTCAGTTTTATGGATTCTTTGATTTCTCTGACTTGAAACCATATACATAGGCATTTAGGGCAATTCCTACTTATACTTTAACCATCTTTTGATTCCTAGATATACTGATCTTTTCTGAATCTCAGTTGATAAACACCATTATTTCTTGGACGTTTGGATTCTCTTGGATAGTGACAATGCTTTCCATAGTGTGCTCTCCTTTTTCATTTGTCTGAGTGAGAGATTAGTTTTATTAGGAAAGAATATGCATGTGGAATCATTTCTAGTTAAGTTAGCTAAATTCTCCTTGTCACCAGATGTTTTTAGAAAATGTTTTAGTGCTGTAATCAAGCCAATTATAAATAACATAGGAAATAGTAGTCCACTAATGAGAATCATAGAAGGAAATGTTTTTTCTGCATGAGTGCACATTTGATCTCAGTGCTGGGCTCTGCCAGTCAGCTTAGAGATTGGGGCTTCCAACAGAAAACAATTAGAAAACTAATTATATGCAGTCAAAAAAGTCCTTAAGGGAAATTTTATATTTATAAATGCTTACATGAATAAAATAGAGGAAAAGGAGGTCAATGAATTGGGCAAGGAACTAAAAGAACTAGAAAAAGTCCAAATTAAAACCCTAAATGAAATACCAAATTAGAAATTCTGAAAGTAAGTTAACTATTAAATTGATAAATAAAACTGAGTTGGTTTTATGGAAAACAGAAGCAGCAACAGCAACAGCAAAGATCAAAGAAAAAAGAAGAAAACCAAATTACAAGAAAAAATGAAAAGGTTGAACTTAATACCAATGAAGAAAACAAAGCAATAATTAGGAGCTATTTTGCACAACTCTATGCCAAAAAAATTGACAATTTAATTGAAATGGATGAATATTTACAAAAAATATATAAATTGTCCAGATTTACAGAAGAGTAAATAAAATACTTAAATGCATTTATTTTAGAAAAAAAAAGAAATTGAGTAGGGCTTCAATAAGGAAGGAAAAATAAATTACAGAGCCAGATACAGTTACCAGTTAATTGTAGTGAACATTTAAAGATCAATTAATTCAAAAATTATATAAATTATTTGGAAAACAAGGTGAAGGATCTGCCAAATTTCTTTCGACACAAATAAAGTGCTGATACCTAGCCCAGGAAGAGCCAAAGCAGAAAAAAATAAATTACAGACCAAATTTCCTAATGAAAATTAGAGGAAAAATCTAATTATTAAAAAAGAGATTGAAATAACATATCCAAAATAATACACTATGATAAGTGGTATTTGTATTACAAATGCTATTTCAATAACTGAAACTTCAATAACTGAAAAACTATTGGCATAATTAACTATATTATTAATAAAAGCAATGAATATCACATGATTATATTAATAGAAGCAAAAAAAAATTCAACAAAATACAAAACACATTCATATTAAAATAAAAGATACCATAAGGATAAATGGATTTTTCCTTAAAATTATAAACAGCATGTAAAACCATGAACAAATATATGTAATGGGGACAAGCTAGAAACATTCCCAATAAGATCAGGGATGTAGCAAGGATAATCATTTTTACCACAATTATTTGATAGTGTAACAGAAATTTTAACTGTAGCAATGAGAAAAGATTAAAAAAAATCAAGAAATTAGAGTTGGCAATGAGAAAACAAAAATATCATTCTTTGAAATGTCCTGATAGCATAATTATAGAATTCCAGAGAGTCAATTTAAAAAAAACTGCTTGGACCAATTAACAATTTTAGCAAAGTTGCAGGGTCTAAAATAAACCCATATAAATAATCTGCATTTCTATGTTACTAACCCATCATCAGCATTTCTATGTCCAGTAGCAAAAGATAGAAAAATTCCACTTAAAATAACCTTTGACAATATAAAATATTTGGGATTCTAACTTCCAAGGCAAACCCAGGAACTAGTTAAAAACAATCACAAAGCATTTGTTACACTAATGAAATTTGCTCTAAACCATTAGAAAATGATAAGTGCTCATGGATAGGTTATTCTAATATAATAAAGTGGCAAACCTAAATTATTCATTTTTTTTTAGTTTCATTCTAATCAAACATCAAAAAAGATAAAAAATTAATGCATCATCTGGAATAATTTAAAATTAATTGCAATTAATTTAAAAGATGCAAGGGAGGGGTGAAGCCAAGATGGCAGAGAGTATACAGGGCTGCATCAGATCTCCTCTGAGCTTCTCCTCAGATCAACAGCAGATTAAACCTCTGAACTGGTTTTGAAGTGACATAACCCACAAATATTTGGAGTACAACAAATTTCCAGAAGAAAATACTTTGGAAGAATATAAAAACAGATTTGATTCAATCAGGCAGGAGGAGAGGCTGCTGGGTACAGACCCTACTTCAGTGAGCCCAGAAAAAAGAGCTGGGGTGGCGACCCAGATCATTGCAGGTCCCATACATCCAGGATTGTACTGTGATGCTCTTAGGCTACTTTGTCCTAGTGGCAAGATGGTTTTAAGCAGATTTTCTGGGAGATATGCAAAAGCTAATACAAAACACAAATTATAAGCCACTGAGCGCTGGTAGAATGTGGATCTGGCCACTATTACTTGGTACTGAGAGTTTGTTAGCAGAACTGTTCCAGAACAAACTAAATCAGCTGTCACCCATTTGCCTCAAGAGAAGACCTCAACACTTAAAAATGAGCAAAAAAGGGGCAGCTAGGTGGCACAGTGGACAGAACACCAGCCCTGAATTCAGGAGGACCCAAGTTCATATCTGGTCTCAGACACTTAACACTTTCTATCTGTGTGACCCTAGGCAAGTCACTTAACCCCAGCCTCAAAAAAAAAAAAGAAAGAAAGAAAAAAAAGTCAGCAAAAAAGAAAAAATAATTCTGACCATAGACATCTTTTATGGAGAGAGAGAAGGACAGACCTCAAACCCTGGGGTTAATTATAGTCAAATCAGCCCCATAGGGTGATATGAGCTAGTCCCCATTTCAAAAGGCTACTTTGGAAGAATTAAAAAACAATACAAAAGAGAGTTAAAAGAAAAAGTGGAAAGGAAAGAAAATTTTTGTAAAAGAGTATGGGGAAACAAAAAATTGAAATTATCTGAAGAAAATTCTTAATAAAACAGATTTATTGAAGTGGGGAAAAAACATGTAATTCCTTGCAAAATAGATTGGATGAAGTGGAAAAAAACATGTAACTCCTTACAAAATAGATATGAAAAAGAAACCAAGTCTTTGAAAAACAAAATTTGTGAAATGGAAAAAAAATGCAATGAACAAAACTAATAATTTAATAAGTCAACTGGCCAAATACAAAAAGAGCTGAAAAAGGTAATTGAAAAAATAATACACTAAAAATTAGAACTGTAAAAATGAAAGTAAAATATTCAAAGAGATTTCAAGAATCAGTCAAGAAAAAAAAATTAAAAAAATGTGAGGTACCTCATTGGAAAAATAACTGACCTGGAAAATAGATCTAGGAGAGACAATCTAAAGATTATTGAATTTGCTGAAAACCATGATTGAAAAAAAAATAGATCATCTTTCAGGAAATCATCAAGGAAAACTGCCTTGATGTCCTAGAACCAGAAGGTAAAGTAGTCATAGAAGAATTCATTGATCACCTCTTGAAAGAGACTACAAAATGAAAACTCCAAGGAATAGCATAGTTAAATTTCAGAGTTATCAGAGCAAGGAAAAATTATTGCTGGCAACCAAAAAGAAACAATTCAAATATCAAGAAGCTACAATCATAATTACCTAGCACCTAGTAGCTTCCACATTAAAGGGTTAAAGGGCCTGAAATATGATATTCTGAAAATCAAAGAAACTTGTATTGCAGCCAAGAATTAACTATTCTGATAAACTGTGCATTGCCTTTCAGGAAAGAAGATAGACATTCAATGAGACAGCGAATTTCCTTTTATTCAGATGAAAAGACCAGAGCTGAACAAAAATTTTGATCTCCAAACAGAATTTAACTGAAGCATAAAGAGTGAAAAGAAAAGAAGTCTTAAGAACTACATCTCTGTTATGGGTATACTTAGAGAGTGCAAATATAATTTGATTTTATTGTGATAATGTAAAAAATAAACTATGTTGGAAAGGGTATTGTACTGGAAAAAAGAGGAAAATGGAGATAAAGTGATGGAAATTGCATCTTTAAGGGCAAAAAGACCAATTTTAATTGAGAAAATGAAGGGAGTGTGCTGAATATTGTGTTAATCTTACTTTCATCAAATTTGTCACTAAGAGAGAATATCACATTTGTTTTCACAGATAAACTTGTCTCACCTTATAGGGAAGTGGGAGCTGAAAGAAGAAAGAAAAGGGGGAGGTTAATAAAAGGGGAAAAAAGTAGTAGAGGAAAGTTATAAGAAAGAGGAGGGATTTTAAAGGGGAAGGGCTATTTGAGGGAGGTAGTGGTCAAAAGCAAAATATAGGGGAGGAGTGAAAGGGGGAAAGGAAAGAGAAAAAACATACCTTGAGGTAAATATGATGGCAGGAAATACAGATTAGTTGTTTTAACTGTGGATGTGAAAGAGATGAGATCGCCCATAAAACAGAACCAGATACAGAGTCCATTAAAAGCCAGAATTTTACAATGTTATTTAGAAGAAACACATTTGAAGCAGAGTGATGCGTATAGAGTAAGGGTAAAAAGCTGGAACAGAATCTATTATGCTTCAGGTAAAGTTAAAAAAATAAATAAATAAGGCTAGAAATCCTAATCTCAGATCAAGCAAAAGTAAAAATATATCTAATTAAAACATATAAAAAAGGAAACTATATTTTGCTAAAGGGTACCATAGATAATGTAGTAGGATCAATATTAACATATATGCACTAAGTGGTATAGCATCCAAATTACTACAGGAAAAATTAAGAGGAGAAATAAACTGCAAAAGTATACTAGTGGGGGATTTCAACCTTGCTCTCTTAGAATGAGATAAATTGAGCCAAAAAATAAATAAAAAAGTTAAGGAGTGAAATAGAATTTTTTTTAAAGTTAGATACAATAGATCTTTGAAAAAAAATGGAATACAGACATAAAAGAGGTAATTTTTTTTCTCATTGGCTCATGGAACTTACATAAAAATTGACATATATTAGGTCATAAAGACCCAAATCAAATGCAGAATGGCAAATATAGTAAATGCATTTTTTTCTGACCAAGAAGCACTAAAATTCACATGCAATAAAAGCCTAGGGAAAAATAAATCCAAAATTAATTGGAAACTAAATAATCTAATCTTAAAGGATGAATGGGTGAAACAATAAATCATAGACACAATTTTATCCAAGAGATTGACAACAATAGACAACATACCAAAAGTTGTGAGACATAGCCAAAATGGTTATTGGGATGCTTACTTGTATAAAATAGAAAAAGAGGAGTTCAACTAATTGGGCTTACAACAAAAAGAGCTAGAAAAAGAACAAATTAACCCCCCAATTAAATACCAAATTTGAAATTATGATTTTTTTTGTGCAGCAAGATAATTGTATGAATATGTTAGCCTATGTTGGATTTAACATATATTTTACAATATTTAATATACATTGAATTACATGCTATCTATGGGACATATTAGGGGGAAGGTGGGGAAAAATTGGAACACAAGATTTTGCAAGGGTTAATACTAAAAAATATGTATGCACATATTTTGAAAGTTAAAAACTTTAATAAAAAATATATATATATATATATAATAAATATGTATGTGTATATATAATAAATATGTATGTATATATATATAGGTCCAAAATTTAAATAATTTTGAATCTAGCCAGTTTTGTCTTATGCTTCTGGCCTACCTCATCCTTCACTTTCATTTTGCTTTGAGGATTGGGTAGTTGTTAGAACAGCAATAAATCAGTTAGTTAATTAGAAGGGCAGCCAGAATTTAATACAGTATTTTGTTTCTTAGCAGGCCATGTAAGAAAGAATGAAATGATCCTTAGAATAAATAAGACATCCTAAACAAGGTTTCCTGCTGCAGTTGGTAGAGTACTTAATGTGCACTACAAAAATATTGTAAAGCAGGACAAAAGAGCAAATCAGATCTCTCCTAATCAATATATTCTGTACTGAAGCTTTAGCAACTACATTTTGTCTTAATCTCCATTGCTAACAGTTTCACTCATTTAAAATTCTGGTGCTTTCATTTGTCTTTTAATTTTTCCTTCCATATACAAACACTCAAATAGTTTGCCTCCTCCCCATATATTTGAAAGTTTGCTGTCAATTCAGAACATTGCTATTAGTTAAGAGGATTTCTTGCTAATAAGTGAGCATATCTTCCTGGATAGATCCCTTAGTACTAAAGCAAATGATCTGTTTCTCTTTTATGATAGTCTATACATGAGTCACTTCTATCAATTGCCTCCTTTTTTTCCAACTTCATTTTTGTTTTGAACTATAGGCAATTAGGTGACATAGTAATGGTATGATGATAGATTGCTAATCCTGGAGTGAAGCACATTTGAGTTCAAATTCAGTCTTAAATATTTGCTAGCTATATTATCTTGGTCAAATCATGTAAATTCTGTTTACCTAAGTTTTCTTCAGTATTAAATAGAAATAATAATAACATCTAACACAGAGGATGGTTTTGAGTATTAAATGACATATTTTTTAAGTAGTCAGTGCAGTGTTTGGCACACAGTAGGTGTTATATAAATGCTTAATATTATAATTATTTTTGTAGTAATTTATATGTTGAGAAGATATGCCATAGTGTGTTAAATTCTGGAAAGGGAGTGGGGAAAAAATTTGTGCATTTGCATAGTCCCTGCCTTCTGGAAATCATTGATTTTATTTTTGGTCCTAAAATATATATATGAATTACAAGTATGTTACTGCAGTTTCCAGAGCATAAGTAGCCAAAGATATAGAAATGGGAGATAAATTCCATACATGAACAACCAAGAACAGCAATATGATAAGGATATTGAGTGAGCAAATGGAAATAATCACTTTGCCTGCTCTGTAGGGGAAAAGATTAAGAAGGAAGAAAATGGAGTTATATAGAAGGTTTAGAAAGGTACTCCAGAGTTCAGTGGAAGGGGAAATGGATGAAAAAATAATAGTTGTAGGTATGAATAAAAGGATGTGACAGATATATCATTAAAATATAAATAATCAAGTCTGAAAACTAATATGGCATAAAGTAGAAAGAAAAGTAAGATAAAGAATGACTATTTTTGAAAAACCAAGATTATTAGGAGATTGGTGGTGTTTTCTACCAAACAAGCAATGAAGGAGGGAAGACTGTAAATATAAAGAAATCCAAATTAAAAGAAAAGAAACAGCAATCAATCTGGCCAAACTCATAACTTTCTCCTCCAAACAATTATAAAATATTAAGTCAAACCAAATTATAGAGTGTCAGAGTCAACAAAAGATAAAGGTGAGCCATTTATTCAGCCCAAGACAACTTAAAAGGTCAGCAGAAGAAGTCTGTGACATTGGAATTGGGTCTGAACTGGAGCGCAGTTGAAATAAAATGTCCTTATAGGTGGCTGCAATAGTTGTAGCAACAGTTTCTGGAATTCCCAGCTGAGAGACAGTAAAAGACTTGGACAACTGTTTATAAAGACAATACAGAGGATCTTTAGCTGACACTGGGAATAGAGTCCTGTTGCACTGCTCATTGTGATCTGTTTCAGGTCACAGTTTCATGGAAGAGGAGAACACTAATATTTGAAGACAAGGGGAAATAAGAATCCTTATCACAATTACAGGGTCAAGATTAATTTTCGTATTTCAGGTTGCTAGGGAATACAGACATCTGGGTGTAGATCAGAACATTGGCCACAAAATCAATGGACACAGATCTTACTGGACCATACCAACTTAGAAGCACTGAAAACTACCTTTGAAAACAGCAGCAAAAGAGCTCAAAGCTTGGGATATTTCTCAAACATCCCCCACCTTTAACAGAGTTATAAGCCTATAATAAGATTGTAAATTGAACAAACAAACAAAAACAAAAACAAAAAAAAAACTTTTCTTCCTACTTTAGTAATGAGAGAGCAAGACAAAACCCAGAAGAAAACGTAGAAGAAAGAATGTCTTAAAGGGGAAAGCTTACTAGACCCAAGACCAATAAGAATCCCGGAAAGAATTAAAAAAAAATAGAAATGGTAGAAAGAAAATTGATGGAAAGAAGTGAGAATGATAGAAGAAAATTGTGAAAAGAGAAAATCTTGTTAAAAGAGATACAAAAAATAAAGAAAACAACATCTCAAAAATTGGTCAAATGGAGAAAGATATATAAATTCATTCAACTGAAGCAAAGAACTTCACAAAACATTTTAATTGGTCAAATGGAAAATGCAAAAGATTTATATAGAAATTAAATCTGCAAAAGTAAATGTGAAAGATTGTATTGCAAAAAGAAACAATTGATCCAGAAAAAAACAGAATACTAATTGAACATCATTTTTACTATTTGAATACCATGATTTAAAGAAAAGAAAAAAAAAAGCTATACATATATGTCCATTATTATCCAGTTTTTGTTTGAAGAAATTAACTTAGAGTGAACATACTACTGCCTAGAAGAATCTATGTCCCTTTTGGGTATCATAACCCTTTGGGTTCTTTATCAAGTTCTTTCATGTTTCTATGACAACAATTTTGGTTCAAATTAGGAAAGTGGTGACCCTGATTTTCTATCTCATCTGATCATCACTTTGATAATGTGTCAGGTTAGGCTTTAGGAGAAGAAGCTTTTCCTTTTTGTGTTTTTCTCTGGGGGATAATAAAATATAGATAATTGTGAATACCACATGTTTATTAATTTACAAAGTTTCTAGGGGGTGAGCTATAATTGGTGGAGATAGCCTGATGTCAATAATATATAGTTCCATATAATAAAATATGATAAAGTTACATGTCTGATATGCAGAAAGTCATAGATTTATACCTGGAAGGGAGGAAATAGATGAAAAGTTCCAATTGGAACAAGTAAGTATATTAGTATACCTCTGAAAATGCATCATTAAGAGTAGTTTACTTTCTTTTTGGAATAAAATCTAAATAACTGTATCTTGTTCATACTAAATATTTTTATTCCTCATAATTTTATTATATTGCTTACAATAAAAGAAATTATATAGACACAAAAGTTTGCACTATTTATTTTCCTATTGTATAATTTTATTATAATATCAGAAGATACCATATATGTTCAGAACGAATTTTGTTTCAAGGTTATATCCTGCTTTATCTTCTCTTTTCTTCCTATGCTGTCAAAATCTTTTGTGATCTATGACCTTAATGAGGGGAAAAATCCAAAAATTCCCAGTAGTGTATAGTTGCACTCTATTTCTTGATCTTAAGAGAGGAGTTGATTTAAACATGTAAATTTTTCATAAGCTTTTTATTTTTTTTTATTTTTCATGTTTCTCTAAAATGTGTGTTTTGGAGAAGAGGCTCTACTATCCAAATCTTGATTATAGATATCATCACTCTTTTTGAAAATACTATTTTATTTTTCTCCCAAATGTATAAAATGAAAAATTTGAACAGTATTTTTTCCAAAAATTTAATTTCTAAATTTTTCTCTCTTTTCCTTCCCCTCTTCCAAAGGTGGCAAATAAGTTGATATTGATTGTGTGTGTGTGTACAGATATGTATTATGTGTGTGTGCACACAATCATATAAAACATTTAGGGATACCTTTAAACTCACCTCACATGAGATCACTAAACCATCCTCAGAAGATTCATATTCCTTCAAAGTAGGTATATAGATTGCCATATTTATCATGTTGAAATAAAAAAAAGGAAGAAGCAGACAAAAAAGTTGGGAAAAGCAAAATGCATTTAGGTAAAGAGTTGGTTGGGATGAATCTGAGTAACTCTGAGAGTTAAACTGAGATGCTATGCAATTCTTTGAACTGAAGGAGTACTTCATTACAAATTAATTTTTGAGGTTTGTGTATATGCATAGTCCTTTGTGTAGGCAGGGAGTTATTTAAAAGGCACAATGCTTATTTGGAACTATGTTAAAAAAGTTATCAAGCTGTGCATACCGTTTGATCCAGAACTGTTTCTACTGGGCTTATATCCCAAAGAGATCTTGAAGAAGAGAAAGGGATCCACTTGTACAAAAATGTTTATGGCAGTCCTATTTGTACTGGCAAAAAAAATGGAAACTGAGTGGATGCCCCTCAATTGGATACTGGCTGAATAAATTGTGGTTATATGAATGTTGTAGAATATTATTGTTGTGTAAGAAATGACCAGCAGGATGATTTCAGAAAGGCCTGGAGAGACCTACATGAACTGATGGTAAGTGCAATGAACAGAACCAGGAGATCATTATACACAGCAACAACAAGATTATATGATGATCAATTCTGATTAATGAAGCTCTTCTGAACAATGAGATAATTTAGGCCAATTCCAATTGTTCAGTGATGAAGAGAGACATCTACACCCAGAGAGAGGACTGTTGGAACTGAATGTTCACAATGTAGCATTTTTACTCTTTTTGTTTTGCTTGCTTGAATTTTATTTTGCTTCATTTTTTTACCAGTTTGATTGTGCAGCACAATAACTGCATAAATATGTATGCATACATTAGGTTGGATATATATTTCTACCATGCTTAAAATATATTGGATTACTTGTCACCTCGAGTAGGGCATGGAGAAGGGAGGGAAAATTGGAAAGCAAGGTTTTGCAAAAGCTAATGTTGAAGATATGTCTACACATATGTTTTGAAAAATGAAAAGCTTTAATAAAAAAAAAAGTTATAACTTTTTTTGTTCACTTGCATTTTTCTTACCTTTTTTTTCTTACCCTTTTTCTTTCCTTTTTGATCTGATTTTTCTTGTGCAGCAAAAGAATTGTATATGTTTACATGTTTGATTTAACATATAATTTAGCATGTATAACATATATTGGATTCCTTGCCATTTAGGAGAGGAGATGGGGATAAGGAGGAGAAAATCTGAAACACAAGACTATGCAAGGGTAAATGTTGAAAAATTATCTGTGCATATGTTTTGAAAATAAAAACTTTTAAAAATAAAAAAGAACAGAAGGAAAATATCCATGATACAAACACATTTCTTTATTATAAAGTATTCCTGAAGAGACCAAAGACATGAAAATCTATAAGACAGAATTGTGAGTTGTCTAAATAATATCGATTTCCCCAGTCATAAACCCTTGCTAATTTTAGGTGTATGTGTATGATTATTTACCTTTCTTCATGGGCATTGCATTCGTTGGTTGGAAATTATGCCCTAGTAAGTAGACCATGATGATGTGTAAATTCCTATTTTTACTTTACATTTAACAAATATTATGCTTCTTCTTGATTTTGCCTGTATTTTTTGCAGACTAATTGGGTCAACCATGTTTGAAGTTAAAATAACTGAGTATAGCAAGTGCAGTAACTATTTTTTAATACTTTCCTGAAAAATTTTAAAATAATTCCTAGAGCCAAATTTTTGAGCAGGAGAGTCAACAACGAAAGTCAGAGATAGACATTTTTGTAGACAAAGACAATTTGGCAGAATGGAGGGAAGGGTTTCTGGCACTGGGACACACACCAGTGTTGGGTCTTAAAGACAACTGTGATAGTTGCAGTTACAGTTTTGAGACCTTTCATCCAAGAGATGGTAAGAGACTTTCTGACAACTGATCAGAAAGATGTTATAAGGGATACCTGTAGTAGCACTGAGGTAAGAATAGGCCTATTTTTTTTTTTTGTCAGCTACAAAGTTCATACCCACTTCTGTATCATAGTCCCAGGGAGAAATACTTGTTGTCACAAAGGTGTAAGAGTGCTTAGGAGAAATATCACAGGGATCCTTAATAGATAACAAAAAATAAGAAAAAAAAAAAAAAACAGAGCATATATTTAGAAAGTAGTGACCACAACTCTCCATATAACTTCTCTTTGGAATCAGTGAAATTATTTAAATTTTGAATCAGCAAAAACTTTATAGATCCCGCCCTAAAAAAAAAAACAAACTTTTGAAAACAGGAAAGGAAAAAAATGTAACATAGGGGACAGTATTTCAGTCCCAAGATGACAAGGTAGTTTGCTAATTTTTTTTTGGTAATTTTGACTGTGATTGCATCTTTTTAAAGGAAAGAAGGGCTTAGAATATGATAGCCTGGAAGACAAAACAAATAGTATTATAACCAAGAAAATTTGGATGAAAAAATCATGATACACTGGAGGAAGTGAGAACATATAGGAAGAAGTGGGGAAATAAACTTACATAAAAAAGGATCAAAGCAAGAACTTTTACCATGTAGAGGAAAGTAGGGAATGGCAATGCTTGAAACTCACTTTCATCTGAATTGGTTCAGAAAAGAAATAATAAATATACACACTCAGCAGGGTACGGAAAACTGGCTTACCCAGTTGGAATATAGGAAGAAAGGGAAAAGGGAGGATGATAAGATGGAGGGAAGATTAGGGAAGCATATGGTGAGAAGCTAAACAGACTTTTGAGGATGCTAAGATGATAAAATAAAATGAATCAGATTTAGAGCTAGAAAAACCATTATACTAGCACTATCATTAGCCATTCCTTTCTCCTGAATCCTGCAAAAGTTTCCTAGTGTTTTTCCTTGCTTTCCACCCACATGAAACATATACTATTTGACCAGAAAATCCAAATTAAAGCTTTCTGTATGATTTCAGAAGTCTCTTCCAGAATATTAAGAAATTTTGTGATTCTTGGAATCAATATCTTATTATTATTATCCTGAGCATAAGGTCCTATAATTGTTCATTTAATAAAATTGAAATGATTTGATCATATAACTACTTTAAACATGTAAAATAGTAATATAGTAAGGGATTTGTGAAACTACTAATTTCTCTTAATTCTCAAATAAATGCATTGATGGATGTCACAGAATTTTGAAAATGTGATTCTGAGGCTTCAAAATGAGATACATAATGACTCAAAATAATTCAGGCTAACCACACAGTGGAAAACGTGAATGGAGAACAGCTGTTACTTAGATGGTTTCATGATATTTACTAAGCCAAGAATCTTTTTTTCCTGTGGGATAAAATATATTTCGGTATCCAACAATCTCTGAGTTATTTCTTCTTTTGCCAGTCTAATTCACAATGAGTCATAAACATTAATTTCTCTAACCATCTCTTTAAATTAATTATAGCTACTTGAGTATCATGATTATATGAAATATTTTCCTAAACTTCTTTTCTCGCCTCACCCCCAATACACTCCCTTTATCTTTTTCATTCTTCTTTTATAATCAAGATATAAGAAGACCACTCCCAGGTCTTCTGTAGATGTAGATCCCCCCTCTTTGATTTCAGATGATTGTGTTTATAATGAATATTTGTATCACCTCCCCATTAAAACAAAAAAACCCAGCAATTTATCCTTGGTCAGTCCTTTGTCAGTGTTCATTCATATTTAGCTTTTTTTTTTATTATTATTTTTCTCTTAAATTCTGTTTGTTCTTCTTTTCTATTTGTTTCTAGTCTTTTCTTCAGGAATGTTTGGAAGTCCTCTAATCATTATTTGCCCACTTCTCCCATATAAGAGCATAAAGATTTTTATTAAACATATTATTCTTGACTGTAAACCTATACATACATATATATATATGTATATATATATATGTATGTATATATATCACATTCTGTAATATCACACTTCTATAATATCAGATTATACTACTTCATATTGATGGGTATTATTTTCTTATGTGATTCTGACAGTGACTCCTCAATGCTTAAATTATGTATTTCTGCTCATCATATTTTTGTTTTCATTTGGAACTCAGGATTCTAACTGTAATATTCGTGGGACTTTTTATATGGAGCAAAGGTTTCAAACACAGAGACCATAGCCTACAAGCTGCCCAAAATACACACAATTGTAAAACAAACAAGATTAAAATATATTTAGAAAATATGTAAATAAAATAAATGTAGCTATTACAACATTCTAAAACTACTTTAATAATTGATCTAAAGGGATATTTATGAATAATTTAATGGTCCTTATTTTGTATAAGTTTGATATCACTAATTTGAAGGATTCTTTCAAGAAGTGCCTGGAACATATTTCTTATTTCTTCTTTGTCCTTGGGTTTTAAGTATTCTGAGTAGTTTTAATTAAGATTTCTTAAAGTATGTTTTTTTTTTCTTAAATTGTGAAGTTCAAGTAATCACACACACATTTACTCATGGTTATGAATATTTGATTACTTTCCTCCCATCTATTTTTGGTCAGTTGTTTCTACTATGAGATATATTAAGATTATATGTGATATATGAAATAGTGCATTCTTAAAGTTTTTCAGTCTTTATACTTTTTTTATATTTCTGGTTGGCTTAAGGAGGTATTGGCTTCAAAATGTCCCATTCTAATTTTCAGACACATTTTTGGATGAGTGAGATTTTGCATTTATCAAGTTCTTATCTTCATTAACTCTCACTTCTTTTTTTCATTTTCTATTTAGTTCTAATTCTAATTTCAATTATTAAAAAATAAAAATAATAAATATCTTGCTTTATTGCTTCTTCAAATTCTAATTGGATTTTTGTCAAAATATTTTGTTTTGTTTAAAAGTTTTTTTTTTTTTAATTTTATTTCTAATGTTCTGTAGTCACTTTTTTATGATGGGAATTTTTTTCTTTGAATGAATTTTGAATTTACATTTCGTCTTGGAATTTAATGACATAACCAAAGTCTTCATACTTCTGTAGAGAAATCCCTGTTCTCATATTTTTAGAGTAATGAAATTTACATATTACAGGATATCAGGCTTCATGTAACTTTCATTGAAAGATGGGATAGTATGAACTTTCATTGAATTCAAAGTAAGTAAACACTCTATTCTACTATTCATCTGCTATTAGAAATCTGCAAATTCTAGCCCTGGATTGGGTCTGAATGATAATAAGCTAATTCAGGACTCAACCACAATCAACTATGTAAAAAAATATGCTGATTCAAAAAGACAGAATAGCAATTTCCCCCTTTGATCTGGGATTTCTGCTGTGCTTTTTATTTTGCAAATTTCAAATTGACTTTAAAGCTAGAAATAAAACTCTATTCTTCTGAGTTTTGAGTAACATTACTTTAGTTTTCTTCAAATTAAATCTTATCTCTATATCTAGAATGATCCACCATTCCTAAAAATGGTATACCATCCATTAAAAAAGGTCCTTTATTATTTTTTATTAATTTTATAATTATACATTTTTGACAGTACATATGCATGAGTATTTTTTATAACATTATTCCTTGAATTCATTTTTCCAAAATTTCCCCTCACTCCCTCTACTCCCTCCCCTAGATGACAGGCAATCCCATACATTTTACATGTGTTACAGTATAACCTAGATACAATATATGTGTGTAAATCCAATTTTCTTGTTGCACGTTAAATATTAGATTCCAAAGGTATAAGTGACTTGGATAGAAAGAAAATAGTGCTAACAGTTTACATTCAATTCCCAGTGTTCCTTCTCTGGGTGTAGTTGTTTCTGTCCATCATTGATCAACTGGAAGTGAGTTGGATCTTCTTTATGTTGAAGATATCCACTTCCATCAGAATACATCTTCATACAGAATTGTCGTTGAAGTGTATAGTGATCTTCTGGTTCTGCTCATTTCACTATATATCAGTTGATGTAAGTTTCTCCAAACCTCTCTGTATTCATCTTGCTGGTCATTTCTTACAGAGCAATAATATTCCATAACATTCATATAACACACTTTATCCAACCATTCTCTAATTGATGGACCTCCATTCATCTTCCAGTTTCTCGCCACTACAAAAAGAGCTGCCACAAACATTTTGGCACATACAGGTCCCTTTCCCCTCTTTAGTATTTCTTTGGGATATAAGCCCAATAGTTAGCACTGCTGGATCAAAGGGTATGCACAGTTTGAAAACTTTTTGGGCATAGTTCTAAATTGCTCTCCAGAATGGCTGGATTCGTTCACAACTCCACCAACAATGCATTAGAGTACCAGTTTTCCCACATCCCCTCCAACATTCATCATTATTTGTTCCTATCATGTTAGCCAATCTGACAGGTGTGTAGTGGTATCTCAGAGTTGTCTTAATTTGCATTTCTCTGATCAGTAGTGATTTGGAACACTCTTTCATATGAGTGGAAATAGTTTCAATTTCATCATCTGAGAATTGTCTGTTCATAACCTTTGACCATTTATCAATTGGAGAATGGTTTGATTTCTTATCATTCAGGGTCAGTTCTCTATATAATTTGGAAATGAGACCTTTATCAGAACTTTTAACGGTAAAAATATTTTCCCATTTTGTTACTTCCCTTCTAATCTTGTTTGCATTAGTTTTGTTTGTACAGAAACTTTTTAGTTTGATGTAATCAAAATCTTCTACTTTGTGATCAATAATGATCTCTAGTTATCCTCTGGTCATAAATTCCTTCCTCCTCCACAAGTCTGAGAGGTAGACTATTCTCTGTTTCTCTAATCTATTTACGGTCTCAATCTTTATGCTTAAATCATGGACCCATTTTGATCTTATCTTGGTATATGGTGTTAAGTGTGGATCCATATCTAATTTCTGCCGTACCAATTTCCACTTTTCCCAACAGTTTTTTTTCAAATAATGAATTTTTATCCCTAATGTTGGTATCTTTGTGTTTGTCAAATAGTAGATTGCTATAGTTGTGCCCTTTTTTGTCCTTTGTACCTAATCTGTTCCACTGATTGACTGGTCTGTTTCTTAGCTAATACCAAATGGTTTTGGTGACTGCTGCTAAATAATATAACTTTAGATCAGGTACACCTAGGCCTCCTTCATCTGACTTTTTTTTCATTAATTCCCTTGAAATTCTTAACCTTATATTCCTCCATATAAATTTTGTTCTTATTTTTACTAGGTCATTAAAATAGTTTCTTGGGAATCTGGTATAGCTCTAAATAAATAGGTTATTTTGGGGGAGTATTGTCATCTTTATTATATTCCCTCGGCCTATCCAAGAGCACTGAATGTCTTTCCAATTATTTAAATCTGACTTCATTTTTTTTGGCAAGTGTTTTATAATTTTTGCTCATATAATTCTTGACTTTTCTTTGGTAGATAGATTCCCAAATATTTTATACTGTCAACAGTTGTATTGAATGGAATTTCTTTTTGTAACTCTTGCTGTTGCATTTTGTTGGTGATATACAAAAAGGATTTATGTGGATTTATTTTGTATCCTGCAACTTTGCTAAAGTGAATTATTTCTAATAACATTTTATTAGAATCTCTGGGGTTCTCTAAGTATACCATGATATCATCTGCAAAGAGTGACAGTTTGGTTTCCTCATTACCTACTCTTATTCCTTTAATCTCTTTCTCAGTTCTTATTGCCAAGGCTAGCTTTTCCAATACAATATTGAATAGTAATGGTGATAGTGGGCAAACTTCTTTCATTCCTGATCTTACTGAGAAAGGTTCTAGTTTATCTCCATTACATATTATGCTTACTGAACTTAAATATATGCTGCTGACTATTTTAAGGAATAGTCGATACTCAAGATTTTTTTTTTAGTAGGAATTGATTTTGGATTTTATCATATGCTTTTTCTGCATCTATTGAGATGGTTTTTATTTATTTGATTATTAATATGGTCAATTAAACTAATAGTTTTCCTAATATTAAACCAGCCCTGCATTCCTGGTATAAATCCTACTTGATCATAGTGTATTATCCTGGGGATGATTTTCTGAAGTCTTTTTGCCAATATCTTATTTAATATTTTAGCATCAATATTTATTAAGGAAATTGGTTTATGGTTTTCTTTCTCAGTTTTTAATCTACCTGGTTTAGGTATCAGTACCATGTCTGTGTCATAAAAGGAGTTTGATAGACTTGTACATCCCCTATTTTTTCAAATAGTTTATATAACATTGGGTTAATTGTTCTTTAAATGTTTGGTAGAATTCACATGTAAATCCATCTCGTCCTGGGGATTTTTTCCTGGGGAGTTGATTAATAGCTTGTTCTATTTCTTTTTCTGAAATGGGATGATTTAAGCAGTTTACCTCCTCCTCTGTTTACATAAAAAGCCTATATTTTTGGAGGTATTCATCCATTTCACTTAGCTTAATAAATTTATTGCCATAAAGTTAGGCAAAGTAACTCCTTATTATTTCTCTAATTTCCTCTTCATTGGTGGAAAGATCCCCCTTTCATTTGTAAGACTAACAATTTGGGGGTGGAGCCAAGATGGCAGAAAAGATACAAGCGAATTTGTAAGCTTCCTTTTCCCCTCATTAGCAAATCAGCCTCAAAAATAATGCTGGACTGATAGAAATTAAAGGATTGGAAGCGCAATGTACCAGCTGAAGAGAATCTGGAGTTTCAACAGAAAATGTCAGTTCCAAGGGGAGGAAGAAAAAAGGCCAGCACAGATGGTTAGGGTGCTAGCACTCTGTGCCTATCAGGCTGGGGAGAACTCTGGGATCAGAGAAGCCACTGAGATAAAGGAATCTGGCACAGGCCATTAGCTTTTTTTTGCTTATAAAACAGCAGTTCAGAAGAGAAATCAAGCCACTTTAAAATATAAAGCCAGAAACAAGAACCATTCAATAGAGCAAAATAATTCATTTAAAAACTCAATTGGGCATATACAAAAAGAATTTAAAAATGTGAAGGAAGAAAATAACTCGATAAAAATCAGGACAGAACAAATAGAAATGAATGATTCATTGAGAACCTAAGAATCAGTAAAAAAAAAAATGAAAAGCTGGAGAATAACATCAAATACTTACTGGGAAAATCTATACACCTGGAAAATAGATCTAGGAGAGATAATCTGAGGATCATTGGACTTCCCGAAAACTCTGACCAAAAAAATTCTCTTTTACAAGAAATCATCAAAGAGAACTGTCCAGAGATAATAGAAACAGAAATGAAAATAGGCATTGAAATAAGTCATCAAACACCTTCTGAAAAAGACCCTAAAAAATAACACCAAGGAATATTGTGGCTAAGCTGCAGAACTACGAAAAAAAAAGGAAAACATATTGCAAGCAGCTAGAAAAAAAAAAAAAAAAAAAACAATTCAAATACCAAGGTGCCACAATAAGTTCTTTTTGTATTTGCCCAATTGAGTTTTTAAATGAATTATTTCGCTCTGTTGAATTTTTTTCTATTTCACAAATTTTTAATGAGTTATTTTCTTTTTCCAATTCAGAAATCCTACTTTCCTGTGATTTTTTAACCTTTTCTAATTCACAAATTTTTTTTTCCCCTGTACCTCCTGTGAATTCTTTTCCAACTCAAATTTCAGGATGTTGTTATTCTCTATCATAGCTTCTCTTTCCTTTCCCCATTTTTCTTCACACTCTCTTAACTTTTTAATAGTCTCTTCTAGAAGAGACTTCTAGGAGAGAGTTATGTGATGGGGGGCAGGTATCATTCCCCTGTAGGGTGTTATCTAGAGACTCTGCTGTTAGCTTCCTCAGAGTTGGATACCTGCTCTTTCTCTGTGTAGAAGGTGTCAATTGTTCTCTTCAGCTTCTTACTCATTGTTAAAATCTGTTGGAGTTTGCCCTTGGGGTAAGAAGTTTATTTACTAGCTTCCTCCCAGACTTGATGGATGCATTGAGTCCTGTGCCTGAGCTAAGAGAGAGGTCTGGGAGAGAGTTCTCTTCCCCCCTCCCCAAAAATGCCTCAGAGCTAGTTAGCACTGCTGCAGAAATGCCTCAGAGGTGGTTAGCACCTCTGCACTGTGAGGAGTGACCTGTGAAGGACCCCACTGTGTGGCCTAGCGACTGCCCTGAGGTTTAAAGCTGTACAGTGAAAGCATCACAAACCCCAGCCAATGCCTCCCTTGGGGCTGTGGATATTAGCAACTGATGTGAAAAGCCCCTGTACTCACACCAGAAGTGTCTTCCCAGAAACCATGGTCCCTACTTCAAAGGTTCTGCTTCTGTGGGAGTTCCACTTCTCTGGGAATTCTGCCGCTGCTAGAATTCCACTGCCTTATGGATTAGAGACTGCCTCTGGCTGTGTCCCCAATGTTCAGGCTCTCAACTACCCCAAGGAGAAGCCCCAGGCAGCAGAAGGCCATGCCGAGATCTGTGAGGTCACTTCTGGTTTGGGGTGGATTTAGAATCTGGCTTTATATTTTAAAGTGGCTTGATTTCTCTTTTGAACTGCTGTTTTATAAGAAGAGAAGAGCTAACAGCCTGTGTCAGATTCCTGATTGGCACAGTGTGCTAGCACCTAACCTTGTCTGTGCTGGCCTTTTTTTTCCTCCACTTCGAAAACCAACCTTTTCTGTTGAAATTGCAGATTCTCTTCAGCTGGTAAATTGTGCTTCTAATCCTTGTGGTTTTTATCAGTCCAGCATTATTTTTGAGGCTGATTTAACTAATTGGTAATGAGGGAAGAAGAGAGCTTACAAATTCGAGTGTATCTTCTCTGCCATCTTGGCTCCACCCCCCAATGTCCTTTATTCTATTACATCTGTGATCTGAGTTGGGTAGTAGATAATAAAGCTGCCAAAAGATGACTCCTTCTAATGATGCCCCATAAATATCTGGGACTTCCTTGTGTCCTATTATATATTGTAACTTATTCTTGAGGACTGAAGAGCTTCACTGCCTGATATTCCCTAATTCCTGTCCCTAGAAACTGAAGCAAATCTATCTTCCTACTCTGACCTCTGCTGGAACAAAATGAGTTGTGATTTTTTTTTTTTTTCATGGCTTTTACCATTAAGATTGACATTTCTGTGTTCTCTTGTGAATGGGGCTCTCCTTATTGCTTTCCTGGTTATCTGCCATTTTCTGGGTCCATTTTGGATGGTGGAATATTTGACAGTTTCCATGACTTTCTGATTTACAACTTTCTTTGCTGATTATTATATTTTGTTACATAACTTTTTCACTATGGAAGAAGTTAAGTTTAAAAAATGGGTTCATACACTTTTATTCACCAGTCTCCCATTATTGATAGTATTGGGTAACCTACTGTGAGTGTTTCTATTATTTTTTGAGTAACTTGTAATTGTGATTCTTTAGGCATTACAGAAAGGAAAAAAAATAATGTGACAATATCAAAGTCCTAGTGCTGTCATTCAAATTGTGCATGAAATTATTTAAAGAACATTCACTAAATGATCAATTTTAAAAGATGTGGTCATTCAGAAAAGATTCTTTGATAGTTGTTTTTGCACTGAGCTCAGTCTTAAGTTACATATAGTACATGGAGAAGTGTACTCATTCTGATTATTGGAGAAGATTAAGAACTGTTATTCTCTTTGGAATTTAAGAATCATATGGATCTTCATCATTTAAGAAAGGTTCATGTCCAGGCTTTTGTACCAACAAAGGGAATGAACTATATGAAATCTACTAGCCTTTTTAAATCCCTATTATCCTGTGATTCACTGGAACCCACTCACCCTTCCTTACTTCTGGCAATGAGTTTTTGAAAGTCCAAATTTAATACTGGACAAGAAGCTCGTTAAATCTAATGTAATTCGAAAATGTTCCATGTTATTAAACTGTGATAGTACAAAGCACAAAGTATGGTGATTCAGCCGTAGTTCTGTTGGGTACTATTTTACTGAAGATTACCTCTTTTATGATCCACACAAAAAGGCAAAAAGCTATCTAGGTGTAGTAAATTGAGCAAATTGGCTGTTATATTTAGTACAGAATAGAGTAGATACGGTTTATGGATTTAAATATAAATAGCAACCTTTTTGACATCAGGAGGATTCTATGTAGAGAGTTAACTACTTATTTATAGTTTAATAAATCTTCATTGGAACAATGTAGCTTTTGGTTGGGTAACTCTCTTCTAAACTGTATATAACTATTTCTGATACCTGGAAATATATGAAAACTGGGCCATATGAGGTGTCCTGAAAAGCAAAAATTTAAGTTCACAGTACCTGAGTTCAAAATTCATCCCTATAAATTTGGTTTAAGGATTTTATCTCTTTGAACACTCTTTTCTTTTTGATAAAATAAGGATGTTGTATCAGGTGGCCTCTATGATTGTTCTGAAGCCTAAATCTATGTTCCATGAAAACAATAAGTAGTTGAAGAGAGAAAGATATAACCACTACCCTTGATAATTATTTTTTTTCAAATATTTAGAGCCTTGAAAATAGCTAAAGTGAGTACAAATGTAAATGCTTACTACATATCAATGAAAACTATATTGAGCACCTATTATGTGCAGGACACTATATTTTCTTTTAGTAATATCAACAGAAATAACAAAAGCATCCCCACTCCCAAAGAACTTGCATTGTATGAGAAGAAACTTCATGCATATATATCCCCACTGTCTAGTCAAATGTCTAATGTCATGCTTAATAAATTATTGTTAATCAGTTAAAATTCATACTAAGTATAAATACATTCATATATTCATATTTATACATATATACGATTTTTAATATACAGTCCCTCTGAATTTCATTTATAAAGCTATATTTGCATAAATATACACATACTATACATGTAATTTAATGAGACAATTATCATTTCAAGCAATTTTGAACACAATCCATATAGATGTCTAGTAAGATTATATAAATTTATTTACAAATGGTGAAACTGAGTCACAGTTAAGAGACTTACTCAAGTTAATACAGTCACAGTTTCACAAGACCCTGAAACATAAGAATTTCAATATCCTAAGAAGCACTCTGATGACCTTACTTCTCCACCATGATGTTTGCATTCACATAATCTACACAAGTGTTTACTGATTTACATATGTACATTCAACCTGAAAACATCATATACTTATAATTAATTTTCCTTCTAAGTTGATATAATATATAATTTGATTTGATTATAAATCATTTTAAATGGTCACTAAAAAAGTCCCAAACTCTTTTCCTCTCTCCATTTCTCCCTCATTGAGAAAGAAAACAACTTCATACATATTATATATATATATATATATATATATATATGTTGTCAAAAATTACTATTGTATTAGTCATATAGAAGAAAAGACAAAAGGAAAGTAAAAAAATAAAAGAAATTATTTTTGATTTGCATTCATACTCCATTAATTCTTTCTCTGTAGTTGTATAGTTTTTTGTTTTTGTTTTGTTTTTTTATTATGAGTACTCTGGATTTGTCTTAGACTATTATATATGTCAATCAATAAATATTTGTTTAGTTTCTACTATGTGTCCCTCTGTAATGTTTTTGTTTGGTTTTCTGAAGGTCTTAGCACCAGCCTTCCTTTCAGCAGAGTAATCACCACATGAATAGCCAGGTGTTAAATCCTTTATTATCTCCTTTACAATCTAGTTTCCTTGACTGGGGGCCAGGCTAGATTTCTGGAAAGCCTTTCAGACCAACCTTGGTCAAAGTGGGGGAAGTGCAAGAGGCCATCCACCATGGTGGTGTGAGATGAAGTGAATGAATCTGGCTCTCCTCCTGGCTGAGTTTGTCCCAGCTCATATGGTCTACACTGAGTACAAACCAATCATTATATTTCTAGGAATCCATTATTTGTTGTAAGATTAAATCAATCATACTGAATTTAGAGAACTATTAATCATCATGCTAAACTAGATAACCATTGTCTCATCAATTCCACTAATTTAACACCTTGTAAGAATACTTGTTTTAAGTACAGAGTTCTGGCCCTTAACATCTTTCTTTGCACTAAGTATTGGGGATACACTTATGAAAAAGAAAGATGATTAGTGACTTCAAGGAGCTTACATTCTAATAGGAAAATAAAATAGGAAAATAGGAAAACAAAGCTGAAAATAAAGTGGCTAACATATATCCACTTTAACATTGATTTATCTCCACTTCCATGGGAAATTATTTGAAAGAATTGTTACTGATACCATTGTAGTTATTTATCTTTCATTTACAATCAGCTACCAACAATAAACATTGACATATTTAAATTAAAATAAAAATTAGATTTTAAACCCCTTGTCTTATCCACCCACAGTCCTTATCTAAAAGGATACAATATGGACTTACAAATGAGAATACATTATTTCTCTTTAATCAAATTGCATATCACATAGAATCTATCTATGCAGAGATGGATATAGACATGTTAGGTGGATATTTATATCTATTTCTATATAAACATATTTGTTTATATACCTAGATTATTGTCCTTTTATTAATGAAAATTAGGTAAGAGGTACCTAAATGAAATTAGGGTTAATTGAGGTCTATTGGCAGGTTCAGGGTACAGCGAGTCAAATAGAGCTCTCCTGTAACCCCCTTTAGATTGGGTGCAAGGATACAGAGTTAAATGAGGTCTAGTAGTGGTGCAGGAGTTCCCTGTAAAGGAATTTACAGACCTGAAAACCTAGATTAATAAAAGAAGTTTATTGTGGGGTTTGGAAGTAAGGTTGGAAGGTAGAAGACACCAGGGCCAGGGCTGGCACCAGGTGGGCAGGAACCCTTGACATAGCCGTTATAAGGATGCCATGTTGGGGCTCCTGCAAAGAGTAGACTACAGTTTCCCTCTTTTATAATTGGGGGCTTTTGGTAATGTTGAAGGGGTCAGTGGGTGAAGTCCCATGTTAGTTCCTGGCTGGTTTCAGCCAGAGTTAGAGTTTGAATAGAATTCAATGGGTTTTTAGATAAGGAACTGTTTGTGCTGGGGTGGGGGTGGGGGAAACCTGAGCAGATTATTAGAATGGGGGCTGGGACAGCCCAAGTTAGCTCAGATCCTATTAGGGGTGGGAGGGCCCTGGATATCTCCCATTGAAATTCATGGGGGCTGGGAATTAGAAAAGAATCTTAACACATATCATTATCACTTTTGCCTGTTTTGTTACCCTATTTGAGGTTTTTTGTGGCAATGTGTTATACTATTTACTTCTGTAGCTAATTTCACAAATAATATACTAAGGTAAGCAGAGTTGATTTGTCCAAGGTTACACAGATTAAAAAACAAACAAACAAACAAAAAACATAAATCTTCTGACTTCATGCCTGGAACTCTTAGCTAAGTGCCTTATAGCTGCTTCTATTTGCATTATGTACATGTACACGGATATACATGAATATACCTAAATATATGTGTACTACAATATACATACATACATATGTGTATATATATATATATATATATATATATATATATATATATATATATATATATATATATATATGTATCTATAAAGAAAGGGATATCCTCACATAGATGTGGAGATGACTGACAAAAAAATGATAGGTAGACAGAATAGATAGATAGGTAGATTAAAGCTTTCCTTGAAATTCTCTATTAACAATGACTTCCTGTCTTTAAGAATGGTCTATCTTTGAATGGTTCCATTAGTTTCACTGCTGGAAATGTTTTGTTCTTATCAAGCTTAAATTTCTCTATATGCAAGTTGTATTTGTTTTGTCATTTTTTTTTTCTGAATGCAGAGAGAAGTCTAAGCTCTATTCTATATGATGCAACATCAAAATACTGCTAGTCAATTTCCATGATGCTCCTAACTATTCTTTAAACTAAATATCCTTATGTCCTTCAGAAGACAAAAAGTAAAACATGAAATTGATAAATAAGATTAGAATTGGGTTCATATTCCTGATCCACTATTTAGTTATTTTGTGAAATTGAATATGTTTCTTAAATGATCTGAGTACTAATTTTGCCAATTTATTTAAATTAGTAATAATCTTAATAACAAATTTGCAAGATGATTCTTAATGTCTAATCAGATTAGGTGGGTATGAAGACCCTTGGAACACCATAAATTTCTAAACAAATATAAGGAATGATCACTGATTGTAGTAACATTACCAATATTTTATATTATTGCAATAGATGACAGTGAATCCAATATATATGATCTAACTAAATACATAAATATTTGAAGATTCTTCACAACAAAAATAATAATATACTTTTAGAAGATGCTAGTAATAGAAATCATCATTTGTTTGTGACTTTGAATAATGTAAACAAAATAATTAAATTCATTAGAAGATAATTGTAAGTCATTCATGCTATAATAATGTGACTTAGTTGGTAGCAAATGTAATTTCTGCTTGGTGATTAATTATTCCACTTACAGAAAATCAGAGCTCCTAGCCCTAATGGCTTTAAAGGTTTGGATGTAGCTAAGTAAAGATATGGAGATTGTCAAATTTCGCAGAACACCACATGAGAAAGATATATTAACAAAGCCTAGACAAAATCGAGGCCTCATAATTTGTGAGCATCAGGGTGTTGGAGTAAATAAAAAGGTGCCCCATAAAGTTCTAAGTATAGGTCTTTAAATTAGCAACTGATTTAGCAGTCTATATTCTGTTTCCCTGAAGCCTGTATGTAGAAGAGTGTTAAATCAGTGAAACTTTAAAAAATCCAAACCAACCTCCCACCATCAAAATTCTCTAGTGTTTGAGAAATAGCTTTTGGACTATCTTATAGTATTTCTGAGCATTTGTACTTTAGGAGACTAATTGTAAAAAGGTTTAACTTATATTAGTTTGAAAGGGGAAAAAAAAAAAAAAAAAAAAAAAAAAAAGCTTGATACACATATCTATCTTTGCTGTTATTGTTCTCAGGCTTCCACCCTTTCACACTTAATTTTCATGTGTGACCTTGAATTCTATATGTTAAAAGATTCCAAAGTATGAACTAGTTTATTTGTTTATATTTTAATTAATTCATTCCTTTTAAATACACAGTCGATTTATGAATCATGTTAGGAAATAAAAATCTTACCCAAAGGGAAAAACCAAGGGAGAAGGAAAAACAAAACAAAACAAAACAAAAACAAAAACAACAAAAAAGTGAACATAGTGTGTTGATTTGCATTTGGTTTCTGAAGTTCTTTTTTTTTTTCTGAATGCAAATAGCATTTTCTATCCAAAGTCTATTGGAATTGCCTTGAATCATTGAACAACTGAGAAGAACTAAGTCTTTCTTAATTGATTGTCTCACTTTCTTGCTTTTATTGTGGACAATGTATTCCTGATTCTACTTGTTTCACTTAGCAACAAATTGTATAACTCTTTCAAGACATTTCTAAAACTGACTTGAACATCATTTTTTTACAGAACAGTAACATTTCATTACCTTCATATATCATAACTTGTTTAGTCCTTTCCCAATTGATGGACATCTATTACTTTTCCAATTCTTTGCTACCACAAAAAGAGCTGCTAGAATCATTTTTACACTTTCTGCTCCTTTTCCCATCTTTTATTATTTCCTTGGAACAGACTTAGCAGTGGCATTGCTAATTCAAAAAATATGCACTTTTTGACAGCCATTTAGGAATAGTTTCAAATTGCTCTTCAGAATTGTTGGATCATTTCACAACTCCATCAACAATGTACTAGTATTCTAATTTCCCCACATTCCTGCAAATATTTATCATTTTCCTTTCCTGTCATTTTAGCCAATCTAAGAAATGTGACATGTTATCTCAGGGCTGTTTTAATTTGCATATATAAAATCAATACTGATATAGACCATTTTTCACCATCTTATCCTGGAGATTTTTTGGATTGTTCAATTTTTTTTTTTTTTAAATGAGTCTATTTAAGTAATTTATTTATTTTTGTTAATCTGGGCAATTTGGGTTTTTGTAAATAATCATTCATTTTGAGTTGGGTTGTTTTGATTTGATTGCCCTACCCTTGAGCAAAATAGTTCCTAATCATTGCTTTAATTTCTTTTTCATTGGAGGTAAGTTCATTCTTTTCATTTTTGATGCTTGTGATTTGTTTGTTTTTTCTTCTCTTTTTCAAAGTAAATTAATCAGAGATTGATCTATTTGTTGGTATTTTTTCCCATAAAACCAACTCCTAATTTTAATAGTTCAATGGATTGTTTAGTTTCAGTTTTGCTCATCTCTTCTTTGAGTTTCAGAATTTCTAATTTGGTATTTAATTGGGGGATTTTAATTTGTCCTTTTTCTACTGTTTTAGTTGCATGCCCAATTCATTGATGTCCCCTTTCTCTATTTTATTTACATAGCTATTTAGAGAAACAAAACTTCCCCTAAGAACTGCTTTGGCTGCATCCCACAGGTTTTGGTATTTTGTCATTCTCTTTGATGAAATTATAGATTGTTTCTGTGGTTTTTTGTTTGTACCTCTCATCTTTTTAGAATTACATTACTTAATTTCCAATTGGTTTTTGGACTATCTTTTCCTGGACCTTTATGGAATATATTTTTAATTGTATTGTGGTCTGAATAGGAAGTATTTACTGTTAATGCCTTTATGTATTTGATTGTGAGCTTTTTATACCTAATATTGTACATTTTTGTGTAGGTGTCATGTACTGCCAAGAAAAAGGTATATTCCTTTCTGTTACTATTAATTTTTTTTTACATCTATCATATTGAGATTTTCCAAGACTCTCTCAACTTCCCTACTGTCTTTCTTATTTATCTTGTAGTTAGATTTGTCCCTGAAACATTGGGTTGGGATTAGGAGAATGAGAATTCAAATCTGGCCTCAAGCACTTAACACTTCCTAGCTACATGACTGAAAAGTCACTTAACCTTTAATGCTTTTATTTTATTTTTTTTTCTTAAGCATTTACTTTTTTTCAAATCCCCATACTTAGCAATGCAAGAGAATGATACACCTGAGGAACAATGGTTCTATGACTGGAAAATGCAAGGGGCCCTTGTTGGGAAGGATTAGAGAACAAAGAAAACAATGAAAATATCATGTATTGTAATATTCCACCAGAAAAGCTGAAAACTTCCAATCCTCCCCTAAATAGTTTTGAAGACAGCAACATAAAACAGACATACACACTACACATAAACACATACACACACACACACGCTCGCAAAACTGAAGCTTGGATTAGTCTCTACTCCCATTCACTCACCAAGCAGAACACAACTTCACCATTAAGTTTAATTAGGATTCTTACAAGGTGCTAAGTCACTGGAATGGATATAATTATCTAATTCAGTATGATTGATTTGACCCTACAAGGAGATGTTATGGGCCAGAACTTGAAATAAGATACTGAATGGAATTGAGGAGACAATGGTTAAATCTAATTTAGCATTATTTTAATCCTACAACAAGTAATGTTTTCCTAGTGATGAAATAATTGGTGTGTACTCAGTGGGCAGCATATAAGCAAGAGGCTTTCAGGGCCAAAGAGGACTTTGGGAAAACTTCTTGGGAGATTCAGAGTCAGATTCATTTCCACTTCGATTTCTGGCTGTCTGGAGACATTGGGACAAGAGGTTTCAGGAACCAAGGAGAAAGGAAGGCCTCCAGAAAACTATGTTAGCCCCAAGTGAAAGAGATAAGATTTGGGAAGAGACAATAAAGGATCTGGACTTTAATTCCTGGTTGGATTTGGTGATTATTGGAACTGAACTGAAACTAAGGCTGCCTCCAGAAGCTCCCCAAGAAACCTGCCCCTCAAGAGAAGGATTACATTTTAGAGAAAAGTGAACATTACAAAGAAATAGGCAAAAAAAAAAAAAAAAAAAAAAAAAAAGACCAAACAACAAGAACAATTGACTTTATTATAAAAAAGATCATATTGTGACAAGGAAAACCATAAGTAAAGTTAAAAAAGAAAACAACCACATGGAAACAATTACAAGCAAAACTCCCAAAGAAAGAAATTAAATTTGAAACAAGCCGAATAAGAATTTCTGGGGGAGAAAGAATGAGCACAAAGCTATTTATAAAATCAAATGAGTGGAGAAGAATTCTGAGAACTTCATGGAGTACTTTTGAAAATTAGCATAAATCATTTTAACATAGTTGTTTTATGACTAAAAAGACCCCAGGAATCACTGGAAAACCTGAATTCCAGGGGCAAAAACTTGTCTTGAATAAAATGCAAATACTTCCAAGCCAAATATTCAGAATTAACAAACAAGAAGCTCTAGGGGTAGCTGGAGTTGAGAGATAGATTCAGCCTTAGAAACTTCCATCAAATAGACATTTTTGGTCTGAAAGATGAGTTGGAGTAGATTGAAGGACCTTTCACTGTAAAGGACAGGATGTACAGCTGTGATGACCAGCTATGTCCTGGGATGGACTGCTGCTGTGGGAAGAATGAGGGACCTCAAACTTGCTGAGTGCAGTAATAGATAGTCAGGGATCCTGCTGGCAGGGGACATTTGCGGGAAACCAGACTCTCTAGTTTCAGTTCCAGGAAAGAGAAGACAGCTGTAGTTTGTAGCAGAAGGTTTTTAGAAAGTAAGATCACATATGGGACAGTGAATGGGGCTTAGGATTAGGGAGAAAAGTTTACAGTTGAAACATGGAACAGATTTTGGAAAATAAGAAGAATTTGAGACTTGGGGCAGTATTCCCCTCACCTTGGGAGTAGAATTTGACCATATTAATAGCTACTAATACCAAAATAAAGTGAGCAACCCCCCAAAAAAAAATCCAATCACAGATAGCTACTATGAGAATAGAGAAAATCTGGTTTCATTTTCAGAGGCAGACAAAGGAGCCAAAAAAGCCACTCCTTTTTCATTGAGAACCATCAAATGGTCCCTGAGCACAAAACGTTTCTCAGAAGAACTGTAAAAAAGACTTTAAAAATCAAAGAAGAGTAATATAAGGAAAATTAGAAGAAAGATCAAGAAAGTGATAAAAACAAAATCAATTAACTTAAAATGGAGAATTAAAATTTTAAGGAAGAAAGCATTTTTTTGAAAATTAGAAATAGTCAGAGGAAAGAATAATTTTTTGAGGATATCAAGAAATAATAAAACAAAATCAAGAATTAAAAAAAAAAAAGAATATAGAGCATCTCCTTGGAAAAATCACTAGTCAGGACAATGGATTGAGGAGAAATAAAATAAGAATAATTGGACTGCCTGAAAATATAATAAAAAAAGACACAATATTACAAGAAATATTAAAGGAAAATTCCTCTGAAGTTCTAGAACAAGAATGCACAGAAGAAATAGGGAGAAAAAATTGACCATTTACCACCTGAAAGAAATTGCAGGTGAAATCTTTCAGCAAAACTAGATAAGCTGCACAGCTCTTATGTTAAAAAGAAAATATTGCATGCAATAGCAAGAAGTCATTTAAATATTGTAGAATTACAATATGGATTACATAAAACTTATTAGCTAAAGAACAATTAAGGACTACTAAGTTGTTGTGAAATATGTCAAGGGGTAATTACTATATAACTATAATTTATCCTGCAAAGTTAACTCTAATCTTGATTGGAGGGAAAGTATTTAATGAAATGACTTTTGCGTATTTATAACAGAAACAGTAGAGCTTAAACGAAAGCATGACACATAGGACTTAACAGAACCATAAAGTTAATATTAAGGACCCATTATAAAGGACATTATAAGGTCAAATACTTTAATTCTATCATGTGAATATATTATCAGTGTTCTTTTATAATTGTTACGTGGTTTTGGGTAATTTGAAAGGAAGTCTTGAGCTGAATTTATTATGATAGGGGAGATTCTAAAAATAAAATAAAATAGGGAGAGATAAAAAGAAACAATTGTGTCATACAAATAAGGCAAAAGGGGGAAAATTTTTTTTAAAATGGCTGGTGGGTAGTGCAGAAACCTTTCTCTCATCAGGAATTGACTATAGAGGAAACAGCATATGTATGTACCAAAAATGAGGGTAAAGGATGGGGGTGGGGAAAAAGATATAGGAATGATTCTTGAAGGGTTAAGTAGGTGATATAATAGTAAGGCAAGATAGAAATAAAGCAAAGGAATGGGAACGTGAGGGATATCATGGAGAAAGGTAGTGAGGAAAAAATAGAAAAGAGGAAAATGTCATTTTGGCTTAGAATGTGAATGGGTGGAATTGACCCATAAAATGGAAAATGATAGATTCAAAATTCAATTCAATAATAGTTTTCTTTCAGTAATTACTGTAAAAATTAAATACACAATAACAGGGGTAGTAATCATGATTTTTGGCAAAGTTAAGGCTAAAATAGATTTAACCCAAAAAGAAAGAAAATAGGGAAACTACATTGTATGTCACACATCTTATTCTGTATTGTTTTGGACAATTTAAAATAACTAGACTGTATAAAATACCTGAGAATGTACATTCCAAAATAGAAGTAAGATGCATTTTTGATGCAAATAGCTATAAATAGTTGAAGTAATACTTATTATTCATGAGTAGGATGTCAGTGTATTTTTAAATGATTATTTTGCCTAACTAATCTATTTATCTAATGCCATGCCAATAAAATTTCTAAGTTTTAAAAAAAAAAATAATAAATTAATTAAAAACTGGAAAAAATAATAAATTTTAAAAATTAGCTTAGTTTAAAATATTTAAAAATCATTTAGAAAAACAAAAGGTTAGAAACTTCAAAGAAATAGATTGAAAGGATGTGATGGAAGCAGATTCAGTAATATAAGAGCCTAAAACATATAAAATGAGAGCATTTTTGAAGGAAATAGATAATTTCGATCATTTTCTGTTAATTTTTTTTCCATAAGTAAAAACTAAGCAGCCAAAAAAAGAAGCAATGCAGAAAATTGGGGGAAACATTCATGGGCAATCACTAAGAGAGAAAGTAATTGAGCTAGAATATTGATGTGATCTTGGAAATGATGAGCTGGTTTATTTAGAAAAAAAATAACATGGAAAATCTTGGACTTATGAAGGAAGAGATAATCCACTTTCAGAGAAACAGATGACAAGTTGAAATAAGCATAACACAATTTTTTTTTCACATAAGAGTCGAAGTATATATATGTATGTGTGTATGTTTACAGATTTATATGCATATATATGAGTGTATATATTTTTTGGGAAACTATAAATTATCCATAGAATGAAAAAACAGAAAACCTATAAGATTAAAAGAAGAACTAGAAAACTTTGAAAACAATTTATAGTATTTATTTTATAAATTTTTCTTGCAATGGAAATACATTGCTTTATATTGAATTTCCTCATGTTCCTCTGTGTACATGAAATTATTTTTTCTTTTTCTTATTTTGAATTTAAATATACACCAGATTTCTAAATGAATGGTATAAACAAGTGTAACATATTAAAAAATATTGCTCTAAGACTTCTTAATTTTACAATTAAAAATAATTATCAGCTGAGAAGTTAAGTGCATTGCCCAAGGTCACATAAATTATAATTTGCAGAAATTAAATTATAATCCCAACTTTATATTACAAATCCATCACTATTTTTACCATAGCTTAATTTGTATAGCAACAAGCATTTTCAGTTAGCTGAGTTAAAGTTGAAAGTCATCATCCCTGGGGACCTTCAAAATGAGCATTCAGAATTTCTTGCTTTGGCTTGGAGAGACAAGAAAACCATGTATACTGACTGGTTTAGTAAATATCTTCCTTTGATGTCTGAAGATCAAAACTGTAGTCTTAATATGTCTTGAAGTTTGAGGATTCCAGGATTGAAAATGATTCAAGAGGGCCATATCACATCCGTTTGCTTCAAAATCTGTACTATATTCACTTTAAAAGACAAACAAAAAATTAATAGTGTAGCATAATTAAGTTAGGGTAGGGGATGAAACCTGAATTCACCTAGGGGATCATGATTCCTCTTTTATTTGCCAAGAACCTTTTTCAGGGCAATCTCTTTCCAGAGAGGCTTGGTTGTTTATCAAAATTCTGCTTGAGGTGCCATCCATCTGTCCTGGCAGATATGTGGGTAAAATCATTGGGCCTCCATTAGCATATGTTTTACTTTTTGGATGTTTGTTTATGAGAAAAATTAATGTGGCATGCAACTTGCAATTAGTTTTTACACTGCTAATGACTAGTTCCTATAAAAAGACTTTGACTGAAATATAGCAGGTAATGGCAATAATAAGTTATATAGTTGTTTAATCCCAGAGCAGGGAAATAATCCTCTTAAAGGATATCTTCCCCAGAAGCAGATAGCTATTGCTTCTTTCCTCTGTTCCACTCTTTAATCCTTTAAAGTTCAATCCAAAAACCATTTCCTCCTTTACTCCCACCCCAAGTATAATATCCTGAATATATTAAGTCAATAGTTTTACATCTTTATGCAGTATTTTGATTTGGCCCTGTGATTAGTTAAGTCTCTTTGTAAATAAAAGCATCATGAAGGTAAAGACAATGTCTTATCTAAAGTCTGTATTTCCCTTAGAGAATAGCACAGAGCCTTGCATAGAGTTTCAGTTAATCAATATCTGTCATATTTCATTGAATCAACATACAGTGAATTGATTTAGCCAGAGGATATTTAAATATGAGGCTCATATACTAAATTGGATCTTAAGAAATTAGTCACTTGGGATACTTTTTGTTTATTTGTTTGTTTGTTCCTTGGTCCAGAAGTGTGATTTCATTGGTTTATGGGGCTACTGGTGTAGAATCATCCTTAATTATGCAAATTTGCAACCCAGTCTGTAATTTATGGTCTCAAAGGACTATCTAAAGAATTGAGATGTTAACTAATTTGCTCGTGGCTACTGAGCCATGTCAGAAGCAAAAAGAGAGTTTAGGTTTACTATATATCACACACATACACACACACACACACACACACACACACACACACACACACACACACAGGGGCAGGATCATGAAGAATGTTTCAACATATAGAAAGCTATTCTCAGAAAGAAGAAGAGTTCAAGACCTTGGGCCACTGATCTTACTTTTTAAAGATGCAGGCAGCTCCTAGTTAGAGGAATCTGTTATATGGAATAACTAGCAGGTATGGGAGGTTTATTTGTTTTATTACCTATTTATTTTAAATCAATGACGTCAAAATATACAATTGCCCAGTAGTGGAAATGGTTGATACTGCGAGAAAGTTTAGTGAAATTTTAAGGATCTCAACCCTCGTGAAACTTGTAATCTTATGGAAAAAATAGGCAAGCTTATTTGTTTGAATGTACTTTCAGGACCTGTGTGTAACTACACACACACACACACACACACATATATGCTTTGTTTCCTTCTCCAAGTTTGTGTTTTTATGGACTGTCTTCATAAACAGTATTATCATTATTGTTGTCAATCTGCTATCATTATTGCTCTCAGCAGCAGCAGCATAATTGTTATATTTTTTCTTTTATAATTATATGAATATTCCTGTGATTTCATCAGGATATTGTCACCAAGATCATCCTTACTCATTTTAACTAGGAAATTCCCTAACTTATGCTTCTTAGAGAGTTTACTACTCTAATTTCTAATAATAGTTCCTAGGTATATATTATTTGAGATGTGCAAAACATTTTCAACTTACCATCTTGTTTGGATGCTTAATAACAAAACTCTAGAATGTTATTATGTGATGCTTAATCATATATAACAAAAGATAATGTAAATTATAGGGGATTCTGACAGATATTTGTCCATCATCCTTGTAAATATGATGTCAGATGAGCTCCCCAATAATATACATATGACCACACTCAAATTGCCTCAATTTTCTGAATTATCAATTAAATACCCACCTCCTGCATCTAATTGGACAACAACCTACCTTCTGATCCATTTCCTGTTTCTTGTTTACATAAATATCTCTATTAACCAAAATGATCTTCTCACAACATTATTTTTATTGTTTCACATCACCCCCTGTTTATCAGAATTCCCCTTCTTTTTATTCAATTCTTCAACATACTGCATAATATAATTCAAGATAAAACTTTCCTGTGAAACCCATTCAATCAGATAGCCAATATGACTTTTCTAGCAGTACACAATATCAGGAACAAGAGGATATGAGCCTAGGTCTCTTTTATTGAGTTCATCTATTTATCTACTACAACATCTTGCTTCAGCACTTTGATAAGCATTTTAATGGAAGTCACTTAATCAATATTCATTTATTACGCACTAATTATGTGTCAGACACTATGCTAGTTGTTGGATGCATATAGAAAGGCAAATGGCAATTTTTGCACTCAGAAAGTTTAAATCTAATTGGGGAGACAAGATATGAAGAATTATGTATAGGTAGTCTCTTATTGCCCTATGTAGCACTGGAAAACTTTACATTTTTCTTCTCTCTCTGAATGGGATTTTGCAGAAGGTTGTTGTTTTTCTAAAGCAAGCATGGAATCATGTTTCCTCTCTACTTGTCATTTGAATACATTCCTTAATAAGATTCAGAAGAATCCAAAGAACCCTGAAATCAGGAGATTACAATATTTCTACATTGCATTTCATTGAATGTTTCTTTATACATTGCTAGGTCACACATAATTCAATATTCCAAATGATAGGCATATAATTTTATTTTTAGAATAAATATAGAAATGATAATGTATTTTATTGTTTAATTATGGCTTGTGCAATTTCTGTTCAGAAGAGGCAAATTATATTGTGTAGTGACCTCCCTTTCAGCACCTTTAGGCTTCTTTTGAAATGACTCTGGAAATGTTGTAATTATAGGCTTAACTGTAAGCTTATTAATAGATGCAGATACCCTTTATGAGATTAACTGCTTCCTTCTCTGTTACTTTCAATGAGGTATGTTCCAAAGTAGATTTTGTCTTTCTAAATAGTAATGCTTCAGTACACTGATAAGTGACAATTAATCATAAAATTAATCATAAAATATCATAAAAGGGAGAATGTTTATCTAAAAACCCAATAGCCTACAAATAAGTGGATGAATACAACTTCAATAGAGAGTTACTAATGAAGAAAACGAGGCTCTCAGAAGTGATGTGATATATGCAAAATGCCATATTTAGGCATGATTTTATAACCTTGGTTCCTCTATTTAGTAATGGCAGGTATGAAGTGTAATGAATAAAAATGTTCCACCTAGAGACAGGAATCTCAAAGTTCAAGTTTTTACTTAGACAATTACATGCTGTGTGATCCTAAGCAAATCACTTAGCCCATATGTATACTATTTTCTTCATATGTGAAATGGAGGTAATGACAGTACCCATATCAATAAATTTGTGAAGATTAAATGAATTTCACTCTACCAAGTCAAACCTTTCCAGCTCTAATACTCTGAGTGTCTAGTTGTCAGCACATAAATGAGACTTATTTTTTAAATCTCCTAAATCAAGACATTATTTCATCAATTTACAGATGTAGCCCAAGGATAATAAACAGTAAAATATTAACAAATAAACATTCTTGTTCTAAAATTGCATTAAAGGGGATCAAAAAATATGGAAAGGACTAAGGATAAGAAAGTTATTTCATTAACTTTTATGAGGAAAATTCCTTTTCTCTCCCTGCTTTTACCTTTCCACTAGCTGTGATGTATTTCTCATGCTGCCTTCATATAATGACAAATCTGTATCCCTATCTGACTTAATTATACTTTCCTTTTTTATGATATGGCCATGTTCCCTCTGAAAAATGTTGTTCTCTACCCATGCATCAACTTAAAATTGGTATCTATCTGCAGATGTCTTAGAAGGTCAGACTGGAAGGAAACTAAATAACGAATCCTAGCTAATTGTAAAGCTGCAGGCAAGCTAGTCCTTGGTGTTTGTATGCAGCAAGTTGATTCAGCATTTTGGTGGGTCTTTGCCTGTGTTTTCATTTTTTCATGAAAGATTAGAATATTTCAAAGTGTCCATCTTATCCCACTCCAAAAGAAAACAGCAATAAAGAAAAATAATGTGTTTCTTGCTTCTGATCATTGGTACCATCCCTTCATTTTCTTCTGTGGTGGTAATTGATGTAGTATCTATCTTCTTTCATGTCAAAATAATCTCTGAAGAATATCAGAGAGACTTCTGAATTTGGAATGAGAATATTTTATTTCAGTTCAACAAACATTTGCTTATACTATGTACAATGCACGGGTTCAGATACTATTTGGGTCAAGAGAGATGCTTTATGCTTTATAGCAAAGTGGTCTTGAATAAATGGCTTCATTCCTTAAATCTCAGTTGTCTTGTCTTGAAATTAAGGATAGATATGTTTCCCAATCCAAGCTCCAAAAATTTTTGAAGAATCAAAAGATCATATGGTCCAAGTTATATGGCTATCAAAGTTTATTTGATCAACCCCCCTTATTGTATAATTTAGTATCTAAAGCCCAGCATGCAAAGTCACTTACCCAAGGTCATACAGGAGGAAACTTATACTTTCGATGAACCAACATGGACAAAATGCTGTATCACCATTATTATTTCATAAATATGAATTTAGTAGTTTTGAAATCTCACTATAATTCATATTTCCTATTATCATGGGAGTCTATAAACAAGTTTGATTATTGTTAGATTGAATTTAAATATAGATGATTGGGTAGCTTTAAACCTGGAATGGGGAATTAAAGAATACCAACTTCAAATACTTTAGAGGTATATATGAAGTTCCAGCTAAGTGAGATAATTTTACCAAAGTTATTCAAATAGTTAATGATGGAATCAGGATTCATATGCATGTCTTCTGACTTGAAACCACAATTTAACATGGTATACTTCAACCACTCCACTTCTTCTCTAAGAACTACTTATATTGACTATCCCCTCTCACACTAACTTTCTTTGCCTTCATATCTACAACATTCTTAAAATGCTCTTAGCTCTTTTTCATTCTATGGAAACTCATTGATTTTGTTATACCTTACTCAAGTTTCAGTTGCTCAGCTTCAGACATTACAACTTTCAGAAGATATTTCTCCTCTGATAGGATCAAAACCTATGAGTGATTTCTGACTTGTCCCTCTTCTTTAGCTTCTACATTCTACACATTTTCAAGGTTATTGATTCCATCACTGCAGTGTAATTCATACCTTTCCATTTCTGTATCCTCATTCTTTTATTTCTGCATCCTCATTCTTCTTGTCCTGCACCTGGTCTTTGTCTGCTCTGACATAAATTGTTGCAATATTCTCTTATTTAGATTATTTTCCTTTATTTCTCTCTTCAATCTGATCCTCCTCTCACTCTGCTTCCAATTACTTCTCATCCATTAACATTATCTCATCATTTTGTTTACAAAACTTTAGCTACTCTCAACTGCCTAGAGAATAGAAGGGAGACTCATTAGCCAGGCTTTCAAGGATTTTAATGACCTTTCTTTAGTTTATTTTTCTTCTGATCTTTTATGTTTTGTATGCTGCAGTCAAATTGGTCAACAAAATATTCTTAATTCTGATGATTCATTATTGTTTTCACAATAAAAAAATATGAGAAAAGAGGAGTAGAACAGAGAAAAGGAGAAGGACAGGAGAAATGAGTAATGAAAAGGACAAAGAACCATTGTTGAGTAATTGTTAAAGAGCTCCTTTTAGATTCAGGAAATTTTGGTTTAAATACTATCATTGAAGAATTCTAGATATGAGATCACAAGGCAAGTGATTTAACTCTTAGACAACCAAAGTGAATACTTGTAAGTTTTAAGAAATTGTTGATTTATACTTGGGAAAGAGGATTTCCACTAGCATTTCTCTACATAAAGGAAATCATTCATCAATGCAATTGTAGTTAATTAAATTCAAGACTATCATGTGTCATTATCTAAAATGGGCAAAACATAATGATATGAGATATGTGATTCTGTATTTTGTGCTTTTTGCAAATTACTTGAAGGCAACTACTTTGAAACTCTTTTGCATATAATAGTTACTTAATAATTATGTTTTAAATTTTATTTAATTGATTTAGTAATCACTTGGTGTGAACATAGGGTTTTAGGTAAATTTTTGACATTTTGCTGTGGTGTTGCTTATGGATGTTATCAGGTGAGCTATATATTTGAAATGCTGAATTATCAACACAAACTCAGTGAATGTTGAAGTTATCACTAATGATAGGGTTGTTAGATTCCTGAAAGTTTTCATCTATAGTTATTGTAGCCAACAATTATTCCATTGTGTACATGAAAAAACAGGATTTTCCCTCTGTGTCTCTGTCTCTGCCCCCCCCGCCCCTCTCTCTCTCTCTCTGTCTCTCTGACTGGGTGACTCCTCTCTTTTTCTCTGTCTCTCTGACTCTCTTTCTCACTCAGTTTTCCTCTCTTGCTCTCTTTCTTTCTGTCTCTCCCTCTCTCCAGGTATCTCTCTCTGTCTCTCTGTTTCTATCTGTCTCCCTTTCTTTTTCTCATTATTCTTCTCACTATGCTACTTTTATTTTATTTATTTATTTATTTTTGGTAAGCATACCTGGAATTTGGAAAACCCAAGATCACTTCTGGCCTATGATACTAACAGTTACCTAGTACAAGTAACATTTTTTTCTTTGACTTTATTTCCATATCTGTAAAATGAAAAGAATAATAATACATATCTCACAGGATTATTTTTGCATTAACTGAGAACATATTTGTAAACTGCTTTGCAAACCTTAAAGTGTGATGCAAATGGTTGCTATTATTATACCTGTTTCCAACCCCAAAAGTTGTTAACTCTCCTCCCTCTCTCCCTATTCAACATAATCTCTCATGGTCTTAGAACTGCAATTTCATGTGAAGGATAAGTGGAGCAGAAGGTGAGAACAAATCATTCCCATCAAATGTTCAGAGATGGAATTATAAGATTAGTGGATGAAAAGTATGCAGCGGATGTTATATATTTGGCTTGAAATAAAGAATTTGATGAAGTGGCTCAGGGAGCTTCATGTACAAAATTGGTTCAAATTGCTTGGAAAAATAACACTGTCAAAAGAAGAATTGGCAAGTGGCTGAACAGCTGAAACCAAGAGCTTGTCAGTAACCTGAGGACTTACAAACATCTTAGGATGGTATAGATCTGCAGTAAAAAATCAAAGATGCCCCTAATGTTTACAGACTTTGAGTGCTTTGTGGGACAACAATAGAAATAGAAAGGGAAGATAATGTAAGTTAATTGGTTTTCAACTATTTCTTGTATACTTTTGAGTTGTACTTTGTTATTGTTTTAGAGGCAATCATTTGGTATCTTGGATAGAATGCTGGCCTTGGCTGTCAAAAAACCCTAAGTACAAATGCTTTCTCACCCATATACTTATTGTCTTACACCATGTGGGTCACTTGACACTTCTAATCATTAATTTTTGTTTTTTGTTTATTTGTTGATTTTTTTTTCATTTTTTTTTGTTTCCTTATCTTTATTTTATTTTTATTTTTTTAATTTAATTTTTATTTTATAATTATAACTTTTTTTGACAGTACATATGCATGGGTAATTTTTTACAACATTATCCCTTGCACTTACTTCTATTCAGATTTTTCCCCTTCCTCCCCCAAGCCCCTCCCCCAGATGGCAAGCAGTCTTATACATGTTAAATATATTACAGCATATTCTAGATACAATATATGTGTGTAGAACCGAATTTTTTGTTGTACAGGAAGAATTAGATTCAGAAGGTAAAAATAATAGTTTACACTCATTTCCCAGTGTTACTTTTCTGGATGTAGCTGATTCTGTCCATCATTAATCAATTGGAATTGGATTAGCTCTTCTCTATGTTGAAGATATCCAATTCCATCAGCATACATCCTCGTACAGTATCATTGTTGAAGTGTATAATGATCTTCTGGTTCTGTTCGTTTCACTTAGCATCAGTTGATGTAAGTCTCTCCAAGCCTCTCTGTATTCCTCCTGTTGGTCATTTCTTACAGAACAATAATATTCCATAACATTCATATACCATAATTTGCCTAACCATTCTCCAATTGATGGACATCCATTCATCTTCCAGCTTCTAGCCACTATGAAAAGGGCTGCCACAAACATTTTGGCACATACAGGTCCCTTTCCCTTCTTTAGTATTTCCTTGGGATATAAGCCTAGTAGTAGTATGGCTGGGTCAAAGGGTATGCACATTTTGATAACTTTTTGGGCATAATTCCAGATTACTCTCCAGAATGGTTGGATTCTTTCACAACTCCACCAACAATGCATCAGTGTCCCAGTTTTCCCACAGTAACTCCAACATTCATCGTTATTTGTTCCTGCCATCTTAGCCAATCTGACAGGTGTGTAATGATACCTCAGAGTTGTCTTAATTTGCATTTCTCTAATCAATAGTGATTTGGAACACTCTTTCATATGAGTGGAAATAGTTTTAATTTCATCATCTGAAAATTGTCTGTTCATATCCTTTGACCATTTATCAATTGGAGAATGGCTTGATTTCTTACCAATTAAAGTCAATTCTCTGTATATTTTGGAGATGAGCCCTTTATCAGAACCTTTAACTGTAAAAATGTTTTCCCAATTTGTTACTTCCCTTCTAATCTTGTTTGCATTAGTTTTGTTTGTGCAGAAACTTTTTAATTTGGTGTAATCAAAATTTTCTATTTTGTGATCAATAATGATCTCTAGTTCTCGCTTGGACACAAACTCCTTCCTCCTCCACAAGTCTGAGAGGTAAACCATCCCATGTTCCTCCAATTTATTTATGATTTCATTCTTTATGACTAAATCTTGGACCCATTTTGATCTTATCTTAGTATGTGGTGTTAAATGTGGGTCCAGCCTAGTTTCTGCCATACTAATTTCCAGTTTTCCCAGCAGTTTTTGTCAAATAATGAATTCTTATCCCAAAATTTGGGATCTTTGGGTTTGTCAAACACTAGATTGCTATTTTTATTCACTATCTTGCCCTGTGAACCTAACCTATGCCACTGATCAACTAGTTTATTTCTTAGCCAATACCAAATGGTTTTGGTGACTGTTACTTTATAATATAGCTTTAAATCAGGTACACTTAGACCGCCTTCCTCTGACTTGTTTTTCATTACTTCCCTTGCAATTCTTGACCTTTTATTCTTCCATATGAATTTTGTTGTTATTTTTTCTAGGTCATTAAAATAGTTTCTTGGGAGTCTGATTGTTATAGCACTAAATAAATAGATTAGTTTGGGGAGTATTGTCATCTTTATTATATTCACTCAGCCTATCCAAGAGCACTAAATGTCTTTCCAATTATTTAAATCTGACTTTATTTTTGTGGCAAGTGTTTTGTAATTTTGCTCATATAATTCCTGACTCTCCTTTGGTAGATATAGTCCCAAATATTTTATACTATCGACCATTATTTTGAATGGAATTTCTCTTTGTATCTCTTGCTGTTGGATTGTGTTGGTAATGTATAAAAATGCTGAGGATTTATGTGGATTTATTTTGTATCCTGCAACTTTGCTAAAGTTCTGAATTATTTCTAGTAGCTTTTTAGCAGAGTCTTTGGGGTTCTCTAAGTATACCATCATGTCATCTGCGAAAAGCGATTACTCATGTTTCTTGTGAGGTATAAATGCTGAGGCATATTGTAGTCCCAGGTATTCTATATAATGAAGAGTGTGGATTATGATAAATTAAGCAGTTGGTTTTAACAAGGACTGCCCTCAAAAATAAGGTAAAAATATAATAAAAAATAACAAACAAAACATGTAAATAAAGAATCTAGAGGTCATATAAAAGTAGTGTATCCCTAAACTGATCTTTAGGTTAATTTTATAGTATAGATTCAAGGCACTTCATTGACTCATTTAAATCTACTAGCTAAGTGAAGCCAACCTTCTCTTTTTTCAAAAAGTTTTTGCTATATAGTGTTCCCTCTATACACCTTAGAAACCAACCACTTTGTTGTTCAAAGTTTAGCCTTTTATTTCTTATGTCTTAAAATTGTGATTAGTGAGTTTTTATCATACTTTCTCTGGATTTGGGACTCAAGAAATTTGTAGCTATTCCAGTTATCAGTTAAGTAATGAAATGAATAAAGTAGTAGGTTTAAAGTTAAGTAGACCTAAATTCAAATCCAGCTTCTGATACTAACTGGGTGACCCTAATCAAGTCACTTAACCACAATTCCTTTCAGTTTCTTTACCTATAAATTTGGAATAATAAATAATGCCCCCCCTACTGTATATGAAGGTTAAATGAGTAAAGAATTTATCACATTGCCTGAAAAATAGTGTTGAGTATAGAAATCATGATTCCCTTCATGTTCTCTTCCAGTTTCTATCAAAAACTATTTATCCATTTCTGAATTCCTACACTTTAATAAGTGACCCCTCTAATTTTATTTTACCATAACGTATAACTACAAGCCTTACTTAGCTATCTTCCCACTTATAGATTCATTGAGCTTCAGTCCTTCAATCTCAAACCTTTTTGTAATACACTTTTTTCTAATGTCAGCCCTCATTAAAATGTAAGCTCTTTGAAGACAAGGACTCCTTTACTTGCTTAAATTTTCTTCCTACAAGTTAGCATTGTACCTAATATTTAATAAATACTTGATAAATGTTCAATGTACATGTTTGTCTCTGTAACTACTTCTGTCTTTCTTTTTATGAAGTCAACTAAACATTTATTAAATGCATGTAAATGTACTCTGTGCTACACAATGTCCTGTACACTGGAGATAATATGAAGCAATACAGAAATAACTCTACTAATAGATATGAAATTTGTAATAAAGGTGAGAAAGACATCTTCCATTTAACCAATGTGGGGTAGTTGAAGAAATCCTGGGCATAGAATCAGGAGATTTGTATTCAAAATTCAGAGATTAGCTTTGGAATCCTGTATAAAGCATTTTTTTTTTAATTTTAAAAATATATGCACAGATAATTTGACAATATTGACCCTTGCATAGCCCTGTGTTTCAGATTTTCTTCTCCATCCCTCCATGCCCTCCCCTAGATGGCAAGCTGTAAAGTTCAGATTAGCCTGAGGGCCTCAGGATCAGTCAGAGTCTGGATTAATCAAAGTTCTTGGTCTTTAGGAGGAGAAGTGAAGGAGGCAGGCAAACTGCCACACAACTTGTCAAAGATGTACCCTGGATTCTGGAGTCTGAGTCTCCAGGCTCTCTCCTCCTCCTGCAGCCAAGTGACTCTGACTTCTCTCTTCCAGTCCTCCAATCTTTACCTATGATTATCTCTACCTATGATTATCTCACCACCAAAACATTCAGCAAGCACCAATGGTGAGAAGAGCCATCATATAACCATCTCATCTAAATATATACATAGAGCCATTATCTTACATCGAATAGGTAATTAACCTTAAGTGTTCTGCTGTCTGACTCCAGTATACCTTTTGGAGTTTCAGCCCACTACAGCAAACAATTCAATATATGTTAAGCATGTTAAAATATATGTTAACTCAAATATGTATGAACATATTTATACAATTCTCTTGCTACACAAGAGAAATCAGATGAAAAAAGTAAATGACTAAGAAAACAAAATGCAAGCAAATAATAACAAAAAGAATGACAACATTATGTTGTGACCCACATTCAGTTTCTACGGTCCTTTCTCTGCATGTATATGGCTGTCTTCATTACAAGATCATTGGAACTGGTAGCAATCATCTCATTGTTGAAAAGAGTCATGTTCATCAGAACTGAGTACTGTATAATATTAATTTTTTAATATACAATGATCTTCTAGGTCTGCTTATTTAACTTAGCATCAGTTCACATAAGTCTCTCCAGGCTTCTTCCATAGTAGTTTCCAATTTTCCTATCAATTTTTGTCAGATAATAAGTTCTTATCACAAAAGCTGGGGTCTTTGGGTTTGTCAAACACTAGATTGCCAAAGTTATTGCCTATTTTGTCCTGTGATCCTAACCTAGTCCACTGATCTACTACCCTATTTTAGCTAGTACCAAATGCTTTTGATGAACACTGCTTTATAATATAGTTTGAGGTCTGACACAGCTAGGCCATGTTCATTACCATTTAAAAAAAAATAATTCCCAGATTGTCAGATTGGCTAAGATGACAGGAACAAATAACGATGAATGTTGGAGGGGCTGTGGGAAAACTGGGACACTGATGCATTGTTGGTGGAGTTGTGAAAGAATCCAACCATTCTGGAGAGCAATCTGGAATTATGCCCAAAAAGTTATCAAAATGTGCATACCCTTTGACCCAGCCATACTACTACTGGGCTTATACCCCAAGGAACTACTAGAGAAGGGAAAGGGACCTGTATGTGCCAAAATGTTTGTGGCAGCCCTTTTCATAGTGGCTAGAAGCTGGAAGATGAATGGATGTCCATCAATTGGAGAATGGTTGGGTAAACTATGGTATATGAATGTTATGGAATATTATTGTTCTATAAGAAATGACCAACAGGAGAAATACAGAGAGGCTTGGAGAGACTTACATCAACTGCTGCTGAGTGAAACGAGCAGAACCAGAAGATCATTATACACTTCAACAATGATACTGTATGAGGATGTATGCTGATGGAAGTGGATTTCTTCAACATAGAGAAGAGCTAATCCAATTCCAATTGATTAATGATGGACAGAACCAGCTACATCCAGAAAGGAACACTGGGAAATGAATGTAAACTGTTATTTTTACCTTCTGAATCCAATTCTTCCTGTGCAACAAAAAATTCGGTTCTACACACATATATTGTATCTAGAATATGCTGTAATATATTTAACATATATAAGACTGCTTGCCATCTGGGGGAGGAAGGGAAAAAATCTGAGTAGAAGTAAGTGCAAGGGATAATGTTGTAAAAAATTACCCATGCATATGTACTGTCAAAAAATGTTATAATTATAAAATAAAATGAAAATTAAAAAAAAAACAAAAACAAAAACAAAAACAAAAAAAAATAATTCCCTTGAAATTCTTGAACTTTTGTTCTTCAACATGAACTTTGCTGTTAGGATTCTTACAAGGTGCTAAGTCACTGGAATGGATAGAGACAATAATTATCTAATTTAGCATGGTTCAGTATGATTGATCTGATCCTACAAGGAGATGTTATGGGCCAGAACTTGAAACAAGGTACTGAGTGGAATGGAGGAGACAATGGATAAATCTAATTTAGCACTGATTTAATCCTACAACAAATAATGGTTTCCTAGTGATGGTGTGTACTCAGAGTGCAGCATACAGGCAAGAAGCTCTCAGGGCCAGAGAGGACTTACTTCAGGAGATTCAGAGTGAGGCTTCAGTCAAGGAGATTCACAAATTGATCAAAGGAAGGCAGACAGAGAAGGAGTGACAGGCTGTCCTGTGAGAACATTGAAACCAGGATTCAGAAGGTCTCCAGAAAACTAGCTAAGCCCCAAGCAAAGGAGATAAGATTTGGAAAGAGACAGTAAAGGGTTTGGACTACTGGCTGCATTTGGGATTATTGAACTGAACTGAAACTAAGGCTGCCTCCAGAAGTTCCCCAAAAAAACTGGTTCCAGAGAACCATTACAATTTAGAAAAAAGAACATTACACTTTGACACTATATTTTCCAGATCTGTAAATAATTTCTTGGGAATTTGATTATTATGATATCAAGTAAGTAGATTAATTTGGGTATTATTGTCATTTTATTATATTTGCTTGGCCTACCCATGAGCATTTAATATTTTTCCCGTTGCTTAGATCTGGCTTTATTTGTGTGGAAAGTGTTTTGTAGTTTTGCTCAAATAGTTTATGACTCTCCTTTGGACAGATAGATTCCCAAATATTTTACACTTTTGACAGTTATTTTAAGTGTAATTTCTCTTTGTATCTGTTGCTTTTGGATTTTGTTGATGATGTATAAAAATGGTAAGGATTTATGTGTTTTTATGTGCATTTACTTTGCTAAAGTTATGGATGATTTCTAATAATGTTTAGTTGATTCTTTAGCGTTTTTAAGTATATTATCATATCATATGCAAAGAATTCGCTGCCCTATTAGTGCCTAGCTGCTGCCCTCCCCCCCCAATCTGTAGAGGAAGCCCATTAATACCATCCAGCCCCAGCCCCTGCAAAATAGACCAATTGTTTCTATTGTCAATTTGTTTTCTTCCATTCCCGCTCCGACAAAATGAACTAACTACAGCTTCTGTATGGCGAGAGAACAGAGTTCAAATACTGAGGAGACTAAAAACAGACTGTCCCCAGAGGAATCCCCTAAGGGGGATATGAGCAGCTCCTTAATACAAAATAATTTCATAGAGGAAATCAAAAAGGCTCTCACAAGAGAGCTAGAAGAGAAATGGGAAAAGGAAAGGGAAGCTTGTCAAGAGAGCCTGGAGAAGTCATTACACACATTTAAAGACAGAGTGGATAAAGAAATCAAATCATTGAGAAAGAAAATTAGTGAATTGGAAAAGGTAAAGAACTCCAAGGAAAACAGGATTAGTGAGCTGGAAAAAGAAAACAGGTCTCTAAAAAATAAAATGGATAAAATGGAAAAAAATTCCATAGAAGATAAAAACTCAATTGGACAATTACAAAAAGATATGAAAAAAGGGAGTGAAGAAAATACATCATTGAAAATTACACTCAAACAAGTAGAAGTGAATAAATCAAGGAGAAACCAAGAAGTAGTCAAGCAAAACCAGAAAAATGAAACAATTGAAAAGAATGTCAAGTGCCTTATTAGAAAGACAACGGACCTGGAAAACAGATCCAGGAGAGATAATTTGAGAATAATCAGACTCCATGAAAAATGTGAGGAAAAAAAGAGCGTGGACACTATTTTTGAGGAAATTATCAAAGAGAACTGCCCAGACATTTTGGAAACAGAGGGTAAAATAGACATTGAAAAAATTCATCAAACACCTACTGAAAGGGACCCTAAAATCAAAACACCAAGAAATATAGTGGCCAAGTTCAAGGACCATCAGACAAAGGAAAAAATATGGAAGCTGCTAGAAAAAAGCAATTCAGATATACAGGAGCCACAATAAGGATAATCCAGGATCTAGCAGTGTCCACATTAAAAGAACTAAGGGCCTGGAACATGATATTCCAAAAGTTTAAGGAACGTGGTATGCAGCCAAGAATAACTTACCCAGAAAAAAATGAGCATCGTTTTCCAGGGAAGAAGATGGACATTTAACGAAATAAATGAATTCCATTTATTCTTGATGAAAAAAACCAGACCTACATAAAATGTTTGATCTTCAAATACAGAACTCAAGAGATTTCTTTTTTTTTTTTTTTTTTTTTTTAATTATATATATATATATATATATATATATTTTATAATATTATCCCTTGTATTCATTTTTCCAATTTACCCCCCTCCCTCTATTCCCTCCCCCCGACGACAGGCAATACCATACATTTTACATGTGTTACAATATAGTCTAGGTACAATACATGTGTGCGAATATCACTTTCTTGTTGCACAATAAACATTAGAATCCGAAGGTACATGCAACCTGGGCAGACAGATATTAGTGCTAACAATTTTCATTCCCCTCCCAGTGTTTCTTCTCTGGGTGCAGCTACCTCTGTCCATTATTGATCAACTGGAAGTGAGTTGGATCTTCTTTATGTTGAAGATTTCCACTTCCATCAGAATACATCCTCATACAGCATTGTTGTTGAAGTGTACAGTGATCTTCTGGTTCTGCTCATTTCACTCAGCATCAGTTGATTTAAGTCTCTCCAGGCCTCTCTATATTCCTCCTGCTGGTCATTTCTTACCGAGCAATAATATTCCATAACCTTCATATACCACAATTTACCCAACCATTCTCCAACTGATGGACATCCATTCATCCTCCAGTTTCTAGCTACAACAAAAAGAGCTGCCACAAACATTTTGGCACATATATGTCTCTTTCCGCTCTTTAGTATTTCTTTGGGATATAATCCAAGTAGTAGCGCTGCTGGGTCAAAGGGTATGCACAGTTTGATAACTTTTTGGGCATAATTCCAGATTGCTCTCCAGAATGGCTGGATTCTTTCACAACTCCACCAGCAATGTATTAGTGTCCCAATTTCCCCACATCCCCTCCAACATTTGTCATTATTTGTTCCTGTCATCTTAGCCAATCTGACAGGTGTGTAGTGGTATCTCAGAGTGGTCTTAATTTGCATTTCTCTGATCAGTAGTGATTTGGAACACTCTTTCATGTGAGTGGATATAGTTTCAATTTCTTCCTCTGAGAATTGTCTGTTCATATCCTTTGACCATTTATCAATTGGAGAATGGTTCGGTTTCTTATAAATTAGGGTCAGTTCTCTATATATTTTGGAAATGAGACCTTTGTCAGAACCTTTGTTTTTAAAAATATTTTCCCAATTTGTTACTTCCCTTCTAATCTTGTTTGCATTAGTATTATTTGTACAGAAACTTTTTAGTTTGATGTAATCAAAATCTTCTATTTTGTGATCAATAATGATCTTTAGTTCTCCTCTGGTCATAAATTCCTTCCTCCTCCACAAGTCTGAGAGGTAGATTATCCTCTGTTCCTCTAATCTATTTATTATCTCCCTCTTTATGCCTAAATCATGGACCCATTTTGATCTTATCTTGGTATATGGTGTTAAGTGTGGATCCATATCTAATTTCTGCCATACTAATTTCCAGTTTTCCCAACAGTTTTTTCCGAATAATGAATTTTTATCCCTAATGTTGGAATCTTTGGGTTTGTCAAAGATTAGATTGCTATAGATGTATCCTTTTTTGTCCTTTGTATCTAATCTGTTCCACTGATCTACCGGTCTATTTCGTAGCCAATACCAAATGGTTTTGGTGACTGCTGCTATATAATATAGCTTTAGATCAGGTACACTTAGACCACCTTCCTCTGAGTTTTTTTTCATTAGTTCCCTTGCAATTCTTGACCTTTTATTCTTCCATATGAATTTTGTTGTTATTTTTTCTAGGTCATTAAAATAGTTTCTTGGGAGTCTGATTGGTATAGCACTAAATAAATAGATTAGTTTGGGGAGTATTGTCATCTTTATTATATTCGCTCGGCCTATCCAAGAGCACTGAATGTCTTTCCAATTATTTAAATCTGACTTTATTTTTGTGGCAAGTGTTTTGTAATTTTTCTCATATAATTCCTGACTTTTCTTTGGTAGATGGATTCCCAAATATTTTATACTCTCAACATTTGTTTGGAATGGAATTTCTCTTTGTATCTCTTGCTGTTGCATTTTGTTAGTGATATATAAAAATGCCGAGGATTTATGTGGATTTATTTTGTATCCTGCCACTTTGCTGAAATTTTGAATTATTTCTAGTAGCTTTTTAGCAGAGTCTTTGGGGTTCTCTAAGTATACCATCATGTCATCTGCAAAAAGTGATAGTTTGATTTCCTCATTTCCTACTCTAATTCCTTGAATCTCTTTCTCAGCTCTTATTGCCGAGGCTAGCGTTTCTAGTACTATATTGAATAGTAATGGTGATAGTGGGCAACCTTGTTTCACTCCTGATCTTACTGGGAAAGGTTGCAGTTTATTTCTATTGCATATTATGCTTACTGACGGTCTTAAATATATACTCCTGATTATTCTAAGGAATAATCCATTTATTCCTATACTCTCAAGAGTTTTTAGTAGGAATGGATGTTGGATTTTGTCAAATGCTTTTTCTGCATCTATTGAGATGATCATATGGTTCTTATTAATTTGATTATTAATATGGTCAATTATATTAATAGTTTTCCTAATATTAAACCAGCCCTGCATTCCTGGAATAAATCCTACTTGATCATAGTGTATTATCTTGGAGATGATTTTCTGAAGTCTTTTTGCTAATATCTTATTTAAGATTTTAGCATCAATATTCATTAAGGAGATTGGTCTATAATTTTCTTTCTCAGTTTTCGATCTACCAGGTTTAGGTATCAGTACCATGTCTGTGTCATAAAAGGAGTTTGGTAGGACTCCTTCATCCCCTATTTTTTCAAATAATTTATATAACATTGGGGCTAATTGTTCTTTAAATGTTTGGTAGAATTCACATGTGAATCCATCTGGCCCTGGGGATTTTTTCCTGGGGAGTTGATTAATAGCTTGTTCTATTTCTTTTTCTGAAATGGGACTATTTAAGCAATTTATCTCCTCCTCTGTTAATCTAGGGAGCCTATATTTTTGGAGAAAGTCATCCATTTCACTTAAGTTATCAAATTTATTGGCATAAAGTTGGGCAAAGTAACTCCTTATTATTTCTCTAATTTCCTCTTCATTGGTGGAAAGATCCCCCTTTTCATTTGTAAGACTATCAATTTGATTTTCCTCTTTCTTTTTTTTGATCAAATTTACCAAAGGTTTATCTATTTTATTGGCTTTTTCATAAAACCAACTCTTGGTTTTATTTATTAATTCAATAGTTTTTTTACTTTCAATTTTATTGATTTCTCCTTTTAATTTTTGTATTTCGAGTTTAATTTTTGGTTGGGGGTTTATAATTTGGTCTTTTTCTAGCCTTTTAAGTTGTAAGCCCAATTCGTTAATCTTCTCTTTCTCAATTTTCTTCAAATAAGCCTCTAAAGATATAAAATTTCCCCTTATTACTGCTTTAGCTGCATCCCAAAGATTTTGATATGATGTCTCATCATTATCATTATCTTGGGTGAAATTGTTAATTGTTTCTATAATTTGCTCTTTCACCCAGTCATTCTTTAAGATGAGATTATTCAGTTTCCAATTACTTTTTGGTCTATTTACCCCTAACTTTTTACTGAATGTAGCTTTTATTGCATTGTGATCTGAGAAGAAGGCATTTATTATTTCTGCCTTCCTACATTTAATTTTGAGATCTTTATGTCCTAATATATGGTCAATTTTTGTATAGGATCCATGAACTGCTGAGAAGAAAGTATATTCCTTCCTATTGCCATTCAGTTTTCTCCAAAGGTCTATCATACCTAGTTTTTCTAATGTTCTATTTACTTTTTTAATTTCTTTCTTGTTTGTTTTGTGGTTTGATTTGTCTAAATCTGAGAGTGCAAGGTTGAGATCTCCCACTATTATAGTTTTACTGTCTATTTCTTCTTGCAGTTCTCTTAACTTTTCCTTTAGAAAGTTAGATGCTATACCACTTGGTGCATATATGTTTAGTATTGATATGGCTTCATTATTTATGCTACCTTTCAGCAGGATATAGTTTCCTTCCTTATCTTTTTTAAGGAGATCTACTTCTGCTTTTGCTTGATCTGAGATAAGGATAGCTACCCCTGCTTTTTTGGCTTTACCTGAAGCATAATAAGCTCTGTTCCAACCTTTTACCTTTACTCTGTATGTATCTCCCTGCTTTAAGTGTGTTTCCTGTAGACAACATATTGTAGGGTTCTGCTTTTTGATCCAATCTGCTATCCGTCTCCGTTTGATGGGATCGTTCATCCCATTTACATTTACAGTTAAAATTACTAATTCTGTATTTCCTGCCATCGTATTATCCCCAGATTATACTTTTTTCCCTTGACCCCCCTGATCCCCCTCCCCGATATTTAATTTACAGACCCCCCTTGTGACGCGCAACCCTCCCTCTTTTTTTTTTTTTTTTTTAGGATCCCTCCCCCCTCCCTCCAAGTCCCTTCACTTATTCTCCTTTTCCTTTCCCCTTTTCCTCTCCCCCCTTTTAATGAGGTGAGAGAAAATTCTCTGAAAAACAAATATGTTAATTATTTACTCTTTGAGCCTCTTCTGATGAGAGTAAGATTCACACAATGATTCTCCCCCTCACTAAGTTCCCTCAGATATGGTGTATTTTCTATGTCTCTTCCTGGGATGTAGTTTCCCTCTTTTTATCACTCCTTCCCCTTTTTCTGAACCGACCTCCTTCCCTTTACCACACCCCCCTTTTTTTCTTTTATATCAGTAAAATCAAATTATCCTTGAGTACTTTTTATATACCCACAACAGAGTTACAGTTCTCAAGGGTTCTGTGTACCTTTTTCTGTTTCTCTTCAGTCTTGTGGATGTAGATCAAATTTTTTGTTTAAGTCTGGTTTTTTTCTTAGAAACATATAGAATTCCTCTGTTTCATTGAATGACCATCTTCTTCCATGGAAAAAGATGCTAAACTTAGCTGGGTAGTTCATTCTTGGTTGCAGTCCTTGATCTTTTGCCTTTCGGAATATCAGGTTCCAGGCCCTTCTATCTTTTAATGTGGAGGCAGCCAGATCTTGGGTGACCCTTATTGTGGCACCTTGGTATTTAAATTGTTTTTTTCTAGCTGCTTGCAGGATTTTCTCCTTTGTGTGGTAATTCTGCAGCTTAGCCACAATATTCCGTGGTGTTCTTTTTTTAGGGTCTATTTCAGAAGGAGTTCGATGAATTCTTTCCACATCTACTTTCCCTTCTGTTTCTATTATCTCTGGACAGTTCTCTTTGATAATTTCCTGTAAAATAGAATCTAGGCTCTTTTTTGGTCATAGTTTTCTGGAAGTCCAATAATCCGCAGATTATCTCTCCTAGATCTATTTTCCAGGTCTATAGATTTTCCCAGTAAGTATTTGACGTTGTTCTCCAGCTTCTCATTTTTTTTGTTTTGTTTGACTGATTCTTGGGTTCTCTGTGAATCATTCATTTCTATTTGTTCCATCCTGACTTTTAAGGAGTTATTTTCTTCTTTCACAGTTTTTAGTTCTTTTTGTAAATGCCCAATTTCGTTTTTAAATGAATTATTTTGCTCTATTGAGTTTTTTTCCATTTCCCTAATTTTTTTTTTTTGAGAATTATTTTCTTTTTCCAATTCAGAAATTCTATTTTCTTGAGACTTTTTTATCTTTTCCAATTCAGATATCCTACTTTCCTGTGTTTTTTTAACCTTTTCTAATTCACTAATTTTGTTTCCCTGCATCTCCTGTGAATTCTTTATTTTTTCCAACTCCAATTTCAGGACATTGTTATTCTCTATCATAACATCCCTTTCCTTGCCCCATTTTTCTTCGATCTCCCTCAATTTCTTAAGAGCTTCTTCTAGGAGAGAGTTATGTGATGGGGGGCAGGAATCGTTCCCCTTTAGGTTGTTATCTGATTCTCTGCTGTCAACTTCCTCGGGGTTGGACACCCGCTCTTTCTCTGTATAGAAGGAATCTATGGTTTTTCTAGCTTTTTTGCTCATACTTAAAAAAAATCTTTTGGGGTCTGTCTCTGGGGTAGGAAATTATTTACTTCTTTACCAGCTTCCTCCCAGACCGGATGGATGCAGCGGCTCCTGAGCCTGAGCTAAGAGAGAGCTCTGGGAGAGAGTTCCCCACCCTCTCCCTGGGAGTGCCTCAGAGGTGATTAGCACTGCTGTGCTTTGAGGGCGTAGAATAGTGAAGACTGCAGGAAGCCCAGGCTATGTGTCCGGGTGGGGAGTGGGTGTCTGCAGCAGGTGACGTAAGAAGCCCCTGCGCTCAAACTGGAAGTGTCTGCCAGAAACCGCGGTCCCTAGTTCAAAGGTTCCGCTTCTCTGGGACTTCCTGGAGCTGAGTTCCACTCCCTCCAGCTAAGTTAGGCAGTGTGTGTTGCCTTGGGCCGTATCCACCCACTTGTCAGTCTCTTAACTATTCTCAGGAGGTAGCTGAGGCCACACCCCCTGGTGCCTGAGTCACCCCCAGGGTCCAGGGAAAATCTAATCTGAGTTTTAAAATATTTTGGCTTTCTCTTCTGAACTGCTAAATAATTAGCAGAGAAGAGCTAACAGCCTGTGCCAGATTCCTTTACCTCAGTGGCTTCTCTGATCCCAGAGCCCCTCCCAGCGCAATGGGCGCAGTGTGCCCCTACCCCACCGTCTGTGCTGGTCTTTCTTATTCCTCCCCTGAGAACTGACCTTTCCTGTTGAAACTCCAGATTCTCTTCAGCTGGTAAGTCGTGCTTCCAGTCCTTGTGGTATCTATCAGTCCTGAGCTAATTTTGAGACTTAATTTATCTAATTGGTTGTGAGGGAGTGAGGACGTTCACTGAGTCGTGTGTTTCCTCTCCGCCATCTTGGCTCCGCCCCCAAGAGATTTCTAAAAAGGTAAAAAGAAATCTTGAGAACTATACTTCTGTTATAAAAAATTGTAAACAACATATGTATAATATGTCCTGGAAACTAGAGGTGGAAAGGAAATTATATCATAAAAAAGGGTAAAGTGGTGGTACTATATCTCATGAAGAGGCAAAGGTAAACTATTATATCTGAGAGAAAGAAAGGTGGGGGATGAACATAGTGTGTATCAATAGACATATTCGATTTATGGTGAGACTTCTTCCACTACATTGAAAAGCAGGAGGGAAGGAGTAAGCGAAGGAGAAGGGAATACAGAAATTGTGAGGAAAAGGGGTAAAATAAGGGAAGTAACTTTAAGGTAGGGGACAGATACTAAAAAGGGAGGGCTGTGAAAAGCAAGTGGTGTTCACAAGTTTAATACTGGGTAGAGGGGTAAGAGGGAAGGAAAGGAGAAAAGCATAAGCAGGGGTTAACAGGATGGCAAGCAATATAGAATTAGTCATTCTAACCATAAATGTGAATGGGGTAAACTCCCTCATAAAGAGGAAGCAGTTAACAGATTGGATTAAAAGTCACAATCCTACTATATGTTGTTTACAGGAAACACACCTGAAACAGGATGATACATTGAAACTAAAAGTGAAAAGGTGGAGCAGAATCTACTATGCTTCAGGCAAAACCAAAAAAGCAGGAGTAGCCATTCTCAGATCAAGCAAAAACAAAAATTGATCTAATTAAAAGAGATAAGGAAGGGCATTATATCCTGCTAAAGGGTAGCACCAATAATGAAGCAGTATCAATATTAAACATATATGCACCAAGTGGTGCAGCATCTAAATTCTTAAAAGAGAAATTAAGAGAGCTGCAAGAGGAAATAGATAGCAAAACTATAATAGCGGGAGATCTCAACCTTGCACTATCAGAATTCGATAAATCAAACCACAAAATAAATAAGAAAAAAGTCAAAGAGGTAAATAGAATACTAGAAAAGTTTGATATGATAGATCTTTGGCGAAAACTAAATGGAGACAGAAAGGAGTATACTTTCTTCTCAGCAGTTCATGGAACCTATACAAAAATTGATCATATACTAGGGCATAAAAACCTCAAAATTAAATGTAGTAAGGCAGAAATAGTAAATGCATCCTTTTCAGACCACAATGCAATTAAAATTATATTTAATAAAAATCCAGGGGAAAATAGACCAAAAATAATTGGAAACTAAATAATCTTACACTAAAGAATGACTGGGTAAAACAGCAAATCATAGACATAATTAATAACTTCACCCAAGAAAATAACAATAATGAGACATCATACCAAAATGTGTGGGATACAGCCAAAGCAGTAATAAGGGGAAGTTTTATATCTCTACAGGCCTACTTGCATAAAATAGAGAAAGAGAGGGCCAATGAATTGGGCTTACAACTAAAATTACTTGAAAAGGAACAAATTAAAAACCTCCAGACAAACACAAAACTTGAAATTCAAAAAATAAAAGGTGAAATTAATTGATAGTTTCAATAGACATATTGAATTAATTAATAAAACTAAGAGTTAGTTCTATGAAAAAACCAACAAAATAGACAAACCCTTAGTAAACCTGATTAAAAAAAGGAAAGAGAAAAAGCAAATTTTTAGTCTTGAAAATGAAAAGGGAGAACTCACCACTAATGAAGAGGAAATTAGAAAAATAGTTAGGAGCTACTTTGCTCAACTTTATGCCAATAAATTTTATAACTAAAATGAAATGGAAGAATACCTTCAAAAATATAGCTTGCCCAGATTAACAGAGGAAGAAGTAAGTAGTCTAAATAGTCCCATCTCAGAAAAAGAAATAGAACAAGCTATTAACCAACTTCCTAAGAAAAAAATCCCCAGGACCAGATGGATTTACATGTGAATTCTACCAAACATTTAAAGAACAACTAACTCCAATGCTATGTAAACTATTTGAAAAAATAGGGATTGAAGGAGTCCTACCAAATTCCTTTTATGACACAGACATGGTACTGATACCTAAACCAGGTAGATCGAAAACTGAGAAAGAAAACTATAGACCAATTTCCTTAATGAATATTGATGCTAAAATCTTAAATAAGATATTAGCAAAAAGACTTCAGAAAATCATCCCCAGGATAATACACTATGACCAAGTGGGATTTATACCAGGAATGCAGGGCTGGTTTAATATTAGGAAAACTATTAGTATTATTGACCATATGAATAATCAAATTAATAAAAAAAAATATGATCATCTCAATAGATGCAGAAAAAGCATTTGATAAAATCCAACATCCATTCCTACTAAAAATGCTTGAGAGTATAGGAATAAATGGATTATTCCTTAAAATAATAATGAGCATATATTTAAAACCTTCAGTAAACATCATATGTAATGGCGATAAACTAGAACCTTTCCCTGTAAGATCAGGAGTGAAACAAGGTTGCCCACAATCACCATTACTATTCAATATAGTACTAGAAACTCTAGCCTCGGCAATAAGAGCCGAGAAAGAGATTCAAGGAATTAGAGTAGGAAATGAGGAAATCAAACTATCCCTCTTTGCAGATGACATGAGAGAACCCCAAAGACTCTGCTAAAAAGCTATTAGAAATAAATCAGAATTTTAGCAAAGTTGCAGGATATAAAATAAATCCACATAAATCCTCAGCATTTTTATACATTACCTACACAATCCAACAGTAAGAGATACAAAGAGAAATTCCATTCAAAATAATGGTTGATAGTATAAAATATTTGGGAATATATCTACCAAAGGAGAATCAGGAATTATATATGCAAAATTATGAAACAATTGCCACAAAAAATAAAGCCAGATTTAAATAATTGGAAAGATATTCAGTGCTCTTGGATAGGCCGAGCGAATATAATAAAGATGACAATAGTCCCTAAACTAATGTGTTTATTTAGTGCTATACCAATCAGACTCCCAAAAAACTATTTTAATGACCGAGAAAAAATAACAACAGAATTCATATGGAACAACAAAAGGTCGAGAATTTCAAGGGAAGTAATGAAAAAAAAATAAATGAAGGTGTTCTAGCTGTACCTGATCTAGAACTATATTATAAAGCAACAGCCACCAAAACCATTTGGTATTGGCTAAGAAATAGACTAGTTGATCAGTGGCATAGGTTAAGTTCACAGGGCAAGATAGTGAATAAAAATAGCAATCTAATCTTTGACAAACCCAAAGATCCCAAATTTTGGGATAAGAATTCATTATTTGACAAAAACTGCTGGGAAAACTGGAAATTAGTATGGCAGAAACTAGGCATGGACCCACATTTAACACCACATACTAAGATAAGATCAAAATGGGTCCAGGATTTAGGCATAAAGAACGAAATCAAAAATAAATTGGAGGAACATGGGGTGGTTTACCTCTCAGACTTGTGGAGGAGGAAGAATTTTGTGTCCAAGGGAGAACTAGAGACCATTATTGATCACAAAATAGAAAATTTTGATTACACCAAATTTGTTTTTGCACAAACAAAACTAATACATACAAGAGTAGAAGGGAAGTAACAAATTGGGAAAACATTTTTACAGTTAAAGGTTCTGATAAAGGCCTCATCTCCAAAATATACAGAGAATTGACTTTAATTTATAAGAAATCAAGCCATTCTCCAATTGATAAATGGTCAAAGGATATGAACAGACAATTTTCAGTTGATGAAATTAAAACTATTTCGACTCATATGAAAGAGTTTTCCAAATCACTATTGATCAGAGAAATGCAAATTAAGACAACTCTGAGATATCATTACACACCTGTCAGATTGGCTAAGATGACAGGAGCTAATAGCGATGAATGTTGGAGGTGCTGTGAGAAAACTGAGACACTGATGCATTGTTGGTGGAGTTGTGAAAGAATCCAACCATTCTGGAGAGCAATCTGGAATTATACCCAAAAAGGTATCAAAATGTGCATACCCTTTGACCCAGCACTGTTACTACTGGGCTTATATCCCAACGAAATACTAAAGAAGGGAAAGGGACCTGTATGTGCCAAAATGTTCGTGACAGCCCTTTTCATAGTGGCTCGAAACTGGAAAATGAATAGATGTCCATCAACTGGAGAATGGTTGGGTAAATTATGGTATATGAATATTATGGAATATTATTGTTCTGTAAGAAATGACCAACAGGAGGAATACAGAGAAGCTTGGAGAGACTTATATCAACTGATGCTGAGTGAAACGAGCAGAACTAGAGGATCATTTTACACTACAACTGTATGAGGATGTATTCTGATGGAAGTGGATATCTTCAACATAGAGAAGAGGTAATACAATTCCAATTGATTAATGATGGACAGAATCAGCTACATCCAGAAAAGGAACACTGGGAAATGAGTATAAACTGTGAGCATTGTTTTTTTTTTTGTTGTTGTTGTTTGTTTGTTTGTTTGTTTTTTTGTTTGTTTTTGTTTTGTTTTGTTTTTGTTTTTTTTCTCTTCCAAGATTATTTTTACCTTGTGAATAGAATCCTTCCTTTGCAACAACAAAAAGAACAAAATTCCATTCTGCACATATATATTGTACCTAGGATATACTGTAAGATATTTAATATGTATGGGAATGCCTGCCATCTAGGGGAAGGGGTGGAGGGAAGGAGGGGAAAAACTAAGAACATAAGGGAGTACAAGGGATTATTTAAAAAAAAATAATACCTATGCATATATACTGTCAAAGAAAATGTTATAATTATAAAAAAAATAATTAAAAAAAACAAAATAAAAAAATTCATAAAATAATAAAAAATTTTTCTTCTTTCCTTTTTGTAATCAAATTAACTAAAGGTTTATCTTTTTGATGTTTTTTCATAAAACAAACTCTTAAGTTTTATTTATTAATTCAATAATTTTCTTGTTTTCAATTTTATTAATCTATTCTATTATTTTCAGAATTTCAAATCTGATATTTAATTGAGGCTTTTTGTTTGTTCTTTTTATAGCTTTTTTAGTTGTGAGCCCAATTCCTTGATCTTATCTTTCTCTATTTTGTGCAAATAAGCATCTAGAGATATAAAATTTCCCCTAATAACTCCTTTGGCTGCATCCCACAAATTTCAGTAGCTATCTCTTTATTGTCATTCTCTTGGATGAAATTATTGATTGTGTCTGTGATTTACTATTTCATCCATTCATTCTTTAGGATTAGATTTTTCATTTCCAATTAACTTTTTGTCTTTTTTTTTTTCCTGGCCTTATATTGCATGTCATTTTTATTGCATCATGATCTAAAAATGTATTTAACATTTTTGCCTTTCTGCAATTGATTTTGAGGTTTTTATGCCACCATACATGGAAAAATTTTGTATAAGTTCCATGAACCACTGAGAAAAAAAATAAACTCCTTTCTCTCTCCATTTAATTTTCTCCAAAGATGTATCATACCTAACAATTTTAAAATTCTGTTTTTTAACTTCTTATTTATTGTGTGATTAGATTTATCTAGTTATGAGAAATCAAGGTTAAGATACCCACTAGTATTGTTTTGCTTTCTCTTTCTTCTTGTATCTCTCTTAACTTCTCCTCAAAGAATTTTGATGCTATACCACTTGGTGAATATATGTTTAGTATTAATATTGCTTCATTATTTATAGCAACCTTTAGTAAAATATTGTTTCCTTTCTTATCTCTTTTAATTAAATCTATCTTTGCTTTTACTTGCTCTGATATCAGGATTACTATCCCTGCTCTTTTAACTTCATCTGAGGCATAATTAGTTATGCTCCAGCCCTTTCCTTTACTCTGTATGTATCACTCTGCTTTAGATATTGTTCTTGTAAACAAAATCAAAAGGTAAAATAACCATTGAAATCATTTACCAATTACTTCCTGGAAGAGACCACAAATATAACCCCCAAGGAAAATGGTGGCTAAATTTCAAAACTAATTTACCCAGGAAAAGATATTGCAAGCAGCCAGACAGAAACAATTTAAATATTAAGGAGCCACAATTAGAACTACCCAGGACCTAGTAGATTACACCCTAAAGGATCAAAGGGCTTGGAATCTGATATTCTGAAAAGCAAATAAATTTGGATTACAACCAAGAATAAGATATGTAGCTAAAATGAGCATTAATCTTTAAGAGAAAAAAAGGTGGATGTCAATGAAATGTAAAATTGTTAAACAGTCTGTGGTGCCTGAACATAACTGAGCATCAGTGGATTATAAGAAACAATAAACATTATCAGTAAAGAAACATGGAAGTGGCATTGGGAAACTTGAATAAACAGATGCAAAATTGAAATAAATGAATTCAGGAGGGGAAAAAAAGCACATATATGCATAATACCTATAAAATGTAAATATAAAGGACAATAAGCACAAATTAAAATATTGCAAAATTCTATAGAACAAACTTAACTTTAATAGGATATGAGAATAAAAAAATCCCCCTTTGCTCATTTTCAGAGTTTGGAATGATTGATTTGGAACATTATATCTAATATAATGGATGCCTTATACTTTTGTTAATAGTTGAGATGAATTATCCTCTATTTTCATTTTCTTTCATGTTTCATTTGTTTGCAGTTTATATATTTTGTACAGTTTTGCAAATGGTGGCAAGTGGATGGAATAAATAGTTGGCAAAGGAATGTGAAGCTATTTTATGTAATCATAGAAGTCTTTCCAAGAAAAAGGAATCCTTTTATCTAGGCTTGGAAGAATGGACAAGTTTTAGCTAAAGAGTAAGAATAGACAAGTGCTCAGAAACACTAAGACCAAAAAGGGAATATGTTCTAGAGCCATTATCTAATTCTTGACTTTGTACTATGTAAGGTGAGAGATTAAAACAAACATGAGAGTAGAGGTTATGTAATTATCATTTTATTCCAAGTATTCAACATAATTACACACAAATATTTATATATGAATATGTGTGTGTGTGTGTGTGTGTGTGTGTGTGTGTGTGTGTGTGTATATTCAGAGCAGAGAGGTGGGAGAAAATATGAGTTGGTTTGTAAGGAATTAGTAAATCCTAATTTTGACATTCATTGCACATATGACCCATGGTCACTCCACCTTTCTGTGGTATGCTTTTTTCTTTCTTATTTTCATCTGTAAAATGAAGCATTTGCCCAACATAATCTCAGAGTTGTTCTAGCTCCTAATTTATGATCCTTTGATTTTGAAATTGTCTTTGACTATAATATCTACTTTTCTTAGCTGTTTCCTTAAAATGTTACATAACAATAAAATTTGGTATTTTTAGAGAAAAGTATAGTTCTGTGAATGATGAAATAGCAGGGGAAATATTTGTCAGAATTTGTCAGAAAGATATCTCTGAGAAGATGTATTGCTTACTAGAAAATGATCACAGTAGTCCCAATTCAGAAGACTTGCCTTGAATTGTTTTAGCCAAATAAATATTAAAAGCCTCAACAATCATTAAATTAGTAAATTTTATATGAAACAATACAAAATTAATTTCATGCTAGCAGCCAAGAGACTGCATCCCTAAAATCACTTAAGATAGTAATGAATTCTTGTGGATTTTTGAGGTACTTCATCCAATATAATTGTTATTTAGCGTATGGATTTTCCAGATTTATTTTAAATTATATCATTATGATTAAATGTCCCACATCTGTTGAAATCAAAGAAAGTTAACTCTATCAGAGAGTTTATATCTCTTAATTCCTCCCATTAAACCATATCCACTACTTTCCCCATAGGTCTATAAATGTCAAAATTACTTCTAAAAAGTGGAATTTTATGCTGTAAGGGTAAGGGAATATAATGTTTAATAATGCCCCTCAGCATTCTTGTAATTTCCTTCCATGAGTAACAGAGCCATTCCCAAGCCATATGGTCATAGATTCTCTCTTCATTAAGGACATTCCAAAGTGAACACTAGTATATTCTTTTCATGCTGTGGGTAATTTGGCAAGATGCAGAATTTTGTAATTTTTTTTTGTTTGTTTAGCATTAACTTAGATGTTGATGTTGCTTGAAAAATGAACTGCTCAAAATCCACGTCTTGAGTATAGATTTTCTCTAAATTTGAGCTTATTTCCTATTTAGATCAGATCATTAGGTCTTGTAAGTTATCATTCAAATAATTTGTATATTCTTGTGCCAGGTGGCTGCTGCCAGAAAAATTTAGACCCTTTATGTCCCTTAACATGCAAAGTCTTACCTTCAAGTTCTCTGATCAGTGGGGAACTGCAGAACATGAATCTGGAGGAATGAGAGATAATTGTGGGCTTTGTACCTCAGGAGTAACTCTTATTCCAACACTAGGACATGGACCATTGCAAGAGTATTCATCCTGATCACTTCTTTCCCTCATTACAATAATTATATATCCTTTAAATTTCTGTCTTCTCCATTATCTCTTGCTTGACTATTCTACATTTGAAATTCATTCTTCTTTCTATGGATTCATGTTCATCTTAATGGCTGTACAAAATCAAATGTAGATATTATCACATATATTCTATATGTGATCTTATTCCATAAGTGCAGTCATCTATGAAGTCATGTATTCATGTACCTATTTAGGCATACATGAATAGAAAGAATAAAATATGTATGGAAACAACCATTTATGTCTATATATATATATATATATATATATATATATATATATATATGCTGTATTTGTATGCTACACACACATGGTTTTGCAACTGTATGTATATTATATATAGTGTGTTTAAATATATGAATGTTTGTATACATATTTATATATGATATATACTAATGATTACCTAATCATTTAAACATAAACAAAGTTTGCTTCTAGGTTGAATGCTCATGCGTGAATGAAATTCTGGTTCATTAATGAAAAAAATCATATATATATGTTATATATTTATTTATAACATATATATATATATATATTATAATATATGTCATTATAATATTGACTAAAGAGCTAAAGTTGAGATTACAAGACAACAACAATAACAAGTACCACAACACGTTTTAATATTTTTGTTGGCTTCTTTTGAGTACAGAAGATGTCTCTGAGTGGCCATACTAGAAAGGGGCAATAGACATTATCTTCCACCTAGTTGTCATGTATATCTGAATTCAATCATCTATATATGTTTCCTTTATTTACTTTAGTGATTATGGCTGAATGCATTTTTAACAAGAGAATAAGAAGGAGACACATTTTAGGAAATATATCAAAGTCATCAGAGCAGTCTTTCACAAGAAATATGTGTCAGTATTAATATCATCCTAGACATATGATGTACCAGCAAGAAAAGTAGCTGAGTGACCTGGTTGACTTAGTTCAACAGAAGATAATCTGTCAGATAAGCCCCACTACAATGGTGTCTTTGTATGCACACACTACAAAGCCAGTTCAACTGTGCAAGAAAAAATTTACCCTTAATAAAACTTGCTGGGGTTGCCAGTTTGGGGAGAAAGACCTCACAAGGAACATGAGAAACTTCTTGAAAAAGATAGATGTAAGAAAATGAAAGTCTGAATGAAACTGTAGTAAAAAATTAAAAACAAAAACTTACCAAATTTGACATCTCATTTCCTTCTTGATATTCTCCTTTCCATTGGCTTCAGAAACAAATTATCTCGCTACTTCTCTTTATAACACTTTATTTATCTTCTTTGATTGCTTTTATTTCATTCTCAAAGTTTTCTAGATTGTTTCCCAATGATTGATCCTACTATTTCATCTTTTCTCACTTTATAACTTCTCTCTAAGAAATCTCATTCATTGTCCTGTTTTCAACTGCCACATCTATGCTGGAGATAATGAAAAAACGTATTTCTAATCACTGTTTTATTTTGAACTGCAAGCATGAGTTTCAAATCATCTACAATGCATGATCACCAGAAGGTTTCATTGGATCATTTAAATAAGAATTTATTTAATCCTATCTCCTGAAATACCACAGAGCTGATCCTCCACAGTTCTTCACTTTTTGTTGCATAGTACTTACTTTAAATTTCCAGTAAACTGTTCTAAGTTCCATCTACTTTACAGGTCAGAATATTCTCCAATTCCTAGGTCATAGGCCAGTACTGATATAATCATATTTAATAGCCAAAGAATATACTTATTTCACAAAACACATTAATAGCATTAAATAACATAATTACACGCATAACAAAATATTGATATAATTAAGCAATATAATCAACAATACAATTATATTAAATTAATACAATAAAATAACAATAGAATATTTCATATTTAACATATATCATTTTCAACAAATGCATACACACTCAAACACACAAACACAGAACCAGCAAAGAATCTACATGTAAGTATGTTTGATTACTAGAAGCCAAAAATAACATATAGACGTTTTATGACCTTTGTGGTCTATTTAGCTAAAGTTTTTATAGTGAAACATCTGCCCCACTCAAAATAACTTCTGATTGGATTTCAGTCTTGATCTCTTGCAGCTGCTTTTGGAGGACTTTAAGATTTCCATGGAAGATAAAATCAACCAATAATGATTTTTTAAAATACAGAGGCCTTTTTATTTCTAGAACTTTTTTACCCTCAGGAAATGAATCTTGTAGATGACATTTATACATTTGTGAATTTGGTAAAATACTTAACCTCCCTGATTTTCACACTAACACTACACATCTCAAAGATCTGCTATGAGAATGGCCTGAGATGGGGGGAGCTAAATGGTACAGTGGATAGATCACTGGCCCTAGTCAGAAGGATTGAAGTTCAAATCCAGCCTCAGCCACTTAAGGCATGCCAAGTGTGTGACCCTGGGCAATTCAATTAACCCCAAATGCCTCATCCAAACAAAAAAATACAGAGAAAATCCATATTGCTTTTTTTTTTTTCTTTTTCTTTTTTTTTTTTTTTCCCCATGCTCATTCTTTTTGACTCCTCTGCAATATTGACCAATCCTTCTCTCTTCTTCTCAGGTTTTCTGTGTTTTATCTAGGTTCTCCTCACATTTCCCTAATATTTTTTTTTTCTCAACTGTCTTATAAATTATACATACGAGTTCTCTAAACTTGATGTCCAACCAAAAGTTCTTTATTGATCGCTCTTCTTTTTTCTCATAGTCTCAATTACTTTCTTCTTTCTTATGGAATCAACCATGATATTTATGAATATATAGCCAGCCTCACCTCTCTTCAACCACAGGTATTAATTTCTTTAGAACTATTTCTTAATTGCTACAAGCTGACCTATAGATATGCCTAACTCAATATGCCTAACTCTATTAAATTTAAAACACAATCCTTCCAAAGTTTAGGGCACAACAATCACTCAGATTTTCAAACTTAAGTCACTTTTATCCCATCAACTATTTTTATACTCTTACCTAATCCATATCCAAGTCGTGTTGCTTTCATCTCCATGGCATGTTTCTCATTTGTCTATATGTTTATATTCACTTAGCCATTATACCAATTGTATAATACCTCATCATCTCTTATAACAATTCTTGAAATACTTTTAATTGTTTTAATAAAACTTTTTATTTTCAAAACATATGGACAGATAATTTTTCATCATTGACCCTTTGCATAGCTTTGTGTTCCTTCACTCTACCCCCTCTCCTAGATGGCAAGCAATACAATATATGTTATACATGTAAAAATATATGTTAAATACAATATATGTAAACATTTTCATAAAACCATCTTGTTGCTTAAGAAAAATCAGATCAGAGAAGAAAGAAAATGAGTAAGAACAAAATGAAAGTGAACAACAACAAAGAGTGAGAATCTTCTAATCCACATTCAGTTCCCACAGCCCTTTCTCTGGGTGTAGAAGACCCTTTTCATCACAAGATCATTGGAACTAGCCTCAATCATTTCATCATTGTTGGAAAGAGTCACACCCATCAGAATTGATCATCAAATAATATTGTTGTTGATGTGTACAATGATCTCCTGGTTCTGTTTATTTCACTTAGCATCTGTTCATGTAAGTCTCTCCAGGCCTCTCTAAAATCATTCTGCTGATCATTTCTTATAGAACAATAATATTCCATAACATTCATATATCATTACTTAGTCAACCATTCTCCAACTGATGGGTATCCATTCAGTTTCCAGTTGCTTGCCACTATTAAAAGGGCTCACACAAATATTTTTCTTGCAATACTTTTTAATTATTCTCCAGTCTCTTCTCTTAATCAATTCCCAAATTTCTTAGGAAGATCACTGACAGATATGTTAGGGATTGGCTAGAAAAAAGAGTGATTCAAAACATAGAGAATAAACAATTAATTTTTGAAAGCAAAGATTTGACCAATGTTATTCCAGCTCAGTAAACTTCACTATTCTCTCCCCCACCCCTTACTTTGGGGATTAAATACAAAGTCTAATCTCTTCTGTTTGCCATTTAAAGTTCTTCCCAATTTGATTCTAATACTATCTCTCCTGCTTAATGGTAAATTTTCCCCCTTATAGAATTATCAACATAAACAGACTTTTCTTTTTCTCTATCTTTTAGATCTATCTAACATTCCATCCACTGGTTCTTTAGTTTTATGTACATTATCCCCTATATTCAGAACACATTCCTTAATCTCTTCCATTGGAAGTTTCCTTTGAAGCTTGCCACAAATATTACTTTTTTTTTTTTTTTTTAAATTCAATTGCTATTTTCTCTCTAGTCAAACTATTGTCTACTTATTCTGTTATAGTTAAACATATGTTGTCTTCCATAATAGAATATAAGTTCTTAGATAGTACAGACTTTTAACTTGAATGTGGATCTCTAACACCTAGAAAATATCTGGGCCATCATTCTTTCCACAATACATGTCCACTGTTTGGTTGTTTGATAATTTTAAGATACCTAGTACATAAGTTAGTTTTTGTACCAGAAGATAACCTTTTCATAAACAAATCTACAATTAAGCTTTATATGTACCTTTTTTAAAAGACATTTAATATTTAGATGTTTAATAGTAAAACAAACCACTTTACATATATGAAGCTTTATTTCCTTATTTTTCAAGTGGATGCAATGTTTTTTATGCCAACATGATGAATAGGTCTTCTTTGGGGGAAAAGTTAATTGTCAGTTGTAATGGCCTTTGAAAGCAAACAACATGGTATGATAACTTTGAGAACTAGTCAGAAGGCTTAGATGCAAACCCTGTGCTTGGTATGTTTTGATTGTGTAATACTGGGAAAACAACTTAACCTCTCAGTTTTCTAGGCAGCTCTCTAAGCCAAAAGTTGAAAAAGAAATGTCAACCTATAAAGCTAGTAGAGTCCTTTTAGCAGAAGATCCTGATTTGAATAAATTCAAGGAATCAATAACAACTCTTTTTTCTTAAATCCACTTGTCAAATGAGAGCTCTTGGTTCAATTCAGTGGGATGCAGAGTTAGATTGATGAGAATCCTATGAAATAACATATGTAAAGCACTTTAAATAACCTAAAGAGATGTATAAATCTTTGCTATCATAAGGAGGAGTAGTAATAGTAGTAGCAGCAGCAGCGGTGGTGATGTGGTGGTAGTCACTGTGGGCTTAAGTTTTCTCCTCTAATGACTAATTTTGTCAAGGCAGTCTCCAATGTTACTTTCAAGTTTTATGTTTTTAATCCTAACTTTGATCCAAAATAGGCTGATGATCATGGTCAATGGATCTAAATGCCTCAAATTATTTTCATGCATTTGATAAAGTCATCATTTGACCAAGTGGCATTACATATCCTTGATTAATAAAAATATGTAGGAGTTAAGTATTTGCTATCTCTGAGAAGACTCAGCATTTATTTTATCATGTATGTTTCTCCTTTTTCAGTTCCACATTAACTCTAGCTTTTTAGATAGTTCTGAGCATTTGCTCATACCCTCATAATCACAGACAAGGCATGGTGGCAAGAAATACAAGTTTGTTTTTTAATTTTAATATAGCTTTTTTTTTCTGATACTAGATAGATTTTACCACATAATTATTTAAGGAGTTAGAACAATGATTGTCAACAGCAATATATACATTATGCCCTTTGGATATGAATTCCAATGTCTTATAATAATGTGCTGAAAGGTAGAGATTGATTTTAACTTTTATTTACCTCTAGGATCAGTGAGTATGTGATGAATAGCACTCCTTTTTAGCTTTTACAGTCCTGTTGCTGCATATTTACCCTGGAGGATACTCCCAAGCCTCAATTTACAATGCTGAAAAGTTATAAGCTTCATCACAGGAAAAGGAGGTACACTTTTAAATATGTGTCCATTGTCTCCTTATATTTCTCCAAAGAACAGAACAAGACACACACACACACACACACACACACACACACACACACACACAGATGTGTTATAACTTTTTATTTCCAACCCATACAACGTTTTATGATTTCTTATTAGATTATGTCATATAACTTTTAAGTTTGTATTCAAAATTCTTCATTTTTCCATTTGCTACTTATCTCTGATTATTTTTCAAAATGGTTTTAAAATGGAGAAAAGAGTTCCAGTTAGGCTATTTATTCATTTCTGTTTTTGAGATTGTTCCATCCATGTGGTAGCATAACACACAATGGATTCTCCCAGAATCAAGTTATTGTTGTCTACCACACATTTGTCTCCATCTTATGTGATATGGGCATATTCCAAAGCTGAATTATGTTTGCTATCTGAAGACCTTGGCCAAATCTGGTATCAATTTCATCCATAAAATGAAAGCATTGTAATAGTTGATCTTTTCTCTTCTAGATTTCTAATTCCAAATTCATGGATGGAGACAGTATATTTGAATAGAAATGGTCAATATATCTGGCATCATGGGGCATTGTTTTAGTTTTGATTGCACTATGGACTAGTAGTATTTTGAGCATTTCACTCATTAATGAAATGAAAATAATAATTGCAACACAGGGATGCTGGGAATATTGAATTAGTTCTATAAGTTAAAATATTTTTGAAAGTAAAAAAAAAATTGGCCAAATGCTGGGGAAATAGAAGCTGTCTTGCTGCAATTATCAAACAACACTGTTTTTATAAGCTGCTGCAACTTCCATTTTGCTTAATCTATCTAAAATCTATTTTGTTTAAGTCATAACTTATTTGAAGAAGTCTTCCTTCATTGATTTCAGTCAATAATGATATGGATACATTCTCCAAAATATTGTATATTTTATTAAATGTAATTTGCCAGTGAGTAGCTGATTATTTATTGGCATTTGATGTATCCAACCTGATGATCATTCTTTCATTTCCATGTTTTTACACAAATCTTTTTTTCCACCATGATAGAAACATACTGTCTAAATTTTGCTGTGCCTTTCATTCTCTTGCTACATTCAAACCATAGCTGGGGTACCATATGTTCAATGATCTTAATTTTATATTCTACCCTTCCTATTGGAATAATTTCCCATTATTTTGCATATGCTATACAAATATATATCCGTGTAAATGTTACACACATACACAGCCTTTTTTCAGACCTTTATGACCTTTTACTTAGTCAACAGATGTTCTAGTCTCTCTTAACTCTAATTCAGCCTCTGTATAATTGCCATTTTTTTTCAGTTTGCTTTGTTTTGTTTTGCTTTTCCCCTCTCACACTGTAAATTTCAAAAATTTATTAGCTCTAGAAAGAAATATAAATTATTCTACATGTACTTTAAATACAGCCTCTCTTCCTTAGATTCTTTCTTTATTTTTGAATGGTAAAATTAGATAGAAAAATTTCCTTGAGGAGTAGAATTAGAAACCAATTTGTAAAAAAGATGAAGAACAGATATAGTTTCATATATATATATATATATATATATACATATATTTGGTATAGGGAATAGAGAATTAGACTTAGTCAGAAACATACTGTTTCTGACACTTAATAACCATGTGAACCTTTGCAAGTTGTCTAATATTGAGAGCCTCAGCTTCTTCAAACATAAAAAAATGAAAACAGAAGTGTTCTATGGATCAGATAAAACTCCAGATGTTAATCACTTTGGATGACTTAAAACACTATTTAATTATGTTTTATCAAGTTTTAAAATAATAATTGCATGATGAAGTATCTTATAAAATATAGATGACTGTGACATGTTGACAATAATAAAATAATAATACAATTTTTTTTTTATCTGAAAAGCATCTCAAAAGTTAATTAATCCAAACTCCTCACTTTACAAATGGGGAATGTTACACCCTGAGCAATTAAGATTTATTTTCAGAACAAATGAAAAATCTAGAGTTTAAAATCATTTTTTATTTCTGATAAGATGACACATTGAGAGGAATGCAGAACCATTTTTTTAATCTTGAAAAATCTAATCATTGAATAGTCCAATCAACAAAGATTGAAGATGAGAGAGAGAATGCTGAAGAATATAAGTACTCAGAGAACATGAGATAATTCTAATTGAGGGGAAGGGGCAAATTCTTGTGTCAAAATACATATGAGAACAGTTCTTACATATAGACTGGAAAAAAAGGGAGCCACAATATGTGGATATGTAAAATAGTATGACTTCTGGAAAAAATGAATGAGGGAATTAATTTATTAAAGAGTTACAGAAATTATGGTTATATTGTGTGTTTGAGAAAGATTTGAAAGCTAAGTGAGGAAAAATGAAGTGATTATTGGTTAATTTTAGAAGACCCAATTGAGATTAAATAACATGAACAACTTAGATTATATAAAATAAAGTGTGTGTTGTTTGAACAGATGTAACAGAGCTAAAATTAGAAGATTAGTAATAGGAAAAATCTTTCACATAAAACTTCTCTAATAAAGTTCTAATTCCCAAGATGTATAGGAAACAGATACAAAGTTTTAAAACAAAGAGCTATTCCTCCTTAAACAAATAGTTAAAGAATAGGAAAGGGCTGTTTTCAAAAGGAAAAAGCCAAGTTACTAATTGTCAAGTAAAAAAAAAGATCTAATTTGCTAATATTCAAAGAAATTCATGTTAAAGAATTTTGAGGGTCCAATCAATATTCATCAGAGTAATAAATATGCAAAAAGAGAAAATGACAAATGTTGGAAAGGCTGAAAAAATATATATATAGTTGCACATTCCCAAGTAGAGCTGGCAATTGCTACACATACTTTGAAAAATAATTTAGAACTATGCCTGGGATGTGATCCCTTTGCTTATATCCTTTGAACCCTCTATATCACTATTAGTTATATGCACCAAATCAGAGAGTGGAAAAAAAGTTTCTACATATCTCATCAATACATAACCAAACTGAACTCAATATAGCCCCTACTCCAAAATCTCTCTCTTTCCAGCTAATTTCCTTATTTACTGTGAAGGATACCACAATATTCCCAGACAACTGGAGTACAAACTTAGATGTCATCCTTCAATTCCCCATTCTTTTTCAACCCTTATGAGCCAATAAATATTTAATACTTGTCATTTCAATCTATACCTCATGTTTTATATACTGCTCTCTTTCTTTTCTCATCTGATAGTTCCTACTTCCTAGAGCAAATGCTCATCACTTCATGCATGAACTATTCTAATAGTCTTTTGGTTGATCTATTTATCTCAGGTCTCTTCCTGATCTAGTTCTTCCTCCATTCAATGTCAAATTGCTTTTTTTTTTAAAGTAATAGTCTGAATTTATTACTTAATTTCAGTAATTTCCTATTGTCTTCAAGATTTCAATATGACATGTTATGGTTACTTTACAAAGCCCTCCATAACTAATTTAGCTTTCCATTTTTCTGAAATCTTACCTCCTCCCTCCCACCTTTGCCACAAAGTCATCTACAATCTAGCCGCACTAATTTACTAATTTACTTGTTTTATTTATACAGTAATTATCAAACTCTGAAGATTTTTATTGACAGTCTGCTAAGCTTAGAACTCCTTATTTCACATTGCCACTTCCTAGCCTCCCTGGCTTCTTTGGATTGTAAACTAAAGTCCACTTTTATGAAAAAACAAACAAACAAACAAAAAACCTTCCTATTTACCTTTAACATAGTATGAATTATATGAGAAATCTGGATTAAAATCTGATTAATTGGTAATTGTCAGAACACCTACCTATCTCAATCAAAATATTCTGACACTAGTTTCAAATAAATGAAAGAAAAAAAAAGCATGGGTTAAATTTGTGGAAATTATGCAAATCAAATTGTGGAGGTTGAAAAAGGAGACTAAAAGTTTGGTGTTACAGGCTGCTATTACACTGTGTTTCAAAAGAATTTGCTGGCTTGAACCCATGTACAAGTCCAGAGGCAAAGTTTATTGTAATTGTAACACTGATTGAAGTAGACTAAGAACCAAAAGGATTTGCAAAGAACAAGAAGCAAGTAAACAAATTTATTGTAAAATACAAAGAGATCCAGTTCTTCAGGTCACTGATATGCTAATTTTATGTACTTCAATGTATTGGTATATACTTCAGTATTGAATTTTATGATTTGTTTGCTTTTTCCTGATTGTACTCCTATCTCTCTGAACCTCTATATTAATCATCCTCACTGATTGTGATCTATTTTGCTCTCCCAAATGTGAATATATATTAAATGCATGTCCTGTATTTTTTTTTTCTATCAATGTGTTCCAATGTCATTGAATTATAGGAGTTCCCATAAAATTGTGTTTTGCAGAGCAAACAACCTTAGGATCAAGAATGTATGGTTCTCTGAATATGTTTAGTAGTATGAGTAATAGGTATCAATAAATGGTATAAAACGGACCCAGAGTTTGTTTGTTATATCTTTTGGAAGAATGAGTAAAGAAGAGGAAAAAATTGAAACTTATGCCTCAGGAAACATGATGATTATTAATATGCAGCAATATTAAATTCATTAATGATATTTAGTAAAGATTAGTATAAAAGAAAGCTTCAGGAAAATATACTACTCAATTAGAAGGAAATGAAAATGACATTTACATAGAAATAAGTGAAATATATAAATGTATTATACCCAGAACTTTAGTAGTCAAAATAAATATTTCCCTGAACTGGTAGTAAGAAAACAAATTTATACTTTTAGAAATAATAATAATAATTTAAACTATATATTTAATTCTAGAAAAATAAATTAGTACATACAAAATTAAAATCCAGTCATAGAATAATAAATTACAGAAGAGATTAGAACTAGATATAAATAGAAAAGACATTAAATTAAATGGGCACTTTTTAATTTAAAAATAATTCATTATTACATAGAACAAAAAAAATGAATTTTTAACCACAGATCAATATAATTGGAAAAGTATAGTTAAAATAGACATGGCACAAAATTAAAAACAAACAGACATAGAGAGAGAAATAGAGACAGAAAAAAATAGAAATAGACAGTCAAAGACACAGAGAGAAAGAAATAAAGAAAAAGAAAGTATAAAATACACAGATAAAGATTAAAAACATTAAATTAAGCTTGAGGAACTTGGGATAGATGGATGTTGTAGACCTCTAGATGTAAGTAAAATCAATCACTGATAAATAGTACTGACACAAATAAGGAGGGAGGTAATCAGTGATAAAAAATAAATAAATTAATTAATTAAGAGGAGGGAAGCAAAAGTCAAATGATGTTAAATTTTGGATGGCTTGAACTATTCAATAAAATTGAAAATAGTATAGAAAAGGATAAAATAATAAAATTCAATACATTTTACTGTAAAATTCACATATATAAATAAACACATACAGAATTTTAAAAAAAATCAAGGTTTAGAACAAACTTCTATATGAACTGTCTCTATCAAAATGTAATGTATTAAATTTAAAAATAATGAGATACAAGGTGATTTGACCTGCTAAGTGGTTATTATCAGATGGAAACATTTTGGTATTCTTGATAGCAAAGATTATATCACAGATATGACAATTACTATATATGACTGACGTTAAAAAATGGTCATGAGATATAATGAGTGAATGAATTGGAATTCCATAGTATTTGATGGAATATCAATATTTTTCCTAGATATTTTTACTTACTAGCACAGATGGATTAGCAAATTATCAAATTTACAAAAAGTTACATAATTTACAATGTTAGAGTTTTTACAATTTTATAATATTTTTATTTGTAATCAGTGGCAGGGATTAAACTATATAGAAGAAAATTTAAATTCACATATAGAACTTTTGGAGTAGAAGAAAGATCTGGGGTATGGGATATAGTTATGCATAGATTGAAACACTTATTTCGTGAGTGGGAGGGATTTTTTTGTTCATTTTTGCAATCAAAACATCTTTCTATATTCAGATTCCCTCTTATCCAATCTTAAATTTCTAAAACATAGCAAGATTAAAGTACTAGATTTTTCATATAGACTGCCAATCATCAGCTTCACAGTGGTGAAAACTCCCTATAAACAAAAGTTCTTTCTGTTGAGATTCACTACTATAAAAATGCTGATTAAAAATTCAGTCAAGTTTCAAGGTTACATGAAAATCTGAGGCCATAATATTAACTTGACCACTAGTATTTATGACTGAATGACTGAGTAGCAATTGGAAAGTTGAAGTTTTAACATGAGAAAATATGGAAAGCTTAAGAATTCAAAATCGAATAAGGGATTGAAAGATTTTTATGAGAAACAATATGATATTATGATTAAACGAAGAAACTTGTAATAAAAAAGACTGAAATTTCAATTTTGCCTCTGACACTACTTATCTATAACCTGATTTAAGTTACTTAAAGTCTCAGTGCCTTCAAGAAATTCTATGTCATAAATTACTGACTGATTCTATACAACATGTGTGTTTTGTTATCAAATTACAAATAAAATTTCTGATCAAGTTGTTTTTCCATTATTTCAAATAGGACCAATGACATCATGAGAAATATCTTTTGTGTATGAACCAGATTTTAGTGAGACAGAATTGCACAAAGTCATCAATCTCACTGATTCTTTCAGAGCCATTAAATTATAGTTGCAAGATAAAGTCAGGATGTAAAACAATAACCTGGGGTTCAATGGATGACAAAGGTAGAGGGTACTCTAAAAAATGCCAGAATCTAACAAGATCTGGCTATACCCACCCAAAACCCAAAATGTCTCAGCACAGACCACAGCACAGCTGTGCAGCTGCATTCTCCAGCACAGGTGAGGCAGTTACAAATCTGTGTGGCAGGAGAGCACACCCCAGGGCAGCCTCTAATCTGCACAGTGGGGGACTCGGCCTGGGGCAATAGAACTTCCACAGTGCAGCTATGCTTCCCTGGGCAGAGACACTTCTGGTTGGTGGGGAGCTATTCACTAGTCAAATGCTAATACCCACAGCAGGATTTGGCTTGGGGTAGTGACACTTTCACTGCTAAGCCTCTAGTCCCAGGGCAGTCAGTAATCCACACAACAGGGTTCTTCACTGGGCACTTCTGCAGCTCAGCTTATGCTAACTAGTCTTGAGTCACTTCTTATTGGGAATTATTTCCCAGAGCATCCTGTACCTCCAAGCTCTTTGCAGCTCATTTGCAGAACAAGTTCTGTCCATATATCTATCCCTGCTCTGAAGAGGAAGCTGGTAACCTACTTGAGCTGAAGGCAGACTCTACAGGCTTTAAAAAATGAATAAAAAAATCAAAAGGATGATGGATAGCTTCTATACAGAAAAATAGCAGGTTTCCAACCCTGAGGTAGTGACTAATAGCAAACAGTCTCCAGACAGTACCCTAAAGGGGAGGATGTAACCTGGCCCCCATCACAAAAATCTCTTCTAGAAGAAACTATTAAACATGTTAAAATAGAGCTAGAAGAAAACTATGGAAATGAAAGAAAAGGTATGCAAGAGAGTAACTTTCAGTACTTCCTGAAATGTGAATTGGAAAAGGTAAAGAACTCCCAAGAAAGTAGGATTTGTGAATTGGAAAAAGAAAAAAAATCACTAAAACAAACAACAACAACAACAACGACAGACAACAACAACAACAACAACAACAACAACAACAAAAAGAGAATTAGTGAAATAAAAAAAAAATCCGTAGAGCAGAACAACTCATTTAAAAACTCAATTGGATATATACAAAAATAAGTTTAAAAAAAAGCTAATGAAGAAAATAACTCATTAAAAATCAAAACTGAACAAATAGAAATGAATGATTCATTGAGACATCAAGAATCAGTCAAGCAAAACCAAAAAAAAAAAAAAACATGAAAAATTAGAAAAAAAATATTAAATATTTACTTGGGAAATCAACAAACCTGGAAAATAGATTTGGGAGAGAGAATCTGAGGATTATTGGACTTCCCCAAAATTATGATGAAAAAAAAGAGTCTAGATACTATGTTACAGGAAATCATCAAAGAGAACTGCCCAGATGTAATACAATCAGAAAGTAAAATAGGCATTGAATGAATTTATCAAACATCTTCTGAAAAAGACCCTAAAATAAAAACTCCAAGGAATATTGTGGCCAAATTTCAGAACTATCAGACTAAGGAAAAAAATATTACAAGCACCCAGAAGAAAAAACAAAAACAATTCAAATACCGAGGTGCCAAAATAAGGATCACTCAAGATCTACCTGACTCCACATTAAAGGATCGAAGTGCCTGGAATCTGATATTCTGAAAGGCAAAACAACTTGGAATGCAGTCAAGAATAAACTACCCTCTAAGCTTCTTCCATGGAAGAAGATGGACATTTAATGAAACAAATGAATTCCATTTGTTTTTAAGGAAAAGGATCTAAAGAAAAAAAAAAAAATGATCTCCAACCATAGGATACAAGAGAAGAAAAAGGTAAAAGGAACTCTTGAGAACTGAATTTCTATTGTGGATATACAAAAAGACTATATGTATAATTTTATGTTACTGATATAACATTAAAAAGGGAAATACAAATGGAAAAGGGATAGTGTCAGAAAAAGGGAAAAGGGGAGATGAAAATAGGGAAACTAGATTCCACAAACAGGCAAAGGAAACCTATCATATCTGAGGGAATTTAGAGAAGGGGAAGAGGATTGTCTGAATCTTACTTTCATCAAAGTTGGCACAAAGAGAAAATAATTGACATATTTGTTTTGCAGAGAATCTTCTCTCACCTCATTAAAAAGTGGGAGAGGAAGAGGGAAAAAGAAAAGAATAATAAGGGAAGGGTACAAGAAAGGGGAAGGGATTCAAAGGGAGGAGGTAGGGATCCTAAAGAGGAAGAACTGTGTGATGCAAGTGAGGCCCATAAGTTTAATACTGGGAAAGGGAGTAAGGGGGAGGCAAGAAAAAGAAAAGCATAATTTGGGGATAATAAGATGGCAGGAAATACATAATTAATTATTTTAACCATAAATGTGAATGGGATGAACTCCCCCAAAAAGTGGAGGCAGATAGCAGACTGAAACAAAAGTCAGAACCCTACAATATGTTGTTTACAAGAAACACATTTAAAGCAGGGAGATACATACAGAGTAAAGGTAAAAGGCTGAAGCAGAATCCATTATGCTTCAGGCAAAGTAAAAAAAAAGCAGAGGTAACCATCCTTATCTTAGATCAAGCAAAAGCAAAAATTGATCTAATTAAAAGAGATAAGGAAGGAAACTATATCTTGCTAAAGGGTCCCATGAATAATGAAGCAATATTAATACTTAACATATATGCACCAAGTGCTATAGCATCTAACTTCCTGAAGGAGAAGTTAAGAAAGTTGCAAGAAGAAATAGACAGCAAAACTATAATATTGGGAGATCTCAACTTTGCACTATCAGAATTAGATAAATGAAACCACAAAACAAATAAACAAGAAATTAAAGAAGTAAATAGAATATTAGAAAAATTAGGTATGATAGATTTTTGGAGAAAACTGAATGGTGACAAAAAGGAGTATACTTTCTTCTCAGCAGTTCATGGAACGTATATAAAAATAAAAATTGACCACATATTAGGGTATAAAGACCTCAAAATTAAAGGCAAGAAGGCAGAAATAGTAAATGCTTTCCTTTAAGATCACAATGCAATAAAAATTATATTCACAAAAAAGTTAGGGGTAAATAGACCAAAAATTAATTGGAAACTAAATAATCTCATCTTAAAGAATGATTGGGTGAAACAGCAAGTTATAGACACAATTAATAATTTCACTCAAGATAATGACAGTGATGAGACATGATACCAAAATTTGTCAGACACAGCTAACGTGGTAATAAGGGGAAATTTTATATGTTTAGAGGCTTACTTGAATAAAATAGAGAAAGAGAAGGTCAATGAATAAGGCTTGCAACTTTAAAAGCTAGAAAAAGACCAAATTAAAACCCTCCAATCAAATAATAAACTTGAAATTCTAAAACTAAAAGGAAAATTAATAATATTGAAAGTAAAAAAAAAACACAAACTATTGAATTAATAAATAAAACTAAGAGTTGGTTTTATGAAAAAATAATAAAATAGGTAAACCTTTGGTAAATCTTATTAGAAAAAGGAAAGTGTAAAATCAAATTGTTAGTCTTAAAAATGAAAAGGGAGAACTTTCCACCAATGAAGAGGAAATTAGAGCAATAATGAGTTACTTTGCCCAACTTTATGCCAATAAATTTGATAACTTATCATCTAAATTTGATGACTACCTCCAAAAATATAGGTTTCCCGGATTAACAGAGGAGGGAGTAAATTGCTTAAATAGTCCCATTTCAGAAAAAAAAAAAAAATAGAACAAGCTATTAATAAACACTTAAGAAAAAATCCCCAGGAGCAGATGGATTTACATGTGAATTCTACCAAACATTTAAAGAAAAATTAGCCTCAGTGCTATATAAACTATTTGAATAAATAGGGAATGAAGGAATCCTATGAAATTCCTTTGACAACACAGACATGGTATTAATATCTAAATCAGGTAGGTTGAAAACAGAGAAAGAAAATTATAGACCAATGTCCCTAATGGATATTGATGCTAAAATCTTAAATATGATATTAGCAAAAAGACTACAGAAAATTATCCCCAGGATAATACATTGTGATCAAGTAGCATTTATACCAGGAATGCAGGGCTGGTTCAATATTAGGAAAACTATTCATATAATTGACCATATTAATAACCAAATTAACAAAAATCATATGATAATCTCAATAGCTGCAGAAAAAATAATATTTGATAAAATTCAACATCCATTCCTATTAAAAACACGTGAGAGTTTAGGAATAAATGGTCTTTTCCTTAAAATAATCAGTAGCATCTATTTAAAACCATCAGTAAGCATCATATGTAATGGGGATAAACTGGTACCATTTCCAATAAGATCAGGAGTGAAACAAAGTTGCCCACTATCACCATTACTATTCAATATTGGATTAGAAATGCTAGCTTTGGCAATAAGAGTTGATTAAGAGATTAAAGGAATTAGAGTAGAGTAGGTAATGAGGAAACCAAATTATCACTCTTTGCTGATGATATGATGGTATACTTAGAGAACTCCAGAGATTCTACTAAAAAGCTATTAGAAATAATCCACACCTTTACCAAAGTTGCAGGATACAAAATAATCCTACATAAATCATCAGCATTCTTATATATCACTAACAAAATCCAACAGTTAGAGTTACAAAGAGAAATTCCATTTAAAGTAACTAATATTTGAGAATCTATCTGGCAAGGGAAAATCAGAAACTTTATCAGCAAAACTACAAAACAATTTCCACACAAATAAACTCAGATCTAAATAATTGGAAAAAATTTTAAATGCTCTTGGATAGCACAAGCAAATAGATTAGTTTAGGTAGTATTGTCATCTTTATTCTATTTATTTAGTGCTATACCAATCAGACTCCAAAACAACTATTTTAATGACCAAGAAAAAATAACAACAAAGTTCATATGGAAAAACAAAAGGTCAACAATTTCAAGGGAATTAATGAAAAAAAAAAAATCAAATGATTGGTGGCCTAGCTGTACCAGATCAAAATTATATTATAAGGCGAGCCTTCAAACCTCCCACTTAGCTATCCCAGAGTGGCAAAGACAGCTCCAGGGAGGGAAGTGAGTGAGGAGATTGCGGCCCATGCCTGTGGCTCGGAGTTCTACTAGGCTTCGTGCTTGCTGTCCCAGACTGGGGGCTGCACAGACCTAGGGCGCTGGTGAAGGTGACATCAGCGTGATGCACCTGGAGCCCTGCCCCGCGATGCCTTCCCACTGACTCCCCTGGCAGTCCCTCCGGCTTCTGTCCGCCAGTGGCTGGACAGCCATCCAGCCGCCCTTCGGAACCCGGCTCCTTGTGGACAGATAAGCATAGGCACAGGGGAGCGGGGACTGAAGCGGTTAGGGTCTTTTCTACCTTAACCTGCTGAGTCTCCAGGCAGTCCTGGACAGCTCTCCATGGGGCTGCGGGCCTGGATGAGGACGCTGTGCTGCTGCTGCCAGTGCAAATGCCTGGAAGACCCGGACGTGCCTGAGAAGGAGCCCCTGCTCAATAGCAACAATCCCTACTCCTCTTTTGGAACAACTCTTGTAAGGGATGATGAGAAGAATTTATGGAGCATTTCTCATGATGTATCCCATACAGAAGCAGATGATGATAGGATATTGTATAATTTGATTGTTATTCGGAATCAGCCGCCCAAAAATACAGAGGAATGGCAAAAACTCAACTACGATATCTACAACTTATGGAGAACTCGAAGAGAAGTGAGAAACAGATGGAAACGCATTTTGGAAGATTTAGGCTTTCAGAAGGAAGCAGATCCCTTGTTATCAGTGACTAAGCTCAGCACCATCAGTGATTCTCAAAATACAAGGAAAGCACGGGAAATATTATTAAAACTTGCTGAAGAGACAAATATTTTTCCAACAAATTGGGAGCTCTCAGAGAGGTACCTCTTTGTGGTGGATCGTCTCATTATTCTTGATGCTGCAGAAGAGTTTTTTAAAATGGCCAGCCTCATTTATCCCAAAAAAACCTGGACTGACCTACTTGGCCGATGGCCATAAGGAATCACCTTACCTTCCGTTTCCAAGCCCCTAAAGAGACGAACCTGGAACCGAACTTGAATTTTTCCCTGGGGACTCAGGGCAACCAGCAAAAGTACCTTGGATTTTCTTTGGAGAATTACAAGTAGGAAGGAGACAAAGGGAGACAATTAGAAAAATGTCTGTGGTGTGATTAATTCACATATCCGCGTGCAGAAGGATTGGAACACTGCTCAGCTCTAAGGAAGAACTAAAACTAGCCCTAGTGTGGACCTTGTTCTAGGAGATATTACAGTTAAAGGTTGTAATCCTTAGTTAGGTGACTCACTTTACATGTTAAAATCATCAGGGAGACCTTATAGTCTCAGTTCTTCCTTTGGAGAACTTTAAACTCTGCTGATTCTCATAAAAGGAAAATTCAGTAATTCAGTAAATTAAAAATAAATGCCTCCTATATGCAAAGTACAGTCTTAGGTGCTAGTAGAGTCAAAGATGAATACTTGGGTTCTGCCCTAAGGTAGCTCAAAGTCTAGTGGGGGATGGGGCAATAGACCAAGTAAATGAATCTTAGTTGATAGGAAGCTGCTGGTTATCCCATGTCAGGATGAACTATTTTCAAATAATGTACAATAAAATCTGATGAACCCAGCAATAAATCTAAACCTAATGTGGTTTAATTTTTCTTTGGTCATTCAGAAAACATTCCTCATGGTGCCTCAGGAGTATAACTAGTTAACATTACTTTTTATGCAATGAGGATGTTGGGCTAGTTATTAGAGATGTATAGAAATCCTGGTTTGGAAGCAGGTTTCTAAAGGGAAGTCAGTCCAAAAGTGCTGCTTAGAGGAGTGAATAGCCTATCACTGGAGATACTCAAATAGAGTTAGGGAGTGTGTGAAGAGGATTACTTTTTGGATAGGAGCTAGAATATATTAACTTTGAGGTTCCTTCCAACTCTGATCTTCTATCCCTCCCAATTACTAGGTTGCTAGAAAGCTTGAGTTTATTGTTAGAGAGATGAAAAATCTGGGCTTTCCTTTTATGTGAATACAGAGAGAATAATTTCTTTAATCTAATGATATCAGATTACCTCATTCTCCCTGTTATCTATAAAAGTCAGAAGGATAACTAATGAAAAGCCTTTTTTAAAACCAGATCTAACCATGTTGTTTCATGTCCAGTAAAATGTAAGCCCCAAGAAAGCAAAAAAATAAAAATAAATTATATTATAAAGTAGTAGTTATCAAAACCATTTGTTATTGGCTAAGAAAGAGACTAGTTGATCAGTGGAATAGGTTAGGTTCAGGGGACAAAACAGTCAATAACCTTAATAATTTAGTGTTTGAAAAAAAAAAAAAAACAAAGACCTCCGCTTTTGGGATAAGAACTCACTCTTTGATAAAAATTGCTGGGGAAATTGGAAATTAATATGATAGAAACTGGGCACTGACCCACACTTAACACCATACACCAAGATAAAGTCAAAATGGGTTCATGACCTAGGCATAAAGAATGAGATTATAAATAAATTAGAAGAGCATAGGATAGTTTATCTCTCAGACCTGTGAAAGATGAAGGAATTTCTGACCAAAGAAGGACTAGAGATCATTATTGATCACAAAATAGAAAAACTTGATTGTATCAAATTGAAAAGTTTTGTAGAAACAAAACTAATGCAGACAAGATTAGAAGGGAAGAAATAAACTAGGAAAATATTTTATAGTCAAAGGTTCTGATAAATACCTCATTTCAAAATATATAGATAACTTACTCTAATTTATAAGAAATCAAGCCATTCTCCAATTGATAAATGGTCAAAGGATATGAACAGACAATTCTCAGATGAAGAAATTGAAGCTATTTTTAGCCATATAAAAAAGATGCTCCAAGTCAGAGAAATGCAAATTAAGGCACCTCTGAGATACCAATACACACCTGTCAGATTGGCTAAAATGACAGAGAAAGATAATGCTTAATGTTGGGGGGGGGGATGTGGGAAAACTGGGACACTGATACACTGTTCGTGGAATTGTCAATACATCCAGCCATTCTGGAGAATGATTTGGAACTAAGCTCTAAAAGTTATTAAACTTGGCATATCCTTTAATCCAGCAGTTTTACTACTGGGCTTATGTCCCAAACAGATTTTAAAGAAGGGAAAGGGACATGTGTATGCAAGAATGTTTGTGGCTGCCTTCTTTGTATTGGCCAGAAACTGGAAACTGTGTAGTTGTTCATCAGTTGGAGAATGGCTGCATAAATTGTGGTCTATGAATATTTTGGAATATTATTGTTCTGTAAGAAATGACTAGCAGGATGATTTCAGAAAGGCCTGAAGAGATTTACATGAATTGATGTTGAGTGAAATGAGCAGGCCCAGGAGATCATTATATACTTCAACAACAATACTATATGATGATCAATTCTGATGGATGTTGTTCTCTTTAACAATGAGATGAACCAAATCAGTTCCAATAAAGCAGTAATGAATTGAACCCACTACACTTAATGAAAACTCTGGTAGATGACTTTGAACCCCTACATAGAATTCCCAATCCCTCTATTTATGTCTGCCTGCATTTTCGATTTCCTTCACAGACTAATTGTACACTATTTCAATGTTTGATTCTTTTTGTACAACAAAATAACTGTTGGACATGTGTATATACATTTTATTTAACTTATACCTTAACATTTTTTTATTTTTTAAATTTTATTTTATAATTATAATTTTTTGACAGCATATATGCATGAGTAATTTTTTTAGAACATTTTCCTTTGTATTCATTTTTACAAATTTTCCCCTCCCTCCCTCTACTCCCTCCCCTAGATGACAGGCAATCCCATACATTTTACATATGTTACAGTATAACCTAGATAAAAATATATGTGTGTAAATCCAATTTTCTTTTTGCACATTAAGTATTAGAATCCAAAGTATACCTTAACATATTTAACATGTATTGGTCAACTTGCAATCAGAGGAAAGGGGTATGGGAAAGGGGGGGGGAAGTTGGAACAAAGGTTTTGCAATTGTTAATGCTGAAAAATTACCCATTCATATATCTTGTAAATAAAAAGCTTTAATAAATAATAATAATAAAGAAATTGGCTAGCTCTCACCCTGAAGATCTAGTCCTGCCTTAGCACCTAATATATCTCCATTGGTCAGCAAAAGATTGAGTAATGATTACAGAGTCAGGAATAGTTAAATCTGATTTTAGACACTGTGACCTCAGGCAAGTAACTTAATCTCTCTTTGCTTCATTCTTCAAATCTAATATAATGATAGCACCTACCTTCCAGATTGAAGTGAGAATTAACTGAAATAATAATGCTATAGGCATTAGCACTGAGTCTGTAACAAAATAAATAGTATATAAGTGTAAGCTCTTATTAATGTTATTAGCTAACATTCAAAAATATTTAGTAAGGACAAAGATTTACTAAATAGAGCAGCAGAAATGCCTTACAATAATTGGTTGATAACACTGATCTTTATGGCCAAATCACATATCCATTTTGACCTTATTTTGATATGGACTTTGAGACATAGGTGTATGCTGAATATCTAACACATTATTTTCCAGTTTTCCCAGCAATTTTTGTCAAATACTAAATTTTTATTCCAGGTACTTGTCAAATGTAAGATGCCAATAGGCTTTGATTATTGTGTCATATGTATCTAATCTTTTCCACTGATCCATCAATGGAAGAATCTTCTTAGCCAGTACAAAATGGTTTTGATGACTGCTGCTTTATAATATACTTTTATGTTTGGTACTGCTAAGCCACTATTTGTTTCATATATGTTTCATTCATATATATATATATATATATATATATATATATATATCTATATATACACACACACATATATATATATGTATATATATATATGAATTCATTAATTCCCTAGATATTCTTGACCTTTTGTTCTTCCAGATTAATTTTTTTTTCTATTCCACAAAATAATTTGTTTTGGCAGTTTGATTGATATGGTACTGAACAAGAAGATCAATTTAGGCAGAATTGTCATTTTTATTTATATTACCTTGGCCTAGCCATGAACAAGTGATATTTTCCCAATTGTTTAGATCTGACTTTATTTGTGTGAGGTGTGTTTTGTAATTTTGATCATTTGGTTCTTGAGTTTGTCTTTACAGGTAGGACCCCCCCCCCAAGGATAGTTTTCTTTATTATTTCTCAAAAGTTTATTCTTCAGCCAGAGTTTCTTCTGAATCAAATCATTTTAAAATCTATTTACTTTCTTAGCATTTTACAAGTGCTTTTTAAATTTAACAGTACTTCATCATATTTTAATAAATGATGTTTTAATATTTCTGCATTATATAATTGTGTGATTTTTATGGCAAAAATAGTCCTTTTTGGAAAATTTCTTGTATATAAATAAAAATGTGTGAACTTCTTTATTTTCCTATTTAATAAGCATTAGCATTTAATCATCCTTAATTTTTTTCAGATTTTCATTAATGTTTTCTATTTTTCATTTATCCTCTGCTTTTACATATTGAAGTCTGAAAGAGGTATAGTGAAGGCCCCCTATTATAGATTTACTATTTCTCCCTCATCCTTGATTAGTTTTTTCTTCAAGTATATTGATTTTTTTTTTTGGTTCCATGTGCATGGGCGTATAAACACACATAAATATACATAGTTATATACATAATTTACATATATGTACACATATGTATTTATTTATATACATATACATATACATATACATATATATATATATACATATACATATACATATATATATATATGTATATATACATATATCTTGATTCAACTTTTTTGCACCATTCATGTAAAATGCAGTTTTTCTGTTTATCTCTACTAAAACATATTTTCTATTAAATTCTAACAAGTCATAGTTGGTATTATTACTTTAAAAATATTTTGAAGCATAATATTTTCCCCATTAATTTTACATTTTAACTCAGGGTCAAAATCTTGATATGTTGCCTCTCATCTTTAGCTATTTGCAGTAGTTATTCTTTTATAGGATGCTTCTGTTAAATTAAATCTCAAAACAATCTCATAATAATACCTAATTATGGTATTATATGATTATTAAAAGATTAAAAAAATCAGTTTTGAAATTTAATTTTTGCAGTTGAAGAGTGGCTTATTTCTCTTTTACTTTTCTCTTTGGATAAAATAGTTCTGATCAGTTTTTATTTATGATTTTGAAAAATGTGATATTCTTACTTTTAATCATGAATAAATATTCTAATTATCTCACAACTTCTTTCAATTATCTATATATTTTCTATCCATGGATTTACAAATGTGTTTGTTGTTCTTTTTAATTTTATTTTTAATATATATTTATTATTTTGTACTTTTTAAGTACTTCTCAACTACAAGTAAAAAATAAAATAACATTCCTCTCTTTATTGTTGATCTCCTTTCCTCCCAAATCTTCTATTCTGGAGAAGACAAACAATTCAATATTGATTATTCATGGTGAATCAGGTAAAATATATTTTCACATTAGCCATGTTTCAAAATAAAACAGAAAAAAAGAAAAATAAACATGCTTCAGCCTGAATTTATACTTCGTCTATTCTTTCTTTGTGTATAGTTACCATTTTCATTAAAAGTTCTTTGGAATTGTCTTGGATAATTATCTTGATCAGAATAACAACTTTTTCATAGTTGATAATCATTACAAAATTGCTGGTACTATGAACAATGTTTTGTTTACATCTTGGCTCTAGGTCTAATACTCTATGTAGTACTAACCAGCTGCTTATGGAACTAAGATTATAATATGTAAAGTAATGACACAAAGAAAGACCACTTAGGATAAAACTTCTAGAATGAACTTTGCATAAGTTCCCAGGGTTTCCTAAAAACATCATGCTCAGCTTTGCTTGCAACAAAGTAGCATTCCAAATCTTATATCACAACTTGTTCAGCCATCCCCCAAGTGATGGCTATCCTAGGATTTTCAGTTTTTTAACACCACAAAATCTGTTGTTGCTGCTGCTGCTATAAATATTTTTAAGTAATATACCATTTTCCTTTCAAAAAGAAATCTCTTTGGACACAAAAATTTTGGGTCAAAGAGTCTGGAGAACTTTACAACTATTTCAAGTGTAGAGCCAAATTGTTCTTCATAATGGATGGAACAGTGCATTAATGTCACACTTTTCATACAACCCCTTTAACATTTATCATTTTCCTTTCCTATCATATTACCAAGATAGGATATATTATCTCAAGATGTTTTTAATGAATTTTATATTTGAAAGTCAAAATTTTTATTCACCTTTTTTCCCCATGAGTAATGCTTGAATGTCTTCCATTTCATTAAACGTTAACTTTTTTTTTTTTTTTTCCTTCCTCAAAGGGTAATATCCAACCATTTTTGCTGTGTAGTTTATTCTTATTTGTAACCCCAGCTCTCTTGTCTTCTGGACCAACATATTTCCAAGTTTCTGCTTCTTTAAAATTGTAGCTGCTAAATCTTGTGGGTACAATTCTGTGTCCAAAGTATTTGAATTATTTTTTGTTTGTTTTTATTAACAATCTTTTATCTTTTTTCCACAAATTTATTTCTTTCTTTTCATTTCTTTACCATACCTTTTATAAATTATATTTAAAATATTTTATTTTAAATCTTTTCCAGGATTTTTTGTTTTGCTTTCATCAAATTCATATTTTTTCTTTGAAGTTTTGCTTTTACTTCTTTTTGACTACTTAGACTTAACTTCTACATTTGTGTCCTTTCCCCATCTTCATACTAGTTTTTTATGGCTAGTTTCTTTTGTTTTTGTTGTTTGCTCATTTTCCACCCTATTTCATTAATTTGAACTCTTTTTAATTATTATTTATTGTTTATTTTATTGTTTATTATTTATTGTTATTTTTATTTTATCTGTGTCAGCAAAGGCTGCCTGGCAACTCCTTCAGATGTTATGATTCACAGCTTTGCAGCCTTTTGGAGAATCGACCTGTCCCTTAAGACTTTCTCACTCTGAGTTTTTAATGACAATTTATGAAAATATTTTAATTTAATTTATTTGGAGAGAATTGTTAGGAAAGTATGGTTGAGTGCTTTCTCTAATGTTAATTATTCTTAAAAAATCTCTCTTTGCCTTTTATTCCAACTTAATTATTTTTTCTGCACTTTATCTTGTATTTTCCATTCTATTTTTTATATTTTGATTTGTATTATGCATTTCGCCCTGTCTTATGGACTCATTGATTGTTGCTTTGTTCATTTCTATTTCATAGAGTTCTATTCTTAGCTTAGCATTTACCTCTATCTTAGCTAAACTATTAATTTTCTTGCCATTCTTTTCTAATTATCATTTATTTTATCATAGTTTTTTGTTTCTTTTCTTTTCCTACTCTGATAATTTTATAGTTATTTAATTATTTAATTCTTTCCTCTAAATCATTACTGAGATTTTTTTATGTTTCTTATTTTGAATTTATCTTACATGCTTATCTTAATTATTTTTAATATTCCACTATGCTCAATATGTTTATCTATTTTCCTATATCTCTACCTTGAGTTTCTGGATTACGGTTTGCTATTTGGCTTAGCTTCTAATTTGCCTGATTTTGAATAGTACAATCAGTTTCTGTTTGATCCTGTAGGTAATTGTTAAGATTAATCTGAGCTTTCTTAAAGATTTCTTGAGATTTGGCTCATCTTAGTAGTATGATGTATATATTTACCTTTGATCATTCCTTGCTGTCTCCTTTTTGCACATTTACTAAACTGGACTCTACATTCTAAGCTATTCATTGTCTTGGTACCAAACTTCCTGTAAGGCTCCAGATATTTACATTTTCATGTACCACTCGGCCTTGTTTTTTCTGTGTTGTAACTTCAGAATGAAATGCCTGAACAATGGTCCTGCCCTTTCTTTTGGTAAACTTGTCTTCTAACTACCCTACCCTGTCTCTGTTAAAGAGCTTTTTTTTTTTTTTTTAATAAATTCTGAATGACTTTCTTGAAGGCAGGGATTGTGGAGAAGTTAATGTTTGTTGTGCTATACATACATATATTTACATTGTTTAAAATTGTATATACAAATTATATATACACAATATTCATCCCATTCACATTCATAGTTATTATTACTACTAGGGTATTTCTGCTCCATCCTATAATTCCTTTTATTTGCTCTCTCTCTCTCTCTCTCTCTCTCTCTCTCTCTCTCTCTCTCTCTCTCTCTCTCTCTCTCTCTCTCTCTCTCTCTTTCCTTTCACCCTTTCCTGCCTAGTGTTTTGCTTCTGTCTACTACCTTCCCTATACACACACACTCATAAACAGACACATAAATGCTTATATATATATATGTAATTTTTGTTTCTTCTTTACTGTCCATTATATCTCCCAAAAATTTATCTTTTACTTCTAACTGTTTGCCTTTTAGTTTTATATGAAGAGCAGTTGGATAGCATGGATAAGAAAAGATATTGTGTGAATATTATAGCTACAGTCATTTGTGACAAGGACTACAATGCAGTGGACACACACGCTTTGTTTTATTTTTCCGCTAAGGTCAGAATCAGAGGCAATGGGTGGAAACTAGATGGAGTCATATTGGGAGATTTTCATAAATATAAGTTGTTCTTTCACAATTGAATCTGTCCAGAAGTAGATGTTCTCTCAAAACTGGAGCTATCCAAAAATAGATAAGATTATCTCATGACTTATTGGCTTCTGGCTCTGAAGGTCTCCAAAGCAGAGGCTGGAAAGTCATTCTTTGTTTGTTATATAGTAGGCATTTCTGTAATATAAGGATTGAATCAAAAGCCTCTGAAGTCCCTTCCAACTCTCAGTTTCTGTGACTCAGAATTATTTGGCTAAAGAACAAGAGGGCTTTGCCTTTTTCCAAAGTAAATTGGCTTTCTGACTATTATTCTCTGGCCTCTTATTACATGCATTATTGATGACATAATTTTCTTTATTACCAAGTGAGAGAATTGTTATTTTGCCTTTCTTTTGACTTCCAGTACTTATCATAGTAGGTGCTTAATAAATGAATGCAATTTATACTTTTAATAATAGTAAGCTATGAGGAACTGGAGTTAGAAAATATTGATTTATAATTTATTTTTTTTCAGTATGATACACTTGTTACATGACCATGTACAAGTCACATAAACTCACTAAGTCTAATTTGAATAATAGGCAACATGAGAATGATCACACCTATTAAAGCTATTTCAGATCCTAATTGCATAATGTACTTTGACACTTTAGAGTACTATGCATGCTTTAATTGGAAAGCCAATGTAAACTAATAGAAAGACATATTTGAAATAAGGAAAACCTAGATTGAAGTGCTTTCTCTGACACATGAATGGATAGATGGATGGATGGATGGATGAAATTGCATTTTAGAACTGGCTATTTACAAAACATTATGCCAAGTTATGAAGACACAAATAGAAAATCAATCCAGTTCTTGCTCTCAAAAGGCTCGCATTCAAATAGTGGAAGATAACATATAAAAGAGGTTTCAATTGTAAGTCAAATGGAGATTCTTCATGGTCCCAAGGGAACACTGACAATACATTTAGCAAAGCATGCACTTTAGTGACATTTTGATTGAAAAAAAATCTATTTTTTAAGTGAAACCATTTCAAGTTATCAAGGACTATGGAGATAAGAATTTTCTGGGTCTACAGTAGCTATGTCTCTTGAGGGAATAGGGGATTGTTGCAACTACATTTGGAGTTATTAGTGCATCCATGCAAGGTATCTTTGGGGCCTAGCCTAAAAGAATGACTGGTATTTTAGGAATACTGTAAAAGAGAGCTTCCTAACTGAGACATGTATGCATCAGTGAAATCATGATTTTAAAAAAAAATAACAACAAAAAGTTACTTTTCTTCCTATAACTGCCCCGCAAATGTGACCATCTGCAAAGAAAAAAGCAGTCTTGTAATAATAATAATAATAAAAGTTTCAGATATATGATTGAAAAAGATTCAAAGTAAATAAATGATACTTGTAACTAATTTAATGAGGATTCTTTTCTAGATTATATAGAATTGAATTTCTCAAAAAGTCAAAACAAAACTGCTTCAATTCCTTCAGTTTCCCTTCCCTGGTTCTTTCCCTTCTCTTTTCTTTTCTATGTACCAGAAATTTATATCACCACACATATTTATGGAGCATTTTTAGTTATGGAGTTATTGATTAAGACATCATGAAGAGATCAAAGGGAACATTGATGAAGGTTAAGATAGGATTTTGTTTAATAGATAGTAAAGCATTTCAGATGATGAAGATGAGAGACTCTTAGATGTAGAGTTTGAAAGCGCCTCAGGGCTCATCTAGTCCAACCACTTAATTTTATAGATAAGGAACTTGAGGTCTTTGGAGCTTAAAATGCAAGAGAACCAGTGATAGAATTTGAATGTGGGTCCTCTGAATTTAAAAATAATGTACTTTGGCTCTAAAATGCACAATCCTTCTCAATAGTTTCCTACTCAAAGCTTATGCAAGAGTTTTGAAGTAGCAGTTCCATAAAGTTCAATTAGCTTTAATTAAAAATCAAATTTATCTCTTTAGCAGATAAAGTCACATGCTATGAGGAACTCATTTTATAACAATAAAATAAAATCAGATTTGATCATGCCACTGGCTACCACTTTCTCAAGAAGTGAATCAAACCACTTTACCCAAAGGTGGTAAAGTTTCAGAAAATTTTCTAATAAAACAAACAAATAATATCCAGGAAGAAAATATAAATTCTGAAACATTAGATTTTGTTTTGTTTTGGTTATTGTGTCATTTGTAAATTTAAAAAATCATTTTATTCAATCTTTTATGGCAATTGCTTTTTCTAAAATCAAACGGTTCAAAAAATGGATTCTCTTTGTGAAAGAAAAAGATTTCTGACTATATGATAAAATCATCTGTATTGCCAGAAAGAGTAACTCAGATTGATAGAAACTTGTAATGCTAAATGCTTTCCTCCTTACAATTATGTGAAGTGGTTAGTGCCACAATTCTTACTTTCATTTTATACATGAGTATGTTAAAGCTATAAGAAAAACTATGTTCAGAAACAGAACAGAGTCATCAAGCCTTGAAGTGCAGGGCACTTTCTAACACAGCATAGTTTTTTTTTCCACTACTCCATTATAATTGTTGTTTTTTGGGGGGAGGAGAGAGGAAAGAATGAGATTAAGTTTAATATCAATATCAAGTATATTATCTTTTTTGCTACCATACCAAATTGAAGATTAACAAAACAAATTGGATGATATAAAACTGAATTGTTTGAGTAAGAATTAAAAAGTATAACTGCTTTAGTAAATTATAAGGTTCTACATGTCAATATTTGTTGTAGTTGTTATTTCTATAACTCTCTTAATACATGAGCAATGCCATGTGGTACAAGATGTGTCTCTTCGACTATATTTAAGGCCTATGTGAATTTAAAATTTAAAACAAATTTAAAACATAGAATTTAAAAACTGTTAAGAAATTTAAAGATAATCTAGTGCAACAATTAGATTTTACAAATTTAGATGACAAAGTCCAGAAATATGAAATTATTTCTAAAACATCACACAATGTATCTTTTAATACAGAATGTAATTGAAATTCATTAAATATTTATGATAAAAATAAATGAATGGGTAGATGTGGGAATGTATAGAATAAAATGATTTTAAAAAACTATATCAAGATCACTCCCTTGATATTTTGAATATGAATGTATTGTTGATGAATTTTAAGTGTTCTCTTTTTATATTGTATGTTTGAGTAATTTCAGATGTGTTCCTTTTTATTATTATTTTTGCTTAAATGTTTCTGAGCCAACATCTGTTGCCTCAGTTGTCTTGTAATGCTTTTGTATGACCACTATCATTTTTTCCTTTTTTTTTTTTCATTCCCCTTTTAAAGCAAGGAGTCATGTTGTTACTAGATCTGTTTAATCTCAGATTATAATGCTTTAAGAACTATTCCCTGATAATCTGACACATAATTGGTAAAATGTTAGTGGAAAAAGGGGAAGAGACTGTTCAGAGACCTGAATGGTGATAGTTCAAGTGCTAACAATATTTTCCCTGTGGCAGCCTAAATTTCTCTTTTGATTAAATGGAAAAATTTTGGTAAAAAAAAAAAAAAGTTAAACAGAACCTTTATTTAAATATTGTGCTCCATAAATAGGTGGGGTTTCCTTCCTTTAACCCCTTCAATTAATTCATGTCTAGAATCATATAGGCAGTTCCCAGATATCTTTGGAAATGATTCTCTGTGAGCTCTCTCCTCTTTGGCAGGTAACCAGATGATAAACTACATATCCAGTAAACCCATTTCCACACTGCATTAGGGATTTATCAAAGCAAGGCAAATAGCTTTTCTACCAAAATGAAGGGATCTGGGGAGGATTTCATGGTTGTGCCTCACTTTCTATCTCAGATAATGATTTATAATAATGTGTCAGTATTTCCTTGAGCTCATATTGAATTCACTTTGATTCCCCCCTTCCTTTTCTCTTTCCCAAGCAAACACCAACAATATCTTTTCATCTCAGAAAAACAATAACTACTGACTTATTTTCTGGGCTGTAGTACAGAATAAAATTTTATCGCTAAATTGTGGCATATTTAATTCCAAACTTCTTACTTGAGAGGGAAAATAAAAAAGAACTGAATACAGTGAAATGTATTAATTTTTTTTTTTTTAATGAATGCCATATCAGGATGGAGCTATTCTTCTCACTGAATGAAGCTGGCCTCTAATAGGAAATGAATATAATTTTATCTATTGATCAAAAAACCTTTTGCTTGTTTTTTAATTTTTATATTTAGTAGAATTCTATCAAGTGACACAATTTAGCAAATTATGTCAAAGCCACCCCCCAAAAAAAAAGGTAGGGATAGAAGTATAAAACAAGTCACTCAGATAATTTTTTGTATTTTAAGAAATGATTCTTCTTGAATGATAATTTCTACTCTTTCTTTTTTCTTCTCATGAAATTAAATTCCGCATAAAGGAAAATCATTCAATTCAAAAAATATTCCTTAATGCCCATTGAATTCAAGTCAAGTCTACAAGTATCTTTTACTATAAATGGGAATAAAAAGAGTGTCCCTGATCTCAGTGGCTTAAGTTGTTTTATAGAAAAGCAAAATGTGAGACAATGTGTGATAGGAGCTTTCAGTCTGAAGGAGCTTTCAATTTGAAATCACATGACAAAATAAAAATCTTTCTGCTTCTGTTTTCTTGAACAAATCACTTCACTTTACTAGTTTTTATCTTCATTCCTATAAAATGTAGTTCAGCTAGATCTTTAAATGAATGAATTAGAATTTTGTTTACAGATAAGTGTATTCAAAATATACACAAAGGAAACAAAAAATAATTTCAGAATGTTGGGACTTATGGTCTGGGAAAATCAAAAATTGTCTTAGTATTACAAATTGACTGTTGTTGTTCATCTTTCATTTTCTAAAATGACCGATATCATGAGAGTGATATCTTGGCTTTCCTGAGAAATGGATTTAAGTGAGGCAGATTTGTGCAAAATTGTCAGCCACAGTGTCTTTTTCTAGAGTCATCCAAGTCTACTGGCAAGACAATAATCAAGATGACTGGCAATGGCCCAGCATGCAGTGGATAGCTTTGTCATCTTTTCTGTCAGACAAAGATCTACATATTCCAGCAGACTTACTCCACTGCCATTAGAACAAATTGCTCTTACCTCCCCATTACCCCAGAGGAAGTCTTCACATGCTTACAGTAAAAATCTTCATAATTCATTCACAGTTTTGAGAATTGTTGATTAACTTGGCAAACTTGTTAAGCCTGTTTGCCAAGGCTGTTTTACCAGGTTATGACTGCTACACCTATTACAGATTCTTAGAGCCACAGAAAAGAGTTGACTAACAGATGGATATTAAAAGGTAGATGAGTAGTCCTGAAAAGTGATACACAAACACTCACACCAGAGGTGCTAGTCCTCTCTGAATATCAAATATACTCTTGACAGTGTGCTGGACTTATGCTGGGATAACCAATTTCAAATTTTACCTTAGTCACTTAGTAATTGTATGATCCTGACAAGTCATTTAATTTGTACTCTTCAGTTTATTCTTATTTAAAATGTGGATATGGGAGTTGATGTACTCTAAGGTCTTTCCCATTTATAACCCCATCTGATTCAGAAACCAGTGCATTTTTTCCAGGTTATATTTTATTTTATTTTATTTATTTAATAATTATAAATTTGTTGACATTATATATGCATGAGTAATTTTTTATACCATTATCCCTTGTATTCATTTTTCCAAATTATCCCCTCCCTCCCTCTATTCCCTCTCCTAGATGACAATCTCATACATTTTACAAGTGTTACAGTATAACCTAGATAAAATATATGTGTGTAAATCCAATTTTCTTGTTGCACATTAAGTATTAGATTTCAAAGGTATAAGTAAGGTGGGTAGTAGTACTAACAATTTACATTCACTTCCCAGTGTTCCTTCTCTGGGTGTAGTTATTTCTGTCCATCATTGATCAAATGGAAGTGAGTTGGATCTTCTTTATGTTGAAGATATCCACTTCCATCAGAATACATCTTCATACAGCATTGAAGTGTACAGCGATCTTCTGGTTCTATTCATTTCACTCAGCATCAGTTGATGTAAGTCTCTCCAAGCCTCTCTGTATTCCTCCTGCTGGTCATTTCTTATAGAGCAATAATATTCCACAACCTTCATATACCATAATTTACCTAACCATTCTCTGATTGATGGACATCCATTCATCTTCCAGTTTCTAGCCACTACGAATAGAGCTGCCACAAACATTTTGGCACATACAGGTCCCTTTCCCCTCCTCAGTATTTCTTTGGGATATAAGCCCAATAGCAGCAATGATGGATCAAAGGGTATGCACAGTTTGATAACTTTTGGGGCATAGTTCCAAATTGCTCTCCAGAATGGTTGGATTCTTTCACAACTCCACCAACAATGTATTAGTGTCCCAGTTTTCCCACATTCCCTCCAACATTCATCATTATTTGTTCCTATCATCTTAGCCAATTTGACAGGTGTGTAGTGGTATCTCAGAGTTGTCTTAATTTGCATTTCTCTGATCAGTAGTGATTTGGAACACTCTTTCATGTGAGTGGATATGGGATTGCCTGTCATCTAGGGGAGGGAATAGAGGGAAGGAGGGGATAATTTGGAAAAATTAATACAAGGGAAAATTGTATAAAAAATGTACTCATGCATATATACTGTCAAAAAATTTTATAAATAAATAAAAAAAAAGAAAAAATTTCTACACTCCCCTCTTTTTCTTACTTTCCTTATGTTTGTCTGATGGAAGAAACCTGTAATTTACTTATAGTTAACAAATCAATTAGGATTATGCAAAAATACTAAGATAATATTGTAAACAGTAGAAACAACATTATAAGGATTATCAACTGTAAAAGACACACATACTCTGATCAAGGTCTTGATCCAAAACATTTTAAAAGGAAGCATAATGAAAAAGGAATTTCATCTTTACCTTGTGAACTGATGAATTTTGAAGGTAAATTGAAAAACACTTTCTTTTACATAATGAATAATATGCAAATATGTTTTTCAAAACTTCAAGTTTTGAATTAATATCAAATGTAGTGCTTTTTCAAGAAAGGGAAAGAAGAGAAGGAAGTAGGAAGATTTAGAATTAAATTTTTAAATGAATCTCTCAAATATTTTACATATAATTGAAAAAGAGTTTGAGAAACAAATTATATCAATCCATCAATTTGTTTGTCTGGTTGGCTGACTGCATAACTGTTTGTATATTTATCTATCTACTTTCCTATCTTTCTTTTCTGGATGGAGCTGATTCTGTCCCATCATTAATCAGTTGGAATTGGATTAGCTCTTCTCTATGTTGAAGAAATCCACTTCCATCAGCATACATCCTCGTACAGTATCATTGTTGAAGTGTATAATGATCTTCTGGTTCTGCTCATTTCACTCAGCATCAGTTGATGTAAGTCTCTCCAAGCCTCTCTGTATTTCTCCTGTTGGTCATTTCTTATAGAACAATAATATTCTATAACATTCATATACCATAGTTTATCCAACCATTCTCCAATTGATGGACATCCATTCATCTTCCAGCTTCTAGCCACTATGAAAAGGGCTGCCACAAACATTTTGGCATATACAGGTCTCTTTCCCTTCTTTAGTAGTTCCTTGGGGTATAAGCCCAGTAGTAGTATGGCTGGGTCAAAGGGTATGCACAGTTTGATAACTTTTGGGGCATAGTTCCAAATTACTCTCCAGAATGGCTGGATTCTTTCACAACTCCACCAGCAATGCATCAGTGTCCCAGTTTTCCCACAGCCCCTCCAACATTCATCATTATTTGTTCCTGTCATCTTAGCCAATCTGATAGGTGTATAATGATACCTCAGAGTTGTCTTAATTTGCATTTCTCTGATCAATAGTGATTTGGAACACTCTTCATATGAGTGGAAATAGTTTTAATTTCATCATCTGAAAATTGTCTGTTCATATCCTTTGACCATTTATCAATTGGAGAGTAGCATCTACTTTAAACCATTAGTAAGCATCATATATAATGGGGATAAACTGCAACCAACTCCAATAACATCAGGAAGGAAACAAGGTTGTCCACTATCACATTTACTATTCAATATTGTATTAGAAATGCTAGCTTTGGCAATGAGTGGATAATGAGATTAAAGGAATTAGAGTAGGTAATGAGGAAACCAAATTATCACTCTTTGCTTATAATATGATGGTATACTAAGAGAACGCAGAGATTCTACCAAAAAGCTATTAGAAATAATCCTCACCTTAGCAAAGTTGCGGGACACAAAATAAACCCACATAAGTCATCAGCATTCTTATATATCACTAACAAAATCCAACAGTTAGAGTTACAAAGTAAAATTACATTTATAGTAACTACCAATAGTATAAAATATTTAGGAACCTATCTACCCAGGGAAAATCAGAAAGTATATGAGCAAAACTACAAAACACCTTCCAAACAAATAAACTCAGATCTAAACAATTGAAAAATTATTAAATGCTCTTGGATAGGGTGAGCAAATATAATAAAGATGACAATACTGCTTAAACTAATCTATTTATTTTTATTTTGTGCTATACCAATCAGACTCCCCCCAAAAAAATATTTTAATGACCTAGAAAAAATAAAAACAAAGTTCATAAGGATAAACAAAAGGTGAAGAATTTAAAAAGAATTAATGAAAAAAAAATCTAATGAAGGTTGCTTAGATTTAAAATTTTATATTATTTTTTTTTATGTTAAATATATTACAGTATAATTTAGATACAATATATGTGTGTAGAACCGAATTTTTTGTTGCACAGGAAGAATTGGATTCAGAAGGTAAAAATAACAGTTTACATTCATTTCCCATTGTTCCTTTTCTGGATGTAGCTGGTTCTTTCCATCATTAATCAATTGGAATTGGATTAGCTCTTCTCTATGTTGAAGAAATCCACTTCCATCAGCATACATCCTCATACAGTATCATTGTTGAAGTGTATAATGATCTTCTGGTTCTGCTCGTTTCACTCAGCATCAGTTGATGTAAGTCTCTCCAAGCCTCTCTATATTTCTCCTGTTGGTCATTTCTTATAGAACAATAATATTCCATAACATTCATATACCATAGTTTACCCAACCATTCTCCAATTGATGGACATCCATTCATCTTCCAGCTTCTAGCCACTACGAAAAGGGCTGCCACAAACATTTTGGCACGTACAGGACCCTTTCCCTTCTCTAGTAGTTCCTTGGGGTATAAGCCCAGTAGTAGTATGGCTGGGTCAAAGGGTATGCACATTTTGATAACTTTTTGGGCATAATTCCAGATTGCTCTCCAGACTGGTTGGATTCTTTCACAACTCCACCAACAATGCATCAGTGTCCCAGTTTTCCCACAGCCCCTCCAACATTCATCGTTATTTGTTCCTGTCATCTTAGCCAATCTGACAGGTGTGTAATGATACCTCAGAGATGTCTTAATTTGCATTTCTCTGATCAATAGTGATTTGGAACACTCTTTCATATGAGTGGAAATAGTTTTAATTTCATCATCTGAAAATTGTCTGTTCATATCCTTTGACCATTTATCAATTGGAGAATGGCTTGATTTCTTATAGATTAAAGTCAATTCTCTGTATATTTTGGAGATGAGGCCTTTATCAGAACCTTTAACTGTAAAAATTTTTTCCCAATTTGTTACTTCCCTTCTAATCTTGTTTGCATTAGTTTTGTTTGTGCAGAAACTTTTTAATTTGGTGTAATCAAAATGTTCTATTTTGTGATCAATAATGGTCTCTAGTTCTCCCTTGGACACAAACTCCTTCCTCCTCCACAAGTCTGAGAGGTAAACCATCCCATGTTCCTCCAATTTATTTATGATTTCGTTCTTTATGCCTAAATCTTGGACCCATTTTGATCTAATCTTAGTATGTGGTGTTAAATGTGGGTCCATGCCTAGTTTCTGCCATACTAATTTCCAGTTTTCCCAGCAGTTTTTGTCAAATAATGAATTCTTATCCCAAAATTTGGGATCTTTGGGTTTGTCAAAGATTAGATTGCTATTTTTATTCACTATCTTGTCCTATGAACCTAACCTATGCCACTGATCAACTAGTCTATTTCTTAGCCAATACCAAATGGTTTTGGTGACTGTTGCTTTATAATATAGCTTTAAATCAGGTACACTTAGACCACCTTCCTCTGACTTTTTTTTCATTAGTTCCCTTGCAATTCTTGACCTTTTATTCTTCCATATGAATTTTGTTGTTATTTTTTCTAGGTCATTAAAATAGTTTCTTGGGAGTCTGATTGGTATAGCACTAAATAAATAGATTAGTTTGGGGAGTATTGTCATCTTTATTATATTCGCTCGGCCTATCCAAGAACATTGAATGTCTTTCCAATTATTTAAATCTGACTTTATTTTTGTGGCAAGTGTTTTGTAATTTTGCTCATATAATTCCTGACTCTCCTTTGGTAGATATATTCCCAAATATTTGATACTATCGACTGTTATTTTGAATGGAATTTCTCTTTGTATCTCTTGCTGTTGGATTGTGTTGGTAATGTATAAAAATCCTGAGGATTTATGTGGATTTATTTTGTATCCTGCGACTTTGCTAAAATTCTGAATTATTTCTAATAGCTTTTTAGCAGAGTCTTTGGGGTTCTCTAAGTATACCATCATGTCATCTGCGAAAAGTGACAATTTGATTTCTTCATTTCCTACTCTAATTCCTTGGATCTCTTTCTCGGCTCTTATTGCCAAGGCTAGAGTTTCTAGTACTATATTGAATAGTAATGGTGATAGTGGGCAACCTTGTTTCACTCCTGATCTAACAGGGAAAGGTTCTAGTTTATCACCATTACATATGATGTTTACTGAAGGTTTTAAATATATGCTCCTTATTATTTTAAGGAATAGTCCATTTATTCCTATACTCTCAAGCGTTTTTAGTAGGAATGGATGTTGGATTTTATCAAATGCCTTTTCTGCATCTATTGAGATGATCATATGGTTTTTATTAATTTGATTATTAATATGGTCAATTATACTAATAGTTTTCCTAATATTAAACCACCCCTGCATTCCTGGTATAAATCCCACTTGGTCATAGTGTATTATCCTGGGGATGATTTTCTGAAGTCTATTTGCTAATGTCTTATTTAAGATTTTAGCATCAATATTCATTAAGGAAATTGGTCTATAGTTTTCTTTCTCAGTTTTCGATCTACCTGGTTTAAGTATCAGTACCATGTCTGTGTCATAGAAGGAATTTGGTAGGACTCCTTCAATCCCTATTTTTTCAAATAGTTTACATAGCATTGGAGTTAGTTGTTCTTTAAATGTTTGGTAGAATTCACCTGTAAATCCATCTGGTCCTGGGGACTTTTTCTTAGGAAGTTGGTTAATAGCTTGGTCTATTTCTTTTTCTGAGAGGGGACTATTTAGACTACTTACTTCTTCCTCTGTTAATCTGGGCAAGCTATATTTTTGAAGGTATTCTTCCATTTCATTTAAGTTATCAAATTTATCGGCATAAAGTTGAGCAAAGTAGCTCCTAACTATTGTTCTAATTTCCTCTTCATTAGTGGTGAGTTCACCCTTTTCATTTTCAAGACTATCAATTTGCTTTTTCTCTTTCCTTTTTTTAATCAGGTTTACTAAGGGTTTGTCTATTTTGTTGGTTTTTTCATAAAACCAACTCTTAGTTTTATTAATTAATTCAATAGTTTTTTTACTTTCAATTTTATTAATCTCACCTTTTATTTTTTGAATTTCAAGTTTTGTGTTTGTCTGGGGGTTTTTAATTTGTTCCTTTTCTAGCAATTTTAGTTGTAAACCCAATTCGTTGGCCCTCTCTTTCTCTATTTTATGCAAGTAGGCCTGTAGAGATATAAAACTTCCCCTAATTACTGCTTTGGCTGTATCCCACACATTTTGGTATGATGTCTCATTATTGTCATTTTCTTGGGTGAAGTTATTAATTATGTCTATGATTTGCTGTTTTACCCAATCATTCTTTAGTATAAGATTATTTAGTTTCCAATTATTTTTTGGTCTATTTTCCCCTGGCTTTTTATTAAATGTTATTTTGATTGCATTATGGTCTGAAAAGGATGCATTTACTATTTCTGCCTTACTGCATTTGATTTTGAGGTTTTTATGCCCTAGTATATGATCAATTTTTGTATAGGTTCCATGAACTGCTGAGAAGAAAGTATATTCCTTTCTGTCTCCATTTAGCTTTCGCCAAAGATCTATCATATCAAACTTTTCTAGTATTCTATTTACCTCTTTGACTTCTTTCTTATTTATTTTGTGGTTTGATTTATCTAATTCTGAGAGTGCAAGGTTGAGATCTCCCGCTATTATAGTTTTGCTATCTATTTCCTCTTGCAGCTCTCTTAATTTCTCTCTTAAGAATTTAGATGCTGCACCACTTGGTGCATACATGTTTAATATTGATACTGCTTCACTATTGATGCTTCCCTTTAGCAGGATATAATGCCCTTCCTTATCTCTTTTAATTAGATCAATTTTTGTTTTTGCTTGATCTGAGATGAGGATGGCTACTCCTGCTTTTTTGGTTTTGCCTGAAGCATAATAGATTCTGCTCCACCCTTTTACTTTTAGTTTGAATGTCTCATCCTGTTTCAGGTGTGTTTCCTGTAAACAACATATAGTAGGATTCTGACTTTTAATCCAGTCTGCTAACTGCTTCCTCTTTATGAGGCAGTTTGCCCCATTCACATTTATGGTTAGAAGGACTAATTCTATATTGCTTGCCATCCTATTAACCCCTGCTTATGCTTTTCCCCTTTCCTTCCCTTTTACCCTCCTATCCAGTATTAAACTGGTAAACACCACTTGCTTTTCACAGCCCTCCCTTTTTAGGATCCCTCCCCCACCTTAAAGATCCTCCCCTTATTTTATCCCTTTTCCTCGAAATTACTGTATTCCCTTCCCCTTAGCTTACTCCTTCCCTTTCACTTTTCAATGAAGTGGAAGAAGTTTCACCATAAATCTAATATGTCTATTGATACACGCTATGTTCATCTCCCTCCTTTCTTTCTCTCAGATATAATAGGTTACCTTTGCCTCTTCATGAGATGTAGTACCACCACTTTATACTTTTTTATGATATAATCTCCTTTCCACCTCTAGTTTCTAAGACAAATTGTACATATGTTCTTTACATATTTTTTTGACAGAAGTATAGTTCTCAAGATTTCTTTTTACCTTTTTTAGAAGTCTCTTGAGTTCTGTATTTGAAGATCAAACCTTTTATGTAGGTCTGGTTTTTTCATCAAAAATAGATGGAATTCATTTATTTCGTTAAATGTCCATCTTCTTCCCTGGAAAATGATGCTCATTCTTGCTGGGTAAGTTATTCTTGGCTGCATACCAAGTTCCTTAGCCTTTCGGAATATCATGTTCCAGGCCCTGCGTTCTTTTAATGTGGACGCTGCTAGATCCTGTGTTATCCTTATTGTGGATCCTCCATATCTGAATTGTTTTTTTCTAGCAGCTTCCAATATCTTTTCCTTTGTCTGATGGTTCTTGAACTTGGCCACTATATTTCTTGGCGTTTTGATTTTAGGGTCCCTTTCAGTAGGTGATCGATGAATTTTCTCAATGTCTATTTTACCCTCTGTTTCCAAAACGTCTGGGCAGTTCTCTTTGATAATTTCCTCGAAAATGGTGTCCAAGCTCTTTTTTTCCTCCCATTTTTCAGGGAGTCCGATTATTCTCAAATTGTCTCTCCTGGATCTGTTTTCCAGGTCTGTTGTCTTTCTGGTAAGGTACTTGAAAGTCTTTTCAATTGTCTCATTTCTCTGGTTTTGTTTGACTCCCTCTTGGTTTCTCCTTGAGTCATTCATTTCTACTTGTTCCAGTCTAATTTTCAATGATGTATTTTCTTCACTCACTTTTTTTATATCTCTTTGTAATTGTCCAATTGAGTTTTTATCTTCTATGGAATTTTTTTCCCATTGTATTTTTTAGACAGCTGATTTCTTTTTCCAGCTCTCTAATCCTGTTTTCCTTGGCCAAGATGGCGGCGTGGAGGCAGACAGCTGCTTGAGCTCCTCATTTTCTCTCAGAACTTACTTCATGACAAGCCTCTGACTTAATGCTTGACCCAGAAAGAAATCCACAAATTATCACCAAGAGAAGACATCCTTGAAAGTCGCCAGAAAAGGTCTGTGTTTGTTCGGGGGAGGGTCAATCAGACTGGGCGCAGACTGAGGGTAGACAGCCAGAGCAAGACAGGCAGCTCACACAGCTCAGACCGGAGGGGGAGGGGTGTGATCTCTGTCGTTTCTGTGAAAGGGCTTTTGCCCCAGTGTGGATGCTCCGTCTTGGCAGCAAGCCAGGAGCGGTGGAGAGGGTGTAAACACTGGAGGTGAAGATTAAAACCCCAGAAAGCCAGCGTCTCTCAGAGCCCGGCCACCCCCAACCCCCACCTGGACTGACTCGGTGCCTCCTCAAAATGTAATAGACCATGTGATAAAAGAGGCATATATATCCACTGAAGAGAACTCTTTAAATAGCAGAATTGGCCAATTGGTAAAGGAAGTCCTTAAAAAGTAGCATTCATAGAAATTCTAGAAAACTTTAGAGTGTTAGAAAATAATGCTAGAAATGTTAGAAAACAAATATTGAAAATTGTGTTATTGTTGTTGTTTTTTTATCTAATTGTGGGAGAATGAGTCAGGTGACCATTACAAAGTAACAGCAATGTCGTAATGATGATCAACTGGAATTACTTGGCTACTCTGATGAATACAATGATCTAAGACAATTTCAAAAGATAAATGATAGGGAAAATGCTATTCACTTCCAAAGATGAAATCATAAACTCCAGGTAAAAATATAAATATAATTTTCTCATTTTTTATATTTTGCAAATATGGTGATAATGAAAAAATTGTGCATGATTTCACTTGCATAAATTATATCCTATTGCTTACTTTCTCAGTGGATAATAAAGAATGTGAGAGAGAAGGAAAGAATTTGGAATTCAAAATTTTAAAAAAGAAAATGATAAATTTAAAATATGATACAAAATTAAAGGAAGAAAAGCCAAAGATAAACAACAAATACATAAATGCTTATTCCCTAATTGATAGTATATGCCAGTTTTCTGGAATGCAAATGCTCTTACTGAAAATTTAATAATTTATTTTCACAAAATAATCTTTGTTGTCTTTAAAACACACTAGTTGAAAGAGAATTTTTATTATCTAGTTTAACATATATAGAAACATGCACCCATTTTGATCAAAATTTTTATCCTTCTGATATCAAAGCAGTGATGTAATTTCACTAACCTAGTTATTTTCCTGCTTAAAGACCTTTACTTTGTAATTGGTCCAGTTTTTTTTTTCTCCCAACTTTATAGCAATTACTAGAAAGTGTATTCTGTTGGAATAGACTTCCTGAATGATTTAATTCACTATTAAAATCTAAAACTATAGTGCTCTAATCAGGGTTGTCAGGTCCCCCAATGATTAATGGCTTTGGCCAAGATCTTTCTCATCTCAATTGACATTTTACGGGCTTATTTATAAAGGGAAAAAATTGGAACTTGCTTGCTTCATGGAGACAGAATGAAGAGGAATACTTATAGATATTAAAAGTCAATAAATCTGACAATAAATTCTTTGCAAAGAAAAATTTATTCATCACATTATTCCTTTAAGAATCAAAGTCCTCAAAGATCCAATGTGTTTGCTTCTATGCCAATAACTGACAAAGAGAAAAAGCAGCAAAGATATGTATGCTAAGGTTTTAGAAGCTATTTTTGCCAATGGAAAATCAATCAGCAATGGAGATAGAGTATCTTTGAAATAGCAGTGTAAGTCAATTGGAAGACAGGATCTGATTCAAAAGGAACTATCATGGAAGAAATTATCAGAATCTGAAAGTTGCCAGGGATCTCAGAGGCCATTGAGCACAATTTATAGCCCAATAAAAATCATCTTTATAGCACTTCTGATGAGTGGTCATCAAACCTCTGCTTGAGTACCCCCATTAAGGGGAAGCCCTCTATTTTTCAAGGTAGCCCATTTTACTTTGGGATGGCTCTAATTGTTGGGAAGAATTGGCTTATATATTATCCCAAGCTGTCTATTGGATATTGTAACTAGACTTCTTAAACTCAATGAAAACTGAATTCATTATCTTTCCCTCAAGCTCTCTGCTTTTTCTTTTCTTTTCTATCTTTTTTTTTTTTTGTTGTTGTTCATTACTATCAAGGACACAGAAGATGGCGGAGAAGAAACACACGACTCAGTGAACGTCCTCACTCCCTCACAACCAATTAGATAAATTAAGTCTCAAAATTAGCTCAGGACTGATAGATACCACAAGGACTGGAAGCACGACTTACCAGCTGAAGAGAATCTGGAGTTTCAACAGGAAAGGTCAGTTCTCAGGGGAGGAATAAGAAAGACCAGCACAGACGGTGGGGTAGGGGCACACTGCGCCCATTGCACTGGGAAGGGCTCTGGGATCAGCTCCAGGAAGTCCCAGAGAAGCGGAACCTTTGAACTAGGGACCGTGGTTTCTGGCAGACACTTCCAGTTTGAGCGCAGGGGCTTCTCACGTCACCTGCTGCAGACATCCACTCCCCACCCGGACACATAGGCTGGGCTTCGTGCTGTCTTCACTATTCTACGCCCTCGAAGCACAGTAGTGCTAATCACCTCTGAGGCACTTCCAGGGAGGGGGTGGGGAACTCTCTCCCAGAGCTTTATCTTAGCTCAGGCTCAGGGGCCGCTGCATCCATCCCTTCTGGGAGGAAGCTGGTAAAGAAGTAAATAATTTCCTACCCCAGAGACAGACCCCAAAAGATTTTTTTAAGTATGAGCAAAAAAGCTAGAAAAACCATAGATTCCTTCTATACAGAGAAAGAGCAGGTATCCAACCCCGAGGAAGTTGACAGCAGAGAATCAACAGACAACAACCTAAAGGGGAACGATTCCTGCCCCCCATCACATAACTCTCTCCTAGAAGAAGCTCTTAAAAAATTGAGGGAGATTGAAGAAAAATGGGGAAAAGAAAGGGAAGTTATGATAGAGAATAACAACGTCCTGAAATTGGAGTTGGAAAAAATAAAGAATTCACAGAAGATGCAGGGAAACAAAATTAGTGAATTAGAAAAGGTTAAAAAAACACAGGAAAGTAGGATTTCTGAATTGGAAAAGATAAAAAAAGTCTCAAGAAAATAGAATTTCTGAATTGGAAAAAGAAAATAATTCTCAAAAAAAAAAAATTAGGGAAATGGAAAAAAACTCAATAGAGCAAAATAATTCATTTAAAAACAAAATTGGGCATTTACAAAAAGAACTAAAAACTGTGAAAGAAGAAAATAACTCCTTAAAAGTCAGGATGGAACAAATAGAAATGAATGATTCACAGAGAACCCAAGAATCAGTCAAACAAAACAAAAAAAAAAAAATGAGAAGCTGGAGAACAACGTCAAATACTTACTGGGAAAATCTATAGACCTGGAAAATAGATCTAGGAGAGATAATCTGCGGATTATTGGACTTCCAGAAAACTATGACCAAAAAAGAGCCTAGATTCTATTTTACAGGAAATTATCAAAGAGAACTGTCCAGAGATAATAGAAACAGAAGGGAAAGTAGATGTGGAAAGAATTCATCGAACTCCTTCTGAAATAGACCCTAAAAAAAGAACACCACGGAATATTGTGGCTAAGCTGCAGAATTACCACACAAAGGAGAAAATCCTGCAAGCAGCTAGAAAAAAACAATTGAAATACCAAGGTGCCACAATAAGGGTCACCCAAGATCTGGCTGCCTCCACATTAAAAGATAGAAGGGCCTGGAACCTGATATTCCGTAAGGCAAAAGATCAAGGACTGCAACCAAGAATGAACTACCCAGCTAAGTTTAGCATCTTTTTCCATGGAAGAAGATGGTCATTCAATGAAACAGAGGAATTCTATATGTTTCTAAGAAAAAAACCAGACTTAAACAAAAAATTTGATCTACATCCACAAGACTGAAGAGAAACAGAAAAAGGTACACAGAACCCTTGAGAACTGTAACTCTGTTGTGGGTATATAAAAAATACTCAAGGATAATTTGATTTTACTGTTATAAAAGAAAAAAAGGGGGGGTGTGGTAAAGGGAAGGAGGTCGGTTCAGAAAAAGGGGAAGGAGTGATAAAAAGAGGGAAACTACATCCCAGGAAGAGACATAGAAAATACACCATATCTGAGGGAACTTAGTGAGGGGGAGAATCATTGTGTGAATCTTACTCTCATCAGAAGAGGCTCAAAGAGTAAATAATTAACATATTTGTTTTTCAGAGAATTTTCTCTCACCTCATTAAAAGGGGGGAGAGGAAAAGGGGAAAGGAAAAGGAGAATAAGTGAAGGGACTTGGAGGGAGGGGGGAGGGATCCTAAAAAAAAAAAAAAAAAAAAAAAAGAGGGAGGGTTGCGCGTCACAAGGGGGGTCTGTAAATTAAATATCAGGGAGGGGGATCAGGGGAGTCAAGGGAAAAAAGTATAATCTGGGGATAATACGATGGCAGGAAACACAGAATTAGTAATTTTAACTGTAAATGTAAATGGGATGAACGATCCCATCAAACGGAGACGGATAGCAGATTGGATCAAAAAGCAGAACCCTACAATATGTTGTCTACAGGAAACACACTTAAAGCAGGGAGATACATACAGAGTAAAGGTAAAAGGTTGGAACAGAGCCTATTATGCTTCAGGTAAAGCCAAAAAAGCAGGGGTAGCTATCCTTATCTCAGATCAAGCAAAAGCAGAAGTAGATCTCGTTAAAAAAGATAAGGAAGGAAACTATATCCTGCTGAAAGGTAGCATAAATAATGAAGCCATATCAATACTAAACATATATGCACCAAGTGGTATAGCATCTAACTTTCTAAAGGAAAAGTTAAGAGAACTGCAAGAAGAAATAGACAGTAAAACTATAATAGTGGGAGATCTCAACCTTGCACTCTCAGATTTAGACAAATCAAACCACAAAACAAACAAGAAAGAAATTAAAAAAGTAAATAGAACATTAGAAAAACTAGGTATGATAGACCTTTGGAGAAAACTGAATGGCAATAGGAAGGAATATACTTTCTTCTCAGCAGTTCATGGATCCTATACAAAAATTGACCATATATTAGGACATAAAGATCTCAAAATTAAATGTAGGAAGGCAGAAATAATAAATGCCTTCTTCTCAGATCACAATGCAATAAAAGCTACATTCAGTAAAAAGTTAGGGGTAAATAGACCAAAAAGTAATTGGAAACTGAATAATCTCATCTTAAAGAATGACTGGGTGAAAGAGCAAATTATAGAAACAATTAACAATTTCACCCAAGATAATGATAATGATGAGACATCATATCAAAATCTTTGGGATGCAGCTAAAGCAGTAATAAGGGGAAATTTTATATCTTTAGAGGCTTATTTGAAGAAAATTGAGAAAGAGAAGATTAACGAATTGGGCTTACAACTTAAAAGGCTAGAAAAAGACCAAATTATAAACCCCCAACCAAAAATTAAACTCGAAATACAAAAATTAAAAGGAGAAATCAATAAAATTGAAAGTAAAAAAACTATTGAATTAATAAATAAAACCAAGAGTTGGTTTTATGAAAAAGCCAATAAAATAGATAAACCTTTGGTAAATTTGATCAAAAAAAAGAAAGAGGAAAATCAAATTGATAGTCTTACAAATGAAAAGGGGGATCTTTCCACCAATGAAGAGGAAATTAGAGAAATAATAAGGAGTTACTTTGCCCAACTTTATGCCAATAAATTTGATAACTTAAGTGAAATGGATGACTTCCTCCAAAAATATAGGCTCCCTAGATTAACAGAGGAGGAGATTAATTGCTTAAATAGTCCCATTTCAGAAAAAGAAATAGAACAAGCTATTAATCAACTCCCGAGGAAAAAATCCCCAGGGCCAGATGGATTCACATGTGAATTCTACCAAACATTTAAAGAACAATTAGCCCCAATGTTATATAAATTATTTGAAAAAATAGGGGATGAAGGAGTCCTACCAAACTCCTTTTATGACACAGACATGGTACTGATACCTAAACCTGGTAGATCGAAAACTGAGAAAGAAAATTATAGACCAATCTCCTTAATGAATATTGATGCTAAAATCTTAAATAAGATATTAGCAAAAAGACTTCAGAAAATTATCTCCAAGATAATACACTATGATCAAGTAGGATTTATTCCAGGAATGCAGGGCTGGTTTAATATTAGGAAAACTATTAATATAATTGACCATATTAATAATCAAATTAATAAGAACCATATGATCATCTCAATAGATGCAGAAAAAGCATTTGACAAAATCCAACATCCATTCCTACTAAAAACTCTTGAGAGTATAGGAATAAATGGATTATTCCTTAGAATAATCAGGAGTATATATTTAAGACCGTCAGTAAGCATAATATGCAATAGAAATAAACTGTGCATACCCTTTGACCCAGCAGCGCTACTACTGGGATTATATCCCAAAGAAATACTAAAGAGCGGAAAGAGACATATATGTGCCAAAATGTTTGTAGCAGCTCTTTTTGTTGTAGCTAGAAACTGGAAGATGAATGGATGTCCATCAGTTGGAGAATGGTTGGGTAAATTGTGGTATATGAAGGTTATGGAATATTATTGCCCTGTAAAAAATGACCAGCAGGAGGAATACAGAGAGGCCTGGAGAGACTTAGGTCAACTGATGCTGAATGTAAATTGTTAGCACTAATATCTGTCTGCCCAGGTTGCATGTACCTTCGGATTCTAATGTTTATTGTGCAACAAAAAAATGATATTCACACACATGTATTGTACCTAGACTATATTGTAACACATGTAAAATGTATGGTATTGCCTGTCGTCGGGGGGAGGGAATAGAGGGAGGGGGGGCAATTTGGAAAAATGAATACAAGGGATAATATTATAAAATATATATATAATAATAATAAAAATATATATATATAATAATAAAAAAAATTCTATTTAAAAAAAAAAAAAAAAACTATCAAGGACACACCTAGCCATTCAGTGAGGCAGACTATTGATCAATGCATATTGTTAGATTATTTACTCTCTTTTATTCTCTCCAACATATCTAATCTATTATCAGATATTGTACATTCTACCTTCCTCTGACACTGTTATTAATCTGGTTCAGGTCCTCATCACCTCCTCCCTGGAATGCTACAAGAGCTTTCTGATTATTTCCCTCCCTTAATCTCTCCTCCCTCTAGTTCATTACCCACTCTCCTTTGAAATTGATCTTCATAAAGTAGATCTGACCATGTCACCCCAGTATTTAATAAGTACCAGTGTTACCTATCTCTCCCTGGATAAAAAAATAAATAAATAAAATACTCAAATTTAGCTTTTAACACCCTTTGTAACTTGAATCTTTGCTACATTTTGAGTCTTTTTATACTTTATTCAATCCAACATGATATAGTTGATGGTTGTTTCACTTAAAGAGTTTACTTTCTAGCAGGAATAGACAATATATAAAAAAGACATAATCTGAAATCCAGTGTCAATGATATTCTTTTTATTCTTTACTCAAGATACTTCATATATTTTCACTAGATGTTCCCCATGCATGAAATTATGTCCCCCCTTTTTTTTTTAATCTAACTCTGGGCCTCCATGGCTTCCTTCTAGTTTCAGATAAAATCTTACCTTTAACAAGTAGGGTTTTTTTCTGAACTCCTCCCTTTTTCGCTAATTTTTTTTTGATTATTCCCAATTTTCTCCCCAAATTTATAAGTGAAAGAAATGGCTTTATGGTCTGCTTTCACACTGACAGTAAATTATTTAAATTTAAAAGTGTACAAGCCAAGAATAAAGGTTCCATTAGTGTGAGACTTTTTTTTTTATCTTTAGATGATTATACACTCAAAGAAACCTCTGATGCTTAGATGCAACAGAATGATCCCACTTGTAACAATTTTAGCCTGATGATTAACACCAAGAAATAGATTTCCACCAGTCAGTACCATAAGATCCATACACTGGCATACCAGTTACAGCAAATGCAGAAATGTTTAATTCTGTAGATTAGTTCATTTATCTTGACAGTATATTTTCCAGAAATATCCACATAGATGATAAAGTTGATACACACATTCCCAGAGCTAGCTCAGTATGGGAAAGAGTGATTACTCTGAAGGTACAAAGAGTCATTGTATTTATCTCATTGTTATATCCTGTGATCCTGCACAATCTACCAGCACTTTGCTAGGAAGATGAATTATTTCATTTGAATTGTCTTAGAAAGAAGCTGAAGATCATATGACACAATAAGATACTGGATACTGAGGTCCTTTTACTGTAATGGGCTAGCCACATGGTTCAAATCTAAACACATATTTGCCTAAGAGGCTACTGTATAGAGAAATCATACAAAACAATTGTATTTCTGGAGGTCAGAAATGATACAATACACTCTCAATGATTCTCTGAAGAATTGAAAGCATAGGAGAAACTGACATAAAACCACCCAATATGGCATTATGACATATCCCATTTCTATTTAAATTTCACTTCTATGGAGTACTGGACAGATATAGATACCTATGATGCAGTATAAAACTTTTTAAACTGTGGGTCACAATATGGCATTCAGAAAAAAATGGCACAAGTAAAAGATGTCAAATATTCTATCAAGATTTAATTATTTATGTAAAAATAAAACACATCATCTCTTAGTGTGCAAATTACATTTACTTTCTTCTTTAAGAAAGGTAAACATATGTATACAAAAATCATTTTAAAATAAATTTCTTTGGATCAGCAGGGTGGCTCTGGAGAGACATGGAGAGACTTACATTAACTGATGCAAAGTGAAATGAATAGAACAAGGACAACATTGAGAACATTGACACAGCAACAACAAGATTATATCATAATCAATTTTTACAGATGTGTTTATATACATCAAGGTGATTCAGGCCAGTTCCATTGGACATGTGATAGAAAGGGATATCTGCACACAGACAGAGGACTATGAAGACTGAATCTGAATCACAATATAGTATTTTTACCTTTTGTATTGTTCTTTCCTTGTGTTTTATTTTCTCTTTCATTTTTTTCCCTTTTTGATCTGATTTTCCTTGTGCACCATGACTCTGGAAATGTATATAGAAAAACTGCACATGTTTAACATATTGGATTACTTGTTGTCTAGGGGATAGGATATAGGAAAGGGAAGGAAAAAATGGAAAACAAGGTTTTGCAAAGGTGAATATTGAAAATTATCTATGCTATTCATATGTTTTTAAAATAAAAGCTTTTATCAAAAATAAATAAATAAAATATTTTTACATTTTATTTTCAGTAAATGTTTTATTTGTATACCTATTTACATAACTACTTACTCTGAGGTTGTGTAAAAATTTCTAATATGAAAAAGAATCATGAGAGGAAAAACTTTAAGAAGCCCCCATGCAGTAGAAGGGCTATGGGCTAAGAATTATGCAAACCTAAATTTGTATCCTGGCTTGGAAAAACATTATTTGTGCAACTCTGGGCAAGTAATAGCATTTTTTGTGGTTCCATTGCCATCTTTGCAAAATATATTATGATTGACTCAATGATCTCTAAAAATACTTATTTCCCAAGCTCTAAATCAATGATGCTACAATATGACCTCAATATTTTTTTTAGCTGTGTGAACTTAGCAATTGTAATTCAATTTTCAGAATCTTTTCTTCATCAGTAAAATGAAGATAATGTGCTATATAACCTATCACCCAGAGCCATTGTAAGGGAGATTCCTAATGGAAATTGTCATGTGAGATCTTTTATCCCATGAATTAAAGAAAAGTGAAAGTAGCTCTGAGATAAAGCCTGATAGTCTGAAGAGAAGACTTTGATTATAGCTCCACCACCAATAATTTCTGTGACAAAGCAAGTCCTTTTCCTGATTCAGTTGTTATATCCCTTATCTATGACTATGGCTGTGACTATGTGATCTTTAAAAAATTTTTGAACATGGGAGCCAAGATGGCGGAGAAGAAACACACGACTCTGTGAACGTCCTCACTCCCTCACACCCAATTAGATAAATTAAGTCTCAAAATAAGCCCAGGACTGATAGATACCACAAGGACTGGAAGCATGACTTACCAGCTGAAGAGAATCTGGAGTTTCAACAGAAAAGGTCAGTCCCCAGGGGAGGAATAAGAAAGACCAGCACAGACGGTGGGGTAGGGGCACACTGCGCCCATTGCGCTGGGAAGGGCTCTGGGATCAGAGAAGCCACTGAGGTAAAGGAATCTGGCACAGGCTGTTGGCTCTTCTCTGCTAATTATTTAGCAGGTCAGAAGAGAAAGCCAAAATATTTTAAAACTCAGATTAGATTTTCCCCAGACCCTGGAGGTGACTCAGCAGATCTCGGCACCAGGGGGTGTGGCCTCAGCTACCACCTGAGAATAGTTAAGAGATTGACAAGTGGGTGGATACAGACCAAGGCAACACACACTGCCTAGCTTAGCTGGAGGGAGTGGAACTCAGCTCCAGGAAGTCCCAGAGAAGCAGAACCTTTGAACTAGGGAACTTGGTTTCTGGCAGACACTTCCAGTTTGAGCACAGGGGGTTTTCATGTCACCTGCTGCAGACATCCACACCCCACCCGGACACATAGGCTGGGCTTTGTGCTGTCTTTACTATTCAACGCCCTCGGGCACAGCAGTGCTAATCACCTCTGAGGCACTTCCAGGGAGGGGGTGGGGAACTCTCTCCCAGAGCTCTCTCTAAGCTCAGGCCCAGGGGCCGCTGCATCCATCTGGTCTGGGAGGAAGCTGGTAAAGAAGTAAATAAATAATTTCCTACCCCAGGGACAGACCCCAAAAGATTTTTTTAAATATGAGCAAAAAAGCCAGAAAAACTATAGATTCCTTCTATACAGAGAAAGAGCGGGTATCCAACCCCAAGGAAGTTAACAGCAGAGAGACAGCAGATAACAACCTAAAGGGGAACGATTACTGCCCCCCATCACATAACTCTGTCCTAGAAGAAACTCTTAAAAAATTAAGGGAGCTTGAAGAAAAATGGGGAAAGGAAAGGGAAGCTATGATAGAGAATAACAACGTCCTGAAATTGGAGTTGGAAAAAATAAAGAATTCACAGGAGATGCAGGGAAACAAAATTTATGAATTAGAAAAGGTTAAAAAAACACAGGAAAGTAGGATTTCTGAATTGGAAAAGATAAAAAAGTCTCAAGAAAATAGAATTTCTGAATTGGAAAAAGAAAATAATTCTCAAAAAAAAATTAGGGAAATGGAAAAAAAAATTCAATAGAGCAAAATAATTCATTTAAAAATGAAATTGGGCATTTACAAAAAGAACTAAAAACTGTGAAAGAAGAAAATAACTCCTTAAAAGTCAGGATGGAACAAATAGAAATGAATGATTCACAGAGAACCCAAGAATCAGTCAAACAAAACTAAAAAAAATGAGAAGCTGGAGAACAACGTCAAATACTTACTGGGAAAATCTATAGACCTGGAAAATAGATATAGGAGAGATAATCTGCGGATTATTGGACTTCCAGAAAACTATGACCAAAAAAAGAGCCTAGATTCTATTTTACAGGAAATTATCAAAGAGAACTGTCCAGAGATAATAGAAACAGAAAGGAAAGTAGATGTGGAAAGAATTCATCGAACTCCTTCTGAAATAGACCCTAAAAAAAGAACACCACGGAATATAGTGGCTAAGCTGCAGAATTACCACACAAAGGAGAAAATCCTGCAAGCAGCTAGAAAAAAACAATTTAAATACCAAGGTGCCACAATAAGGGTCACCCAAGATCTGGCTGCCTCCACATTAAAAGATAGAAGGGCCTGGAACCTGATATTCCGTAAGGCAAAAGATCAAGGACTGCAACCAAGAATGAACTACCCAGCTAAGTTTAGCATCTTTTTCCATGGAAGAAGATGGTCATTCAATGAAACAGAGGAATTCTATATGTTTCTAAGAAAAAAAAACAGACTTAAACAAAAAATTTGATCTACATCCACAAGACTGAAGAGAAACAGAAAAAGGTACACAGAACCCTTGAGAACTGTAACTCTGTTGTGGGTATATAAAAAGTACTCAAGGATAATTTGATTTTACTGATATAAAAGAAAAAAAAAGGGGGGTGTAGTAAAGGGAAGGAGGTCGGTTCAGAAAAAGGGGAAGGAGTGATAAAAAGAGGGAAACTACATCCCAGGAAGAGTCATAGAAAATACACCATATCTGAGGGAACTTAGTGAGGGGGAGAATCATTGTGTGAATCTTACTCTCATCAGGAGAGGCTCAAAGAGTAAATAATTAACATATTTGTTTTTCAGAGAATTTACTCTCACCTCATTAAAAGGGGGGAGAGGAAAAGGGAAAAGGAAAAGGAGAATAAGTGAAGGGACTTGGAGGGAGGGGGGAGGGATCCTAAAAAAAAAAAAAAAAAAAAAGAGGGAGGGTTGCGCGTCACAAGGGGGGTCTGTAAATTAAATATCGGGGAGGGGGATCAAGGGGGTCAAGGGAAAAAAGCATAATCTGGGGATAATACGATGGCAGGAAATACAGAATTAGTAATTTTAACTGTAAATGTAAACGGGATGAACGATCCCATCAAACGGAGATGGATAGCAGATTGGATCAAAAAGCAGAACCCTACAATATGTTGTCTACAGGAAACACACTTAAAGCAGGGAGATACATACAGAGTAAAGGTAAAAGGTTAGAACAGAGCCTATTATGCTTCAGGTAAAGCCAAAAAAGCAGGGGTAGCTATCCTTATCTCAGATCAAGCAAAAGCAAAAGTAGATCTCATTAAAAAAGATAAGGAAGGAAACTATATCCTGCTGAAAGGTAGCATAAATAATGAAGCCATATCAATACTAAACATATATGCACCAAGTGGTATAGCATCTAACTTTCTAAAGGAAAAGTTAAGAGAACTGCAAGAAGAAATAGACAGTAAAACTATAATAGTGGGAGATCTCAACCTTGCACTCTCAGATTTAGACAAATCAAACCACAAAACAAACAAGAAAGAAATTAAAAAAGTAAATAGAACATTAGAAAAACTAGGTATGATAGACCTTTGGAGAAAACTGAATGGCAATAGAAAGGAATATACTTTCTTCTCAGCAGTTCATGGATTCTATAAAAAAATAGACCATATATTAGGACATAAAGTTCTCAAAATTAAATGTAGGAAGGCAGAAATAATAAATGCCTTCTTCTCAGATCACAATGCAATAAAAGCTACATTCAGTAAAAAGTTAGGCGTAAATAGACCAAAAAGTATTTGGAAACTGAATAATCTCATCTTAAAGAATGACTGGGTGAAAGAGCAAATTATAGAAACAATTAACAATTTCACCCAAGATAATGACAATGATGAGACATCATATCAAAATCTTTGGGATGCAGCTAAAGCAGTAATAAGGGGAAATGTTATGTCTTTAGAGGCTTATTTGAAGAAAATAGAGAAAGAGAAGATTAACGAATTGGGCTTACAACTTAAAAGGCTAGAAAAAGACCAAATTATAAACCCCCAACCAAAAAACCTTTGGTAAATTTGATCAAAAAAAAGAAAGAGGAAAATCAAATTGATAGTCTTACAAATGAAAAGGGGGATCTTTCCACCAATGAGGAGGAAATTAGAGAAATAATAAGGAGTTATTTTGCCCAACTTTATGCCAATTAATTTGATAACTTAAAGGAAATGAATGACTTTCTCCAAAAATATAGGCTCCCTAGATTAACAGAGGAGGAGATAAATTGCTTAAATAGTCCCATTTCAGAAAAAGAAATAGAACAAGCTATTAATCAACTCCCTAGGAAAAAATCCCCAGGGCCAGATGGATTCACATGTGAATTCTACCAAACATTTAAAGAACAATTAGCCCCAATGTTATATAAATTATTTGAAAAAATAGGGGATGAAGGAGTCCTACCAAACTCCTTTTATGACACAGACATGGTACTGATACCTAAACCAGGTAGATCGAAAACTGAGAAAGAAAATTATAGACCAATCTCCTTAATGAATATTGATGCTAAAATCTTAAATAAGATATTAGCAAAAAGACTTCAGAAAATCATCTCCAGGATAATACACTATGATCAAGTAGGATTTATTCCAGGAATGCAGGGCTGGTTTAATATTAGGAAAACTATTAATATAATTGACCATATTAATAATCAAATTAATAAGAACCATATGATCATCTCAATAGATGCAGAAAAAGCATTTGACAAAATCCAACATCCATTCCTACTAAAAACTCTTGAGAGTATAGAAATAAATGGACTATTCCTTAGAATAATCAGGAGCATATATTTAAGACCTTCAGTAAGCATAATATGCAATAGAAATAAACTGCAACCTTTCCCAGTAAGATCAGGAGTGAAACAAGGTTGCCCACTATCACCATTACTATACAATATAGTACTAGAAACGCTAGCCTCGGCAATAAGAGCCGAGTAAGAGATTCAAGGAATTAGAATAGGAAATGAGGAAATTAAACTATCACTTTTTGCAGATGACATGATGGTATACTTAGAGAACCCCAAAGACTCTGCTAAAAAGCTACTAGAAATAATTCAAAATTTCAGCAAAGTGGCAGGATACAAAATAAATCCACATAAATCCTCGGCATTTTTATATATCACTAACAAAATGCAACAGCAAGAGATACAAAGAGAAATTCCATTCCAAACAAATGTTGAGAGTATAAAGTATTTGGGAATCCATCTACCAAAGAAAAGTCAGGAATTATATGAGAAAAATTACAAAACACTTGCCACAAAAATAAAATCAGATTTAAATAATTGGAAAGACATTCAGTGCTCTTGGATAGGCCGAGCAAATATAATAAAGATGACAATACTCCCCAAACTAATCTCTTTATTTAGTGCTATACCAATCAGACTCCCAAGAAACTATTTCAATGACCTAGAAAAAATAACAACAAAATTCATATGGAAGAATAAAAGGTCGAGAATTGCAAGGGAACTAATGAAAAAAAACTCAGAGGAAGGTGGTCTTAGTGTACCTGATCTAAAGCTATATTATATAGCAGCAGTCACCAAAACCATTTGGTATTGGCTAAGAAATAGACCGGTAGATCAGTGGAACAGATTAGATACAAAGGACAAAAAAGATACATATATAGCAACTAATCTTTGACAAACCCAAAGGTACCAACATTAGGGATAAAAATTCATTATTCGGAAAAAACTGTTGGGAAAACTGGAAATTAGTATGGCAGAAATTAGATATGGATCCACACTTAACACCATATACCAAGATAAGATCAAAATGGGTCCATGATTTAGGCATTAAGAGGGAGATAATAAATAGATTAGAGGAACAGAGGAAAATCTACCTCTCAGACCTGTGGAGGAGGAAGGAATTTATGACCAGAGGAGAACTAGATATCATTATTGATCACAAAATAGAAGATTTTGATTACATCAAACTAAAAAGTTTTTGTACAAACAATACTAATGCAAACAAGATTAGAAGGGAAGTAACAAATTGGGAAAATATTTTTAAAAACAAAGGTTCTGACAAAGGTCTCATTTCCAAAATATATAGAGAACTGACCCTAATTTATAAGAAACCGAACCATTCTCCAATTGATAAATGCTCAAAGGATATGAACAGACAATTCTCAGAGGAAGAAATTGAAACTATATCCACTCACATGAAAGAGTGTTCCAAATCACTACTGATCAGAGAAATGCAAATTAAGACCACTCTGAGATACCACTACACACCTGTCAGATTGGCTAAGATGACAGGAACAAATAATGATGAATGTTGGAGGGGATGTGGGGAAACTGGGACACTAATACATTGCTGGTGGAGTTGAGAAAGAATCCAGCCATTCTGGAGAGCAATCTGGAATTATGCCCAAAAAGTTATCAAACTGTGCATACCCTTTGACCCAGCAGCGCTACTACTGGGATTATATCCCAAAGAAATACTAAAGAGCGGAAAGAGACATATATGTGCCAAAATGTTTGTGGCAGCTCTTTTTGTTGTAGCTAGAAACTGGAAGATGAATGGATGTCCATCAGTTGGAGAATGGTTGGGTAAATTGTGGTATATGAAGGTTATGGAATATTATTGCTCTGTAAGAAATGACCAGCAGGAGGAATACAGAGAGGCCTGGAGAGACTTAAATCAACTGATGCTTAGTGAAATGAGCAAAACCAGAAGATCACTGTACACTTCAACAACAATACTGTATGAGGATGTATTCTGATGGAGGTGGAAATCTTCAACATAAAGAAGATCCAACTCACTTCCAGTTGATCAATGATGGACAGAGGTAGCTACACCCAGAGAAGAAACACTGGGAAGTGAATGTAAATTGTTAGCAATAATATCTGTCTGCCCAGGTTGCATGTACCTTCGGATTCCAATGTTTATTGTCCAACAAGAAAATGATATTCACACACATGTATTTTACCTAGACTATATTGTAACACATGTAAAATGTATGGGATTGCCTGTTATCGGGGGGAGGGAATAGAGGGAGGGGGGGATAATTTGGAAAAAGGAATACAAGGGACAATATTATAAAAAATATATATATAATAAAAATTAAAAAAAATTTTGAACATAAAATTAAAAATAGAAAAAAAAATACCTGGATATGGAAGAATGAGCGGATTCTGTTAGGATTACTAAGTGAGAACTGAGGTTGTCTGGACAGTGACAAGGTGAGAATTCAGGTTTTCTGGACAATTACAAGGTGAGAACTCAGGTTGACTTGATAGAGGGGGCAAGCTCATTGGCTGGGGTGGTTCTTCCCAGAAGCCCTTGCATTATCCCACGCCCATTCTCTGGGAGAATAAAAGAGAGGACTCTCAGAGAAAGAAGAAGACTCTGAATTGCATCAGGCTTGACGGGGCTCTCTGCAGGAAGGGAAGTCACTTCTTTGGACAAGAGTTAACAGCAACTGCCTGGAGACAACGGTTCATTACAGGAAGAAGAATCTGTCTGAGAGATTTGAGTAGACACAGCAGATCTCTTCCCAGAGAGTGATCCGGCAGCTTCTGGAGACAACAGCTTGCTACAATTGGCGTCCACACGTGGGGCAAGGACTTTTGCTTATCCTGACAAGAGGAGCTAGACCAGACCTTTGCAATTTAGCGCCCGAACAGGGACAGACACGGTCCTGATTCCAGTGGAAAAGCTTCCGATCTAGATCTCAGTCTCTCTGACCCAGAACCGTGAGTAACGAGGAAACTTTGTTAAAGATTAAGTGAGCGTGCTAATAGATAAATAAGGAACTTAACTTGTTAAGGGCTAAACCAGGAATCTCTTATAGCTGAAATGGGGCAGATGTTAGCTATATTCAATCCCTGGACCTCAGCCGACTCAACCTCAGCCCCAGACGCAACCTCAGCTCCACCCCCATTCAGGAGTGGTACTATAGAGAGTATAATCAAGATAATTGAGGAGCAGAGTTTACTTGTAACCTGGGTACAGATTGCTAAACTCTTGGCTGCATTAAGACGTACATCCCCTTGGTTCTTAGAGGAAGAAAAGATAGATGTAGATAAATGGAAGCTAGTGGGATATGAAATGAAAGAATTTCAAGCAAAAAATGGGCCTCGTTCAATTTCTGCAGAAGTATTTTATATCTACAACATAGTTCAATTAGCCTTAAACTATCAAGCAAGTTGTAGGAGAAGGAAAAGTTTTAAAAATGAACAGAGGAGGAAGTGTGAGGAAAAAAGGAAAGATCAAGATCTTGCCCTAGAGCAAGAGGATTTAAATGAGGAATTATGGTATGATTCTCTTGAAGAAGCTTCAACCCTGCCTAGAGAACAGATTATTGACAGGCCCACATCAACCCCACCTTCAGAGATGGAGGAAGAAAGAGGGGAAGAGGCAGAAACACAAACAGAGTTGCCTGTGAAGAAGCCTAAGCCTATGACAAGATTAGAAAAAGCATTGGTTAAAGCTAAGAGAGAAGGACAGGATATAAGTGATTTTATACATGCATATCCTGTGATTGAAAATACTGACTTTGTAGGTAAAAAAAGGAGAAGATATGCACCTTTAGATTTGAATAAAATTAAGGATTTGAAAAAAGGTTGTACCCTTTATGGGGCTACATCAGCTTATGTCAAAATGTTACTAGATGGTTTGTCTTATGAAGTCCTAACCCCGAATGATTGGAAATCCATAGCAAGGACATGTCTGGAACCTGGAGAAAATTTATTATGGCTTGCGGAATTTCATGAATTATGTAAAATTCAAGTCAGATGCAATTTGGAAATAGGAGTTAACACACAATTCACTTTTGAGCACTTAGCTGGTGAAGGTCAGTATGGAGAGAATTCGGAACAGATTAATTATACCATGACAATATATGAACAAATTGCTAAGGCTGCAATAAAAGCTTGGGGTGTCCTTCCTGGACAGAAAGATCGTGGAGAGGCTTTCACTAAAATACAGCAAGGTCCCAATGAACCTTTTGCAGATTTTGTGGGACGTTTGCAAACTGCTGTCAAAAGAACTATTGGAGAAAATTCAGCTACAGAAATAATGACCAGACATCTGGCTAAGGAAAATGCCAATGAGATTTGCAAAAGAATTATATGGGGATTAGACAAAGATGCTCCTTTAGAGGAGATCATAAGACGCTGTGCTACAGTGGGAACAAATGCTTTTTACACCTGGACAATGATGAACGTGCAAAAACAGGGTCCCTCCTGGCAAAGGCCTTCTAGAGAAACTCGGCGATGTTTTCAATGTGGAAAAATTGGACATCTAAGAGCTCAGTGTAGGTATGGAGATACAGTGAGAAGACAGGGTGAAAGAAGACCTAAAACCCCATGTCCAAAATGCAACAGAGGACTCCATTGGGCATCAGAGTGTAGAATAATTCAGGGAAATGGGATGAGGGACCCAGATCCAGGGCCCCAGGCAAAAAAGACTTGGGGCATGATGGCAGCTGATGTTACACCCAAAGAGCCTTTAGAAGGCCAGGACTCTGATTTAATCAACCAGAAGAAAAGCAATCACATGGCAGAAAGGGATTACCCAATCAGTCAACCAAAAGGCAATCAGATTGCAAAAATGGATTACACTTGGGGAGAATACAGGCCTTTTAAACCAACAGGGCTGTGTCCAGTGCAAACAATTCCAATGTAATTGCCAGATGATGAGAAGAGATTTAGAAAGTGGTAAATAGAAGGTAATTAGATAGGTTAAATGCCTGGGAGAGAGGGTTTGCTTGTATTTCTTCAGCAGGAGAAGGAATCAGATGGGTGCCAATGAGTCATATTCGCCTTGTCCATCAGAGAGAGACAGAAAAAGAGAAAGGCCTCAAAATAAAGGAGAAGATCTAAGAAACATCTGACACTGAAAGAGCATGGATAATAAGAAGACTGTTAAAGAACTTTAAAAACCAGCAGGAATCATTGGACTTCCTCACACAAGATGAGACTAATGGACAATGGACTTATGGACATTTATAAATTTTCAATTTATGATTATGTTATATACTTCTAGCATGTGTTATGTTACTATGTTACTATATGCTTATGTAATTTATGTAATTATCTGTAATACTTCCCATATTGATGGATTTATGTTTCAAGGTCATTTATGTAATTATCTGTAATACTTCCCATATTGATGGATTTATGTTTCAAGGTCATGACTGTCTTATGTTCTAAATCAAAAGAAAGGGGGAGATGTTAGGATTACTAAGTGAGAACTGAGGTTGTCTGGACAGTGACAAGGTGAGAATTCAGGTTTTCTGGACAATTACAAGGTGAGAACTCAGGTTGACTTGATAGAGGGGGCAAGCTCATTGGCTGGGGTGGTTCTTCCCAGAAGCCCTTGCATTATCCCACGCCCATTCTCTGGGAGAATAAAAGAGAGGACTCTCAGAGAAAGAAGAAGACTCTGAATTGCATCAGGCTTGACGGGGCTCTCTGCAGGAAGGGAAGTCACTTCTTTGGACAAGAGTTAACAGCAACTGCCTGGAGACAACGGTTCATTACAGGAAGAAGAATCTGTCTGAGAGATTTGAGTAGACACAGCAGATCTCTTCCCAGAGAGTGATCCGGCAGCTTCTGGAGACGACAGCTCGCTACAGGATTCAATATTAAACAATACATTTTCATTTCAAGAAAACCTATATAATACCTACTGCACACTGTTCAGAACTGTTCAACTTTTCTTTGCTTCTTTCTAGGTTTTCTTTTGTATTCTACTGTGCACTTTATACTTTATTTTATCCCATTGTTCTTCCCATCCCTCACCCTAAAAAAGGCTATAATTATTTGTCTCTGTGTATATGTGTATATTTATATTATATATATGTATATATTTTTATATGTATATATTTATATATGTATATACAAATAGATTTATAAACATATACATGCTCATTCAGTGAAGTAATAAAAGATAGAATTTATTCAGCATTTACTATCTTCCAAGTATTTTGTTAAACTCAAGATGTAGTAAGGAAAAACAAGAAGTTCCTGAGAAGAAAGGACTAATACAGACAAACATGTATGTGCAAAGCATATGCAAACTATATTAAGGTAATAATTAAGGTAGTAAAAGCAATAGCTAGATGATGACAGAAATGACATCAAACTAAAGAGTTTCTGTACAAACAATACTAATGCAAACAAGATTAGAAGGGAAGTAACAAATTGGGAAATATTTTTAAAGTTAAAGGTTCTGATAAAGGTCTCATTTCCAAAATATATAGAGAACTGACCCTAATTTATAAGAAATCAAACCATTGTCCAATTGATAAATGGTCAAAGGATATGAACAGACAATTCTTTATTTATTTTTTTATTATATATATTTTTATAATATTATCCGTTGTGTTCATTTTTCCAAATTATCTCCCCTCCCTCTACTCCCTCCCCCCGATGACAGGCAATCCCATACATTTTACATGTGTTACAATATAACCTAGATACAATATATGTGTGTAAATACCATTTTCTTGTTGCACATTAAGTATTAGATTCCGAAGGTACATGTAACCTGGGCAGACAGATATTAGTGCTAACAATTTACATTCACTTCCCAGTGTTCTTTCTCTGGGTGTAGTTATTTCTGTCCATCATTGATCAGCTGGAAGTGAGTTGGATCTTCTTTATGTTGAAGATTTCCACTTCCTTCAGAATACATCCTCATACAATATTGTTGTTGAAGTATATAGTGATCTTCTGGTTCTGCTCATTTAACTCAGCATCAGTTGATTTAAGTCTCTCCAAGCCTCTCTGTATTCCTCCTGCTGGTCATTTCTTACAGAGCAATAATATTCCATAACCTTCATATACCATAATTTACCCAACCATTCTCCAACTGATGGACATCCATTCATCTTCCAGTTTCTAGCTGAACAGACAATTCTCAGATGATGAAATGGAAATTATATCCACTCATATGAAAGTGTGTTCCAAATCACTACTGATCAGAGAAATGCAAATTAAGACAACTCTGAGATACCACTACACATTTGTCAGATTGGCTAAGATGACAGGAACAAAAAATGATGAATGTTACAGGGGATGTGGGAAAACTGGGACACTAATACATTGCTGGTGGAGTTGTGAAAGAATCCAACCATTCTAGAGAGCAATTTGGAACTATGCCCAAAAAGTTATCAAACTGTGCATACCCTTTGATCCAGCATTGCTGCTATTGTGCTTATATCCCAAAGAAATACTGAGGAGGGGAAAGGGACCTGTGTGTGCCAAAATGTTTGTGGCAGCTCTTTTCGTAGTGGCTAGAAATTGGAAGATGAATGGATGTCCATCAGTTGGAGAATGGTTGGGTAAATTATGGTATATGAAGGTTATGGAATATTATTGCTCTGTAAGAAATGACCAGCAGGAGGAATACAGAGAGTCTTGGAGAGACTTACATCAACTGTTGCTGAGTGAGAAATGAATAGAACCAGAAGATCACTGTACACTTCAATGTTGTAAGAAGATGTATTCTGATGGAAGTGGATATCTTCAACATAAAGAAGATCCAACTCACTTCCATTTGATCAATGATGGGCAGAAATAACTACACCCAGAGAAGGAACACTGGGAAGTGAATGTAAATTGTTAGCACTACTGTCTATCTACCCAGGTTACTTATACCTTTGGAATCAAATACTTAATGTGCAACAAGAAAATGGGATTTACACACTCATATTGTATCTAGGTTATATTTTAACACTTGTAAAATGTATGAGATTGTCTGTCATCTAGGGGAGGGAATAGAGGGAGGGAGGGGATAATTTGGAAAAATGAATACAAGGGATAATGCTATAAAAAATTTTCTCATGCGTATATACTTGTCAAAAATTTATAAATAAAATAAAATATTAAAAAACTGTTTGGTAATAAAACCATTATATCATGCAAAAAAGAAAAAGAATTATATAGTAAAGAGTATTAGTTATCTGTTTCCTCCAAGGTCAAATAAAAATATTCTTCTTTTTAAAGTCCTTTATAATTTTTAGGGACATTTGCAGGGGTTCTCAAACAATAGCCCATGGGCCAGATGCACCCTGCTGAGGATGTTTATGTGACACACCGGGTTATGGCAAGTGGGTTGAGGGGTAGAGATAGAGTGTGAGTTTTTGTTTTTACTATAGTCCAGCCCTCCAACAGTTTGAGGGACAGTGAACTGGCCTCCTATTTAAAAAGTTTGAGGATCACTTTTAGACAGTATTCTCACCTGAGTTCTCTATAATCCAGCCATGCCTCTATTCCTACTCTTTCTGAAGAACAACACTCATTTTTTTTCTAGTTTGTACCTGCTCTATGTTTATCTTCTATATTCTCCATACCTGGAATTATTTTACTTCCCACTTCTGCCCCCTGGATGCCAGGGTTTACTTCTGAATAAGAAATTAAGATTTCATATTAGAATTATAAGCTCACTCAAATCTGACAGGCCTGAGCTTTTAATTATAGGAACTTGACTGTTCCATAAACTCTGAATGTCCTTGACAATAGATAGCAGGAACTAGCCATTCTTGGACATGCTTACGCTTAGGGTTGGGTGGCTTCCTCCCTGTGCATATGCAATTAATAAGGAAACATGTCAAGCTTCAAGGGTTTGGAATGAGTCAACATGAATATATAGATAAGTTTTGGCAGGGAGCCTCCTTTGTCTAAAAAAAAAAATTTAAAAAGCTAGCGTTCTATGCCACAGTTGAGCTTCACCTGTGGGGAGGACGCTTCGCCTGGGAAAATCTTTACAAAATTCAAGTAGATTGAGGCTGAAACGGGGCTCCCAGCCATTTGAGTTTTTGAGGTTCCCTTGAATTGGTGATGTATTCTCTTCCTCTATCTGCTATAATTGTCATATTGTTAATTGTTCTTATTTCTATTTTTTTTTTTATGTAAATCTAAACTGTCCATACCTTGTCCTATTTGATTAAAACCTTACTTTCATTTTCAATTGAGTCTGAGAGTGTCATTTATAGGAACAAATCCGAACTTTTCTTTAAAATCATAATACAACTTCAAAGCTCATTTTTATGTAAATGGCATTTGTTTATACCATACTTAATGTTGGATATGGAGTAAGGGTGTTTTAAACTTTATTATATTAAAACCACATGAAGACTTTTGTGACACCCTGTCTAAAGCATTTACAAACATTTGCAACATATATCATCAACTATTATCTTCTTTTTCCTCCTTCTCCTCTTTCCCAGTCTTCTCTTCTTCATCATCATCATCTTATTATTATCTTCTTCCTGCGGGATCAGTTAATAATAGCCACCTGAATGAGGTTTAGACCATCAATTTATACTAAATGAACTTGAAGAGAAGAGAGATTATGATTAATGAGGGTATTAGACCCTGAAAATGACAATGGGCAGATCAGAATATTTGATGAGTCAAAATGCAACAAGTACTAAAAAGGGATGCAGTATCATAATTAGGAAGACAAGACTTAGTGACAAACAGATGTTGGAAGAAATGAGAAGAGGGCAAATGGGTTAAGATAAAAAAAATTGTTAATTGCACTGTGATCAATTTAGAGAAAATCATAGAATCATAGAACAGGTGTTTAAAGATGGAATTTTGAAATTAGATGGTTTTGACTTAGGGGATAGGAGTGAAGGACGGAGAAAGGGATTTCTACAACATCTGTCATGGAGATGGGACAAGTATAAATTGGTAGGAGTATGCTGACCTTTGAAGGAATAATGTCAAACAGAGTATCAGAAGCTAGAGAGCAGTCCATTGAATGAAGCAGTTTATTGAACCATTTGAGTTCATTCCCCAGGGAATCAACTGCCTTGAAGGTGGTTTTGTTTCTTCTGTGATTCCCAGACGGCTGATTTCAAAATTAATAAGATCAAGTGAACTAGGGCATAGAGTTTTATGCAGAAATTATAACTCATTAATGTTATTTACACATATTAGATTCTTAGTAAATCCTTATTGATTATTGATGATTGATCAATTCAGCAAAGTATTGAAAAAAAATCAGTGGTTTTAAAAAACATATCCTCTCTGTCTACTTTGAAAGCACTAGACATTATAAAAATATGTGTGTATATGTATGTATGTATGTATATAAATATACATATATATGTGTATATATATATACAGAGAGAGAGAGAGAAAGATAGTGTATGTATGTATATATATATATATATATATATATATATATATATATATATATATATATATATATATATATATATATATATATATATATATATATATATATATATATATATATATATATATATATATATACATGAGCTTAAGGTTTCTGTGCTGTAATACATACATGTGATACAGGTACAATATCTCTGTTGATACTTATATAATACATAATATACATAGATAATATAGATTTTTTTCAATTATATTCTTATCTGGTTTTTACAGCAAGTTGGAAGTTTGAGAAATGCTTTGAAACAGTGGCTTAAATTTTTCCACCCAGCAAGGGAAACAGAGAAAGAAATAAACCATTTCCAAAACCAGGAAATTCAGTCCTGATTTAAAACTTCAAATTGACAGCTTTCCAGTGATTTTCAAAACACTTGGAAAATCCTTTTCTGCAAACCCTACAGGAAGCCCAACCTGAGAATGCTCATCACTAACACTCAGCCAACTTGCTGAGTTTAAAATGACAGAAAATATCTGAATCTTCTCTCCATATAAATACACTTTCCTCTCCCTTCATATACTGCAACAAGGAGTTGTATAATAAATTATGGTATTGTAGGATAGCTACTGTGAATTAAATTATGCTTTTTATTCCAGGAATTATCATTCATGGAACATATAACATTCGTGATGCTCCTTCCAATGAGAAAGAATGTTCAATAGCACTGAATGAAATTTAAATCTCTCTAGACCAGCAATGAAATTACTTGTTCACCTGACTGTTTTATTCTACTAACAATTTTGCAATATTGCATCCAATTGAATAATTATGCCAGAATAGATGTAGACTGCCTATCTCCTCAGAAATAATTTATATAATTTATAATTTTTTTTTAATTTCATTAAACAGTGCCACCTTTTTAAATGATCCCTAAGTGTAAGGGGGAATTTTCATAATGCACAGCAATGTGAGGAAAGAAATAGAACTTAGGTGGGTGGAGATTTAAATACATTTATTAAGGCAGATGTGAGTTTAAGTTTAAATATCTCATCTTTGAATGCTGTAGTTGGATGGCACCTTAGGGATTATCTGTAACATATTTATCTTTTTATGGATGAAGAAACTTGGTTCTAGAAAAATATATACAAATTGTCCTAGATTATACAACTAGATAACATCAATTTGGAGTGTGAAAATCAAGGCTTTATCTCAGAGCACCATATTTTAGAAGAAGTAGGAAGACTTGTGGTCTTTTAAAAGAATAGAAAGAGTAGACCTTAATACAAAACTATAAACAATAATGATAGCTCCCATGTATATAGCATTTTAAAGTTTGTAAATTGTTGTAAACATACGATCTTATTTGATCAATATGGTCAAATAGTCAATAACCATTATGAGATAGATGCAATGGATGTAAATTCTAAAACTCTCCCCTTGTCAAGAAATGCTAAAGTGCTCATCCTGGGAACTTAGTTTCTCAAACTGTTTTATTGCTATGGTTAAAGCAAGGACGATGTGCCCAGAATGCCTTGATGAGCATCTCTAAGATATTTTTAAGAGACTTATGTTGTGAAACAAGGCTTTCCCAGACTATCTTTGTTAGTACATTCAAGCCAGTCTCAATATCTCAATATGTATCTTTCTTCTCACCTTCATTTCCCCTCCTCCCTGGAGAAATCTGCAGCGATATATTTCCTCTATAAAAGATGTGTTTATGGTGAAGATTTTTATTATATTCTTTTCAGGTTTAATCCAACTATAAGGTAATCTCCATCTCCTCCAGAATTCCCCTTTAATGGCATCTTTCTCCTTATTATAACTACATCTGGTTAGTCACCTCTATGGATTAAACCTTCCAATCAATGAGGTCCTTACATCTAATGCATATTTCTTTAAAGGCTTTTCCCAAACCCCTTTCCTTGCTAACTCTATTGCTCTCCCATTTTACATTCTTGATACAACATTGAAACTGCAAAGGCAGAATGTTATTTCCTATCCTGAAGAACAAGACTCTTCCTCCATTCCCCATAAATTGAATGTAATAGAAGTTGTAGTAAAATCTCCACCCTTCATTACATTGCTTGTCCCTGCCCTAAAGGAGTTTACATTCTAAAAGAAGGTAACAGAGGAGGGCTAAGAGCAAAGAACAAAAGTTACTTTTCAAACTCAGGTTACTACCCCTGATTGCAACACTCAGTCCCTGCCCCCAAGGACTTACATTCTTTTGGGGGAAGATGACTTCCATACTTGATTATTCCTTGATATCCTAATGGGTTTAAGTTCTAATTTAACTTTCATAACTGTGGAAATAAAATAGATGCCCATCTATTTCTCACAATGACTAAGCAAGAATTTAAAACTATAACCTTTGTCTCCAAACCCAGTGCACTTTCTGTCATTATGATGGGAGTGAACCCTGAAACAGTCCTTATTTTTTGGGTGAACTCTGAAACTCTCCTCTGACAGAGACCTTTGAAGCAGTTCAGTGGTTAAGTGGTCTCATTCAGCTGGAGATCTTGACCTGATATAACTTAATTAATCTCATTCAACTGGAAATCTAGGCCTAAGAGTAGTGACAACATTGAAGGAATCTCATTCAATAGAAATCCCAGTCTCATATTTCTTATAAAAATAAAATTGTAATCTCTAAATCCTTGCAGAAGTCTAAAGTAGGAATTATGCTTTATCAAAGGACCTCTCCTCTTGGCACAGTTGCCTACCACAACTCTTGCCCAATGTGAAGACATTCTCTTCTCAGTGATGATCTTTTGTTATTTCTCTGCCAGGACCTCTTGCCACTCAGAAGTCTGTCTTCTTAGCAAGCTTCTCAGCCAACAATAAACTTCCCTTTTGCCAGTCAGACTTTTTGGGTTGGTGAATTATTTCATGTTGGACCTGCCTCAACCAGAGGGGATTCCCACAACTCTCTGCACTGTCACGACCCGCATCAATTATACCATAACAGTTTGGAATTTTTTATATATTCAAATAAGATTAAAACATTTCACAAATTCATATAAGATACATATTTTCCACACAATTAAATAAAAACAAGGGGAGTTGCTGATAAAACTGATAAGAAACAAATAATTTAGACTTGAAGAAAAGACCACAGAGTTTGTTCAATTCCATTCGCTCAAATTGCATTCAATTCATTTCATTATATCTAATTCTACAAAATTTCATGAGTATTTACAGCCTATTGTAAATCAGGCATTTTGCTAGGTGTTGAATTTCTAAAGACAAAATCTCTTAATGAAAGATACTAACTTTTGTTTGGGTAAAAATAAAATATTAATAAACAATTAAATAGAAAATGAATATCAAGTAAATACAAGACAATTTGGGGAAGGAAGACATTAACAACTGGAGATCACTCATTTTAGAGATAAGGAAACTGAGTTTAAAAAGAACTCAAATATTGTTTAAGGTCTCAAGTCTGGAAAATAGACCAAATATTCAAATCTGCATCTAAGGATATCAAAAACATTTTTTATTAATAAAGATACTTATATTATCACATTATCTGAGTATCATACTACATTAAGAGTATTTCTATTGCTGTTCCTGTGTCTACCTTTTCCAATGGTATCTCTCTCTCATATTTGTTTTTTTGTTTGTTTGTTTGTTTTGTTGTTGTTGTTGTTGTTGTTGTTTTTTGCTCTTGTTGTTTTGTTTTGTTTTGTTTTTTAACATAGTTTTTATTTACTATATATATGCATGGGTAATGTTACAGCATTGACAATTGCCAAACCATTTGTTCTAATTTTTCCCCTCCTTCCCACCTCCACCCCCAGATTGCAGATTGACAAGCACATGTTAACTATGTTAAAATATAAATTAAATACAATATATGTATACATGTCCAAACAGTTGTTTTGCTGTCCAAAAAGAATCAGATGTTGAAATAGTGTATAATTAGCCTGTGAAGGAAATCAAAAATGCAGGCAGACAAAAATAGAGGGATTGGGAATTCTATGTAGTGGTTCATAGTCATCTCCCAGAGTTCTTTTGAAGTTCATTACTGCTCTATTGGAATTGATTTGGGTCATCTCATTGTTGAAGAGAGCCATGTCCATCAGAATTGATCATCATATACTACTCTTGTTGAAGTATATAATGATCTCTTGGTCCTGCTCATTTCACTCAGCTTCAGTTCATGTAAGTCTCTCCAACCCTTTCTGAAATCATCTTGTTGGTCATTTCTTACAGAACAATAATATTCCATAATATTCATATGCCACAATTTATTCAGTCATTCTGCAACTGATGGGCATCCACTTAGTTTCCAGTTTCTGGCTACTACAAAGAGGGCTGCCACAAACATTCATGCTCATACAAGTCCCTTTCCCTTTTTTAAGATCGCTTCAGAATATAAGTCCAGTAGTAACACTGTTGGGTCAAAGTGTATGCACAGTTTCATAACTTTCTGAGCATAGTTCCAAATTACTCTCCAGAATGGCTGGATGTATAGAAGCTATCAATCATTCTCTTGATTTTTTTACTCATTTTTTAAAAAGCCTTTATGGTCTGCCTTCAGGGCAAGGAGGTTACCAGCTTCCTCTGAGGAGCAAGGATGGATATATGGACAGTAGCTATCCTCTCAATGGGCTGCAAGGAGGGGCTGAGCTGCAGAAATGTTTTGGGAGTGCTCTGAGAAGAGCTCTAAATGGAAGTGACTAGGCCTGGGTATCAAGGGTCGGGCTGTGTAAGTGCCCTACGAGAAGACCCACTGTGAGGATTAGCAACTGCCTTGGGGTAGAGGTAAAGCAGCAAAAGTATCACTTCCCCCCTCCCCCCCCACAAAGGCTTGCTTTGAGTATTAGCAGTTGCCCTATTCCTCAAGGCACAGGAAGCATCTCTGCCTGGGGAGCCCAGTCCAGCTGAGGAAATTCTACCACCCCAGGACGAGCCCCCACTGTACAGATGAGAGGCTGCCCCTGGATGTGCGCCTGTTGTACAGATTTGTGACTGCCCCCCAAAAAAGCCCCTAGCTGTAAAATGCCACTGAAGAGCTGTGTTATGGTCTGTGCTGAGTCAATTACGGTCCTCAATCATTATTCTCAATGGACTTTTCTTCAGTTCCAATTTTTTATTTGGATTCTACAGGAAAGTAAGGTCTTCCTCTTTTTAGCTCACAGAATAGACATGATAAACATATTCTGCAAAAAGACACAAACACAGACAAAAATTACATAGATAAAGACCATCCCTTCCCCACACAACAGAAATTCCCAATTAAGTGAGCTTTTTCCCCCCTTTTATTTATTTATTTATTTAGCTATTTATTTGTTTGTTTGTTTATTTATTTATTTATTTTTTTGATCCAAAGATTTCAGTTGGACTGCCCCTTCTCTCCAGAGCATTCAATCTCACAGCCTGATCTCTTGTAATACACAGAGTAGACCCCTTGGTGACTTGGCAGATCAAAGCTCAGAAGCAGTTTTCTAACTTTCCTGCCAACCTCATAAGGCTACTGTCCTATGTCATTAGCAGAACCTTCTTCCTGACTTCCCCCTTTGTCAAGGTCTAGGCTAGCTCCTCTAAAGGCTAAGCAAAAGGTTTTGCTACTGTGAAAGACTCAGAATAAGTCCTAATCAGGATAAGCAAAAGTCTTTACTCCATGTTGTAGGTGCCAAATTGTAGATGTCCTGATCGTCTCTCAATTGTAATTCTTCTCTGGGAGGATGTTTCTTTTCTATATAATCTTTTCCTCTGTGAGTAGGTTTCTTGGGAGGCTTTTGGAGCCTCCAGTCTAGAGCGAAGGTAGAATCTAACCTAAAATCCTGGCTCTGAATCTCCTCGAGCTTCCCTGAAGTTCTCCCTGGAAGTCTTGTTCTTCTCCCAGTCTAGACTGTCTCCTTCCAGACTGCCTTCCAAACTTAATCTCCCTTCCAAACTCAAATGTCCTGGGAGGCAGCCTTGGTGGCTCCTTATATCCTCTCAGAGAATGGGCTTGTGGGAACTCCTTCAACCAATGAACTTGCTCCTTTTAAAGGTTGTGTAAACTCCTTTTCAGAACTCCTTTTAAAGATATGAACTAAAGATGTGAACTAGAGAATTGTTAAGTACTGATTTAGCACTTAGTAAGAACCTAACACCCCTTAACTTGGATTATCAGCCTTGATGATTCCAGGGCCCAAGCTGCCTAATGAGAGTCCAAGGCCACATACACAGACAGTGCCCACATGGATTATGCATGCATAAATTACCTGTCTTCCTTATCTTATCTATGCAAGCTTATGTTCTTCTGTTTGTATCTGAGTGTCTGTCCTAGGCCCATTCTTCACAGAGAGGAAAGCTGGGAGTCTGATCTCAAGGTTGGTCAGAGAAAACCCAACCTAGCACCTGCCTTGCATCAGGATCCCAGACATCTCTCTGGGAAGTCACAGATCCCAGAGCCAAGTCCCCATAAACTTTGTGGGATGGGTACTAGACCCCCTTACCCAAATTAATTAGTCAGAGACATCTTTAGGTACAAAGATAAAGCATTTATTTCGTCCCTGCAAGGAGAGGCCCAGACACACACCTGGGAGCTGTCCCAACTCCCATCATGTGCTTGTGGAACCTGACCAGCTTTTAGTTTGTCAGTATTTAAATAGCAAAAGATCCAAACGTTTTCATGGGATAGACTATAAGGATATAATCATCCTTGAACAATGGTCACCAATGTTGTCTGCTTCCTGTGGGTCATGCCAATTTTTGTAACTTTCTAAGGATTTGACCTTTAGAGATCATGTGACTTCCTACAACCCTAGGTCCAAGACCTAATCTTCTGGCTCTGGGAATAGGGATCAGGTGACTTAGTCTCAAAATGAGAAAACTCTTTCCAATCAATATATTACATTTATTCTTTAAAACTTTAGAGAGTAAAGTTTTCCAGTTTCTTGTATAATCTTCTTTTTCTGTTTTTTTTTTTTTTTGTTGACATTTACAAATTTCAGAATTTCAAAAAAAATTAAATGGATATTTTATCAAAGTCAATGGAGAGGCAACTGTTGGGTATATACAGTCTGAAGCCTATAACAAATAACCAGTTTCCTATTATGAATCATTATTTCTTATTAAAATTTTGTCATAATTATATATGCCATTTAAGGGAAAGTTGGTAGTATAGTAGATAAAGCAGAAAATTGAGAAAAGAAGACCTGAGTTTAAATCTAGCTGTAATGTATAACTGTTACAGATTGAGGAATAAATGGAATTTTGAAAGTTAAGAGAGATGAGCACCAGCTTCCTTCCTCCTCCCCAAAAAAGTGGGATAATCATTTTGTGTAAATATCAAATATGGGGAATGTGCAATTTCCTTACATGTGCTTGAAATTTCAGAAGAAATCAATGGAAAGTATGACTATAGAGAAATGACAAGCAACATTCACAGGCACACATGGGTTAAGTTGCACATCATTGATAAGACTATGAAAATAATTCAGATCACAGATCAACTTCAGGATTTCAATATTTGAGACTGGCCTGACTCTTAGGAAACATCTTTTCTGTTTGAAAAGATGTCATGTGAATTGATTTGTTATTGCTAGCAAATTATCTATGCAGCTATCAGTCCATACTGGCTTTTGAGCAATAATATTATAATTATTTTAAATACGGTTGAATTTCATATGGGTTACAGAAAAAAAAAATAAAGACACTTTCTACTGGCAAATTATGTATTTTAGAAATTGAATTTAAGGTATTTGATCTTCATTAAGCTAAAAGCAGGTTATTATCATTTGTTCTTTTCAAACTGAAAATTAGCCTAATTTTTCATTAGTGTTTCTTGTACTCACTTTCTTTGCCATCACCAAAAATCCTAATATCATTCCTGTATACATTACTATGAATCTGTGGCAATGTCTTCTCTATTTAAGGGATGTGCAAATTTTAAGTCATGTCTATATTTGAGTTCTAATCTGATGCTTCATTTTGACACTGAAATGATGTCAGCATAATACAGAAGATGATCATGATGAAAATTGTCTAGCATTTATATAGTGATTTAAAGTTTATAAAATGGTTTATGAATAATTGTCTTATTTTGTCCTCATAACAATCTTAGAAAATATCATTTTATGGTTAAGGAACATGAGAGAAAACATTTGTTAAACCACAGTGAAAGATTTTTTTGAGAATTATCTTTCTTTCCCTCATCTTGTTTTGTTTCCAAATAATCATCATCATCCTAACATAAGTCACACATGAAAAGTTCATGAAATATATCATTTAAGTTTTTTTGTTTTTTTTTTTGTACTTACCATAATATTCCCTTTCCCCTGAAACAAAGGCTGAGAAAAGTGAAATAGTCCTCATTGATTAAGCAAAGCTAAGAATTATAAGAAGCAGGATCTGAACTCTGCTTCCATGCCCAGTATCCTACTAATCAAGCCATAAATAAAGTCCCCCTGAGTATTGTCCACAATAAACATGGGAGAAATGATCAAATATTTTCAATTTTACTATTATGGATAGTCTAAACCACAATTTTGAATCCTTTGGACTTTACATTGGGATAAGACAGAAAAGAGAAAAATAAAAAAAAATATTCTGTTCTGTAGATCTCATTATTTTTTAAACCAAATGGCTTAATGAATATCTTAAGTGTTTTTTTTTTTTTTTTTTTTTTTTTTTTTTTTTTTTTTTTTTTTTTGTACAAGGAATTTGGGAAATATTTAAATGTGTCACATTCATTTCAAGAACTGAAAAAGTCAGCTCTTGGATTTGTGTAGTCACATTAAAAATGCCACAGAGCAGGACTTTTATCCCACAATATATCAACTTTTCTTTTTATTGGAAAGTGATAAAGAAGGCCAAGCAAAATAATAGACATGAGACGTTCTTCTTTATGCTTTCTACTAGAAGATCCCCCAGGCATCTGTTATCTATGTGTCAAGATGTTACTAGTGAGTGGCATTTTCACATTTTATTTGAGAAATAATTTATGGAAATACTGGGTAAAGTTAATATAAAACCATGTGGTGATATTAATAAAACACCTTTTAAAAACTAAACCATCATTATATTTTTGCTCAGATTAGTTCTTTAGTTTTATGGCTGAGCCCTAAAATGAGTCACATTGCTCAAAGCTGAAGAACATATTGACAGTCTAAACAGACAAGAACCAAAAGGGACTCAAATAGGTTTGCTGAATAATGCAGACAAATGAAATATTTTCTTCTGAAATCATAGGATCATGAGTTTATAATTGGAAATTACCTTAAAGGTCAATTAATTTGACATGATCACTTAAGAGATAAGGAAATTGAGACCTAGAACAATTACTCACATAAGGTACAGAATAAAGATTTGAACTGAGATTGTTTGGTGCTAAATTATTCCTCTTTCTACTGTATAATATCACCTCAAATGTATAAATAATGTTACCTTCTATCCTCTGAAAATGCCTCTCTAATTACCTCAGATTTCAACTTTTGATAATTTTTTTTTCATACAGAAATAGAGGAAAGATCAGAGTGCTCATAATCTTAATAAATTTGAACACATCATAATAGTGGGTGTGAGAGTCTTAAGAAATATGAGAATTAAGCAAGACAAGGAGTATTAATGAGGCAAAAAAGACAACTAGATTTCATGCATGGTTAGTTTGATTGAGGTTGATAAAATATTCTAGATCCTAATGCTAAAACCCAATTTTGTCCTAGTATTCCCAGTTCAAGAAGTTTCTTATTGACTCTAAGATAAAATACAAATCATGTGTTTGTAATGCAAAGCTGTTCACAAAGTAGTTACAAACTCTCAAATTTCTGTCTATTATTTCTCCTTTATAAATGTTCTTATACTCAAAATTATATATTTCTATTTATGTGCATGTATATGTGTACATATACATATACACAAATATAGTGCACAAATATATGTATTTGTAAACATGCATGTTTGCTAGATATATATATATATGTATGTGTGTGTGTGTGTGTGTGTGTGTCAAATTACATCCCATTCATGTTGAATTTATTTTATGCTTCTTTTGTATTTCTGATAACCCTGACCTAATTTGAATGAAAACTCCTTGGGGTATAGGAACTATTTTATTTGTGACTTGTATTTTGAGTTACTGGTATTCAGTATTCACTTCTTGATTTATCATTATTAAAAGAAATTTAGGGGCTCATATCTACCAAAATGGCTAATTTGTATCTTCCATATCATAAATCATTTAGTTATATATCTTCCAAAATTTTTCAGGACATATTTAAAAAATAAGAATCAAATCTATTTTTCAACAGCTGAGATACCTAAGAAAAAGACCATAGTCCTAGGTATAGATGGTTGCCTATAATATGTAATTTCATGGTTGTATATAACTCCTAAGGAAAATAATTGCCTTTCCCATCATTACAAATTTATCTATATACTCACAAATGCCTTAAATTCAAAGGGATCAATCTATTCTTCAACAGGAGAAATAAGGGTCGCAATTATAATACTCCGAGAGTGAACACAGTGACTCAAATGAACTCTGACATATACATTACTTATGTCTGACTTATCTTTTCCTGAGAACAAATTTTCACAGGATTTGAAGAGGAAAAGATCATAAAATCACACATTTAGAGCAGGATATACAGAAACAAATCATCAGTGAATCTTCTGCTTTTGTTTTTTTTTTTTTTTTTTTTTAAAGATACTTTAAAGGGATACAATATATATGCTGAAAGTCAAATAGGTAATGAAAAAGAGGACCAGGATTCAAATGTAGGACTTCTGAATGCAAGGCATCCTGATTGTAGTGCACTAAACAGATCCTTAAAGCTTGAGGTTATGAAAAGCCAAAAATCATTGGTGATGGGAAATGACTAAAGACTATCAAGAACACTGATTTCTAACTTTACTCTCATTCCATTACATGCTTTTCATGTAGGGAAAGGAAATTAATTTTGTTAAGGGCTCATCATTTGGTGCTACCATTTTGATAGATTTTGTATCTATTAAAAAAAATGAAACATGCCCTCTCTCTCTCTCTCTCTCTCTCTCTCTCTCTCTCTCTCTCTCTCTCTCTCTCTCTCTCTCTCCTCTCTCTCTCTCTCTCTCTCTCTGTGTATCTCTCTCTCTCTCTCTCTCTCTCTCTCTCTCTCTCTCTGATATAGATATAGATATAGATATAGATATATAGATATATGTATATGTATGGCCTATGAATCATCTAAAAGACTATATCTCTTTATGTTTTCTCTCCTCAACTAACATTTCCACCCTTGTTATCACCCTTACATGTGATTCCTCAAAACCATGTTGATGTTTCAGTAAATGGAACTTTGAATCTATAGTCAGAAGATCTGAGTTCAAATCTAACCTCAAACACTTGCTGGATATGTGATGCTGGGCAAGGTACTTAATCTATGTTTACCTCAATTTCATCAACTATAAAATTGGTATGAGTATAGCTCTTACCACTTAGAATTGGTGTAAGGATTAAATGAGATATATTATAAAAATAATCATATCTTTTTATTTTTGAAAATACATGCAAAGATAAGTTTTAAAATTCAGTTTTGCAAAAATTTGTGTTCCAATTTTTTCTTTTTCCCATTCCTCCATTTTGCTTCTCTAGAATCAAGGTCAAATAGTATAGGTCAAATAAACTCAATTTTTCTAACCATATTTTCACATTTATCATGCTGCACAAGAAAAATTAGGTCAAAAGGGAAAAATGAGAAAGGAAAAAAAAGCAAGTAAACAAACAACAAAAAGAACAAAATCGTGAAAATGAATCTGTGATCTACATTTAGACTTCATAGTTATTTTTCTAAATACAGATTGTTCTTCCTATTACAAGTCTATGGGAAATGCTGGGAATCAACTCATTGTTGAAAACAGACAAGTCTTTCACAATAGATTATCACATAATTTTGTTACTTCTATGTAAAATAATCTCTTGGTTCTATTTCCTTCACTTAGCATGAGTTCATGTAAGTCTTTCCAGGCTTTTCTGAAATCATTATGCTCATCATTTCTTATAGAGCAATAATATACCATTGCATTCTTACATTATAACTTATTCAGTCATTCCACAACTGATAAGACATCCACCAGTTGTCAGTTGTTTGCCACTACAAAAAAAAAAAAAAAAAAAAAAAAAAAAAAAAGATAGCTACAAATATTTTTGCACATGAGGGAAAAGTTAAATTTTTAAGTTAAAAGTTTAAATTTTAAATTTTTAAAGTTAAAATTTTAAAGTTAAATTTTTAAAGTACTTACAATGCCTAGTACATAGTATATGCTTTGTAAATGCTTTTTCCCTTCCTTTTCTACCTATTCATATTTGCATCAAAATCACCAAGTAGCACAAAATATGGTGGATATTTAGAAATAAAATATTTTGGGATATAAATGTTTGGAAAATAATGCCCAAATATTTGTAACATTTCCATATCATCCATACTATAAACTATAATAAAAATAACAAAGACATTTAATATTAGTCAAAAATGCAGACAGAGAACTTGAACAATCCAATGTTGATAAATTTTAAAACATTTACTTCTGTAAGAACTCCATATTGTGGAGTTTTCCTTAAAATGCCCAATAGTGTCTATTTAAAGCCATCAGCAAACATCAGGTGAAAAGGGAACAATTCCCAATAAGATCATGGTTAAAACAAAGTTGCCCACTATCACCATTAATATTCAACATTTTATTAGACATGTTAGCTTTGGAAATAAGAGAAGAAAAACAGATTAAAGGAAATAGAATAGGAAATAGAATCTGCATCACATTTCAAATGATGTGAAGGTATGCATAGAGAATCAACTAAAAAAAACTACTAGAAAAAATTAACAATTTTTGCAGTTTCAGGATACAAAATAAATCCATATAAATCATCAGCATTTTAATATGTTACAAACCATGTCCAGTAGCAAGAAATACAAAGAGAAACTCCATTTAAAATAACTGTAGGTAATATAAAGTATTTGGGAATCTACCTGCTGAGGCAAAGTCAAAAACTATATGAACACAATTACAAAACACTTTGCTCACAAATAAATCTCTTGGGAAAATATCAAATGTTCAAGGAAAGAAGGAGCTAATGTAATAAAAATGAAAATACTACTTAAATTAATCAACTTATTCAATGTCATACAACTCAAAACTCCCAAGAAATTACTTCACAGAGCTAGAAAAATAATAACAAAATTCATCTGAAAGAACAAAATTTAAAAATTTCAATGGAATTAATGAAACAAAATGTAAATGAAGGTGACCTAGCTGTACTCCATCTAAAATTATAGTATAAAGTAATGAATATCAAAAGCTTTTGGAATTGGCTAAGAAATATAATAGTTGATCAATAGACTACATTAACATCACAGGACAAAATAGGCAATGACTATAGTAATTTAGAGTTTGACAAACCCAAAGACACCAACTTTTGGATGAGAACTCACTACTTAACAAAAACTTCTGGGAAAGTTGGAAATTAGTCTGTCAGGAATTAGCCATTGATCCACACCTAATACCCTATACTAAGATAAGATAGAAATGAATTGATGACATAGACATAAAGAATGCTATTATAAGCAAATTAAAAGAACAAAGGATAATTTGCCTCTCAGTTATATGGAGATATGTGACCAAAGAAGAAGGTGAGTGCATTTTGAATGTAAAATGGATGATTTTGCTTATATTAAGTTAAAAGGTTTTTCTTACAAACAAAATCAATGCAGAAAAAATAATAAGGGAAGCAGTAAACAGGGAGAAATGTTTTACATTAAAGGGTTATGATAAAGACCTCATTTCTAAAATAAATAGAAAAATGCCTCAAATTTATAAGCTTTCAAGCCCTTCCTCAATTGATAAATTATCAAAATATATGAATAGGCAATTTTCAGATGAAATTAAAACCATTTCTACTCATATGAAAAAGTGCTTTAAATAATTACTGATCAAAGAAATGCAATTAAGATAATTCTGAGACACCACTACATACCTTTCAGATTGGCTAAAATGACAGGAAAAGATAATGATGAATGTCATTAGGATGTGGAAAACTTGGGACACTAATACATTGTTGGTGAAGTTGTGAACTGATTTAATTATTCTGGAGAGCATTTTAGAACTATGCCCAAAGGGCTATCGAATTGTGCTTACCCTTTGATCCAGTAATAATTATACTGGGTTTGTGTCCTAAAGAGATCATAAAGGAGGAAAAGGGATCCAAATGTGGCAGCCCTTTTTATAGTGGCAAAGAACTGGAAACTGAATGGATGGCCATCAATTGGAGAATGGCTAAATAAGTTATGGTATATGAATGTTGGGATATTATTGTTCTATGGGAATGATCAGCAGGATGATTTCAGAGAAGCCTGGAAAGATATGAACTGGTACTGTGAAATGAGCAGAACCAGAAGATTATTGTACATAGCAACAGCATTATGTGATGATCAATTCTGGTGGACATAATTCTTGTCAACAATGAGGCAATTCAGACCAGTTCCAAAGATCTTATAATGAAGAAAACCATGAACACCCAGAGCGAGGGCAGGGAGAGCTGAATGTGAACCATAACATAGTATTTTCCTTTTGTTGTTGTTGTTGTTTGCTTGCATTTTGTTTTTTTCTAATTTTTTCCCTTTTTGATCTGATTTTTCATTTTGCAGCATATTTCCTGAAATATGTATAGAAAAATTACACATCTATAACATATATTGAGCCGACTGGGCCAGGGGATAGGGAGAAGGGAGGGAAAAAATTAGAACACAGGTTTTTTTAGGAGTGAATGTCAAAAATTATCCATGTATGTATTTTGAAAATAAAAAGCTTTAATAAAATATTCATATTGTTATGAAAATATTATAGTAGTCTAAGAGAAATTAGGCTAATGCCAATATCTTATTCCACATATTATAATAAATGGAAAATGGACATGTGACCTAAATATCAAAGAGTATATCACAAAAAATAAAGCAGAGGCTGAACATATATCTTTAACAGATATGGATATATGAGTTCCTGGTCACAGAAAAGTTAGAAACAATAAGATGAAACAAATAATTTTCTTAATATGCATTCATAAAGTTTCTTCATAAAGCAAATTAATGCTTTGAGATTAGACAGAAATTGGGAACATTTTCTTATCAAATCTCTTAGCTGTTTTTGAAATCTAACACACACACACACACACACATATATAACTGACTACATTAATATAAGACCAAAAGTTATTTTCCAGTTAATTAGTAACTAACGTTCTCTCTCTCCACATGAACAGCCCATCTTACATTTTGTTTCCCATATTTCTTCTCTGACACATTTTACCCCAAATCTCTATTAAATTTTTAATTTGTCTTGTATTTTGATCTATAATAATATTCTCAAGTCTCTCCACCAATTTATGGGTGATAGTTATTTGAGTCAGTAAACTATTATAGATAGTGTAAAAACTATGATTCTTTGAAGCGTCTGACATCTTTTTTAAGAAACAAAATCCTTTTTCAGCAGCTAAGATGATATGTAAAAAAAAAGAACTCAGTCATAGATATAGTAGATGGTTGCCAGTACTTCTCACTGAGAAAGTGGGAAAGGGGATCAAATATGTCATGGACACTTTTATTTACTTATTTAAAGATTCTCTATTATCAAAGCAAAAGCCCTAGTATACCTCCCCATAGGTTCACTGGTAATTCCAGTGATTTTTCAGAAAAAAAAATCTTTGGTCCCAACACTCCTCTGAATGTGTTTCTCCCTATTTGAATTGAGTTCCTTGAGAGTTAAGACTGCATTTATTTTTATATTTTATATTTATTTATATTTTACATTTGTGGCCCTATGCATTAACAATGCATTTAAAATATGAGCAAAGATATGTTTTCTTTTATTGCTAAAATCACTATAGATATCTCTCTTTTTTCCTAACTAAAAGTGTATGGTCAGAATTCCTTTGAAAATAGAGATGAGAAGCAATATTTGAGCTTCATTATAGATACACTGAATAGGTGACACTCTCCATGTGAAACAATTTTATGAACACATGTACATTTCTTTAATGAAAGATAGCATAATTAGAAACTCTTGTTAAATATCTTACCAGTGATCTTGGCACTTATTGAAATAAGAGCAAAATTACTTCATGTTCTACCCTGGAAGATTCTGTTGAATAATCAATTCTTCTCTGTGGAGCTGTGGGGAAAGTCAGAGCATCTAAAAATAGAGAGGTACTAGGTTTTTCACTAGCTCTGCTCGGGTTTCTGTCTTTCTGTCAAATGTACCATATTTTATACTGAACTGTACAGGTAAAATCTTATTAACTAAGTATAGTTTCAAAGAATGAGACTAAATGACAAAATGTTCTCCATATTCTGACAGATGGTCCAAAGAACCAATGCTGAGACTCACAACAAATCACCAACAATGACAGATAGTGCATAAGTACTTTCTCTCCTTTGCTATTAAAGAGTATCTCATAACAGAACATTATTCAAGGGTCTTGACACCTTCCACCTTGCACTACTGTTTTATTTAAGGGTTAAATGAATTTAATGATTATATTCATTGGCTATAACCTTGATCAGCACTTTCCATGAGTCAAACATTGTGTTATGTTAGATTTTAGGTTGAAAAAGATGATATTTTTCAGAAAAGCTAACCACTCAAATAGCCTATATTTTTAATCACAGAGTTAAAGAAAAATGGCTGATTTAGAAAAAAATATGGTATCACAGAATAGGTATTTGCTTTGTAAGCAAAAATATGGCCTTAAATCTATTCTCTGTTTTTTAAAAGCTAAATCACCTTGGACAAGCCACTTTCCCTTTTAGATCCTTAGTTACCTTATCAGTAAATTGAGTGAATTGGCTAGATGATCTCTAAGTTCTCTTTAAGGTTCTGTGATAAGAACTTACTATTTGACAAAAATTGATAGGAAAACCAGAAAACAATATGACAGAAAATAGACATTGATCCACACCTAATATCCTACAACAAAATAAGGTCAAAATAGTTTCATGATATAGATATAAAGGGTGATATTATGAGCAAATAAAAGAACAAGGAATAGTCTCTCAAATCTGAGGAGAAGGGAGGAAATTATGGCCAAAGAAGAACTAGAAAACATTATGAAATGCAAAATTGATAATTTTGATTATATTAAATTTAAAAAAGGTTTTACAAAAACAAACAATGTATCCAAGATTAGAAGGGAAGTAAATATGGAGGGGAAATTTTGATCTAGTGTTTCTGATAAAGGCATCATTTCTACTATATATAGAAGATTGATTTAAATTTATCAGAATGCATGCCCTTCACCAATTGATAAATAAAGAAAGGATATGAACAGTCAATTTTCAGATGAAATTTAAGTCATTACTATTTGTAGAGGGTCACATGTACTGTAAGAACTCTGAGTGAGGTATAAAACCCTCCAAGTCCAGCCAGGGAACCTGCCAATGTATCTGGTTTGCATCACTATACAACCTAGGGGCATTTTGCCCCTTTGCTTCCTGAGAAGTCAGGGGATGTGGCAACATGTGTTGTCATTATAGCAGAGTTATACCAAAGTAGCAAAGAGTCATCTACACAATAGCATATTGCTTATGTGGTCACACATTAGCATATTGCTTATGTGGTCACACATGAGCAGTATGCAGTTAGCACATGTGCAGAGTGCTATAATTATGTAAGGGTATTAGGATATATAAGGCTGAGAAAATTTGGAATAAATTAAATCCATGTTTAACCATCCACATGAGGTTCACCTCTTCAATTCTCACTCATGATCAGGATTAGGCCTGGTACTGAAATCTAGTAGTGAGCAAGTCCAGACATTACATCTACTTATATGAAAAAAAAAGTTCTAAATCACTATTTATTAGAAAAATACAAAATTAAAGTAACTCTGAGGTACTAATTTATACCTCTCAGATTAACTAACATGAAAGAAAGAAGGAAGGAAGGAAGGAAGGAAGGAAGGAAGGAAGGAAGGAAGGAAGGAAGGAAGGAAGGAAGGAAGGAAGGAAGGAAGGGGTCCAAAATCAAATTAAATGAAGAATTAAGATAAAAATAATAATAGATAAGTGACAATGATTCAAAATATTTTTATGTTATGAAAATTCTCTTGTTCAGGCTCCATTTCACCAACTAATCTTCAAATGATAGAACTAAACACATGATGTTCTTTTCAAATTCTAAGTTAGTACACAAAGCATTTTATGTCTCAAAAAAGGAACACCTTCCTAAGATGTCAATGATTGAAATGATTAAAATATCTGAATCAACACTCCCCAAATTCATTAAATTTATTCTCTTATTACATCTTCTATGAATTTGGAGTTATATGATTTAATAATCCAAAGATCTAATAATCATCCTCAAGTTTTCATGCTATGGTATACTAAAAAGAATATAGAGATAGCATAAAATCAAGTTTCCTCAAAGTCCAGCATTATTAGAGTTAAATGTGACCTATAAAATGCGTAACTTCTCTAGTTCTCTTTCCTGGTTTGTAAAATGTTGAGCAAGTGAGAATGTGGGAATAGGTGACAACAAAAGCTTCTTTTACATCTGAATCTTTATTCCCATGATTTGAGCATCAGAATAAGACTTGCTATTTTTATTCTACTAATCATGGGTGAGGTGTTTTGTATGTGTTTATTTTTTGTTGGTTTATTATTGTTTTATTTGTTTTGTGAGGCAATTAGGATTGTATGACTTATACCAATGCTATAGCTAGTAGTATTAAGTGTCTGAGGCAAAATTTGAACTTAAGTCTTGACTCCAGAAATGCTGTTCCGATCTGCTGTACCATGTAGTTGCTCCCTCTCAGAGGTTTTTTGATGTCTTCAAAATTGTTCCCATCTTTAACTTCTGGTCTCTTAAATTTTATCACAACTATATTATTGCCTATTCTCCTGCTGTGGCATTTCTGTTCCCTAGCATCATATTCCCTGAAGGAAGATTCTCTGAACATTCTCAGTCCATGAATTCTTGTTGCCAGTATCTGAAACTCAACTTTTTAATGAATTCTTATCGTCTATTTTCACAGAAAAAGGGTCTGTGAATATTCTTGAGAAAACAAAACTCCCAGATAGTTTATCACCTTCCAGGAGAGAAAGACAAAAGAAAAGCAGAGTAAATGTTCAGCTGCCTCTTCCCATCATGCTTCTGGCTTTGCTTCCTACTGAGCAGATGATTCAGTAGAATGCTGAGGGGAGTTTGGGATTTAGATATAAGCAACCCAGGAATCTTAGTATCTAAAGACCATATATGAAAGAATAACTACTTTTACTCCCCCCCAAAAAAAACATTCTAAAAGGAAGAGCTGATAAATATCACTGAAGATTAACATCCTCCTTTTTGAGAGAAAATATAAATTATTGATAGAGTAAACAATGTAAAAACAAGGACCCAGATAAATTAAGTCACTACTGAGGGAGGTGCTGTCCTATTTTGTTACCTCTTCTGTGATGCAATAAAAAAGACATAAAAAAGAAATTAAGTTGAATAGAGCTTAAGGGCCTGAAAATTAGCCTTTCCCTATTGGAAAAAAAATTATTTGAAAAGAACCTACAAAATTCCTTTTAAATTATATAGAAAAATGCAAGTATATATTCCTAAATTGTGCATTTCTATAATAATATTGAACATTTAAATAATGCTTCAAAGTGGTAAAGCACTTTAGAAATATCTTATTTTGTCTTTGTAATACTATTGTAAAATAAACATTATATGTTATCATTAATTTAAAGATAAATAATTGAAAGCTAGTCCAAAAGAAATTAATACATTTTCCTAAATCTGCACAGACAGTTTGCCATGGATATGGAATTTGTCGAACTATAAGTCCTATCTGAAATATTGTGTCTATTACCATGTTCGACCTTAAGAAAAATTCTGTTGAGTGAATACCAAATGATTGATTTATTATCCTTTTCTTAAAGGTTGGTATAGCTGAGGTTCAGATGAAGTGATTGTTCCATGGCTACATAGATAGTGACATTAGAAAATGAAATCCTGAATCTTCATTTTTTAAAGAGGTTTATTTATAATATACAAAATTTTCTCTCTGAAAAGCACCCTTTCCAAATGACTTAGGTCATCAAAGACAGTTTTGGAGAACCTATTGTCTGCTCTGTAATATGCTAAATGCAGAGACAGTTACCAGAGAAAGGAACAATTACTAAAATATTTGGAAAGATGACTCTTTGAAGTCAATCTTATTCAATTCTGCTTGTAGACCACAATTTATTTGTCTATTTCCATGATTGGCAACCAATGAATTTTAAATTCCTTGTGATCACTAAGAAAGCTGTTGCAAACACTTTTACAAATTTGGGTGCTTTTCCCTTTTTTATGGCCTCTTTGGGATACACACTTATTCATGGTATAGCTGAATTGTAGAGTTTGCACAGTTTTTTAGTTCTTTTGTCATAGTTCTTAATTGCTTTCCAGAATGATTAGATCAGTATACTACTACATCAACAATGCATTAATTAGTGTTCCAATTTCCCCACATCTTCTTCAAAATTTAGTATTTTCTTTTTCTGTCATATTAGTGAATCTGATATATATGATGTGATATATCACAATTCTTTTACTTTGTAGTTTTTAATCAATAATAATTTGGGATATTGTTATCATTTTATAGAAAATTCCATTCCTTTGTATGGCCTATATTGTTTTTAATAAAAAATAAAAGCTATATTTTGTCAAGAGCTATTTCTTCATCTGTTGGGATAATCATATAATTTTGGTTATTTTTGTTATTGAAATGGCAATCATGCTGATACTTTTCTAAATATTGCATCAACCTTGCAATCCTGGTATAAATCCCACTGGGAAATAGTGTATCATTCTTGTGACAAATTACTGTAATCTCTTTACTTATATTTTGTTTAAAAATTTTGCATCAATATTCACTGAGAAAATTGAATTATCATTTTATTTCTGTTTTGATTCTTCTTGGTTTAACTATGCAAATCATCTTTGTATTATGAAAGGAATTTTAGTAGTTCTCCTTCACCTATTTTCCCAAATAGTTGATATAGCACTGGGATTAATTATTTTTTAAATGGTTGGTGGAATGGCCTTCCAAATCCATCTGTAACTGGGGATTTTTCCTTGGGGAGATCGCTGATAGCTTGTTTATCCCACTCAAAACGGGATCAAATATTTTATTTTATTTTTCTATTAATATGTGCTATTTATATTTTTGTAAATATTTATCCATTTGATTTACATTGTCAGATTTATTGGCACATGATTGTGCAAAATAGCTCCTAATTATTGTTTAAATCACACTTTCATATTTGATACTGGTGATTTGGTTTTCTTCTTTCTTTTTTAAAAATCAAATAAACTAAAGATTTATATACTTTATTTTTAATAGCCCTTAATTTTACTTATTAATTCATTTTCTTGCTTTCAATTTTATTAACCTCTCTTTTGATTTTCAGAAATTCTAATGTTGTATTTAATAAATTGTAATATTATTCTCTAAAATGTAATGTTCTCTGGTAGCAGATTTATTGGGGGGCTTCTGGGAGCAGCCTTAGTTTCACTGCAATGTAATAATCACCTCAAATGCAGCCAGGAGTTAAAGTCCAGATCCTTTAATTGTCTCCTTCAAAATAGCCTGGTTATCTTTCTTAGAGGCCTATCTCTCTACTTTGTTCCGAGATCTCTTGCCACTAGTCCTTTGTCTCTGCCAGCTTCAGCCTCTCTTCTTCCCAATGTCTTCAGCCAGCACAAAGATGGAAGTTGGAATGAATCTGACTCCGCCTCTGAGAGTGGGCTTGTGGTGTTCTGTGTCTGGCCCTGAGAGCATCTTGCTTATATGCTGCACACTGAGTATACTCCAGTCATTACATCACTAGGAAACAATTATTTGTTGTAGGATTAAATCAATGCTAAATTAGATTTAACTATTGTCTCCTCAATTCCACTCAGTACCTTGTTTCAAGTTCTGGCCCATAACATCTCCTTATAGGAGCAGATCAATCATACTGAACCATGATAAATTAGATAAGTATTGCCTCAATCAATTCCAATGTCTTAGTACCTTCTACGAATACTATCAATTAATGATTTTAATTTCTTCTTTTTCTATTTTTTAATTGAATGTGCTTTAATTGAATTGTGATCTGTTCTTTCTTTACTTTATTCAAGTAAGCATTTAGTTGTAAAACAGTTATCCTAAGATTTGATTTGGCTGTGTCCTATAATTTTTGATATATTGCCTCACTATTTTCATTTTCTTTGATGAAATTATTGATTTTTGTTTGACCCACTCATTATTTAGGATTAGATTATTTAGTTCCAATTAATTTTTAATTCATATTAACATAGTCATTTATTACATATAATTGCTATTGTATCATAATACAAAAAGGATGCATTTAATAGTTCTCCCTTTCTATATTTGATTGTGATGTTTTGTGTCTAAATATGATTAATTTTTTAGTAAATTCCATGTATACAGAGGAAAAGATGAATTTCCTTTCTATAGCCATTCAATTTTACTCAGAGAGCTATTAAATCTAACTTTTTTCTAAAACTGAAATGCACTTCCTTATTTTTTCTTTCTTTATTTTATGATTGGATTTATCTAGTTCTGAGTTGAGAAAGTTGAGATTCCCCATGAATATAGAATTACTTTATTCTGTCTATTTCTTCTTGTAACACACTCAACCTCAAAGAATTTGGATGCTATGCTATTTGGTGCATGTGGGTGTAATATCATATACTTCATTTTCTATGGTGTCTTCTAGTGAGAAACAGTTTTTCCTTATCTCTTTTAATTGAGAGCTATTACTAATTTTGTTTTTTTTTTTTTTTTTCTGAGATCATAATTGCTATTCATACCTTTTTTTTTTCAGCTTTAGCTGAAGCATAATATATTTTTCCCCCAGTCTTACCTTTATGCTTTGGATCTTTCTATACTTTGAATGTGTTTCTTATAAACAACATAAATATTATAGTGACTTTTAATTCACTCTGCTATATGCTTCTGTTTCATTCCATTTGAATTATTTTAGAAAGATTCTGAAAATCACCTGGCAAGACAATAATACAAAACACTGAAGTCTTTTTTTGAGCTAAACTGCCAGTACTGAAGATTCAGTAACTAATGGATTGAACAGTACTATTCACATGACAAAAACACTTTTGTCTAAAAATCTTTTTTACAATGGACTAACAAAAGATATATTTTAAATAGTTTTAGAATTGATAGCACAATACTCTCAAGTTCTCTTGAAATAACTTTACTATTGATGAGACAGAAGAGATGACTACATCAAAGAAAACTGCTATATAAGCAAAGCAAAAATTCAAAAAAAAGTGAGATATGCAAATTTAGAGACATCTAATATTTTATTTATTTTTACCTATCAATCCTTGATAAAGATATCTTCACACATGTCTCAAAAAAGCAAGCAAAATCACTACCAAAGAAAACAAAATCAAACCCCTTTGTGTCACATATGTGATGTTTTATTATAACTCTTTAGCAGGAGACTTTATATCAATTCTTTAGGGAATTATCAAATCTCTTTCAATTGAGTTTTCACCTATCATCTTACAATCACTGTGGTAATATAAATAATATTTGTTACTAGTGGATTCTAGAATTTATACTACTCTGAACTCCTGATTTACAAAGGATTTTCAAAAAGACTATTTTAATAAATATATTTGTCCCAGAAAAGTGAAATGAATATTACAAGAACATGCCTACATTTTTCCTGAAAGTTTACAAATATTTTTCTACTGTAATAAACTAAATTCAATACATTAGATATCACAAAATTACTGAAAAACCATCCAGTTAGAATACAACAATATTTTTATCCAAAGAAGTAGTTTCCAAACATTGTTTTCTTATTGATAAATTATGTATATTTAATACTATTATATTATTATCTGCATTACAAAATTATACAAAATAAATTTTAAAGGATGAGATAATGATGAATTATGATTAATCCTAAACATTATAGACAGAGTTAATTGAATAAAAAAGCACAATTGTAATGTTCAAGCTAGCTTTCTGGAGAATCTCAAGACCAGCCTTGGTCTTAGTGGATGAGTGAGGTATGCAAGAGAGCCACTAGGAGGATGGTCAAAGATGGAATGTCTTATTTCCAGTGCTCTCCACTCTTAAATCAGTATGATTACATCATTACAGCACACACTAAGTATGTGTGAACTAGAGAATCTTTACATTACCAGACTAAGTACTAAGTGTATGTGAACTAGAGAATCATTATGTCATCAATTAGATTGAGTAAAAACCTTGTTATAAGTATTCTAGCTTCAAGTATATTTTTCCAGAGTTTCAGCCTTCTACAATGATAACGTAAGTATTTTTAGAAAATTGTATATGAAAATATAGAAATATAGAGAAAAGATAGACATGAGGCAAGGAGAATCATTTGGAGATGCAAATTCTAGTTGAGATGGTATAAGCTTTTAAATTGGGATGATTAATATGGAAGTAAGGAGAGTGAAGCAAATGTATATGTTGCTATGGATATAGAAACATGGTTTGCAAATTGATTGTCCATATATGTTTAAGAGTCAATGATGACATTAAAGTGTTAACCAGAGTGACTAGAATCACCCAGAATAATAGGAATTTTGGAAATATAAGTTTATTTTGAGGGGAAAGATCCAGCAATGATAAGGGCTGAAACTGTTTAGTCAATGCACTGGAGTAAGATAATGGAGCACTTGAGGCTAATTACTAATTGGACAATACCTCAAACTTTTTAAATAGGGGGCAGTTCACTGTCCCTCAGACTGTTGGAGGGCAGGACTATAGTAAAAACAAAACCTCACACTCTGTTTCCATCCTCAGCCCATTTGCCATATCCTGAAGGGCCCCATAAAATCCTCAGCTGGCCACATTTGGACCCTGGGCTGTAGTTTGAGAACCCCTGCAAGAATATGGTTGGAAAATGGCCCTTCCCACTATCTTGTGCTAGCCCAATCGTTTGGTGTATACAGAGAATGGTGGGAGGGACTAGGGGGTACAGAGAGACTAGTTAGGGTCACTTTTGCAAAGGAGATGAGAAAGTGAGGTCTCAGAGCTCCTATGCATCTGCTCTCTTCATTTCTATCACTAAAGACTTAGAATAAAAATATTTGCTTATCCTGACTTCGGCTGATTCTAAGGCCTCCAGGCTCCTAACAAGCTCCCCACATATTTGCAATTAAAGTCATAATTCATCAATTTAATTTGTTTCATCTCCTGTTTCACTCAAAATGGAAAGGATGAAATGGGACTTCAATTCAATGTTCATTATTCTAGGGATTACAGGGTGTTCTCTATAACCTGCTGTACTCATGAAATGATCTAAAAGTTAGGGTTTCTCTATCCTGGGGGAAAAGTGATATTTTTCCAAAGGCAACTGAATAAATACTGCTCCTGATGTTTGCGGTGCCAACCCCAATCCCAGGAGTGGGTGAAATGACAAATTTATACAGCAAAAGAGTAAGTCATATTGAGGTTGGGATTTTGTCAGTACTATGGGCTTTAATAGGAGATATGCATTATGACTCTCTTTTTTTAGGAATTAGGAGGAAGCCAATTTTCCTAACTTCTGAGTATCTGATGAAACATATCTGGAAACCAGCCAACTGATACCTGGGATGAAGACATGACACCTCAGAACACCAACTCCTTAATTTTAAATGACACTATTTTATTGAATGTTTGTTCTCTCTGCAATCTAGGGAAACATTGAATCTTGGAAATGTTTAAAACTTCCAGGGAAGATTGGCCATCTAATACAATCCTACTATTTTTGCCTTTGAATAAACAAATACTTACTTAAAAGGTTAATTTCTCTGTAGATAAGTTAATATAATTATTTCAGAATAAAGGATTTCTCAATAATTATAGATATGAGTGGGATCAGAAATACCAAGTCTACAATGTGTGTATTGGATTTGGAAAATAATTGATCATAAACTGTTATTTACATATGTTTAAGGGAAAGAATTAAAAAAAAAATAGTTCCTCAGTGGATATCACAATTAACCAGTTGAAAAGAAGCACTTTATGTGTATGCTATTTACTGGCAGGTTAGGTTCTTTTTTTACTGGTAAATGAGGTTGTGTTCAGATAAGATTCATCATCACTTATTCTGGGGAAAAGGAAAGATTACATTATTCAACCAAGTCTTTTTAAAATTAATTTTATAATTATATATATATATATATATATTTTGTACATATGCATGGGTAATATTTTTTTACAACATTATCCCTTGTATTCACTTTTCCAAATTTTCCCCTCCCTCCCTCTACTTCCTCCCCTAGATGACAGGTAATCCCATACATAATAAATGTGTTACAGTATGTCCTCGATACAATGTATGTTCAACCAAGTCTTTAGTCCAGACTAGGAGACATGGTCTTTGAGCTAGATTAAGAAATGGGGTTTCACAAAAAGAGAAATGAGATGAATTACACAATAATCTTTATTATTTTATTATTTTTATTATTTAAGTGAAAGAGCATAATGAAAAATTTACCCACTAACAAATATAACTTGAACAATAACATTTTGATTTCAATTTGACCTAAATCACATTGCTGTGGAAAAAAGCTGCATTCATAAGAATTGTTCCTCATACAATCCTATTGTTATTTACAGTGTACTTTTGGTTCTACTAATTTAGCTTATCATCAGTTCATGTAAGTCTCTCCAGTCCTTTCTGAAATTAGTAGATCATTTCTTATACTACAACAATGTTTCATAACTTTCATATACCACGACTTATTCAGCCATTCTCCAACTGATGGGCATCCACTCAGTTTCCAGTTCCTTGACACTACAAAAAGGGCTACTGAACATTTTTGAACATGTGGGTCCTTTTCTTGTCTTGATGATCTCTTTGGGATATATCCTCAGTAGAGAAGCTGCTGGATCAAAGGGTATGCATAGATTGATAGTTCTTTGAGCATAGTTCTGCATTAGTCTCCAGAATGTTTGGATCATTTCACAACTCCACCAACAGTGTATTAGTGCCCCAATTTTCCCACATCCCTTCCAACATTCATCATTATCTTTTCCTGTCATCTTAGTCAATCTAAGAGGTGTGTAGCTTTAGCACAGAATTTTCTTAATTTGCATTTCTCTGACCAATTATAGGGCAACTTTTCAGGTGATGAGAAATGGTTTTAATTTCTTCATCTAAAATTGTTCATATCTTTGCCCATTTAAAAACCGAAGAATGATATATTCTTATAAATTTGAGTCAATTTCTTATATATTTTAGAAATGAAGTCTTGATCAGAATACTTGGATATAAAATATTTTCCCCACTTTTCTTCTTCCCTTCCAATCTTGTCTGAATTGGTTTTGTTTGTCCAAAATTTCTAAATTAATATAATAAAAATTATCCATTTTATATTCTATAATGTACTCTATTTCTTCCTTGGCCATAAATTCCTTTCTTCTTTACATATCAAAAATATCTGTGGAGGTATATTATCATTTGTTCTTCTAATTTTTTTATACTATCACTCTTGATATCTAAGTCATAAATTCATTTAGACCTAATCTTATTAAAAGGCTTTAATTATTGGTCAATGTCTAGTTTCTGCCTTACTATTTTCCAATATTCTCAGCAACTTTTTCAAATAATGTGTTCTTATCTCAGAAACTAAGGTCTGTGAATTTATCAAAAAACTAGATTATTATAGTCATTGACTATTTTGTTTTGTAAACTTATCATTTTCCACTAATCAACTAATCTATTTCTTACTGAGTACCAAATAAATTTGATGACTATTGTTTTATAATATAATTTTAGGTCTTGTATAGGTAGGCCAGCTTTATTTACATTTTGCATTATTTCTCTTGAATTTTTTTGATCTTTTGTTCCTTCAAATGAACTTTGTTATTATATTTGAGCTCTTTTAAATAATTTCTTAGACGTTTAATTGGTATGGCACTGAATATGTAGAATAATTTAGATGGAAGTGTCATTTTATTATGTTACCTTCGCCTACCCATGAGCACTTGATATTCTTCCAACTGATTAAATCTGTCTAAATCTGTCTTTATTTGTGTGGAAAGTGCTTTTTGTTTGTTTGTGTTTTTTTTTTTTTTTGTTTTGGTTTTTTTTGTTTTGTTTTGTTTTTGTTTTAATTGTGTTCGTATAGCTCCTGATTTGGTCTTGGCAGGTAAATTCTCAAATATTTGATATTATATACAATAATTTTAAATGTAATTTCTCTTTGTACCTTTTGCTGCTAGACTTTCTTGGTAATAAATAGAAATGCTGATTTCTGTGGAGTTATTTTGTGTCCTGCAACTTTGCTAAAATTGTGAATTGTTTCTAGAAGTTTTTTAGTTGATTCAAATTGTCTAAGTACAAAGAGTGATAATTTGGTTTCCTCATTACCTACTCTAATTCCTTTCATTTCTTTTTCTTCTCTTGTTGGTAAAACTAACATTTATTACAATATTGAATAGTAAAAATAATAATATAGAGCAATCTTGTTTTATCCCTATCTTATTAGGAATGATTCTAATTTATCTACATTACATATGATGCTTACTGATGGCTTTAGATAGATGCTACTGACTATTTAAAAAAAAAACTCTATTTATTCCTATATTCTCTAATGTTTTTAAAAGGCATGGTTGTTGGATTTTTCAAGTGATTTTTTTTCTGCATCTATTGAAAGAATCATATGATTTTTGTTACTTTGGTTATTAATATAGTCAATTAAAGCAGATATTTTATAGGAGAAATAGCCTTGGGATTTTTTTCAGAAAGTTCAGAGAAGTACAGGCAAGAACTCAGGGAGAGGAGTCTGGAGTTAGGTGGCAAACCAGGTTCCAGACTTGCTTAAGGATATGCTAATCAATATCTCAAAAAGCTGTTTAAAGATACTCACAGATTGGGGGACAGACAATGACAATTTATAAAGAAATCCTTAGAATCAGGACAGTCTAAGAAACCTAAGTTCCTATCAAGATAGTCTGAGAGGTAGTTGTGAATGTCTTTGAAGATGCTAAATAAATTGATGGATGAATTAAAAGTAGATTCTGACTTCTAATTATTCTATAAGAACATGATTTGTGCTTCTTCCTGACAGGACACATAATTTTTAGAGATCAAGAGGGTCTTAATCAATATGATCTCTTCAGTTTTATGTGTTTTCTGACCCAGCTTGGATGGATAGATGAGACTGAATCCACATTTATAGACATTGCTAAATGTTAATAAAGAATAAACTTGCCTTGGAGAAAATCAAGCCTCATTTTACCTCAATGTCATTTTATTGACTACATGAAGTGTTTTGGATCTTTAACTTGAGTCAGGACTGGACCTGATAGATTTGCTATATTTTTTCATGGATCATCTCAGATCCCACCATGAATGTGGGAAGTATTTCATTTCCCCAACTTTTAATTCATTTTCCTCCCAGTACCTTTCATTTGCTCATTTCATTTCTTATAGGTAACTAGCTATGTTCAGTTTTCTGTGCTCTGCTCCATAACTTAGATTAAGAGCTCCTTGAAGGTTGCTTTTACTTTTCTTTGTATTCACAGGGCTTAGCAAGGCCCAGCCATATTGTAAATACTGATTAAAAGCTTGTTGAGTGATTGGATGATTTAACATCTCCTCACCCCAGGAAAATTAATGGGATTATATAAATTGCTGAGCAGTTGATGCCATATTATTATAAAAGTTTCTTCACTAGGACATCTCCAAAAAAGATGAAATTTCAAGGGCTACACCAAGACAAGGACTAAATATAATGCATTTAAATAACTCAGAGGAAAATGACAAGATGATGTAGTCCTATCCTATCTAATGCAATTAAAAACATTATTGCACTCTGAGGCAGAGTTGAGTTTATTCAGGATACAAATAAATTCAGTTATTCTAAAATAAATTTCTTAAAAAGGATATGAGTTACAAACTTTTCTCCACACTCCCCCCCAAAAAAAAACTATTAAAATGAATGCAAAAGAAAACCTAAGTCAAAATAGCTTAAATGATGAATCTTTATCCGGGAAACATTGAAAGATATCTGCCTCTTTTGGAAGCAACCTCTTACTGTTAGTTTTGCTTAGTTGTTCGTAATTGTTCAAAGAAGAGAGAGTTAAATGATTCAAAAGCAAGCATTTATCCATGGAAATTTTTTGAGAGAAAAATAAAAAGCATCATAAAAATATTGGTTAGAGAGAGTGAAAAAGGAAGATGTCAGAGAGGGCAATAGAGTCAAAAAGAGAAAGAGTTACAGTCAGAGACAGGATGACAGAGAGAGAAAAAAGATTCAGAGAGGTATAGGCACATACCAAGAGACATTCACACAGAGAGAATAATCATAAAATTATTCAGTAGATGGCTTTTTACCAAATTTGTCATTACCTTGATGTATATCAATATATATATATATCACATATATAAATATATCAACATATATATGACATTTTCTCCTATGCAAAAGAGCTAAACTGTCAAAAAATAAAATGCTGTTTTCCCTATCTACCATGTTTTTTTCACTTATTTATTCATTTTGTTTTATTGACTGTATATTACAAAAACAAAATTGAATGTAAAAGGAAACTTTTTTTCAGTTTTCTCATTTTTATTATATTTTAAATAATTGCTTTTTATTTTCAAAATATATTCAAAAATAGTTTTCAATATTTACCCTTGCAAAACCTTGTGTTCCAAAATTTTTCTCCCTTTCTTTATCCCTCCCTTCACCCAACTACAAGGAATCCAATATTTATTAAAGATATGCAATTCTTCTATACATATTTCCACACTTCTGTTGCACAAAAAAAGTCAGAAGAAAAAGAAAAAAAATTGAGAAAGAATACAAAAAGCAAGCAAATGACAACAAAAAAAATGTGAAAATTCTATGTTATGATCCACAATGAGTTCCCACACCCCTCTTTCTGGATTCAGAACGTTCTCTCCTTCACAAATCTATAGGAATTGGCCTAAATCTCCACAGTCTTGAAAAGGGCCATGTCCTGCAGAATTATCATTTAATCTTGTTGCTGTATACAATGATCTTTTGGTTCTTTGCACTGCACTTAGCATCAATTCATATAAGTCTCTCTAGGCCTTTCTAAAACCATCCTGCTAATACTTTCTTATACAACAATAATGTCTCATGGTATTCATATACTATAACTTGTTCAGCCATTGTCCAACTGATGGGTATTCCCTTAATTTCCATTTACTTGCCATTACAAAAAGGTTTTCTACAAAAAAATTTTGCACATGTGCATCCTTTTTGATGATCTTTTTGGAATTCAGACCCATTAGAGACACTGCTGGACCAAAGGGTATGCACAGTTTGAAAGCCCTTTGGGCAGAGTTCCATATTCTTTCCAGAATGGTTGAGTCAGTTCACAACTCCACCAACAATGTATTTAGTGTCCCAGTTTTCCCACATCCCCTCCAACATGTATCATATTTTCCTGTCATTTTAGCTAATTTGAAAGGTATATAGTGGTATCTCAGAGTTGTCTTAATTTGCGTTCTCTGATCAATTATGATTTAGGGTACTTTTTCATAGGACTAGACATGGTTTGAATTCCTTCATCTGAAATCTGTTCATTCATATTTTTTGACATTTAACGATTAAAGAATGGCTTGTAATCTTATAATTTTAAGTCTTTTCTCTATATATTTTAGAAATTAAATCTTTGTCAGAACCTTTGGATATAAATTCCACTCCCTTCCCTCCCTCCCCCAGTTTTCTGCTTCTCTTCTAATCTTTTTCCCCCCCATTTGTTTAGAATACATTTAAAAATAAAACAGTGTCAGGAAAATTATCTTTTTGCATTCCCCTAGGTTTTGGGGTGTTTTTGTTTTTCTAGACATATTTTTTCCCTTCTCTACATACCTTAGAGCTAGAGTCCTTCTAATTTGCTTCTAGTATCATTCTTTATGTCTAAATCACGAACCCATTTCAACTTTATCTTGATAATGTGTGTTAAGTGTTGGTCAATGCTTTGTTTCTGCCATACCATTTTCCAATTTTTCCAGCCAGTTTTTTTGTCAAATAACGAGTTCTTATACCTAAAGCTGGAGTCCTTCTATTATCAAATATTAGATTATTGTAGTCATTAACTATAATGTCTTATAAGCCTAATGTATTCCACTGATCATCTGCACTATTTCTTAGATATATGGTTTATAATAGATGTATAGAATTTGTGTAAGTGGGGAAAAGAAGGGAACACTAAAAAAACAAGTTGAAAATAAGCAAATTGTATATCATTTAAGGAGAAGTAAATATTGAAGGGTTTTACCCTCAGGAAAAAAAATTTTCATTTTCTTGGACATTCATAAAGTGCACATAAAGAATTTTTATAACAAAATGTTGATAAAAGAGTACCCTCAGATGATAAAAGACTTTAAATGATACACTAAGGATTATGAGCTCAACTTCTTTGACAACAAAAAAAACATTGGAGAGGTATTATAAAGGTGTTATATTGCCCAAATTATAACAAGAATAAAGGAAAAATATTTTAGCAATGTTATATATGCATAGGAGCTGGGGAAGAATTGTGAGAGTGGAGATTACAATATATAGTGAGAATAGCCGAGCAAGTTATATGCTTATTCTGTAAATGAATAAAAATATTGCCTTTATTGTGCTTGTTAACTGTTTTCCAAGATGATGGCTGCAATTCCATTTTTCTCTGAAATTTTATGATTCCATGAAATCAGATTCCTATACTGATAAATTGAACGAATAGCAGCTTGTTGCTTAGTCAAAAATAAAACTAGATCCTGGCACACATTTTCATTATTTTATAGAGTATATGTTTAATTTTTAAATAAATTGAATTACATTTAATTAGTCTCTACTATACTGTGATATACCCTCCCACCCACACTAGAAGAATCTAGGTTATTATGATCTTAGAATTGGTGAATTGCTAGTAGAGCTCTAATCAGACATCCCCTTGGTTTAAAAACCACCTATTTTAAGATAGATGGAGACATGTCAGATGCTAAATAGATAGTTTTGTTCATAGTGTCCCTCTGATAAGTAACTAGTAGTACTATTATTTAAAATAATATCCTTAGGAAAAGAACAAACGTTAGAAAATGACCCTAGCTACCTTATTTTATAGAAAAAATGAAAGAGGACAAACCACCAGAAGATCATTTTAGGAAATACATTGCATTTAGATTTTATTCAGTAAATCCTATCAGGTGGCTTGTCCATTTTGTCATATTACTCATATAAGCTTTATTATCCTCCTTAATGTCATTGTGCAATTCTGAGAAGTATTGAGAACAATACTGAATTGGACAGGTATTAGCTATTCTTCTCCACAGTAAGACTGTGAGAAAGAACATACTGAAGAACTGTGACATCTCCATTTTGTAAGGGCCATTGTCTTTCTTCTCTCTTTTACTTCCTTGTATTATTATCATTTCATTTTGTAGAACTCTAGTCACTGTAACTAAAGAACAAGAATATTAAGAAAAGGCATTACTGATAGCACTTTTCAGTGGAAAGAAGCCAGGGAAAGGCACAATAAGTTACCATTACCATTTGAGATTGACCGAACTTGTAGTGGAAGACAGCAACAGTCTTGCCATTGAAGTTCAATATAAACAAGCAAAATATGTGAATGTCAACAACCATAGTCCTGATAACTAGAGTAGAAAAATAGAATATGTTATGGTTTTATCCCTATACCTAACTCTGTTATTTAAATTGATTAAACCAATTGGACTTAGTGATCTAAACTTCTCATAAAATACCCCTTATTCTACTCCCCTACAAACACACACAGACACATATATTTACATATATACATGTACATATGGCACACAAATGTGTGCACATACTCTCTAATTTGGCTACATAATTTCTAAATTGTAGATTTTAAATCTTTTTTTAATTATATCTTTTTATTTACAAGATATATGCATGGGTAATTTTTCAGCATTGACAATTACAAAACCTTTTGTTATAACTTTTCCCCTCCTTCCCCACTTCCCCCAAATGGCAGGTTGACCAATACATGTTTGTAACATGCCCTCCTGGTAGTTACAATTACTAGTCTGTCTTAGCCCCATGATTTCTTGAATCTATAGTTTAATAACCGGTAACACACTCAAGAATAGCCACAAGTAATCTTAAAAGCCTTTATTATACCTACACACATAATGCCCTGACTTGTCAGCTCCCTAATGAACACCTGGTCTGAAGACCCACATGTTCTCTACCAAACTCCTTACCTCTTGGCTATCCATCAGCTTGGCTAAGCTACCCCAGATTAGTGAGCCAGGTTAAAGAGCATCAGGTTAAAGAGAGTGACTGTTGTCTGCAGTGGGCTTATAAAGGGCCTGTGAGATCACACACACAGCCAACCAGCGAGAGAGTCATCACCCATTACGAAGCTATCTCAATATGGACAGAATCCCACCCACAGGCCAGTCCTATATCCACAGAGATTACTTCTGGGCCACTCAAATCTCCTGTTGCACTGTGGTGCCGCCCATTTAAAGGGCCATTACACATGTTAAATGTTAAAGTATTAGTTAAATACAATATATGTCCATACAGTTATTTTGCTGTACAAAAAGAATCGGACTTTGAAATAGTGTACAATTAGCCTGTGAAGGAAATAAAAAATGCAAGTGGACAAAACTAGAGGAATTGGGAATTCCATGTAGTGGTTCATCTTCAACTCCCAGAGTTCTTTCCTTGGGTGTAACTGGTTTAATGCATCACTGCTCTGTTGGAATTGATTTGGTTCATCTTATTGTTGAAGAGGGCCACATCCATCAGAATTGGTCTTCATATAGTATTGTTGTTGAAGTATATAATGATGTCCTGGTCCTACTCATTTCATTCAGCATCAGTTCAGGTAAATCTGTCCAGGCCTTTCTGAAATCATCCTACTGGTTATTTCTTATAGAGCAAATTATCCTGGGAAGTTCTCTCCTTGACTGAATCCTGGCTTTTTATATCCTCCCAGAGAATGGGCTTGTGGGTGCTCCCTGGGCTTGTGGGAGCTCCTTAACAGTATGCTGTCTTAAAGGTGTGAATCTCATGGAATTCTAGTGAATACCTTACTGAACTAGAAAACTGTTAAGTACCATGCTTAATTAGATAATTATATCCATTCCAGTGACTTAGCACCTTGTAAGAATCCTAACATATGGTATTAGGTACCTAGTATGGAACAGGGACTGGATTAAGGTTTTGAAACTATCATCTCACTTTATCATCAGAATCACTTTAGGAGGAAGGTTCTGTTACTGACCCTATTTTATATATGAGTAGAGGGTTTGATTTGCTCTTAGTCACATAACTGGTAAGCCTGCTTTTGAAACAAAATTTTCCTGCTTTGAGGTGGTTAGGTAATACAATGAATAGAGTGCTAGATAACTCAGGAAGACCTGAATTCAAAGCAAGGCTTTAGAGACTTATTGCTGTGTGACACTGGGCAATTTATTTACTTTCTGTTAAGTACCATCCACTGGAAAGTATTCTCCAATACTTTGTCCAGAAAAACCCATGGACAGTATTGACATGATATGTGCCATGGGGTCACAAAGAGCTAGTTATAACTGAACAACAATAACAGCTTTGTGATTCTTAAATTAAGTGCACTACCCTTTAAGTCCAAGTTTCTTAAACTATGGTTCATGACCCTTTATGAGGTCTTTTAACTTAATGTGTTATGAAATTATGATTTATTATACATAATGGTTTGATTTTATACACATTTTATCTATATTATGTCTATATAATATTTCTAGATCTATATACATGTACAAACATAGAACTATATAGATCAATGGATAAAGAAATATTAGGTCACATGAAATTTTCTCAGTGGAAAAAGTTTAAGAACTCCTTCCCTCTGCAACTTAGCTATTTTTTAATTGACACAAGGTCATTACTTTTTTCCTATAAAATTATATTGATATATTGCATTTTATATGCTCTAAATGCCTTCCACATTCACCCACATCTTTTCCCATTGACCTCTTCCACCAATATTTTTAAAGCAAGGTTTTGCTGTCTGTTACTTGCTGGAAACCATCTAGAATCTGAATATTGTAAAAACTAAAACAAAACAAAACAAAACAAAACCAGGGAACAGGGATATTTTATGATTTGAATAGCTATACATGGAAACATGGAACAAGACCTTTCCGTGGTAGATAAATATCTCTGCTTAAAAATGCTGGTTAATGATAACACACATTGATAAGTAGAGAAGAGAAAGAAACATTCATTTTGTTTTCTGATTTTATTACTTCCCCTCCATAAACCATCTACTCATAAATTATCTAAAGGGCTTAATTATCAAGTTGATTGGAAAAAAGAAATTTATGCCCAAATGAACCTAAATGGCATTCACTTGAATCCCTCCTACTTAATTACTGAATAAAAGGTTGCTTCTTACAAAAGTAGTTCTGTCAAACTTAACAACTGGAATAAAAGGGTAAAGAATGCTTTACACTGAATATATTGAAAAATATATAACTTTTGTTATAATATAATGTAATAAATATCTTTTTTTAGACCTATATTGTTCATATGGATGTACTCTAATGAGAATTTGTCGCATATGGTACTGAATTTCTCATCTCCATGTCTTGATACAAACTTCCTCATGATTAACTTCCATTCTTCTTTTACTTCAGCTTCTTGAAATCCCTGAAAGCTAGTTAGATTTATCTCTATCTAGTGTTTTGCAAATATCAAAGCAGGATATAAGTGCAACTTGTTAGCTTTTAGTATAGGTACAGTCTTTATCCCTAGTCATTTGAATGTGTAAAAAACGTGTTTAGTAACTTGAGTGAATTTAATATTAACTACTTTGTGTTAGATATTTGAATCTGGAAATTTGCAAATTGTACAAATTAATTTACAAATCCAGTCTAGATTTTTATTTGTATATGATTTTCTAGATTTGAGCAAGAGATGAATAGAATACTGAACTTATTATAATATATTGTTACTGACAATTTAAATTTTTGCATGTCTTGCATATATTTTCATCAGAGATCCAGTTACAAAATATTTATCAGCACATACACTATAAATCTTTTTGATTACATCCTTTATAATGCTTCTCCTAGGCAATTATTCATAAGAGAAGTGTAAATATCTGTTCATTTTCATTTTGTAATTCTACTGATGTGTTATTCTCAACTTCACTTATTTCAAGACATGGGAATCTATTATTCAAAGCAATAAAGAAAAAAAAAGATGGAGACTGATTTTTTTTGTACTACTTAAAGATTTTATACAGTTTAGGACAAAGTTATATAATCTATTTTAGATCTTTGATAACCTGCTTATATTATACTACTAAGAATATTTAATCTAATTACAAAAATATAATTTTACTGTTTATCTATCCTTATTTGTCTGTTAGATACGTGCCAGATTTGGTTCCCTATCCATAAGGTTCATCACTGCCTTTTCTTGTGTTTTTATTTTTTTTTTTAAGAATTAACACATATTCTCATGGAAATATGAAAAAAAAAGTTGTAATTTTTCATAAGACTACTTCAAAGATTAGATATAGGCAAGTGAAACATTTCAAGGATCATTTAAATATGTAATGAAACAGCATCAGTTGTATTGATGCAAAAATGTAAGCATTTATACACATATAGATGTAATATTTAAAGTCAAGAAACAATGAACAATTTCATCAAAGTAACAACATATATCATAATAGTCCTTAAAAAGGACTCCAGAAGAGTTTTTTGATTACTTTGCAGTGTTGCATAGGATTCTTGAATTTGAAAGAACATAAAGAAGATCAATTTAAAATATCTTCAAAACTATTAACAATAGTTATAAAACTTTAACTTAACATATAGTTATAGTGGGTGAAAAAGTCAAAATTATCTGGATATGTATGAATGTGTATTTATACAAATATGTAACATATGTGTAAATATATAATTATAATGCATATTATAATTAAAATATATAATTTACATATAATATATAAATATATAATTATAATAATAATGGGATAAAGGGATATTCACATAAATAACAATATGGTAAAATTAATGGTCAATGTTAGACATGAAACCAATAAGGCTTCATTTGATCACGTCTTTTTTTTTAATACTTGTGTGACCTTGTGTTATTTAATGTCTAATCCTTGATAATCTTCATCTGAACAAGAGAAATAGCTATAGCATCTATCCCATAGATCTGTTATAAGAATGAATAAGGCGATATCTATTAAAATACTTTGTAAATAATCAATTGTTCCATAAATTATGAGTAATTCTTATGTTGGATTTTCATTATCTCCTGATTCCCAACTAATTTTTCTGTTCTTGCACTTGCTTTCACTACTCTTTCTCTAGCATCTTTGATTTATTTACCTTCAGTCTTTCTTTTTTTTTTTTTTATCCATATTCTCCAATTTCCAAAGGCATTAGGGTACTGCTCTCTTGGAACTCCAAAATTTCCTCTATGCCCTGGAATTCTAGAAAATGGGGATTTCAAACGTCACCTGATCATTTTCCCAGATGGAATTCTCTCAAATATCTTTCTCATTGAACATTTAATCTCTTTTCTGCCTCTGTGTCAGGAGAGCTTCTAGTACCATTAATATTGTTGCTGTTTCTATTAATTTTTCTAAATCCAGAACTGGTATTGTCGCTGGCCTGCATTTCAGACCAATCTTCAGCCTGGTGTCACAGACCTCTTCTTCTATCTTTATGAATTGTCCTGGATGGGACAATAATTCACTCTGTCTTTTTGCTAGTTTTTCTGTTTTAGACTAAATTTAATGATATTTATATGGAAATGTTAAGAGAGTTTGGCTAGAACTCTCTCTTTACTCTATCATCTTGATTCACAAACCTGTGTTTTGAAAAATAAATTTAAAAACATTATTCTGAGAAGAATACATAGGCTACCATATTGCCAACCTGGTTGATGGATATCTCCCTTCCCCCTTCTCCCCAAAAAAGAGAACATGTATTACCTGTTATCATAGAAGATTTCTCAGAGAAACTAGGAATTTGAAGTTAATGAGATGGAAGAAAAGTCAAAGTCTTTTCATTTCTGGATTAAATGTAGTATAGTGAGAATTATGTTGCATTTTGATTGAGAACACATGAATTCATTTCCTAACTCTGCCCCTGTCAAAGCCATAGCCTATACTGGGATGTTCCTTGGGCCAAAACAAAATTATAATATGTCTCCAATTTTAAAAGAGAGTGTTGTCTATTCTATGCTTCAGGTACTTAACCTTTTATCAAATAAATTAATAGTTATATAACTTTGTATAAATTATAAATATATACATATATTTATATATAATATATATTATAATAATATAAATATATATGTTAGGGTTCTTAAAGATGTTATGGGCCAGAATTTGAGACGTAATGTACTTAGTTCACACCTTTATAGGAGTTCAAACCTTTAAAAGAGTTCACTCATTGGTCCACACATTAGATTCACACCTTTAAGAGAGCATATTTTTAAGGAACTCCCACAAGCCCCGGGAGTACTCACAAGCCCATTCTCTGGGAGGATATAAAAAGCCAGGATTCAGAGACAGGATTGAGTCAAGGAGAGGACTTCCAGGGAGAACTTTAGGGAAGCTTGAGGAGATTCAGAGAGCCAGGATTTCAGTGGAGAGTTTCCCAAGTCCAGGAGATTCACAAGTCTAAAGGAAAAGCCTGCTCATGGACTTCTGGGAGATTCACAACTAGGATTGACTTCTGGGAAACCCACAATCCCACACTCTTGAAGGTGGAGTCTGATTCATTCCATTTTCAACCTTCATGCTGGCTGGAGACACTTGGACAAGAGCTCTCAGGAACCAAAGAGAGAGATACACCTCTAAGAAAGCTAGCTGAGCCCCAAGTGAAGGAGACAAGACTTGAAGGAGAAAATAAAGGATCTGGAGATAAGATTTGGAAAGAAACAGTAAAGGACTTTAACTCCTGGCTGGATTTGGGATTATTAAACTGAACTGAAGCCAAGACTGGCTCCAGAAGCTCCCAAGAAATCCTGTTCCCAGAGAAGGATCACAATCTAGAGAAACAGAAGATTACAAATATATATATATATCCTGGTGACCCTTTAAGTTGGGTGATAAAAGTATTTCATTGTTATCCAGCTTATACTCATGAATAAGCCAAAGATCTGCAATGACCAAAGAAGCAATGGCCAACTTTGGAATTGCTACTCAAATATTTAAACTTGCAAGTTTACCATAGAATATATATTTAATCAAACAGTCTACTTACCGAAGATCTGCAATGGTAGATATAAAGAAAACAAAGGAAAGATAAAAATGATTTTTTTCTCCAGGAGCTTCCTTCATATGAGGAAATAGAGATTTTTTTTCTTTCTCACTGGGGGTTATAAACTACAAACAAAAATGTAAAATTAAAAATAATTTGAGGAGTGTTATAACATTGACATTTAAAAGAATTTGAAAAAGTTATTGAAATGAGTTTGAATAAAAATATGCTCTATAAAGGATTGATGGAAAAAGATTCTATACAAGTCACTCTTCAATTGATAAATGGTCAAAGGATTTGAACAGGCAATTTTCAGATGAAGAAATTAAAGTTATTCTATTCATATGAAAAGGTGCTCTAAATCACTGTTGATCAGAGAAATGCAAATTAAGACAAATCTGAAGTTTCACTACACACCCCTCAGTTTGACTAAGATGATAGGAAAAAGTAACAATAAATGTTGGAGGGGATATGGGAAACTGGGACACTGATACACTGTTGGTCGAGTTGTAAATTGATGCAACCATTCTGGAGAACAATGTGGAACTATGCTAAAGGCATCGAATTATCAAATTCTGCACACTTTTGACACACAGTATCTCTACTAGGTCTGTATCCCAAAGATATCATAAAATAGTAAAAAGCACCCATGTGTAAAAAATGTAACATCCTTTGTTTTAGTGGCACTGCACTGGAAAACGAGTAGATGTCCATCTGTTGGAAAATGGCTAAATAAATTATGGTATATGAATGTTTTGGAATATTATTAGTGTATAAAAATACATCCACAAGGTGATTTCAGGAAAGCATAGATAGACTTATATGAATTGTTGCTAAGTGAAATGACCAGAACCAGAAGAACATTTTGCACAGCAACAACAAGATTTTATTATGATCAATTCCAATGAATATTCCTCTTCAACAGCAAGGTGATTCAGTCCAGTTTCAATGGTCTTGTGATGGAGAGAGTCATCTGCACCCAGAGAGAGTCCTATAAGGACAGAATGTACATCATAACATAATACTTTCACTTTTGTTGTTGTTATTGTTTGTTTGCATTTTGTTCCCTTTCTCATTTTGATTTTTGATTTTTTCCCTCTTTTATTTGATTTTTTTCTCTGAAAGCATGATGATTGTGGAAATATGGAGAGAAGTATTGTACATGTTTAACATTGCTGTCTAGAGAAAGGATGGAAGGAAGATAGAGAGAAAAAAATGTTAGGAACACAAGGTTTTGGAAGGGTGAATGTTGAAATCTATGCATATGCTTTGAAAATTAAAAAAAAAATCTTTATTAAAAAAAGAATTCTAATCAAAACTTAAGAAATAACATGTGAGATCTCATGAATTTGGAAAATACACTTTTGTGTCTGGAAAATGTTTAATTCACCAAATTATCTAGCATGTAGAATACACGAAGGAATTCTACTTAGTAGAGAAGAAGTCTATTGAAATAGTTTCTGTTCATATGTCAAATATCAAGCTAATAAATCTATACATTTTATCAGATATATAGTATATATCTCTCTCTATATATATAGACATATATGCATAGATAGATAGATAGATAGATAGATAGATAGATATAATTAAAGTGTTTTTTTTAATCATCAAAGTGATTTGTGACATTGTCAGTCTTTTGACTTGAAACTATTTTTTGGCAGCAACCTGGGAGATGGATTAGAAAGTGGAAGAAGTGGAAGCAAAGAGACATATTGGGAAGTTATTACAAACATCTAGTCAGTAAGCAATATGACAAGTTAACATGGTGATGGATGATGTGAGTGGAAGAAAATTAATTAATTTAAGAGATGTTCTGACCATAGAATTAATTATATGTGTCAATTGATTGGTTATAGATCAACAGATTAAGGAGAGAATACTGACAAGGATGTTATGAACTTGACAGACTTGGAACAAAAAGAGAGACAATTAGAAGCAAGGTTTGTTTTTAAATGGGTACAGACATCAGTTGCATTTTGCACAAGTTGATTTGGGAAGCCAACAGTATATTTAGGGTAATATATTCAGCTAACAGTAATATGTGACTGGATTTCAAGATAGATATATAAAAATATGCATATACATAAGTGTTAGCTAAGTGGAAGCAATTAGAGTAGACAATTATTTCTAAAAGCTTGTCCGATGAATTAGAAGAGAGTATAAAATGGCAAGTTAAGCTCATCATGAGGTCAATGATAGGCATGTTGTTTTGAGAAGAGAACTGAGGAAGCTTCAGGGAAATAAAAATGGAGGGGGAGAGAAAGAATATAGATAGATACATACATAGTTATTTAGATTTATACATAGATAGAAAGAGATAGATAAAACACAGAGACAATATATATATAGAATATAGATATATATAGATATAGATATACACACACACACACACACACACACATACACATATGTATATATTCCCCCCCAGAAAGGGGAAGTAAAACAATTTCTTCTTCCTATCATGTATGCCTTAAATCTTTACAGCAGGACTGCCAACAATGCCAATTACCATTATCTTTCAGATGGCATCCAACCGCTCTCTCTCTGTCTCTGTCTCTCTCTTTCCTAACACAACTATCAGGGCATCGTTCAATAAGCTATTTAACTTTGTTCAATCTCTCTCTTATCTGTCAATTTACTGCCTTAAACTAGATGGAACTCAGGATCTTGCCTAACTCTAAATGCTTCCATTTTCCCTCTCCTTCCATCATCATATGTTTTATGTACATCCATAGTGTGTGTGTATATATATATATATATATATATATATATATATATATAAATATATATGATATATATATATATGTGCATATATGTAATATATATTACATATAAATATATATATATATATGATATATATATATATGTGTGTGCATATATGTAATATATATTACATATAAATATCCATCCAGGTAATATATATTACATATATGCACACATATATATATATATATCATATATATTTATATATATATATATTTATATGTAATATATATTACATATATGCACACACACATATATATATATATGTAATATATATTACATATATGCACACACACACACACACACACACATATATATATATATATATATATATATATATATATATATATTACATTACTGATTATGTTGTTTTGGTTCCTGATCTCTTCTCACTCTTGGTTTTATCCTTGTGTTAAGATATCCAATATTCAGTTTGGAATATAACTAATGTAAGCTCTAACACACATTACCTATGACACTGGATTGGTCATTTCCCTTTTCTGTGTTTCAATTTCCTTACCTGAAGTATAAAACTATTAAACATATAAATATATTTTATTAAATATAATAATCTCAACATAATTTTCCAGTTGTGTGATCCTGTAAGTTTGCTGTTGGAGTGGTTTGCCAATTTCTTTCTTGAGATCATTTGACAGATGAGAAAACTGAGGCAAACAGGATGAAGTCACTTAACTAGAGCCACACAGCTGGAAAATTTCTAAGGTCAAATTTGAGCTCAGTAATATGAATGTTCCTGATGCAAAGCATTTACTGAATAACCTGGATGTTTTCCCTGAATCAGTAGCATAATTAATGGCTTTGGTATTATCAGTCAGACAATATGTGAACTTGTGTTGTTAAAGAAATGTATACAGACTACACATAATAAGAATTTGTGTAACAATTTGAATTTTTTGCAAGTATGTTCAGGTTGATTCAGATATTTCAAAACAACTTCAGGGAAAGTAAAAAAATTCTAAATTCATTCTATTTCTGCATCTCTTTTTAAATTTATTTTTTATTATAGTTTTTCATTTATAAGATATATGCATGGGTAATTTTTCAGCATTGATAACTGCTGAACCTGAACCTTTTGTTCCAGTTTTTCCCCTCCTTCCCCCCCTACCCTCTCCCCCAGATGGCAGATTGACCAAAATATGTAAAATATGTTAAAGTATGAGTTAAATAAAATATACATGTCCATACAGTTATTTTGCTGAACAAAAAGAATCAGACTGAAATAGTGTACGATTAACCTGGATATAGTTTACTTCCCTATCTCTTTTAATTAGATCAATCTTTACTTTTATTGATCTGAGATAAGCAGGGCTACCCCTGTTTTTTTGACTTCACCTGAAACATAATAGATTCTGCTCCAGCCTTTTACTTTTACTCTGTATGTCTCTCCCTGCTTTAAATGTGTTTCCTGTAAACAACTTATTGTAGAGTTCTGACTTTTGATCCAGTCTGCTTTCCGCCTCTGCTTTATGGGAGTGTTCATCCTATTCACATTTACAGTTAAAATTACTAATTCTGTATTTCCTGCCATTTTATTATCCCCAGATTATGCTTTTTTTTTCTTGCCCCCCTCATCCCTTTTCCCAATATTTAACTTCTGGGCACCACTTGCATCACACAACTCTTCCTCTTTAGGATTCCTCCCACCCCTTTTGAATCCCTTCCCCTTTCTTATACCCTTCCCTTATTAATCTTTTCCTTTTCCCTTCTCCTCTCCAACATTTTAATGAGGTGAGAGAAGTTTCTCTATAAACCAAATGTGTCAGTTATTTTCTCTTTGAGCCAACTCTGATGAGAGTAAGATTCACACAATGTTCCTCCCCCTCTCTAAATTCCCTCAGATATGATAGGTTTCCTTTGCCTCTTTGTGGGATTAATTTTCCTCTTTTTATCTCCCTTTTCCCCCTTTCTGACATTATCCACTTTTCATTTTTTACTTCCCCTTTTATGTTATATAAGCAAAATCAAATTATACATATACTCTTTATGCATATTCACAACAGAAATACTTTTCCTCTTTTTTTAAAGGTCACTACTATTCATCCAGGTTTTCCATTGTGTACATATAATTTATTTTTATCTCTTCTAGCTATGGATTCTCATTTACCAAATCTTGTTAACTTTGGATTTACAACATAACTTTCATCCATTATATTGTTTTGCAGTCTCTACAATAATTCACACCCTCATCACATATCACAGAAATTATTAATAATATTGATGTTTTTATATATCATCTATCTTTAACCCACCTTCCATATAGCTGCACAATGAATATTTGTTCCCAAAACACAGAGATAATTTTATCAACCTCCTACACAAAAAAATTTTGGGTTATGATTATCCCTAAAATAAAATATAAAGTATCTATAATATAATTTAAAACTATTAACTGTATGGCTCCCATTTACCTTTACAATCTCATCTCACATTACTCTATTTCAAGTGTTTTCTGCTTCTGCCAAATTTGAATGTTAGCTTTTGCTGGTAAGATACATTTTATATCCCACCTATATTCATTTGCCTAAATTATCTATAAAAATTGAAATATTCTCTCTTTGCCTCTTCTATAGGAAGACTTTATTGACCCTAACTGTACCCTATTGACCCTAACTATCCCCAGTGCCTAGTTAGGTGACTCTTATAGATTTAATAGATATCATTAGGCACTTAATAAATATTGGTTGAGTTGAATTAATTCATGAACAACTTTCTAACCTTCATCACTAACCACTACATTTGATTTTTTTCTATTTGGCATTATTCAGCTAGGATGCAATTGAGACAACTAGTGGAACTTTGGCCATATATTCTGAATAAGTTATCCCCTAAAGAGTGTTTTATATCTCCATAGCTATGAAAGACTCCCAGGTCATAAAAAAAGTGAATTGTGATATGAAGGTTACTGAAAATGGGTATGGAAGCAGTGCAATGTTGAGAATGTGGAGAGAGGGTACTGCAGATCAGGTTTACCAGTTTTGCCTGCCTTCTGACTCATAATAGTGAACTGAAATTAGAGCCTTTAAAAAGAATGATCCTTTTTATTCATATCAGCATATTACAAACTCTTAGTGACCTTCGTTGACCTTTTTTAAGCAACTTATATCTATGGCTGTTCTGGAGTCTGGTGTTTAAATGAGTTTCTATGGGTCATAACAGGATTATTTATAGGAATCCAAAGACTAACTCTATCTCAATGTGGCTGGTGGAGTTAGAATTGATGATGTCTAGTCTCACACAATCCTCAGCACTACTGAAGCAGGCCAAAGATTGGGTAATCAGAAAGGTTTTCCTCAATTTGTTTTTATGTAATTGGTCATGAGAATTCAATAGGAAACCTAAATAAAGACTATCATTGCTTGCTTTTTGGGAAACTTCCCAGTTCAACAGTCAGCCTATGGCATTCTGCCTTGATTATAGTTCTCATAATGTGAATATTTGTTGAATGTGTGAAAAGATAGAATTCACTGACCCTTTCCAGTCTCCACTATCCAATTTGTTTTATTGCTGTTGTTTCAAGTTTTAATGATACACCATGTTTTTATATTGCAATGGTCTCTATGTATAATTATCCTGTCCAAAGTCTCCATGTGAAATTTTCCTTTACTCAAAGAGAGGAGAAAACAAAATAAACAAATTATGTGACAAGTAAATTGTATATGATAATATATGCCACATTTCTAAACATATGAATCTGCAATTCTATAGAAAGTTGGCAGGTATATTCTCTAATCTCAGATCTATGAAGAATTATTTATCAATCTAATTAGACAACTTTCATCCTTATTAAAAAAATATCTGGGATTTTTTATGATTGTGCTTATGAGTTTTATTCAAGACAATGTACCTCTTTAGTCACATTCTAGTATTGCCAAGTATTGACAAGCTGTAAAATTGTGAAAATAATATTGGATCAGGAGACAGGATATCTTCATTCTTGTCATTGATGAGCAGTTTGACTCTGGGAGATATCTACCAGAGACCAATTCTGCTGTTTCTCTATCCCAAGGAGCAGTATTATAACAGTAGAATCTCTGTGAGTATATTAAAAAAAAGTTTGTGTTTCCTTCATTGTTAATCATGTCCAATTCTTTGTGACCCATTTTCCTGGCAAACATACTAAAGTGGCATGCCATTTCCTTCTCCAACTCATTTTATACATGAGAAAACTAAGGCAAATAAGATCAAGTGACTTGGCCACAAACACATAGTATCAATTCCTATAAGCAAAATCTTTGATGGGCTGTAGATCTGTTCCAAAGGATCAGGCAAATACAATAATGAATGAACAACACATGGTATAGAAACGATGACATTTTCATAAGTAACATGTATATATTTGCAGCAAGATCCAGATGGCCATCAATAATAAGAACATTCTCATTAATAAAATCACAGATCCTTGAATCCCTTATTAAGGGACCTTCCTTTCTCACTCCTTCCTTCTCTCCTTTCCTTCCTTGTTTCCGTATTTCCTTCTTGCCTTCTGCCCTTTTTCCCTTCTTTTCTCCATTCCTTCTTCCCTCTCTCTCTTTCTCCTTTCTTCCTTCCTTCCTCCATTATTTCCTTCCTTCCACTCTCTCTCTTTCCTATTTTCCACCTTTTCTTCTTCCCTTCCTTCCTTTCTTTTTTCCTTCCTTTCTCCCTTCCTTCTTTCTTCCCTTTCTTTCCTCCGAATTTAACCATACTTCTAGACACAAAAAAGGGGGGAAAGCAAAATATCCAAAATCAATAATTATGAATGGTCCTCAAGGTCTCTCAAAACTAAAATGCTTTTCTTTATTTGAAAGTGGAGCTAAAAGACTTTACCATATTACTATCTTTTTTTTTTTTTTTTCTCACATGCAGCTGTAGAAGACAGCAGTTCTTAAGGCATGGTAGTTTAGTATGGATCTTTGAGCAGTGAATGATAATTTTGTTGTAAACAACACTGTGCAAGGTAAAAGTTCAGTTTAGCAGAAAAATGAAAAGGAAGGAGAACACAAACGACATCCAACTTGATGCAGTAGTTAGGAGGCAATATGAGACAGTGGAAAGAACACTGTCTCAAGGGATAGAAGCAATAGGTCAAACTTTTTCCATGTCATTTAACTAGCTTTCTGAATTTGGGCAATATACCTTATCTCCTTGGGTTTCAGTTTTTCTAGCTGTAAGGTAACTAACTTGGTCTAGATAATCTCTGACCTTCCAACTCTCTTTGTTTTTGTTTTGTTTTGTTTTGTTTTCCAACTCTTTCTTTGACTGAATGTGATGACTCACAAAGTAGACTAGACTGAGTGCTTCTCTGAGAAAGAATTCCAATTCCTTCTATAATTAGTATGTACATTAGGGTACCTGTCCACTTCTTTGGGCCCCAGTTTCTTCAGTTACTCTGTGAGCCATAAAGAGATCCTCTGATTCCCACTATGTCTCTATGTATATACATATACATGCAGATAAAAGTCTGGCCCCTCTGCCCGCAACAGTGTCTAGGCTATAATAAGTAATTAATGAATATTATGAAATTGAATTGTTCGTTTAAAACATTTCCTATTAAATATCCCCAAGATACCTGGAATTTGACAATTAAGAACATAAAGGGCTCTAAAATATTGGATACTATTGGTTGAAAAGTAGTTCATTGTACCAGAAAGATCTTCAACTGAGGTCTACAACTAATTACAAAAATGTATAAAAAGCTACGTTCTAAACATTGTAGAGGGAAATGAAGATACAAAGCAGTTTCTTTATTTGGTATTATAAAGTATATTAGTATAACTGAGTACAAGCCTTCAGTCACCTTATATTATAACATTTAAATAACAGGAATTTGTATTATAATATTGTTGGAAAGTGATTGCCCTCTTCTTCTTGAAAGAAGAGAGTCAATAGCCTCTTAAGTCAAACCATTCCAAACTGGGGCACCACTAGCAAGGAAAACGTATACTCATTGTTTGCCTACATGATTATCCTAAATTTGATCCAGTAATTTGTAAGCATTATTCTTGGTTTTGCCTTGAAAAACATATTCTTTCCTTGATATGAAAACCTATTAATGAGTTAGAGATGGAAATGGCAAATTTCTCTGTCTTTGCCAAGAAGACCATCAATAGTACAAAAAATTGAATCAATAATATTTCTTTTAATACTAAATCAATAGTATTACAATTCTATGTTTTGAAGAGTACAGAATAGATTGGAACACAGAAGTTGTACCACAATTAACATTTATCTTTTTTTCCCCCCATACTTTCCTCAAAGCAGCTCTTTCAATTCTAGAAGCATCAACATTCTATACTTTAGCTTCAGCTAATGGCAGAACAAGGATACCCCCTTGCTTTTGCTGCATTGCTGAGCTGCTTTTCTTGGGCCTGGTGTTCACAGGCTGATTATATTAACGATAACCCAATTTCCCCACCATGTTAAAATCACATTTGTCTGCCATTAAAATTTGCCCTTTCTCCCATGGGTCCTCCCCTATCCTAAGGAACCCAATTTTGATGCATTCATTTGCATGATAATGTGTCTAACAGTGTATTTTTATTGCATAAAATAACCTCTATGCTAAATGGCAATTTGCTCTATGCCAGAAAAAGTTATTGCATGTATAATGTATTCATGAATTCCCAGGCTTTTCTGGCATACCACTGTAGGTTCTTTTTCAGCTATTCCATCCTTTTAACTGTAAGTAATGAATCAAATTGCAACAGGTTTTAAAGATACTTTTTTTTCTCATAAATCTTATATTTCCACAATTTACCTGGACATTTTCACAATCAAAGAATGTCTTTTTTCTATATGCATTCTTTAGATGGAATACTGAAATCTTCATGGATTACTTTTCATCACAGTCAATTAGTGGTTATGTTTTGTGATTAAGAAAAGTTCATCAGTGAAATATATTTCAATAACATAATGGAAAAATAGTCTTATTGGTTTCCTGAAATTGGCAAGTATTAACAATACTTTCAGAAAAAATTCAAAGCAATGATCTGTAAACTTTTGATATTCATCCAATAAAACCTATTAATTACCTCTTGTGTACTACTAGTGTACAGTACTCTGCATTAGGATTTGAGAGATATTCAGAAATAATCAATGAGTTTAAATCAATCATCAGTTATGTGCAAGAAAAATGTAGTAGTAAGACTTAAAAATATTTTAAGGTGATCAATAAAATATGAAACATTGAAAAGGAAAAAGAAATTCCCATAGGTACAAAAAAAGCATGCTATAGTAAGTAGAAATGGTATTGGGCATGAATATTTTAATTTCACATAAAGTATGTTGCAAAAAGGCCAATGCTGCCTTCAAGGGAGAGACTCCCTAGACACTCATATGACTCCCAAAGGTATTTAAGATGTAAATGACAAAGCTGAAACCAAAAACAACAAAACAAAACAAAACAAACAAACAAAAACAATAGGCAATGTGGACTAGCTTTTGAACAGAAGAAACTTCTGAGGAAAAAAAAAACAACAAGTAGGACAGAAAAACTTTTTCTCTCCTTTCTCTCATCAGTTCACAGAAAATATACTAAAATTGACCATATATTGGGACATATTAGGACATAAAGACCTCAAATCCAAATGCAGTAAGACAGAAGGAATGAATGCATTTTTTTTCAGATCACACTGTAATAAAAATCATTTTATAAAAAATCAGGAGGAAATATACCAAACATTCATTAGAAATTAAATAATCTAATCCTAAAAATGAATAGGTGAAACAAGAAATCATAGACATAATCAATAATTTCATCCAAGGGAATGACAATAATGAAACAACATATCAAAATTTGTGGGATTCAGCCAAAGCAGTAATAGGAGAAATTTTATTTCTTTAAATGCTTACTTGTAAAAAATAGAAATTTGTAAAGTTGTAAATAACATAGAGAAAGAGAAGATCAACAAATTGGCTTTCCAACTAAAAAAGCTAGGAAAAAATTAAAAATCTCCAATTAAATAACAAACTTGAAATTACATAAATAAAATGAAAGATTAATATAGCTATAAATACAAAAATGTCCTAATTAATAAAATTAAGAATTGGTTTTATTAAAAAAAAAAACTAACAAAATAGATAAACCTTTACTTAATTTGATTAGAAAAAAGGAAAGAAGAAAATCAAATTGTAAGTCCTAAAAATTAAAATGGAGAAGTTTGCACCAATGAAGAGAAAATTAGAACAATAATTAGGAGTTATTTTGACAAACTTTATGTCAATAAATTTGATAAGCTAAATTCAGTGGAGCAATACCTATAAAAAGATGAATTGCCCAGATTAAAAGTAGAGAAACAGAACAATTCCCAATAAAATTAGTGGTGAAACAAGGTTACCCACTATCACCATTACTGCTTAATATTCTGTTATAAATGTAAGCTTTGGCAATAAGAGAAACACTTTATTTTGTATCCTATAATTTTCCTAAAGTTGTGGATTGTTTCTATTAGTTTTTGGTTAATTCTCTAGAGTTCTCTATGTATATAGATATATGATGTATACATTATAACAGCTGCAAAGATTTGTATATATCACCAACAAGAAGTACAAAGAGAAATTCTATTTAAAATAAGTTGATTTACATATATATATATATATATATATATACACACATATATATATATATATATATATATATATATATATAGGAGTCTACCTGTCAAGGCAAAGTCAGGAAACATATGAATATTACCAGAAAACACTTTTAAACCAAATAAAATCAGTTGTAAACAACTAGAAAAATAATAGGTATATGAATATTATGGATATTATTGCTGTATAAAAAATTATCAGGAGGATGATTTTAGAAAGGCCTGGAGAGACTTACATGAATTGATGCTAAGTGAAATGAGCAAAACCAGGAGATCTTTGTATATGACAACATCAATATTATACACTGATCAATTCTGATGAATGTGACTCTTTCCAACAATGAGATAACAATGCCAGCTCCAATGAGCTTGTGATGAAAAGAGCCATCTATACCCATCTATACCCAGAGGACTGTAAGAATCACAACATAACATTTTTGTTGTTGTTGTTGTTTGCTTGCATTTTGTTTTCTTACTGATTTACTTTCTTTTTTGATCTGATTTCACTTATGTAGCAAGAGGATTGTATAAATATGTTTATACATATTGGATTCAATATACATTTTACCATATTTAATACATATTGTATTGCTTGCCATCTAGGGGAGTGGAGGTGAGGAAGGAGGACAAAATCTTTTTTTTTTTCATTTTTTTGGTTAATTTTATAATTATACATTTTTTGACAGTATATATGCATGAATAATTTTTTTATAACATTATCCCTTGTATTCATGTTATAAGTAATCTGGGTAGTTAGACAGTAGTGTTAATATTTTACATTCAATTCCCAGTGTTCCTTCTCTGGGTGTAGTTGTTTCTGTCCATCATTGATCAGCTGGAAGTGAATTGGATCTTCTTTATGTTGAAGATATCCACTTCCATCAGAATACATCTTCATACAGTATTGTTGTTGAAGTATATAGTGATCTTCTGGTTCTGTTCATTTCACTTAGAATCAGTTCATGCAAGTCTCTCCAAGCCTTTCTGAATTCATCCTGCTGGTCATTTCTTACAGAGCAATAATATTCCATAGCCTTTATATACCATAATTTACCCATCCATTCTCCAGTTGATGGACATCCATTCATCTTCCAATTTCTAGCCACTATGAAAAGAGCTGCTACAAACATTTTGGTACACACAGGTCCCTTTCCACTCTTTAGTATTTCTTTGGAATATAAGCCCAGTAGTAGCACTGCTGGATCAAAGGGTATGCACAGTTTGATAACTTTTTGGGCATAGTTCCAGATTGCTCTCCAAAATGGCCGGATTTTTTTCACAACTCCACCAACAATGTATTAGTGTCCCATTTTTCCCACATCCCCTCCAACATTCATCATTATTTGTTCCTGTCATCTTAGCCAATCTGATAGGTGTGTAGTGATATCTCAGCATTGTCTTAATTTGCATTTCTCTGACCAGTAGTGATTTGGAACACTCTTTCACATGAGTGGATATAGTTTCAATTTCATCATCTGAGAATTGTCTGTTCATATCCTTTGACCATTTATCAATTGGAGAATGGTTTGATTCCTTATAAATTAGGATCAATTCTCTATATATTTTGGAAATGAGACCTTTATCAGAACCTTTAACTATAAAAATATTTTCCCAATTTGTTACTTCCCTTCAAATCTTGTTTGAATTAGTATTGTTTGTACAGAAACTTTTTAGTTTGATGTAATCAGAATCTTCTATTTTGTGATCAATAATGATCTCTAGTTCTTCTCTAGTTATAAATTCCTTGGAGGACAAAATCTGAAACACAAGGCTGTTGTCTAATTATATGTGCATATATTTTGAAAATAAAAACAAAACAAAACAAACAAAAAAAAAAAAAAAAAAAAAAAAAAAAAAAAAAAAACAGGAGTGATAGCTGCTTTACTTTGCTCTGGAGCAGTTCTGCTGATTAACTTCTGGTGCTGGTTAATCTGGGCTCAGTGGTTTATAATTTGCCTTTTGTAGCAAATCTGCTACTACCTATATGCAACTGGGACAGCGTAGCCTAAGAGGCTTGCAGAAGATTCCCAGGTGCATGGAAAATTTTGACTCCCTGTCCCAGCTCCTTGCCCTGACCTCCCTATGTTTTGGTGGTCTGGGTTGGGGAGACTGTCCCCCTGACCATCTGAAACAGACTTGTTCTGAAGTTCGTCCAAGGTATCTTCTTCTTAGAATGTGTTGTACTCCAAATATTTGTGGGTTTTTTGAGTCCAAAATGAGATTAAAGGCTTAATATGCTGTTGGTGTGAGAAAAGGTCAGAAGAGGTCACAGGAAATCTTGTCTGTTCTCCATCATGTTGGCTTCCCAACTTTCAATTTTAAACTAAATATGTCTAATATACTCTTTTTGCAATAAATATGATGAGATTAAGGTTCAAGAATGTTTAATGCCTCCCTTCTTTCCCTCAATGCCTCTCCATATCATGTAATTTAGCCAATTTTGTTTCCTTTCCATCTTCTTCTAGAATCACTTTTTCCTCTATAGATTCTTTTTTATAAAATCACAAAATTAAATCATGCCTTCTGAGTGTACTCCTAACAAAGATAGTTTTCAAGAGTTAAACATGTCATCTTCCCATAAAGGCATGTAAACATTTTAATCTTTAAAAAAAATAAATTAAAAACATTTTCTTCACTTTTTACCTTTTTGTGCTCTCTCTTAAGTTCTGTATCTGGAGATCAAATTTTGTTTAGTTATGTCTTTCCATCAAAATAAATAAGTAAACTCTATTTTATTGAATGCCCATCTTTTCCCCTAAAAGATAATGTTTAATTTTGCTGGATAGTTGATTCTTGGCTTCATTCCAAGTTACTTTGTCCCCTGAAATGTCACATCCCAAGCTATTAGAGCTTTTAAAGTGAAATCTGCTAAGTCTTGGTAATTCTTATTCTCCATCCTTGAAATTTAATTGTTTCTTTCTGGCTGCTTGCAATATTTTCTCCTGGCTCTGATAGTTATTAAATTTCACTAAAATATTCCTTGGACTTTTCATTTTGGAAATAATAAGTGGATTCTTGCAATGGCTATTTTATTCTCTGGTTCTAGGACATCAGGGCAGTTTTGCTTGATGCTTTCTTGAAAGATGATTTCTAGGCCTTTTATTTTTTCATTGTGATTTTCACTTAGCCCTATAAATTCTTAGATTATGTCTCCTAGATATTTTACCATCTTTTGATTTTCTGATGAGGTATTTTACTTTTTCTTCTATTCTTTTCTTTCTCTTTTCTTTTTTTTTTTCAATTCTAATTTTTAGTAATTATTTTCTTCAGTTATTTTTTTGGATCTTCTTTTGCATCTGTCCAATTGAAGTTTTAAATGAGTTGTTTTGTTCATTGGATATTTTTTCTATTTCAGATATTTTCTATTTTCAGACTATTCTTTAAAAAAAAAAGTGATTTTCTTCAGACAATTTTTGTCTTTCTTCCTTCAGAGCTCTCACTTCCTTTTCATATTTTCCTTCTAGCTCTCTTTTAAGATGCTTTTTGAATTCTTCCAAAAGAGTCTTGTGAGATAGAGACCAACATATCACTCTGTGAGGCTCCATCTAGAGACATTTTGTCTCTCTGTGCTTGGTAGGGGTAGCCAAGTTCTTGTTATTCTGGTGTTCAGTGTCTCACTATTTGCTTTCTGTATTTGCATTGGAGGTTTCAAAGATAGTCTCATGATCCACTGGCTTCTGAATCAGGACATAGTAGCAAAAGCTGCTGTATTTTGTCTACCAAATTTTCAATATGTCCTCCCAGTGAATAGAAACTTCTCTTTCATTGGTCTCCCTGCAATATACCATGCTATACTGCTGACTCTTAATTTGCTGTTGATCTGAGGGAAACTAGGAAGATTTCAGACAAATATCTGTCTACTTTCTGCCATCTTGGCTCTGCCCTTCCTTTGGTAGACAATCATTATCCATTGAATAAGTAAATTAATTTAGGTAATATTGCCTTTTTTATTGATTCTGTTTACCCATCAGGGTTATTTTTTTCTTCATTTATTTAGACACATCTTTATTTATGTAAAATAATTTATGCTAATATCATAAGTATTACTATTACTAAGAATTCTACATATGTTTTGGAAAGTAGGGTCCCAAGTGTTTTATATTGTCTATAATTATCCAAATTAAATTTATTTTTGTCTTACTGCTTGATTTTGTTATTAGTATAGAGAAATATTGATGATTTCTATGTATTTTTTTGTATCCTATAAAATTGTTGAAGTTATTATTTTTAATCGATTCTCCTGTGCTTTTATGTATATAAAATATCATATATAAAGATATATAATATCATATATAAAGATAGAATATTGTTTTTTCATTCTCTATTATTATTATTAGTTTAATTTATTTTTTCTTAATGTTATAGACATCATTTCTACTATAATTTTGAATAATTGTGGTGATCACATCCTTGTTTTATTCCTGATTTTATTGGAAAAACTTTGAATTGATCCCCATTATAAATCATGCTTACTCTTGGTTTTAGATAGGTACTATTTTGTTTTTAAGAAGATTCCATTGGTTTGTAAACTTTCTAATGTTTATCTTTAATAAAAATGCCATTTTATTTGTAAATGCTTTTTCTGTCTCCTGATATAATGCTATGAATTTTGTTGCTATCAAAATAGTCAAACATGCTGATATTTTCACTACTTTTCAATGAATCTTGCATTGCTGGTGTAAACCTCACATGCTCATAGTGTAGGTTTTTTTTTTTTTTTTTTTTTTGTTGTTGTTGTTTGTTTTTTTTTTTTTTTTGATATATTGCTGTAATGTAGCTAGTAAATCGAAGATTCTAATACACACTCGATATTTAATAAGTCCTTGTTCATTTGATTGATGTTATGGTATTTGTTTGTAAATATCATTTTTCTGCTCATCTCTATTTTTTTCTGGTCAAAAGAATCTATAGATTTACCTCTATTGTCTCCCAGGTCACATTCAATTTATTTTTCCACAAGAAATTTCAAATGCAGATCCCATAGTATTTATTGTCAATGGTATTACATGCTGGACAATCTCCTACTCTATTTCCAGGAATCTATCCAGGATGAGGAGAGAGGTTGACAGATGATTTTTTTTTTCCAATTTGGAGAGGGTAGTTTTATTGTCTATCCATTTTCATTCGAGTTCCCTTAACATTAACTAATGCAATTTTAAATAGCACAGCTGGCATTTCAATGGATGCTATAGGAATTGGGCTATAAATAAACAAAATTAGGCATATCAAAAATATTTTACAGATCACAGGTTTTATGCATTTGTGGTCTCATCTACAATGTACCCCCTTATGATCCACTATATCACACCTTATAATTACCCTACAGATGTCAGTGGAAAATTGTCTCACCTTTCTAACAAGCTTACTTGCCCAACTATGTAAAGTGGCAGTAAGTTGCATATTGTTTTAGTCACAGTTTTTTTTCCAGAAGAAAGCAGATTTACTTAATTTATTAACCTGGGTCACATTACTAACCCTGACCATTTGTAAAATGGTAATGAAAATCTGATTCTCCCAATTAAGCATTTTTTTTTTCATAGAGAAAATGCCTAAGCTTTGATCCCACATGGTAACATAGAATTACAGAATGAATGAATCTCTAAGTAGGTACCTAGGCCAACCTATTCAAGAAATTGAAAACGAATTATGTGCATGATTAGTAGTCTTCCAGTCTGTGCATGAAAGCCTCCAAAGGTGGGAATCTCTAGAAGTAATACACTATCACTTGAAATAATCTATTTCCTTTTTGGACAGCTCAAATTCTCTCCAATCCAGGATCATATTGTTTTTTGTTTCTTGTTCATTGCATCATTGGTTTTGTAGTCCATATTACCCCTATTTCTGCCTATAAATTTCCTATATCTCTTAATTTCTCCATATCATATTTGTTGAGTTGATTTTCTACCCAAATGGAAAATCATGTAAGCTCCTGCTTCTAACTCAACTTTCTAGTGATTAGGTCACCTTTAACTTTCATGAGAAAGAACTATCATGTTTTTTTTAGCCAAGTCATCATCTTCAGCATCATTGTCATCTCCTCTTCTTCCTGCACTTCTTCCTCCTCCTCCTCCTCTTTCTCCTCCTCCTTTTCCTTCTCCTTCTCTCTCTGTCTCTGTCTTTCTCTCTTTGTCTCTCTCTCTCTTTCTCTCCATCTCTCTGTCTCTGTCTATCTCTCTCTGTCTCTCTGTCTGTCTGTCTCTCTCTCTTTCTCTCTCTTTCTCACCTCTTTCTCTCTTTTCTTCTCTATCTCTCCTTTTCTCTTCTCATTCCCCCTCCTCCTCCCCAATGTGGGGTGTATGTGTGTGTAAAATGTCACAAAGTTAAGTCTCTTTAGATTGACATTGAACCATTAGCAACTATTCTTATCAACATAGTAACTAAACCACATGAGGATGATAGCATTTATATCATACCTACCATGTTCAAAATATTGTACTAACCCCTTTACTAACATTAATATCATTTGATTCCCATTCAGTCTCATACTACACCTCTACCCCTCCCCAAAATAACAACACCTTGAAAGGCATGTCCTATTTTTATTCACATTTTGCAGGTGAGGAAATAAAGACAGACAATGCTTAATTGACTTGCTCATTATCATATAGGTAGTAAATCTCAAAGTCTGGGTTTCAATGAGATATTCTTTACTCTAAGCCCAAGACTGTATATAGGTCCCAAACTGGATCTTTTGAATCATCTTCTTTCCTTTTTTAGAGCTTTATCAGCCATCTTTTTAATGGTAGACATTATTTTGCAATCTCTATTCTCTTTCTTTTTTCCCCCTTCAAATTCTGTGCATTTGCTGCCCCCCCATATTGTTCTGTTTTTCAAGTTCTTTTAATATTAGAGAGGGAGAAGTTCAGTAGTATCAACTGTTTCCTCTCTCTCTGTATAGAAAGATGAAGTTTATCTGCTCTCAAAGCCTTTGAAATCCTCAAAGAGCAATTGAATTTTTTACTTCTGTCTTTTTTTAGTTTTGTCATTTCTGGTGTAATTGTTTTCCTCCTTGGCAGAGAACTGAGAAGAAACATATCAATCAAACAGCTTTATTCTCTTCATTGTTAATTATCTAAGCCAAATAAAGAAAAAAAAGTGCTAGTCTTTCCTTTTACCTTTCTTGTTATTTACCACAAAATAATTTAAATAATTTTGATGTCTTTGTTAATTCTCTTCAATCTTAACTCATTCAGAACCTATGACACAACTTCTAAAGTGGAAAAATATCTGAGGCCATTAATTCAGATCCCCCTCCATAAATGTAAATGCTGAGGCTCAGAAATATCAAGAAACTTACTCAAACTCTTACAGGTACAATTTAAATTTAAAACCAGATGTTCTACCCCTTATTCTATCTCAGAAAGACTACATGATATCTTCATCAGCATAAACATCATCATCATCATCATCATTCACTTGCATTTTTTTAGAGTTTTAACATTATTGCAAATGAGATGATATCATCAACTCTGGGAGCTAAGTGCTACATATATTATTTTTCCTGTGTTATATTTGATGAAACTAAAATGGAAGTCAAATGACTCGTCCAAAGTCACAAAACTAATGTGTTTGAGGAGATTTGATTCTATGTCTTCCTGGCTACAGACACTGCACAGCATTTGCTCTTATCATCTAATATGTCCATGATTTCAAAATTAATAATAGTTAAGATTATCTAGAACCAACACTTTTTCAACTATGGATCATAGTTGTTTTGAAATCTGGAATTAGATTAGTTAGCAACATAGGCAAGAAGAGATCTGATCTTTCATAAAGATTTTCTTAGTTTCCTCACTTTCTTCCCTGATTTGTTTGTTTGTTCTTAATTAAGCTAACAAAGTGAGATGAAGGATTCTAGTCCAGATTTATCAGATGTGATCTATGGTCTGCATGCAGCATACAGACTTCAAAAGTCTCCCAAGCCTGTAAAATATAATTGTGAAATTTTACATATATATATATATATATATATATATATATATATATATATATATATATATATATATATATATATATATATATATATATGTGTGTGTGTGTGTGTGTGTGTGTGTGTGTGTGTGTGTGTGTGTGTGTGTATGAAAGTAAAACTAATATTAATTTGCTATTTTCTAATTTGAATCCATGATATGCAACTACACCCATAGGGTTCTTAGTAAGTTAATTGTACTGAACAATCCCTGCTTTCCGGTCTTTGGTGCAGTTTATGTTCAGTAAGGCTTATTGGGGAGTCTGTTGACTGGAATGAAACCTGTGACCCAACAAGAATGGGTCGTAACAGACTCATATAATGATTAAATTTCAGAGCTGTGGTCTTGGTAGCCACATGAGTCAGTCAAATGAGCTTAACTGATTCCAGAAAATGATAGCTATTTACATGTTCAAAATAACTAGATAATCTCCTTGGCTATACTTCTCACTCTTTAAGGAATTTGAATGATACAACTTGGACAGTACAAGGTCATCACAATCAGTGAATAAAACAAGTATTGCAGCTGGCTTGACTTAGTTGTCTGAGAGTACTCCCTACTACACCATTGTATATTTATTCAAGTTAAACTTCATCTTATTGCAAAGGCCAAAGTCTACATAAAACAAAGATATTAGGCATTACCACCTATCTGCACCAAACATGCCTTTTTTAAGTGTAAAGAAGAAAAAACATTGTCATGTATGGAAGGAAAAGGTTTTGTGTGTGTATGTGTGTGTGTGTGTGTGTATGTGTGTGTGTGTGTGTAGAGAAAGAGAGAGAGAGAGAGAAGGAGGAAGGGAAGGAGGGAGTAAGAGGGAAGGAAGAAGGGAGAAAGAGAGAGAGAAAAGGAAGGAGGAAGGGGGAGAGAAATCTGTAGAATTATATATGGACATCTATCTTGATCAATACATAACGAAAGATCTAGAGATCATCTACTGTCTATAAATAAAGATGTACATTTTCACCTATTTATCTATCAAGATATAAAATTACTTTTCTAAATATTAATTATTATGTTATTTTTACTGTCTAGAAATATTCAAACAACACACCATAGGAAACTACAGGTGTATTATAGAGACATAAGGCTGACATGAAATTAGCCCAGCATCATGTAGTGGAATGCCAAGGGCGAAGGGTGCTTGAAGATTAAATGTTTGATACAGGTTGAAACAGAATTAAGGAGGGATAGAAATAGAAATAGATGAGAGTTTTGCTTTGGATAGCTTAATATGTTTATTGCTAAGATTATCCTTACATCCTCTGGGCATATTAGAAGCATTTAATCATCTAAGACAGATTACCCAGAGATGTTTTAAATAGGATCTTGTTTGAAGTGCTTCAGTCCAACTGCATCACATGAAGCCATCCTCTGGTAGAAATGTGGCTAATGAAAAAACTCATTTTCTTCCCATTGAGTAACAAAATTAGAGACATTTTACATTCTATTTGTAAGAATTAAATAGACATCAGAGAAGAGTTAGGCACACCAGTCAATTCAGAAAACAACAGGGCATTTTATTTTGCATATTTATTGGAAGGTCATGAGGTTTAATTGGAAACAACTAGTAGGAATGGAGGAGAAGGAAGAAGACACAAGAGATTCTTACAATGGAAATGTTCATAGCTCTATAGCTCTGCCTTCCCTCCCCACCAAAAAAAGGAAAGAAAAAAACCTGGGAAAGAGCTCAAGCCCCTAAAATTTATGCATTCATCTTCCAACAAAACATTTTTAGGGATTGACATAGGCTTATACTAAGCTTTCACCAATCTGCTGGGCAGATTTTCTGAGCTTTTCAGTCTTTGTGTGCCTGTATGATTCTTGGGTAATGTGAGGAGGATTGGACATCTCATAAGGAATGAAGAGAATCTTATGAAGCTATAAATGATTGTCATTCACTCAAAAAATAAAAGATTCCATTAAGGAAAAAAACTGAAATTTTCTAGTTTGGAATGTTACAGGCCCAGCATATTCTTGATATTGAAAGTAAGTTTAACATAAGTGGTAGGCTCAGAGGAAAGTGGTAACTTTCAGGAAGATGAGGTTTGCCAGAGCAGGGACTGCTCTGGGGGAAAATTAAACTGAAAGTCCCTTTTAGGCTCCAATAGAAAATCTTATTGATATTAGTCAATCATGTCTGTCTCTTTGTGACCTCCATTTGGGGTTTGTTGGTAAAGATATTTGAATGGTTTGCAGCAGATATTCAGGGTTATAATAGGAATTTGAATGGTATGTTTGAGTGTGTATATGTATATGTGCTGAAAAGATATCAGTTTTGTTTCTATTGATAGCACACACATTTCTAGCTGTTGTTATCTTTTATTATTTTAATCTTTACTTGAGACATCTAGGTGGATCATTGTGTAGAGCAATTTTCTTGCTGAATTCCAACCAGATCTCAGATACCTATTAGCTATGTGACTTGGCAAGTCACTTAATTCTGTTTGACTCAGTTTCCTCCTCTGTAAAATAAACTGGAGAAAGAGCAAACTAGTTCAGTCTCTTCAAAATAGTCACAGAAAGTAGACACAATTGAAATGACTGAATGATGTTACTCATGCTTATTTCTGGGTCAGAGAGACTTTTCCACTGAGATCTGGATCAGAGGCTTTTCCACTGGAATCAGGATCTTGTCTGTCCCTATTCGGGCACCAAAAATGTAAAGGTCCGGGCTACCTCCTCTGAAAGCTCAGAATAAGTCCTAGTCAGGATAAGCAAAAGTCTTTGCCCCACATTGGGCGCCAAATTGTAATGTTCTGATCCTCTCTCAGTTGTAATCCTTCTCTGGGAGGAGGTTTCTTTTCTGTGTGAATCCTTTTCTCTGTGAGCAGGTTTCTTGGGAAGCTTCTGGAGCCTTCAGCCAGATTGAAAGTAGAATTTTGAATCCTCTTCTTCCTGAATCCTGGCTCTGAATATCCTGGAGCTTCCTTGAAGTTCTCCTGGGAAGTCTTATTCTTCTCCAAATCTAGACTCTCCTTCCAGACTCCCATCTAAACTCAATCTTCCAGTCTAGACTGACTCCTTGCCTGACTGCCCTCCTTTTTTATCCTAGCAGAGAATGGACTAGTGAGAACTCCCAGGTGCTTGTGGGAACTCCTACAGCCAATGAATTTGCTTCTTTAAAGGTGTAAACTCCTTTAAATATATAAACTCCTTTTCAGAAGTCTAAAGCTGTAAACTCCTTTTAAAGGTTTGAATTAAAGGTGTGAATTCTGAGCTAGAGAATTTTTTAGACAACCTGAGTTATCACCTTGTAATCCTAACAGAATGATAATAGTATATACCTATCTACAATTATAGAAGGAATAGTCCTGCATATTCTACTGAAGTCCCTCTATATTTCAATGGAAAAAGTGACATGTTTTGACTATCCACAGGACAGTGTAGAGATGGTTTTGCATACTTTAGAATTAATTGCTTTCCATAATTGAAAAAAAAAAAGCATTCAAGAATCAATGGAACTCAAAAGATAGAAAAGACTGATTTAAATGTACTTATTAAATCAATAAGCCATACTTACCCCTGTGTAACAAATATTTAAATCTCTCTATGGTAAAGGTATATATCTTTCTATTATCTGTCTTTTTATCTCTCTATTATGTATATATATATATATATATATATATACACACACATATATATCATACATATCTTTTCACTTTATCTTTATTTCTATCTATCTAATATCTCTCTCCATAAATTCTGTCTGTCTATTTATTAATCCAACTCTTGATCCAAAATCAAAAATCAAAGGTATTATAGGTAAAAGTAGCAATTAGTGAGAAATTTCCTTTATTAACACAAAGATTGGGACCTTCTATAATATTTATAATATTAGAACAATGCCTGAGACAGTGAACATAAAATTTACCCTGGTTTACATAGGCAATATATATCACAATTAGGATGTGCACCTGGTATTTCTGACGCCAAGGTAAAATCGGTATCCACTGTATCACAGAGCAAATCTCAGTGTGAGACAATATATATAGGAATCTGACCATCTATTATTCAATCTTCTAAAGTCAGGATACATTTTTAAAAAGTAAATGTCCAAATGTGATTGGGTTTTTTTCGTTCTTTTTATCTATTGACCATGAAATATGTATCATTCAGATCTACAGAATCTACACAAATTTCATTGAATCTGGTTTCAGCATTATGCATAGACCCCAGGAAGAAAAGAACATGACCCAAGTGAGAAAACATGTTCTTCAAGTTTTACCGTTCTTATATTTCATTCTTGAATTAGACAAAAAGGACATCATTTTGTTATAGTCAAAATAGTGTGTCTTACTATGGCTTTTCAGACCAATACAATCTAGGAGTGTTGTATTCCAAGTCCAAAACAAATAGTGCTTATGAACATTTGGAGTGACTTGAGTTAACATCACAAAATCTTACTCTGGCATGATAATCAATACTTCTGTTTTTACTCTCCTCAATTTGTAAATAAAAACAATAATATTTACACCTAAGCACCTTGTGGAAGATTTTATGGATTTAAAAAATATGATTTATTTATTTATTTATTGTTTCTGAAGCAATTGGAGTTAAGTCACTTGTCCAGGGTCACACAGCTAGGAAGTGTTAAGTGTCTGAGACCAAATTTGAAATCAGGTCCTCCTGACTTCAGGGCTGGTGTTCTATTTACTTTGCCACCTTGCTGCCCATCAAAATATCTTTAACTACAATATAAAAATTTATTTTAACAGAGTTGGAGACTCTAATGCCATCAGACATTTTTTTTTCATTAATGACTCATAAGACTAAAAATGCATATTTCTATACAAGCTAGAGTGAATAGCTACATTTATTTAGTTCTTAATATACATAATGGATTTGATCATTACAACAGCATATAAAGTATGGTTTATAATGCTAAATAAATTGCTTAGATTCCTAGAAATTGGGGGTATTAAAGGTAAAATTATTATCTATTATTCCTAGTAATATGTCATTTAACAGAATGTGTGCTTATTGAGTAAAGAGTAAAATTAATGTTTTTGCATCCCAGTGTCTATCACAGTGTCTGGCATCTAGTAGGTATTTAAAAATGCTTATGGATTCCTCAAAAGTAGATTGTTTCTAAGAAATCATTTTGACAACACAGTAGAAGAGAATAAATTAGAGCTGGGTACTTGATGTCAGGAAGAAAATATCCCATAAATATGGAAACAAAATCCTCCCAACACAGAATTTTTAGCCTGAAATAGTTCATTTTGATAAGTAGCATTACACACACACACACACACACACACACACACACACACACACACACACACACACACACACACACACACACACACACACACACACACACAGAGCTGCAGCAATTCTGTACTTAATATACAGGAATGTCCCTCTACCAGACATCCAGTGAGGAAGAAATAAACTACCTGTCAGGATACCCTATGCCTTTTTGGAAAGAATATAGTTGTTAGGACATTTTCCTTTTAGTCAATTTTAAATCCAACTCTTTATATCTGACACTCATTGATCCCAATTAGTCTTATTGGAGTCATCGGAAAAGACTACTAGATCTCCCACAGAATGGTGCCTTCAAATTCTTGAAAATAATTGTTAATTGTTTCCAGAGTTGTCTCTTCTCCAAGATGCATATCCCAAAGTCTCTTTGATTCATACTTCCTTGACTGCCTCTCCAAGCCCTTTATTTTGTTGATTGCCATAGCTTTTATAAATGAATTTTGGCTTATTTGTGAAGCCATTTCCCCCAAATCTATCACTTAAAACTATATGCAATAGGCAACATGTGGTCTATAACAGGAATTAACCAGCATTTATTAGGCTGTCTTAATGCATCAGGTGTGTGTGTGTAAGTGGTAGGAATAAATATAAAAGCAAAATCATCCCATATCCTTTAAGAGATCACATTCTAATGAAACAGGTAGTATATATCCAATTATGTATTTGTTGGATACATATAAAGGAAATAAAGGTGATAATCTCAAAAGAAAGATACTAGCATAGAAGAAACCATTTAAAATTTCCCTTCCCTAGTCTTATTTGTAAAATTTCTTTTAATGATAGTTAAATTCAATCATATTTTCTAGCATGCTTTATGATATACTTTATAACTACTTATTGAAATTATAATACAAAAATACTTGTCCTTCCTTTCCATATTGTTACCTCATCTACTACATTGATTATCTTCCAGTCATGGATACATCCTGCCACAAGTATTATGTGTTAAGGTATTTTTTAAACAAACTAAATAACCTTATATTCACTATATTCAATTAGCTCTGATATTTTAGCCTAACAAAGTTATCTTGTGATTGTGAGTATAATCTTATATAGCATTAGTTTCTTTGATTTAGTCCATTACCTTATACCTTATAATCTAGATTGTGATAGTTGATAAAGGACTTATCTTCATAAATCTGAAGCTGGAAAATCTGAGAGAAACTAGTTTGTCTAGAGCATTGAATGATAGACAAACGAGGCTAATTTTAATTTTACATGCAAAATAGAGTTAATAAAAAGTTTCAAGCAAAAGTAGAGGACTACATATCTTTCAACACTATATCATAAGTGTTAATATTAAGATGGATTAGAGAAATATAAAGAGAACTTATTAGAAATCTGGTGATTAATCTTTGTTCAATACTTTTAGGTGCCACATGTCCCCAGCACACCTTAATCTTCTAAATTCAGGTTCCTTCACTGTTTTTTAATTATTTTTTGTTTGTAAATAGATTTTAAACTTAAGTACAAATAAAAGGAAAAAGGAAAAAAAAAGGAAAAATACATTTTCATACACAGAGTAGACTATAAGAAATGATTCAATGTAAAGAAATACATTTTCACTTCAAGAAAATCTATATACTAAATACCAATAATTGTTTTCAAAGCTGTCCAGATTTTCTTTTCTATAAATAAACCAGCTTATTATTTCCTATACTATATCAATATCCTAAGTCAATCACAATCTGAGAAAATGTCTATGCAAGTCTCTCTTCGTTTTTTCTTCATTCTTTTTATTCTTGAATTTGAAGTCACTGACTTTTTGACCTGCTAAATTAACTTTATCATTGTTTTTATCTAACTCAAAAATATGATTTCAATACTTTAATTAGGATGACATGGCATCCTTTGATTAATTAGGTCAAATTCTCATATTTTCAAAAGTTAAATACTTTACCTAACCATGAAAAATATATATTAAATGAATTAGCTATATTTAGCTTCATTTTAATAGAGTGTTTTATGTTTATAGTCATATAGTTCTTGTGTATGTTTTGACAGTTATATGCTCAAGCATTTTATTCTGTGTCATCATTATAAATGGTCTAAAACAATATTACAATTTTTCTATTTTTCTCTTTTGATTAAATATATTTTAGTTTTAGTTTTGTCTGAAATCATGATTATTATCCCTGCTTCATTTTTATATTATGAATTCCACTTTATGTTTTAACACAAACTTTATATGTTTTAACACAAACTTTGTGTGTATTTCTCATTTTATACTGTTTCCTGAAAGTAGTATATTATTGAATTCAAATGTTCGATCTGCTATCAGTTTCTATTTTATGGGTAAATTCATCTCATGTTCATTATAAGCTTCAATCACTTGTTTTATATTTAACTCCTTTTCATTTTTCTCTATATTTTTCTGATTTTCTTCATTCTTCTGCTTTATTTTTACTTGCTTTCTTGCCCTCTTGTTCCTTAATCTATCCACCAATTCAAAAATCCCTCCTTTATCCTCTCCCCAAACCCTAGCTATGTATACTCTTATTTCTTACAAATTTATGTCCTTAATATATAATATACATATACATGCATACATACAAATATGTTCCTTTTTTTAACCCATTCCCAATGAAAGTAAGGTTTCAGCAATACTAACCTTCCCCTCTACTAGTCTCTTTTGTATGTATTTTTCTCCTTTTTGTCTCATTTGTATGAGATACTTGCTCCTTTTTAATCTTTCTTTACATAGCTTTATTATAATCAGCTCATAATACTCAATTCAGCTCAAGCCTTTCTTTTAAACTACCCAAATGAAAACTACAATCATAAAAAAACTAATAATAATTTCATAAAGATATGATTTTATTGAATCAATTATAATTGGTCATTAATATATATATAGTTCTCCTGGATGTAGTGTGACATGTTTTCCCTTAAGTTCTGCAGTTTTTCTTACATGTATGTAAAAGTTTTTCAGTTTATTAAATGGCTTCCTCCAACTCTTTCGGGATTATGTTTAACTTTGCTGATTATGTTATCCTTGGTCATAACCCCAGTTATTTTGCTCAAGGAAACATTATATTCCAAGAAATATTGTCCTTCAAGATAGTAACTGGCAAGTCTTGTATATTCCTTAATTGTAGCTTCCTGATGTTTAAATTGTGTTTTCTTTTCATTCATGGCTTCCATTATTTCTCTTCTATTAGGGAGTTTTGAAAGTTGGATATGGTATCCTTAAATTTTTTCTTTCTAGGCTTTTTTGTTTTTTCAGGTGAAGAAGGGTAGATTGTTTTCTATTTCTGCTTTGACTTTTTGTTTAGAAAATCAAGAACAGGGGGGCGGAGCCAAGATGGCGGAGAAGAAACACACGACTCAGTGAACGTCCTCACTCCCTCACAACCAATTAGATAAATTAAGTCTCAAAATTAGCTCAGGACTGATAGATACCACAAGGACTGGAAGCACGACTTACCAGCTGAAGAGAATCTGGAGTTTCAACAGGAAAGGTCAGTTCTCAGGGGAGGAATAAGAAAGACCAGCACAGACGGTGGGGTAGGGGCACACTGCGCCCATTGCGCTGGGAAGGGCTCGGGGATCAGAGAAGCCACTGAGGTAAAGGAATCTGGCACAGGCTGTTAGCTCTTCTCTGCTAATTATTTAGCAGTTCAGAAGAGAAAGCCAAAATATTTTAAAACTCAGATTAGATTTTCCCCGGACCCTGGGGGTGACTCAGCAGAGAATCGCACCAGGGGGTGTGGCCTCAGTTACCTCCTGAAAATAGTTAAGAGACTGACAAGTGGTTGGATACGGCCCAAGGCAACACACACTGCCTAGATTAGCTGGAGGGAGTGGAACTCAGCTCCAGGAAGTCCCAGAGAAGCAGAACCTTTGAACTAGGGACCGCTGTTTCTGGCAGACACTTCCAGTTTGAGCCCAGGGGCTTCTCACGTCACCTGCTGCAGACATCCACTCCCCACCCGGACACATAGGCTGGGCTTCCTGCAGTCTTCACTATTCTACGCCCTCGAAGCACAGTAGTGCTAATCACCTCTGAGGCACTTCCAGGGAGGGGGTGGGGAACTCTCTCCCAGAGCTCTCTCTTAGCGCAGGCGCAGGGGCCGCTGCATCCATCCCGTCTGGGAGGAAGCTGGTAAAGAAGTAAATAATTTCCTACCCCAGGGACAGACCCCAAAACATTTTTTAAGTATGAGCAAAAAAGCTAGAAAAACTATAGATTCCTTCTATACAGAAAAAGAGCGGGTATCCAACCCCGAGGAAGTTAACAGCAAAGATTCAGAAGATAACAACCTAAAGGGGAACGATTCCTGCCCCCCATCACATAACTCTCTCCTAGAAGAAGCTCTTAAAAAATTGAGGGAGATCGAGGAAAAATGGGGAAAAGAAAGGGAAGTTATGATAGAGAATAACAACATCCTGAAATTGGAGTTGGAAAAAATAAAGAATTCACAGGCGATGCAGGGAAACAAAATTAGTGAATTAGAAAAGGTTAAAAAAACACAGGAAAGTAGGATTTCTGAATTGGAAAAGATAAAAAAGTCTCAAGAAAATAGAATTTCTGAATTGGAAAAAGAAAATAATTCTCAAAAAAAAAAATTTAGGGAAATGGAAAAAAATTCAATAGAGCAAAATAATTTATTTAAAAACGAAATTGGGCATTTACAAAAAGAACTATAAGCTGTGAAAGAAGAAAATAACTCCTTAAAAGTCAGGATGGAACAAATAGAAATGAATGATTCACAGAGAACCCAAGAATCAGTCAAACAAAACAAAAAAAAAATGAGAAGCTGGAGAACAAGGTCAAATACTTACTGGGAAAATCTATAGACCTGGAAAATAGATCTAGGAGAGATAATCTGCGGATTATTGGACTTCCAGAAAACTATGACCAAAAAAAGAGCCTAGATTCTATTTTACAGGAAATTATCAAAGAGAACTGTCCAGAGATAATAGAAACAGAAGGGAAAGTAGATGTAGAAAGAATTCATAGAACTCCTTCTGAAATAGACCCTAAAAAAAGAACACCACGGAATATTGTGGCTAAGCTGCAGAATTACCACACAAAGGAGAAAATCCTGCAAGCAGCTAGAAAAAAACAATTTAAATACCAAGGTGCCACAATAAGGGTCACCCAAGATCTGGCTGCCTCCACATTAAAAGATAGAAGGGCCTGGAACCTGATATTCCGAAAGGCAAAAGATCAAGGACTGCAACCAAGAATGAACTACCCAGCTAAGTTTAGCATCTTTTTCCATGGAAGAAGATGGTCATTCAATGAAACAGAGGAATTCTATATGTTTCTAAGAAAAAAACCAGACTTAAACAAAAAATTTGATCTACATCCACAAGACTGAAGAGAAACAGAAAAAGGTACACAGAACCCTTGAGAACTGTAACTCTGTTGTGGGTATATAAAAAATACTCAAGGATAATTTGATTTTACTGATATAAAAGAAAAAAAGGGGGGTGTAGTAAAGGGAAGGAGGTCGGTTCAGAAAAAGGGGAAGGAGTGATAAAAAGAGGGAAACTACATCCCAGGAAGAGACATAGAAAATACACCATATCTGAGGGAACTTAGTGAGGGGGAGAATCATTGTGTGAATCTTACTCTCATCAGAAGAGGCTCAAAGAGTAAATAATTAACATATTTGTTTTTCAGAGAATTTTCTCTCACCTCATTAAAAGGGGGGAGAGGAAAAGGGAAAAGGAAAAGGAGAATAAGTGAAGGGACTTGGAGGGAGGGGGGAGGGATCCTAAAAAAAAAAAAAAAAAGAGGGAGGGTTGCGCGTCACAAGGGGGGTCTGTAAATTAAATATCGGGGAGGGGGATCAGGGGGGTCAAGGGAAAAAAGCATAATCTGGGGATAATACGATGGCAGGAAATACAGAATTAGTAATTTTAACTGTAAATGTAAATGGGATGAACGATCCCATCAAACGGAGACGGATAGTAGATTGGATCAAAAAGCAGAACCCTACAATATGTTGCCTACAGGAAACACACTTAAAGCAGGGAGATACATACAGAGTAAAGGTAAAAGGTTGGAACAGAGCCTATTATGCTTCAGGTAAAGCCAAAAAAGCAGGGGTAGCTATCCTTATCTCAGATCAAGCAAAAGCAGAAGTAGATCTCCTTAAAAAAGATAAGGAAGGAAACTATATCATGCTGAAAGGTAGCATAAATAATGAAGCCATATCAATACTAAACATATATGCACCAAGTGGTATAGCATCTAACTTTCTAAAGGAAAAGTTAAGAGAACTGCAAGAAGAAATAGACAGTAAAACTATAATAGTGGGAGATCTCAACCTTGCACTCTCAGATTTAGACAAATCAAACCACAAAACAAACAAGAAAGAAATTAAAAAAGTAAATAGAACATTAGAAAAACTAGGTATGATAGACCTTTGGAGAAAACTGAATGGCAATAGGAAGTAATATACTTTCTTCTCAGCAGTTCATGGATCCTATACAAAAATTGACCATATACTAGGACATAAAGATCTCAAAATTAAATGTAGGAAGGCAGAAATAATAAATGCCTTCTTCTCAGATCACAATGCAATAAAAGCTACATTCAGTAAAAAGTTAGGGGTAAATAGACCAAAAAGTAATTGGAAACTGAATAATCTCATCTTAAAGAATGACTGGGTGAAAGAGCAAATTATAGAAACAATTAACAATTTCACCCAAGATAATGATAATGATGAGACCTCATATCAAAATCTTTGGGATGCAGCTAAAGCGGTAATAAGGGGAAATTTTATATCTTTAGAGGCTTATTTGAAGAAAATTGAGAAAGAGAAGATTAACGAATTGGGCTTACAACTTAAAAGGCTAGAAAAAGACCAAATTATAAACCCCCAACCAAAAATTAAACTCGAAATACAAAAATTAAAAGGAGAAATCAATAAAATTGAAAGTAAAAAAACTATTGAATTAATAAATAAAACCAAGAGTTGGTTTTATGAAAAAGCCAATAAAATAGATAAACCTTTGGTAAATTTGATCAAAAAAAAGAAAGAGGAAAATCAAATTGATAGTCTTACAAATGAAAAGGGGGATCTTTCCACCAATGAAGAGGAAATTAGAGAAATAATAAGGAGTTACTTTGCCCAACTTTATGCCAATAAATTTGATAACTTAAGTGAAATGGATGACTTCCTCCAAAAATATAGGCTCCCTAGATTAACAGAGGAGGAGATAAATTGCTTAAATAGTCCCATTTCTGAAAAAGAAATAGAACAAGCTATTAATCAACTCCCCAGGAAAAAATCCCCAGGGCCAGATGGATTCACATGTGAATTCTACCAAACATTTAAAGAACAATTAGCCCCAATGTTATATAAATTATTTGAAAAAATAGGGGATGAAGGAGTCCTACCAAATTCCTTTTATGACACAGACATGGTACTGATACCTAAACCTGGTAGATCGAAAACTGAGAAAGAAAATTATAGACCAATCTCCTTAATGAATATTGATGCTAAAATCTTAAATAAGATATTAGCAAAAAGACTTCAGAAAATCATCTCCAAGATAATACACTATGATCAAGTAGGATTTATTCCAGGAATGCAGGGCTGGTTTAATATTAGGAAAACTATTAATATAATTGACCATATTAATAATCAAATTAATAAGAACCATATGATCATCTCAATAGATGCAGAAAAAAGCATTTGACAAAATCCAACATCCATTCCTACTAAAAACTCTTGAGAGTATAGGAATAAATGGATTATTCCTTAGAATAATCAGGAGTATATATTTAAGACCGTCAGTAAGCATAATATGCAATAGAAATAAACTGCAACCTTTCCCAGTAAGATCAGGAGTGAAACAAGGTTGCCCACTATCACCATTACTATTCAATATAGTACTAGAAACGCTAGCCTCGGCAATAAGAGCCGAGAAAGAGATTCAAGGAATTAGAGTAGGAAATGAGGAAATTAAACTATCACTTTTTGCAGATGACATGATGGTATACTTAGAGAACCCCAAAGACTCTGCTAAAAAGCTACTAGAAATAATTCAAAATTTCAGCAAAGTGGCAGGATACAAAATAAATCCACATAAATCCTCGGCATTTTTATATATCACTAACAAAATGCAACAGCAAGAGATACAAAGAGAAATTCCATTCCAAACAAATGTTGAGAGCATAAAATATTTGGGAATCCATCTACCAAAGAAAAGTCAGGAATTATATGAGAAAAATTACAAAACACTTGCCACAAAAATAAAATCAGATTTAAATAATTGGAAAGACATTCAGTGCTCTTGGATAGGCCGAGCGAATATAATAAAGATGACAATACTCCCCAAACTAATCTATTTATTTAGTGTTATACCAATCAGACTCCCAAGAAACTATTTTAATGATCTAGAAAAAATAACAACAAAATTCATATGGAAGAATAAAAGGTCAAGAATTGCAAGGGAACTAATGAAAAAAAACTCAGAGGAAGGTGGTCTAAGTGTACCTGATCTAAAGCTATATTATATAGCAGCAGTCACCAAAACCATTTGGTATTGGCTACGAAATAGACCGGTAGATCAGTGGAACAGATTAGATACAAAGGACAAAAAAAGGTACATCTATAGCAATCTAATCTTTGACAAACCCAAAGATTCCAACATTAGGGATAAAAATTCATTATTCGGAAAAAACTGTTGGGAAAACTGGAAATTAGTATGGCAGAAATTAGATATGGATCCACACTTAACACCATATACCAAGATAAGATCAAAATGGGTCCATGATTTAGGCATAAAGAGGGAGATAATAAATAGATTAGAGGAAGAGAGGATAATCTACCTCTCAGACTTGTGGAGGAGGAAGGAATTTATGACCAGAGGACAACTAGAGATCATTATTGATCACAAAATAGAAGATTTTGATTACATCAAACTAAAAAGTTTCTGTACAAATAATACTAATGCAAACAAGATTAGAAGGGAAGTAACAAATTGGGAAAATATTTTTAAAAACAAAGGTTCTGACAAAGGTCTCATTTCCAAAATATATAGAGAACTGACCCTAATTTATAAGAAACCGAACCATTCTCCAATTGATAAATGGTCAAAGGATATGAACAGACAATTCTCAGAGGAAGAAATTGAAACTATATCCACTCACATGAAAGAGTGTTCCAAATCACTACTGATCAGAGAAATGCAAATTAAGACCACTCTGAGATACCACTACACACCTGTCAGATTGGCTAAGATGACAGGAACAAATAATGACAAATGTTGGAGGGGATGTGGGGAAATTGGGACACTAATACATTGCTGGTGGAGTTGTGAAAGAATCCAGCCATTCTGGAGAGCAATCTGGAATTATGCCCAAAAAGTTATCAAACTGTGCATACCCTTTGACCCAGCAGCGCTACTACTGGGATTATATCCCAAAGAAATACTAAAGAGCGGAAAGAGACATATATGTGCCAAAATGTTTGTGGCAGCTCTTTTTGTTGTAGCTAGAAACTGGAAGATGAATGGATGTCCATCAGTTGGAGAATGGTTGGGTAAATTATGGTATATGAAAGTTATGGAATATTATTGCTCGGTAAGAAATGACCAGCAGGAGGAATACAGAGAGGGTTGGAGAGACTTAAATCAACTGATGCTGAGTGAAATGAGCAGAACCAGAAGATCACTGTATACTTCAACAACAATACTGTATGAGGATGTATTCTGATGGAAGTGGAAATCTTCAACATAAAGAAGATCCAACTCACTTCCAGTTGATCAATGATGGACAGAGGTAGATACACCCAGAGAAGAAACACTGGGAGGGGAATGTAAATTGTTAGCACTAATATCTGTCTGCCCAGGTTGCATGTACCTTCGGATTCTAATGTTTATTGTGCAACAAGAAAATGATATTCACACACATGTATTGTACTTAGACTATATTGTAACACATGTAAAATGTATGGTATTGCCTGTCGTCGGGGGGAGGGAATAGAGGGAGGGGGGGGTAATTTGGAAAAATGAATACAAGGGATAATATTATAAAATATATATATATATAATAAAAAAAAAAGAAAATCAAGAACATTTTCCTTGATAATTTATTATAATGTTACATCAAAATTATTTTTCCATCATAATTTTCTCACACCCCACTATTCTTAGCTCATTTCTTCCTGATATGTTCCCCAGATAATTTTTTCTTATGAAATATTTCACATTCTCCTCTATTTTTCATTCTTTTGATTTTTTTATTGTTCATTTTTGTCATTTCCTTTTGTCCAAATCTAGTTTCAAGGAATTTGTTTTTTTTCTTTAATTTTTAATTTTCTGTTTCAAATATCAGAGAAGGAACCAAGAAACTTCAATAAAAATTATTTCCTCACTAAGAATTATCTCTTTATATAAAATCAGAGGTTGGTTCTTCATACCTTATTTCTCATTCATAAATTATTAGCTATACTCACCTATTATAATTTATCCATCATCTCAACCCAAATATTTGACATTGATTATTGATACTTGATGTTCCATTCATGACTAGGAAGAACTAGACTGTCTACTACTAAAACATTAAATGTGTTATTCAAGTTTGTGTCAGAGGGAGGATTTTCTAACTCAAAAACTGGCTTTCCAACAACTACTGAGCCAGACTTGCTGTTACACAAATATAATAAAGTGTAAAGTGAAAATATCTATTTTCAAAGAAACAAAACAAAACAACCATAACAACAAAGCCTGTCAACAACAAATATTAAGCAGCAAAGTGAAAGTATACAGTGAAATTCATGAGATTGTAAGTAATCTAAGAATTAATTAGTTTTGCAAGACAGAAATATTTTCTTTATTAACTAATCATTTAATGAATTAGAGAATATCAATAGCTTAAGTGAGGGAAGGAAAAATGGCAAGGAAAATTATTGCATCTTAACATGGAATTTTCTATGAAAGGTTACCTAGTTCAGTTCCTCATCATACGTATAGAGGTTAATGATTTGTCTAATGTCATGGGAAAGTTAATGGTGAAAAACAGGAGTAGAATTTACTCCTACGTGGTTCATAGACTAATATATTTCCCACTAAGCTATGGTAACTCATTTAATATCATTTGTTATTTGTATGCAAAGAAACATTCTCAATTATATTGAAGTCATGAATTCATTAAAGCAACCTCAGTGATAGTCTACTTGGGAATAATACCTTATGAGTTATTCAACTCAGTTAAACATACATTTTCTTGGAAATTATTCAATTTTATTCACTTAAATTGGCATCTGCCAATTTGAGGCAATAAAGTTCTGGCTACATAGGGGTGAGACAGAGGGGTTATTGATTAAACATGCTGGAAAACAGACTTTTTCCAAATTTACAATTGTGCCTGTAGTTGCCTCTGCTCTTGGTAAATTGGTACAGAGAGAGGTAACATTGCAGCTGAAAAAATAAAACTAGAAATACAGGAAGCTGTAGACCTGGTTTTTCTATTGATTTTCTGGAAGGCTTTGGAAAAATCTCTTCTCCTGTCTAAGCTTCAGTGTCCTCACATAAAAAATAGCATGACACAATAATCTTTACAGTCTATTGCACTTCTAGCATTCTATAATTCTGGGTGAGGACAGTAAAATATGTGTGTAATGATATTTCTTGGAGTCAAACTTTGAAACAATCAAGGCCAAACAATCTGGAATAAAAGGTAATTATAGTGAACAATTGCAGTTAATGATACTGATTATATTTCTTCACCTAAGATATTTTCATGTAAATTTCAGATATAGCTACCATCCACTTTCTCAGATTACAAATGGAACCGTGAGATATCAATTTCATTAAATAATCAAAAGCTCAATTGTAAGGAAAGCTAGGCTTGAATAGGAAGAAGTAAATCCATCTTTAAAATCAAGTCCATTTTCATTCACCCAATACATTATTTTCTTTTTGATCATTCAATCGAGTTGAGTAAATATTCAGTTTTCCATAAGGTTTTATGTAGCTTATATAGCTCATATTTAGATACCTATACTTTTTTTTTTACTTCCTTCTAATTTTGTAAATTTCTCTGCCCTAAAATATAATATGTGTCTACACCGTATTTATTGAGAGAGAAATGAGACTACAACAAATTTATGTAGTTTCTGTAACGTAAAAAGGCAGAGCGAAGTTATCTATGACATTTGGGGCAAACTTGACTCTTTGGACAAATTCCAATAAGAAATTAAAAGATAGAAGTTTGATAGGGGCACTATTTATTTAATTTGTATATCCACAGTATCCCACACAGTACCTTAAAGAGATAATGTACTTATTAAATTAAATGTATTTGAATGAATTGGTCTTTCAATAAGTTCAATTCATGTGAGAACATTAGGCTGATACCTTATGTCCAAGATTTAATATTTCCCATTCTGGACAGAGTAGAGCTATCAATGTCATTGTCTTCTACCTTTCCTTCCTTCCTTCTATCATTTCTTCTTTCCTTCCTTCTTTTTTTTTTCTTTCTTCTTCCCCTTCTTCCTTCAATTTGTAGGGCTACCAAAACTATTTTTGTAGAGGGCTATTTGAAGGCATAACTTATAGATATATTAATGATGATTGTGATAATAATATAATAACAAAAATAGCCTGAATGTTTAAATTATCCTAGTTCATATTCAATATTCAAATTGACTCAGTAATCAAAAAATGTCTATTCCATTATTGTGTTTGTTTTCAAAATATTGTCCCTAATGCTGACATTTCAGTGTTCAATAATTCTTTATTTTTCATAAATTAATCGATTAGACAATGATCCAAGAAAATTTCAAAGACTCACATTGGAAAAAATATGCTATATATGTCCAAAGAAATAACTGTTAAACACTAAATGAAGAATTATATATATATATATATATATATATATATATATATATATATACACACATGTAATTAATTTCTTTGCTTTTTTAACAGCACAATTAATATGGAAGTATTTTGTACAACTTTGAATTTTTAGTCATTTCATATTACTTGGCTTCTCAAAATAGCGAGGAAAGAATTGGATATCAATTTGAAAAATAAATTTTAAAATGATATGTAATTGGGGAATATTTACCAAAATAAATAAAAATACATTAAAATTTTAAAAAGGTTAATTTTCAAGTATATTATTTTAGTTATTTATTACACAACCTGCCATTTATGTGACCTCTTAAAAACATTTAAATTATTGTTATCATTATCATTATTATTTGTTAAGTTCTTACTAAGTGCTAATGAGATAATGAGATATTAGGTTCTTACTAAGTGCTAAGTGGGTACTTGGCAATTATCTAGTTCTGGCCTTTCTTGGGGAAGAGCTTGCATGCTTAGGAGGAGCAAGCTCATTGGTTGAAGTAATTCTTCCCAGAAACCCTTGCATTATCCCATGCCCATTCTCTGGGAGGATAAAGAGGGCAGCACTCCAGAGATAGAGAGTCTCTGCTCTACACCAGGCTTGACATGGCTCTCTGCAGGAAAGGAAGTCACTTCTCTGGATGAGAGTTGGCAACTGTCTGGAGACAACGGTTCTGTACAGGAAGAAGAATCTGTCCTAGAGATTTGAGTTGACACAGTATATCTCCTCCCAGAGAGTGATTGGCAGCTTCTGGAGACAACAGCACGTTACAATTATTATAGTAGTTATCAACATCAATACCATTTTTTTTTCATTTAAAACTTGATATCTACACTATGTTTTTGTGTCTCTTTGATGTGGCCATCATTTAAGGAAAAGATAGATAATACATGCTAGACACTGTAGTATAGGGAATGTAGCTACACTTATCAGGAGAATTACCAGAATTCAAATACAAATTCTAACACTCCATGACTGCAGGAAAATTGTGTGGTTTATCTAGACATGTTTCTTCATTTGGAGTTGGATTGAATAACACTTTGAGTACCAATAGACTAAAATGTGTGAAGAATCATTGTGGTTATTTTAAAAAAATGTAATATCCTTCACTCTGTAATTAACACTGGTGCATCAAGCCCAGAGATTGAAATGGGCTTTGACATGAGGTCTGAGAGAAGATATGACAAGAGATGATGTGAAAACTTCAAAAAAGTTATGAATTAAAGATAGCGAAGTATCCCCAAAGTTTTTATTGTGGAAATGGTCTTTCCTATGGATTGCTGCTAATTCCAACAAGCCTATTTTGTATTGAACTATTTAAAGCCCAATTTTTCAAGAGCAAATGGGCATCTAAAGGTAGACTAAGCAATAAAATTTGATATTTCCAAGGTTTTGGAGATAATTGGGGCCACCACAATTAAATAAATGTTCTACTGTTTATTTTTTTTTCTTATTAAGTCCTGTTCCTTTATTTAATTTACTCCATTTTCCTACAGTAAATATAAATGGTACATGAAGTAACTAGGAAAATTCATTAGTTTTTGTAAAGAGTCAACTTCTTCAAGCCAAGATTACATTGTTAGGATATATTTGTTTGATAATCCTTTCTTAAAGATATCTATTGATCATTTACCCTTTGCTTTACTAACTAAATAAATTTTAACAACCATTTATCCATTGTGTATTGAAAACAAACAAAAAAATTGCCCCTTTTCCTTCTTGTTCCTAGTTATGCTTTCTGAGGTTAAGAAGAATAAGTGAAATCATTTTTGGATAACAGTATCATTAAAACATGTCATAAATTTTTAATTGATAATCTTCTGGCAGAAGGAGAGCTTCAGCAGCAGTTCTGATATTAATGCCTGAACTATACATCAAGTTATATAATACTTTCATGCCAAGTTTGTGATTTTTCAAAATTCCTCTTCAATTTTTTTTCCTATAAAATTTTTAATTTCTGTTTTATGGAAATATTACATATATTACTCCCTCCATTGATATTCCCACAAAATGCTCTACTTCATGATAACTCCATTAGGTTCCTGAGTTTCCTCACATATTATATATCTTTTCTAATATGTCAATTGTAGCAATAACTTTTTTTTAAATAATATGCAGATTTTTCAATAATTTTGTTCTTTTCCCTTGAGGCATAAGGTTTACCAGGGAGTATGCATATAGGTGTAGAATGGGAATCCATTGATTTGTAAGGGGTTCTAAAATGTTAGTTGAAATTTATAAAATAAAGCATTATAAGAAAATGGAGATACTCATGAACAAGGTTGCCCCTAATAAATGAGTAATTATGAAGGGCAGAAATAAAACTTGTCATGTGGGTAATATAACATTTGAAGATAATATAGCCATATCATATGCCCAAGTTTTGTAATAGCAGGGGGACAAGCCAGATGTTTCAGCAACAAATTTAGAAGATAAGAATAAATAAATAAAGCCCTAACTATTAATCTTATTTTATAAATAGGCTTGAATTTTTGACTTTTGGTCAAGAGCTCTGTTGGTATATTTGCCATTAAAAACTATTGTCCAGATTTCAATTAGAAAATAAATAGCTTTCAAGATACTTATCAAAGAAACTTATCCAAAATAATAGATAGAAAAAATATTTCTTCCAAATCAGAAATACATTGTCCCAGTATAATATAAAGACCCTGAGGAGAATAGACTAAATTTTGATACACATGTGGCTAAGGGATTACTGGAAGTTCTTTTTACTAGAAGATTATTTTATTCATTTTTAAAATTCTTCTTAGAAGTGGTTATATGCTGCATTTTGATGCACAGATTTAGAGATTTAAATCTCCCTTTCTTCAGAGTGTTTGATTTATTTGTGCATTCCTCAGTTAGAAATAAGGTCACTTCTATTAGCCTCATTTACTTCAGAAATGCAATTATAAGTTCCAGTAGATTTGCTACTTAAAAAAAAAAAATTCTAATACTTAGTTCAAACACTTCAAATATTCTGGTCAATTCATTTTTTATGGACAATGAATTTCCTTGAGATCTGCCATTTATCCTTGGTATGTCTTTCTCTACTTTCAAATATATACGCCTTTTTCCTACCACTACAGTCTTTACAACATTTTAGTAACTGTGAAGCGGAAAGGAAAGAGAAGGCAAGTCCTCTTTACATGGTAGTGAATTTGGACTCTAAAAATACGTAAATAACTACAGAGATTCATGAAGTTTGATTAAGAAAAAAGGAAAAGACAATAGAAACAAAAAATAATCTCAAGATAGTTCCTTCTGTAATTATATTTTTAAGTTGGTTAAGAATTTATTTATATTTACTTCATGTTTGGTTGATTGAGATAATACATATCTTCTCTTACACTTTCTTTTAGAGCCTCCCAAACACTGAATTAGCCCTGGCAATGTGTGTATGATTGTGTTTACATTATTAATGTAAACATCCTTGAAAAGTATAGTATCAAGGCAAGGAAACTTATACACAGCATTCAAAATTTCTCCAATTAGAGTAGTTTGGAAGTGTACCCAAAGGGCTCCAAAGCTGTGCATATCTTTGACCAAGCAATGCCATTATTACTGGGTCTGTATGCCAAAAAACAACAACAACAACAACAACAACAACAACAACAACAACAACAACAACAACAAACAAACAAAAACATAGAGGAGGGAAAATAATTCACATGGGCAAAACTGTAACAGTTCTTTTTGTGATAGCAAATAATTGGAAAATGAGTAGATGACCAATTGGGGAATGGCTGAACAAGCTGCAGTATATAAAAATGATGGAATGTTATTGTTCTATAAAAATGATTTACAAGCTGATTTTAGAAAGGCCTGGAAGGATATGCATAAACAGCTGCTAAGTGAAACAATCAGAACCAGGAATACATTGTGCATGATAAGCACAAAAATGAGTGATTTTCAAGTATAAAAGACTTGTTTGTTTTCAGTGTTTCAGTGATCTAAGGCAATACCAATACACTTTGGATAGAAAATGCCATCTGCATCCAGTATAAAAGCACGAAGGAGATTGAATGTAAATTACCACATGCTATTTTGATACTTTTTTTGTGTTTTTTTTTTTTCTTACCAGTGGTTTTTCCCTTTTGTTCTGATTTTTTCTCTCCCAACAGAATTTAAAAAGCAATGTGTATTAAAAATTAATTAATTAATTAATTAATTAAAAATTATTTTTCTATTTGTTGTACAATAGTTCCACATATGGATAATGCTATTTTTAAGCTCTTATTTTATTTTATTTTTTCACAGTATATATGCATGAGTAATTTTTTATTAATATTATCCCTTGTAATCATTTTTTCAAATTATCCCCTACTTCCCTCTACTCCCACCCCTTGATGACAGGCAATCCCATACATTTTACATATGTTACAATATAAACTAGATACAATATGTGTGTTTAAATACAATTTTCTTGTTGCACATTAAGTATTAGATTCTGATGGTATAAATAACCTGGGTAGATAGACAGTAGTGCTAACAATTTACATTCACTTCCCAGTGTTCCTTCTCTGGGTGTAGTTATTTCTGTCCATCATTGATCAACTGGAAGAGAGTTGGATCTTCTTTATGTTGAAGATATCCACTTCCATAAGAGGACATCTTCATACAACATTGAAGTGAACAGCGATCTTCTGGTTCTACTCATATCACTCAGCATCAGTTGATATAATTCTCTCCAAGCCTCTCTGTATTACTCCTGCTGGTCATTTCTTAAAGAGCAATAATATTCTGTAGCCTTCATATACCTTAATTTACCCAACCATTCTCCAATTGATGGACATCCATTCATCTTCCAGTTTCTATCTACTACAAAAAGAGCTACCACAAACATTTTGGCACATACAGGTCTCTTTCCGCTCTTTATTATTTCTTTGGGATATAAGCCCAGTAGTAGTACTGCTGAGTCAAAGGGTATGCACAGTTTGACAACTTTTTGGGCATAGTTCCAAATTGCTCTCCAGAATGGTTGGATTCTTTCACAACTCCACCAACAATGTATCAGTGACCCAGTTTTCCCACATCCCCTCCAACATTCATCATTATTTGTTCCTGTCATTTTAGCCAATCTGACAGGTGTGTAGTGGTATCTCAGAGTTGTTTTAATTTGCATTTTTCTGATCAGTAGTGATTTGAAACACTCTTTCATATGAGTGGATATAATTTCAATATCATCATCTGAGAATTGTCTGTTCATATCCTTTGACCACTTATCAATTGGAGAGTCATTTGATTTATTATAAATTAGTGTCAGTTCTCTATATATTTTGGAAATGAGACCTTTGTCAGAACCTTTAACTTTAAAAAATATTTTCCCAATTTGTTACTTCCCTTCTAATCTTATTTGAATTAGTATTGTTTGTAAAGAAACATTTTAGTTAGATGTAATCAAAATCTTTTATTTTGTGGTCAATAATGATCTCTAGTCCTCCTCTCCTTCCTCCTCCACAGGTCTGAGAGGTAGACTATTCTCTGTTCCTCTAATCTATTTATTATCTCATTCTTTATGCCTAAGTAACGGACCCATTTTGATCTTATCTTGGTATATGGTGTTAAGTGTGGATCCATATCTAATTTCTGCCATACTAATTTCCAGTTTTCCCAACAGTTTTTTTCCAAATAATGAATTTTTATCCCTAATGTCGGTATCTTTGGATTTGTCAAAAAATAGATTGCTAAAAATGTACCCTTTTTTGTTCTTTGTACCTAATCTGTTCCACTGATCGACTGGACTATTTCTTAGCCAATACCAAATGGTTTTGGTGACTGCTGCTATATAATATAGCTTTAGATCAGGTACACTTAGACCACCTTCACCTGACTTTTTTTTTTCATTAGTTCCCTTGCAATTCTTGACCTTTTATTCTTCCATGTGAATTTTGTTGTTAATTTTTCTAGGTCATTAAAATAGTTTCTTGGGAGTCTGATTGGTATAGCACTAAATAAATAGATTAGTTTGGGGAGTATTGTCATCTTCATTATATTCGCTCTGCCTATCCAAGAGCACTGAATGTCTTTCCAAGTATTTAAATCTGACTTTATTTTTGTGGCAAGTGTTTTGTAATTTTTCTCATATAATTCCTGATTATTCTTTGGTAGATGGATTCCCAAATATTTTATACTCTCAACATTTGTTTGGAATGGAATTTCTCTTTATATCTCTTGCTGTTGCGTTTTGTTGGTGATATATAAGAATGCTGAGGATTTATATGGATTTATTTTGTATCCTGCCACTTTGCTAAAATTCTGAATTATTTCTAATAGCTTTTTAGCAGAGTCTTAGGGGTTCTCTAAGTATACCATCAAGTCCTCTGCAAAAAGTGATAGTTTGATTTCCTCATTTCCTACTCTAATTCCTTGAATCTCTTTCTTGGCTCATTGCCGAGGCTAGAGTTTCTAGTACTATCTTGAATAGTAATGGTGATAATGGGCAACCTTGTTTCACTCCTGATCTTACTGGGAAAGGTTGCAGTTTATTTCTATTGCATATTATGCTTACTGACGGTCTTAAATATATGCTCCTGATTATTCTAAGGAATAGTCCATTTATTCTTATACTGTCAAGCGTTTTTAGCAGGAATGGATGTTAGATTTTGTCAAATGCTTTTTCTACATCTATTGAGATGATCATATGGTTTTTATTAATTTGATTATTAATATGGTCAATTTTACTAATAGTTTTCCTAATATTAAACCAGCCCTGCATTCCTGGAATAAATCCTACTTGATCATAATGTTTTATCCTGGGGATGATTTTCTGAAGTCTTTTAGCTAATATCTTATTTAAGATTTTAGCATCAATATTCATTAAGGAAATTGGTCTATAATTTTCTTTCTCATTTTTCGATCGACCTGGTTTAGGTACCAGTACCATGTTTGTGTCATAAAAGGAGTTTGGTAGGACTCCTTCATCCCCTATTTTTTCAAATAGTTTATATAACATTGGGGCTAATTGTTCTTTAAATGTTTGGTAGAATTCACATGTAAATCCATCTGATCCTAGGGATTTTTTCTTGGGGAGTTGATTAATAGCTTGTTCTATTTCTTTTTCTGAAATGGGACATTTAAGCAATTTGTCTACTCCTCTCTTAATCTAGGAAGCCTATATTTTTGGAGAAAGTCATCCATTTCACTTAAGTTATCAAATTTATTAGCATAAAGTTGGGGAAAGTAACTCCTTATTATTTCTCTAATTTCCTCTTTATTTTAATAACCCCCTTTTCATTTGTAAGACTAACAATTTGATTTTCCTCTTTCCTTTTTCTGATCACATTTACCAAAGGTTTATTTATTTTAGTGACTTTTTCATAAAACCAACTCTTGGTTTTATTTATTAATTCAATACGTTTTGGACTTTCAATATTATTGATTTTTCCTTTTAATTTTTGTATTTCAAATTTGATTTTTGGTTGGGAGTTTTTAATTTGGTCTTTTTCTAGCTTTTTAAGTTGCAGGCCCAATTCATTAATCTTCTCTTTCTCTATTTTGTTCAAATAAGACTCTAAAGATATAAAATTTCCCCTTATTACCGCTTTAGCTGCATCCCACAGATTTTGGTATGATGTCTCATCATTGTCATTATCTTGGGTGAAATTATTAATTGTTTCTATAATTTGCTGTTTCACCCAGTCATTCTTTAAGATGACATTATTCAGTTTCCAATTACTTTTTGGTCTATTTACCCCTAACTTCTTACTGAATGTAGCTTTTATTGCATTGTGATCTGAGAAGAAGGCATTTATTATTTCTGCCTTCCTGCATTTAATTTTTAGATCTTTATGTCCTAATATATGGTCAATTTTTGTATAGGATCCAGGAACTGCTGAAAAGAAAGTATATTCCTTTCTATCCCATTCAGTTTTCTCGAAAGGTCTATCATACCTAGTTTTTCTAATGTTCTATTTACTTTTTTAATTTCTTTCTCATTTGTTTTGCGGTTTGATTTGTCTAAATCTGAGAGTGCAAGGTTGAGATCTCCCACTATAATAGTTTTACTGTCTATTTCTTCTTGCAATTCTCTTAACTTTTCCTTTAGAAAGTTAGATGCTATACCACTTGGTGCATATATGTTTAGTATTGATATGGCTTCATTCTTTATGCTACCTTTTAGCAGGATATAGTTTCCTTCCTTATCTCTTTTAATTAGATCAACTTCTGCTTTTGCTTGATCTGATATTAGGATGGCTACCCCTGCTTTTTTGGCTTTACCTGAAGCATAATAGATTCTACTCCAACCTTTTACCTTTACTCTGTATGTATCTCCCTGCTTTAAGTGTGTTTCCTGTAAACAACGTATTGTAGGGTTTTAATTTTTGATCCAGTCTGCTATCTGTCTCTGTTTGATGGGAGCGTTCATTTCATTCACATTTACAGTTAAAATTACTAATTCTGTATTTCTTGCCATCATATTATCCCCAGATTATGCTTTTTCCATTGACCCCCCTGAACACAAACCCTAGCCAATGGGTCCTGTGGGGTGTGGATATCAGCAGCTGATGTGAAAAGCCCCTGTGTTCAAACTGGAAGTGTCTGCCCAGAAACCGCGGTCCCTATTTCAAAGGTTCTGCTTCTCTGGGACTTCCTGGGCTGAGTTCCACAGCCTCTAGCCAACTCAGGCACTATGTGTTGCCTTGGACCGTGTACTTGCTTTTCAAGCTCTTAACTACTCCCAGGTGAAGCCCTGGACAGCTGAAATCAAACACATCCACAGTGCCAAGATCTGTTAGGTCACTTCCAGATTGGGGTGGTTCTAGTATCTGGCTTTATATTTTAAAGTGGCTTGATTTCTCTCCTGAACTGCTGTTTTATAAGCAGAGAAGAGCTAACAACCTGTGCCAGATTCCTCTATCTCAGTGGCTTCTCTGATCCCAGAGCCCTCCCCACCCTGATCGTTGCAGTGTGCTAGCACCCAACCGTCTGGCCTCTTTTTTTTTTTTTTTTCCTCCCCTGGAAACCGACCTTTTCTGTTGAAACTCCAATTTCACTTCACCTGGTAATTCATGCTTCTAGTCCTTGTGGTTTCTATCAGTCCAGTGTTATTTTTGAGGCTGATTTAACTAATCGGTATTGAGGAAAGAAGGGAGCTCACAAAATCGCGTTTATCTTCTCCCTCCCCCCCCCCACAACTCTGATTCTTACAGCAAACCTTAATTTATCCTTTTACAACTTTCATCCCTATCTCCTAGTTCTGATACCGTGGTCAGAGCAGAACAAATCCAATCACTCTTCAGTCTTGAAGATGGAAGGAAGGAAGGAAGGTGGATGGAGAAACTGTGCTTTTTTTTTTTTTTTTTTTTTTTTTTTCTTTTTGGTTTTAACTCTTAAATCAAAATTACACAAGGAGCAGGGAACTGATCCATACTTTGTTGCATCTCAGCTTCTGAGTGTACATTAAGGGTACTCAGCATTGAGTGTACAATCATCTGCAAAAAAACAAACAACAATTCACCAATATTCCTCCATTTTAGTTTCGATTTGTAGCCTTTTTACATTATATGATTTATCATAGAATAGTAGTGATCTTGATGCTACATTCATCCTTATGCTGTTGTACTGACCTCATTGTTGTATGCCAATGAAACCTTAATTCCATACCCCCACTATGCTAGTAAATTTAATTATTTTCATTTGAATTGTCTTAGAAAGATTTTAAAGATCACCTAGGATGATAAGATACCAGAGACTGAGTCCTTTCCTGAACTAAACTGACAAGCAATCAAATTCCATTGTAGAAAGTGCAACTTTGGGCTGACTATGTTATTTAAATGCCAAATGTATGCTTGCCAAAAGGACTATTTTACAAAGAACTCACATAGGATAAAAACTCATGTGGTAGTTAGAAAAAATGATACAAAGAAATTTTCAAGGTCTCTGTTAATAACTTTAGAAGTTATTGCTTATGTTAAATGGGAAACATGGCACAGAATCACTAAAATGGCATGTCTCATCAATTGAAGCAGCTCAGAGAAACACAAGATGTACAAAGTTAGAGATTCCACCCCAAATGTTGCTTTGCCCAACCTGTGGTAGAGATTTTCAAGTTTGTATTGGTCTGATGCACCATAATTGGACACAATATAACTTTGCTCAAACATAGTGATGTTATTTTGGTCTTTTTTGAGAAAAAAAAGTACAAGAACCAATTCAGATAAGATGTTAGGTCCTTCTTTGATTAATTGAACTTACAATGAATCCTTTCTCTTACATGGAAAACTAGGTAACACAGTAAATAGAGTACTAGTCCTAAAATTAGGAAGCTAAATTGAAATCTGTCCTTTAAACACTTACTATGTGACCATGACAAACTCAATAACACTTTTCTCACTTGTAAAATTGGAATGATAATACCTTATACTCAGAATTATTGTGAGAATCAAATAAGTAAATAATTATAAGGTACTTAAGGACAGTGCCTGGAATATTTTTTGCTCCATTTATTTTTTTTTTAATTTTTTTTAATTTTTAAAAGCTTTTTATTTTCAAAACGTATGTGTGGATAATTTTTCAACATTGAACTTGCATAGCCTTATGTTAAAGATTTTCCTCTTCTTCCCCGCACCCTCTCCCCTAGGTGTCAAGCAATTCAATATATGCTATACATGTTAAAATATAAGTTAAATGCAATATGTGTAAAATATATATATACAATTTTCTTGCTGCACAAGAAAAATCAGATCAAAAAGTAAAGAAAATGACTAAGAAAATAAAATGCAAGCAAACAACAAAAAGAGTGAGAATTATGTTGTGATCCACCCTCAGTTCCCAAAGTACTCTCTCTGGCTGTAGATGGCTCTCTTCATTGGAACTGGCCTCAATCATCTCATTGTCATGTCCATCAGATTTAATCCTCATATAATGTTGCTGTTGTTAGGCCCCATTTAAAAGTTGTTGCTGTTGTTAAAGTATTTTGGACACATGGACATAAATTAAAGGAGCTTACATAGAACACATAAAAATCTCAGAAGCCACTCATGTAATATCCTTATTTTATAATTCAAGAGATTGTAACAGAGAGTGGATAATTTATTTGCCCAGGATCAAAGAATACCAGATTCAGCCTTTGTGTCAAGACTCCATGTCATTAAAATCAGTATTTTTCTTTTGCATCACAATATAAATATATTCATATTAATGTAGTTGTAGATGATATTGATATGTGATGTCAAACTCAGATAAAAGCAGAGACCACTAAAGAATTATAAAGATTTATATTAATTTTAAAATCATATGTTTAAATATGGAACTAAATTTTATCTTGTTTGGACTGAACACGAGTATTATGAGGTTTATGTTCAACAACTCTTAAATGATATAGATATTATAAATCACATGGAGAGATGTAATAGAAATTGAGAAGAGATTTCAATAAAGAAAGAAACAAGTAGAGATAGTGATAAATATATATATAGAGAGATGCACAGGTATACTTCACAATTTTCAGAATGCAATGGTTTCCAGAATAAATACTTCATTTAATGATGATCATAATCTTGCATTGTCTTGGTAGGCAACATTGTACAGTGGCTATAAAAAATGTTCATCACCATATTGTATACTCATAACGGAACCCCATGAATTTAAATATATTGGCTCTTGTGTAATATATACACTTTCCAAATTGTTAGTCTTTTCAAGTGTTTCAAGTAAAGTCATTAATTGCAATGACTTTAATAAAACAGAGTCACCTTAGAACAATGATGTCACATTGTTATTATTATTTATACCCAAATAGGATAACCAATGTCTTATAAACATATATTACAACTTCATTTACATAAATATTATTACATTACCCATAAAGATAATAATGTAAGTGTACTAAGCATAAAGATGCACACAGTGATTCATAGCTTTTAAATAATTCCACATGCATTATCTCATTTTATTTCATCTGTAAAGCTAGTAAATTTTTATTCTTATCTCTAATTCTAGATTTTATGAAGGCCAGATCCAAGGTTCAAAGTAATTATGTACTCATATTTGTAAGTAAGACCTTCATTTACTTATTCACCCTTCTACTCATTCATTTTCTAAAGCTTAATTACTAATCTACTATCTGAAAAATGTCCCATGAAAATGAGAAGGAATATGGCTCCTTCTTTATATATCCTCATGGAGCTTTTGATTTGTGAGGAGAAATGGCAAGTCAGTAAATAATTATAATGAAAATGCTACATTTTAGAATCCTTCTGAAGGTCAGAGAAAAGGAAGAGAAGGGATACTTGCTCTTGGTGTGTTGAATAAAGACTTCAAAAAGAAGATTTTATTTAAGTTGTGCCTTTGGTAAGATTTTTTTTTTTAATTCAGCTCCTTTTCACCAAACTGAAAAAAATACAAACTTTCTTCAATGTCAGATTCTCAGGAAGATAGTCAGGGTAAAAATTCAGGCAGCAGGGTGACATAATAAATGGAGTCCTGGAATTAGAAATCCTATTTTCAAATTCTTCCTCAGACATTTATCATATCTTGGAAATTTACTTAACTCCTTTGAGCCATAACATCAAATGAAGGAATTTACTTTCATTTCATCTAAGATTCCACTTAATTTTAACCTATAGTTTTCTTTGGAAGAATTTTGATTTAGCTTGCCACAGAAATAGGAGATTATTTTAAATTCATTTTTTACCTAGAAAAAGGTTTTATGCAATTTTCAGCATCAGAATAATATTCCACTGATATTTTTTTTTCTTTTTGTTTCCACCTTTCCTTCACAAAAACATTTAATGTTTATTTTTAATTCTTTTCTCTTCTGTGCTTGACTTTGGAGGTAAAAAAAGAAGGCGCATTCATAACATATCAGATGTACCCCAAAATATATTTTGTTCTTCCCAGAGTTTAACTAGATTAGTTGCTTGAGTCTAAAGACAAAGAAAAGCAGCTCATACTCTGAAATAATTTATAGTTCTATTGAAATAGGAAAAATATGGGAGGAATATTAAAGATGATTTAGTTTCAATATCTGTATTTTAGAAGCTTTTAGTAAAGGTTTCACACACACACACACACACACACACACACACAGATGCACAATACATCCTTCCATACACAAACTAAGTAAACTTGGATTAAGTATATTTTGTTTCTAGGATTAAGTATTTAATTGTCCTCTTTATTCTTATTCTAATTCTTCATTTGAAGATTTTTTTCTCACTTCTTTATAACTGATTTTTGGAATAACCTTGGGAATTTAGGAAATTCTCAAATTTGGGGGAAAAAAACAAAACAAAAAAAACAACAAAAACCAAAACAAGTAAACAAACAAAAATAAATAAACCTCATATCCCTCTCATAGAAATATTGTTTCAATGTACTAAAGATATTTTACTGGGAGAAGAGAAAATTCAAGAGATTCAGGATAGTTTTTCTTCACATATTTGAAGAAAAATTTTTATAGAAAAGAGACAATGAATCTTCTGATTGACCTCTAAAAGCCCAAACCTGGAGTGATGTTTGAAAGCTGCCTAAAAAGCAAATTGAGACTTGGTATCAAGGAAACATGTCAAAACAAACATAGTAAAACAAAACAACAAAGATAAATTTCTTAATAATTAGAACTATCCCAATCCATGCTTAAATGACTTGGAATTACTAGATTCTTTATTATTAGAGATTCTCAAACTCTACAATCTCATTCAAATGTTGTAGTCAAGATTCATTTTCAGATTTTGGCTGGATTAGAAGGCCCCTGATTTACTTGCTAACTAGGATAATCTATATTTCTATATCACAATATTAACTGTTTTCATGGTGACTTACATAATGGAACTTAAATGATCCAAGGATAATGAGGCATCAGTAGCTCATTTGTAAGGAATAGGATTGAATGTCAGACACAGAAGGAATGAAGGAAAACCAGATGACATCTATTTCTTGGATGACAACATTGGTCTTGATTTCATGATCACTCTGTACCTGGAGAAAGAAATGTATTTGAAGGCGAAGACCCTAACATCAAACCTGGATTCTGATTTTCTTTTTTTTTTTTTTTTTTTTTTTTTTATTATATATATATATATATTTTATAATATTATCCCTTGTATTCATTTTTCCAATTTACCCCCCCTCCCTCTATTCCCTCCCCCCGACGACAGGCAATACCATATATTTTACATGTGTTACAATATAGTCTAGGTACAATACATGTGTGCGAATATCACTTTCTTGTTGCACAATAAACATTAGAATCCGAAGGTACATGCAACCTGGGCAGACAGATATTAGTGCTAACAATTTTCATTCCCCTCCCAGTGTTTCTTCTCTGGGTGCAGCTACCTCTGTCCATCATTGATCAACTGGAAGTGAGTTGGATCTTCTTTATGTTGATGATTTCCACTTCCATCAGAATACATCCTCATACAGCATTGTTGTTGAAGTGTACAGTGATCTTCTGGTTCTGCTCATTTCACTCAGCATCAGTTGATTTAAGTCTCTCCAGGCCTCTCTATATTCCTCCTGCTGGTCATTTCTTACCGAGCAATAATATTCCATAACCTTCATATACCACAATTTACCCAACCATTCTCCAACTGATGGACATCCATTCATCCTCCAGTTTCTAGCTACAACAAAAAGAGCTGCCACAAACATTTTGGCACATATATGTCTCTTTCCGCTCTTTAGTATTTCTTTGGGATATAATCCCAGTAGTAGCGCATGCTGGGTCAAAGGGTATGCACAGTTTGATAACTTTTTGGGCATAGTTCCAGATTGCTCTCCAGAATGGCTGGATTCTTTCACAACTCCACCAGCAATGTATTAGTGTCCCAGTTTCCCCACATCCCCTCCAACATTTGTCATTATTTGTTCCTGTCATCTTAGCCAATCTGACAGGTGTGTAGTGGTATCTCAGAGTGGTCTTAATTTGCATTTCTCTGATCAGTAGTGATTTGGAACACTCTTTCATGTGAGTGGATATAGTTTCAATTTCTTCCTCTGAGAATTGTCTGTTCATATCCTTTGACCATTTATCAATTGGAGAATGGTTTCGGTTTCTTATAAATTTGGGTCAGTTCTCTATATATTTTGGAAATGAGACCTTTGTCAGAACCTTTGTTTTTAAAAATATTTTCCCAATTTGTTACTTCCCTTCTAATCTTGTTTGCATTAGTATTATTTGTACAGAAACTTTTTAGTTTGATGTAATCAAAATCTTCTATTTTGTGATCAATAATGATCTCTAGTTCTCCTCTGGTCATAAATTCCTTCCTCCTCCACAAGTCTGAGAGGTAGATTATCCTCTGTTCCTCTAATCTATTTATTATCTCCCTCTTTATGCCTAAATCATGGACCCATTTTGATCTTATCTTGGTATATGGTGTTAAGTGTGGATCCATATCTAATTTCTGCCATACTAATTTCCAGTTTTCCCAACAGTTTTTTCCGAATAATGAATTTTTATCCCTAATGTTAGAATCTTTGGGTTTGTCAAAGATTAGATTGCTATAGATGTACCCTTTTTTGTCCTTTGTATCTAATCTGTTCCACTGATCTACCGGTCTATTTCGTAGCCAATACCAAATGGTTTTGGTGACTGCTGCTATATAATATAGCTTTAGATCAGGTACACTTAGACCACCTTCCTCTGAGTTTTTTTTCATTAGTTCCCTTGCAATTCTTGACCTTTTATTCTTCCATATGAATTTTGTTGTTATTTTTTCTAGGTCATTAAAATAGTTTCTTGGGAGTCTGATTGGTATAGCACTAAATAAATAGATTAGTTTGGGGAGTATTGTCATCTTTATTATATTCGCTCGGCCTATCCAAGAGCACTGAATGTCTTTCCAATTATTTAAATCTGATTTTATTTTTGTGGCAAGTGTTTTGTAATTTTTCTCATATAATTCCTGACTTTTCTTTGGTAGATGGATTCCCAAATATTTTATACTCTCAACATTTGTTTGGAATGGAATTTCTCTTTGTATCTCTTGCTGTTGCATTTTGTTAGTGATATATAAAAATGCCGAGGATTTATGTGGATTTATTTTGTATCCTGCCACTTTGCTGAAATTTTGAATTATTTCTAGTAGTTTTTTAGCAGAGTCTTTGGGGTTCTCTAAGTATACCATCATGTCATCTGCAAAAAGTGATAGTTTGATTTCCTCATTTCCTACTCTAATTCCTTGAATCTCTTTCTCGGCTCTTATTGCCGAGGCTAGCGTTTCTAGTACTATATTGAATAGTAATGGTGATAGTGGGCAACCTTGTTTCACTCCTGATCTTACTGGGAAAGGTTGCAGTTTATTTCTATTGCATATTATGCTTACTGACGGTCTTAAATATATACTCCTGATTATTCTAAGGAATAATCCATTTATTCCTATACTCTCAAGAGTTTTTAGTAGGAATGGATGTTGGATTTTGTCAAATGCTTTTTCTGCATCTATTGAGATGATCATATGGTTCTTATTAATTTGATTATTAATATGGTCAATTATATTAATAGTTTTCCTAATATTAAACCAGCCCTGCATTCCTGGAATAAATCCTACTTGATCATAGTGTATTATCTTGGAGATGATTTTCTGAAGTCTTTTTGCTAATATCTTATTTAAGATTTTAGCATCAATATTCATTAAGGAGATTGGTCTATAATTTTCTTTCTCAGTTTTCGATCTACCAGGTTTAGGTATCAGTACCATGTCTGTGTCATAAAAGGAGTTTGGTAGGACTCCTTCATCCCCTATTTTTTCAAATAATTTATATAACATTGGGGCTAATTGTTCTTTAAATGTTTGGTAGAATTCACATGTGAAATCCATCTGGCCCTGGGGATTTTTTCCTGGGGAGTTGATTAATAGCTTGTTCTATTTCTTTTTCTGAAATGGGACTATTTAAGCAATTTATCTCCTCCTCTGTTAATCTAGGGAGCCTATATTTTTGGAGGAAAGTCATCCATTTCACTTAAGTTATCAAATTTATTGGCATAAAGTTGGGCAAAGTAACTCCTTATTATTTCTCTAATTTCCTCTTCATTGGTGGAAAGATCCCCCTTTTCATTTGTAAGACTATCAATTTGATTTTCCTCTTTCTTTTTTTTGATCAAATTTACCAAAGGTTTATCTATTTTATTGGCTTTTTCATAAAACCAACTCTTGGTTTTATTTATTAATTCAATAGTTTTTTTACTTTCAATTTTATTGATTTCTCCTTTTAATTTTTGTATTTCGAGTTTAATTTTTGGTTGGGGGTTTATAATTTGGTCTTTTTCTAGCCTTTTAAGTTGTAAGCCCAATTCGTTAATCTTCTCTTTCTCAATTTTCTTCAAATAAGCCTCTAAAGATATAAAATTTCCCCTTATTACTGCTTTAGCTGCATCCCAAAGATTTTGATATGATGTCTCATCATTATCATTATCTTGGGTGAAATTGTTAATTGTTTCTATAATTTGCTCTTTCACCCAGTCATTCTTTAAGATGAGATTATTCAGTTTCCAATTACTTTTTGGTCTATTTACCCCTAACTTTTTACTGAATGTAGCTTTTATTGCATTGTGATCTGAGAAGAAGGCATTTATTATTTCTGCCTTCCTACATTTAATTTTGAGATCTTTATGTCCTAATATATGGTCAATTTTTGTATAGGATCCATGAACTGCTGAGAAGAAAGTATATTCCTTCCTATTGCCATTCAGTTTTCTCCAAAGGTCTATCATACCTAGTTTTTCTAATGTTCTATTTACTTTTTTAATTTCTTTCTTGTTTGTTTTGTGGTTTGATTTGTCTAAATCTGAGAGTGCTAGGTTGAGATCTCCCACTATTATAGTTTTACTGTCTATTTCTTCTTGCAGTTCTCTTAACTTTTCCTTTAGAAAGTTAGATGCTATACCACTTGGTGCATATATGTTTAATATTGATATGGCTTCATTATTTATGCTACCTTTCAGCAGGATATAGTTTCCTTCCTTATCTTTTTTAACGAGATCTACTTCTGCTTTTGCTTGATCTGAGATAAGGATAGCTACCCCTGCTTTTTTGGCTTTACCTGAAGCATAATAAGCTCTGTTCCAACCTTTTACCTTTACTCTGTATGTATCTCCCTGCTTTAAGTGTGTTTCCTGTAGACAACATATTGTAGGGTTCTGCTTTTTGATCCAATCTGCTATCCGTCTCCGTTTGATGGGATCGTTCATCCCATTTACATTTACAGTTAAAATTACTAATTCTGTATTTCCTGCCATCGTATTATCCCCAGATTATACTTTTTTCCCTTGACCCCCCTGATCCCCCTCCCCGATATTTAATTTACAAACCCCCCTTGTGACGCGCAACCCTCCCTCTTTTTTTTTTTTAGGATCCCTCCCCCCTCCCTCCAAGTCCCTTCACTTATTCTCCTTTTCCTTTCCCCTTTTCCTCTCCCCCCTTTTAATGAGGTGAGAGAAAATTCTCTGAAAAACAGATATGTTAATTATTTACTCTTTGAGCCTCTTCTGATGAGAGTAAGATTCACACAATGATTCTCCCCCTCACTAAGTTCCCTCAGATATGGTGTATTTTCTATGTCTCTTCCTGGGATGTAGTTTCCCTCTTTTTATCACTCCTTCCCCTTTTTCTGAACCGACCTCCTTCCCTTTACCACACCCCCCTTTTTTTCTTTTATATCAGTAAAATCAAATTATCCTTGAGTATTTTTTATATACCCACAACAAAGTTACAGTTCTCAAGGGTTCTGTGTACCTTTTTCTGTTTCTCTTCAGTCTTGTGGATGTAGATCAAATTTTTTGTTTAAGTCTGGTTTTTTTCTTAGAAACATATAGAATTCCTCTGTTTCATTGAATGACCATCTTCTTCCATGGAAAAAGATGCTAAACTTAGCTGGGTAGTTCATTCTTGGTTGCAGTCCTTGATCTTTTGCCTTTCGGAATATCAGGTTCCAGGCCCTTCTATCTTTTAATGTGGAGGCAGCCAGATCTTGGGTGACCCTTATTGTGGCACCTTGGTATTTAAATTGTTTTTTTCTAGCTGCTTGCAGGATTTTCTCCTTTGTGTGGTAATTCTGCAGCTTAGCCACAATATTCCGTGGTGTTCTTTTTTTAGGGTCTATTTCAGAAGGAGTTCGATGAATTCTTTCCACATCTACTTTCCCTTCTGTTTGTATTATCTCTGGACAGTTCTCTTTGATAATTTCCTGTAAAATAGAATCTAGGCTCTTTTTTTGGTCATAGTTTTCTGGAAGTCCAATAATCCGCAGATTATCTCTCCTAGATCTATTTTCCAGGTCTATAGATTTTCCCAGTAAGTATTTGACGTTGTTCTCCAGCTTCTCATTTTTTTTGTTTTGTTTGACTGATTCTTGGGTTCTCTGTGAATCATTCATTTCTATTTGTTCCATCCTGACTTTTAAGGAGTTATTTTCTTCTTTCACAGTTTTTAGTTCTTTTTGTAAATGCCCAATTTCGTTTTTAAATGAATTATTTTGCTCTATTGAATTTTTTTCCATTTCCCTAATTTTTTTTTTTTGAGAATTATTTTCTTTTTCCAATTCAGAAATTCTATTTTCTTGAGACTTTTTTATCTTTTCCAATTCAGAAATCCTACTTTCCTGTGTTTTTTTAACCTTTTCTAATTCATTAATTTTGTTTCCCTGCATCTCCTGTGAATTCTTTATTTTTTCCAACTCCAATTTCAGGACGTTGTTACTCTCTATCATAACTTCTCTTTCCTTTCCCCATTTTTCTTCGATCTCCCTCAATTTCTTAAGAGCTTCTTCTAGGAGAGAGTTATGTGATGGGGGGCAGGAATCGTTCCCCTTTAGGTTGTTATCTTCTGAATCTTTGCTGTTAACTTCCTCGGGGTTGGATACCCGCTCTTTCTCTGTATAGAAAGAATCTATAGTTTTTCTAGCTTTTTTGCTCATACTTAAAAAATGTTTTGGGGTCTGTCCCTGGGGTAGGAAATTATTTACTTCTTTACCAGCTTCCTCCCAGACGGGATGGATGCAGCGGCCCCTGCGCCCGCGCTAAGAGAGAGCTCTGGGAGAGAGTTCCCCACCCCCTCCCTGGAAGCGCCTCAGAGGTGATTAGCACTGCTGTGCTTCGAGGGCGTAGAATAGTGAAGACAGCAAGAAGCTCAGCCTATGTGTCCGGGTGGGGAGTGGACGTCTGCAGCAGGTGACGTGAGAAGCCCCTGCGCTCAAACTGGAAGTGTCTGCCAGAAACCGCGGTCCCTAGTTCAAAGGTTCCGCTTCTCTGGGACTTCCTGGAGCTGAGTTCCACTCCCTCCAGCTAAGCTAGGCAGTGTGTGTTGCCTTGGGCCGTATCCACCCACTTGTCAGTCTCTTAACTATTCTCAGGAGGTAGCTGAGGCCACACCCCCTGGTGCCGAGATCTGTGCCTGAGTCACCCCCAGGGTGGGGGGGGGGGAAATCTAATCTGAGTTTTAAAATATTTTGGCTTTCTCTTCTGAACTGCTAAATAATTAGCAGAGAAGAGCTAACAGCTTGTGCCAGATTCCTTTACCTCAGTGGCTTCTCTGATCCCAGAGCCCCTCCCAGCGCAATGGGCGCAGTGTGCCCCTACCCCACCGTCTGTGCTGGTCTTTCTTATTCCTCCCCTGAGAACTGACCTTTCCTGTTGAAACTCCAGATTCTCTTCAGCTGGTAAGTCGTGCTTCCAGTCCTTGTGGTATCTGTCAGTCCTGAGCTAATTTTGAGACTTAATTTATCTAATTGGTTGTGAGGGAGTGAGGACGTTCACTGAGTAGTGTGTTTCCTCTCCGCCATCTTGGCTCCGCCCCCCGATTCTGATTTTCTTAATTAAATTCTTTAATTTCTCCTTTTCTTAACTTCTTCTTCAAAAAGATAAGAGAGTTTTTCTAAGTGATCATTAATGTATTCTAAAACTTGAGATCTATGATCCTAGGAACCAAAGAGTTGGACAGAGACAAAGCTTATGACCAATTTATTTTGCTTAAAATAGAAGCTAATTCTCCCTAAAGGTAAACAAAACCCCGAATCTTCTTGTACCCTACAAGCAGTCTTCACCACCATAAAATATAGATGAAACTTTGAAATATTGTGGAAGATAGACTTTTAATTAAGACTACATTAAAAATAAGAAATAAAAAGTTAACCAACTTGACAAGTTAACATTTTCAAACACAGGGGAACTGTATGAATGATGGCAGCAGTGCCAGGGGGCCAATTTCTTGTGCTATTAGTCTCAGATTATTCTATTTTTCAGGACTATTTCTAATTAGATAATTGAAATGAGATCCCACAAACAAACCCTAAATTACTTATACTAAACCTGAGTTTCAATTTCAAATATTTTGCATGTTCTAATTCTAAGCTATGAGTCACTCAATGTTCAGCATAGTAAATGATGGCCAAGGACATGGATAGAATGTAATATCCAAAACTCAGGCAATGTGGTCAAACTTAGTGTTTTAGTTTGTTATTAATATAACTCATTTGTACAAGATTCATATTTTAGTACCAATATACTAGCAATGTTGAACTGTGGTTTCTACACAAATAATGCCAAATGTGATAATAAAGAATTAAAATTGTCAGTATGGTGACAGGTAAAGGAAGAAATCTCAGTAGGTATAATCAGGGCCTAACATCTTTCCAAGGAACTTCATTGTAAGGAAAATAAATTTTACTTTCCCCCCCATATGTGACATTCCATTTTTCATCTCCATGCCTTTATATGCATTTCTCTCTCCAGAGTGAATCACCTGTATCTTACAAAATTCTGCATTCCCTTCAACTCAAATAATAACTTTGATGTGAAGTATTCAGTGATATTAATGTACTTGTAAAATAATCAGTATAATGTAATAGAATCATTGTATTTATTTTGCATAATATGTTTGGGTGTCCTGAGAGAGAAGTCATGGCATAGAAAGCTAATTCAGAGTCAGAAAAATATGGATTCAAACACTCTGTGCAATTGTTTCATTTATCAATGCTTTAAATATCTAAGATGAAAGTAAAAGAGAAGATTTTAATCTATTATGAAAAAGGAAGTTTTTTGACTCATTGCTAAGGAAATCACAGGTATCTATTCTATGCATATGAATAGAAAACAGACATACTTCTCTGATATAAAATAAGCTCTTTAAGGACAAGTTGTTTTCATCTGCTTACATATGTATGTATATATATCCTTTGTCTTCAAATCTACTATAGAATTTAGACAAAAATACATGCATGGATGATTGAAGTTAAATAGCATAAAGAAAAACATTAAGATGATGTGTAAGCATAAAGGAAGGGAGACTCATCATGTAGGGATATTTAAGGATTATAGAAGGAAAGCAATATGTTAAGGGTATATGACGATTGTTTGATTTTTTAATATATCTCTAACACTTAGAATAATGCCTGGACCAAGTAGGGTTTAAATAAATGCTTCTCAGTGATGGAGATATAGTCCGATTTTTTTCATTGTTATCAACAAAGTCAAAATACCTATATTAAAGTTTTCACCAAGCTCTGTTAATGCCTCCTGTTGGAATTATATAATGAGAATTGGATTTGACAGAATAGATGTGAGTGGGGCATTGTTCAGACTAGTTTAGTGGATATTTGTAATGATGAGATATTTAATGTATCAAAATATTGCATTCCAAAATATCTTAATTCCATTCATATGACTGTTTTCCACTGATGTTAGTCTCAATCTTTTGACAACTAAACAAATGATTTTCAGAAATTATTTTGGCAAACTTGATGAAATTTTGCTGTGGGCTGACTTAAACTGGTCTGTGGCTAACACAGATGAAATCTTTCACTAGATCCATATTGATGTCTTTCTATTCCAACGCTTGTACAAGCAAGCAACTACATTTTAATCTAACAAATAATGATGATAACTTATATGTTCAGGAGTCACCTAGCAAACATCAGAGAATAAAGAGATGAATATTAGTGCTTAATAACGTCATGATGTTGATTATTGAAGAGGTCTTTTTTGCCTTCTGATTAACAATATAGAAATCTGCTCCATTCTCAGGGAATACATTATATATGTAATGTAGAGCTTTTATGTCTTGTCAAACCTGGTGAATTCCATGAAATCTAAACATTCACATTGAAACAAATTATGCTGCCAGAAGGGACCTAGCAAACATTGCTGGGGATTATAAGGAACTATGCATGAAATTGAAGACCTTTGGGGATGTGAATAAGATTTTCATCATTTCTTTTGATTGAAGGTACAGGCTTCAGGATAGAAAGGTGCAAACAAATACACATGAAAGGCATATATTTAGGAAGTGAGGGATGAACTAGATCATACATTGATGTTTGAGCAAAAAATGTTTGCTTAACAATACCTAAAATATAAGAACTCAGTATTTTCAAATAGAGATCAAATTAATCTAATGAGGGCAGAAATAATTATGTTTCCTGGGTTGTATTTATATAATTGAGATAACTATACATTTAAAGGAGGAATAAAAAATAAAAAAAGGTCTACATATAATCACTGAATTAGACATAAAATACATATATCAATAATGCAAGAAAACAGTAAAAAGTTTTTTTTAACATTCTTAGAAATTAAATTTTAAAAGGAATTAATATGAATCCTCATTGGCTTGGAGATCTGCATACAAATGAACAAAGTATTGGTACTAAGTGGAGTAAAATAAGTATTTAAATACAAGAGGATAAATAGTAGAACCCATGGAAAATGTTGCAATAAACTAAAGAGAGTATAGAAAGAAAAAGAAGATGATTCAGAACTGAGGGATGGGGGACACTCACATATAAAAGGCCACAGGCACTCACATGGCTGATGATCTAGCCCAAGTAAGTTAAATTAATAAACAGATATTTAGTGTTTACTAAGACCACTGTATATATACTGCAACTTAAAAAACAAAACAAAACAAAACAACAACAATAAAAAAAAATTCCCAAGGAATTCACATTCAAATCATAGTGACAGGCAGAGCCAGATGGCAGAGAGCAGACACAACTCTCTGTAATCTCCTCTAACCTTCTCTCAAACCAATAGCAGATTAAACCTCTAAGCTGGTTTTGAAGTCAAAGAATTCACAAATATTTAAGAGTATAATACATTTCTAGAAGAAGATAGCTTGGAAGAACTTCAGAACAGGTCTGTTTCAATCAAGTAGGGGGACAGTCTGTGGAGCCCAGACTGCAGCATAGGGAAATGAGGCAACAAGCTGGCATGGGGAGTCAGAGTGTTGCAGTTCCCCACACCTGGAAATCTTCTGTGAGCCTTTGTCCTGGTTGCAAACAGATGGTTTGGCAGATTTGCTACTAAAGGCAAATTTGTAAAACCACTGAACCTAGAAGAATGCTGGACCTTGCCAGCATTACCCAGCACTTAAACTCAATCAGCAGAACTGCCCCAGGGCAAATTAAAGCAGCTTTTGCTCCTTTGCACTGAATAGACCCCAAGCCTTTAAAAAAAAAAAAAAAGAACTCTCAACATAGATAGCTCTTATGGAGAGAGAGAACAGACCTCAAATCCTGAGGTTGCTAAAGGAAAAGCAACTCCAGAAGAAGCCTCAAAGAGTGACATGAACTGGTCCCTATTTCACAAGGCTTTCTTTGAAGTTTCATAAAGGATCTTAAAAAAAAGTTAAAAAAAATTGTAAGAAAAATGTGGAAATGAAATTAGATCATTGAAATAAGAAATGGAAAAATGAAAAAAAAAAGAAGGAAATGAACAAAATATTTAATTGGCCAATTGCAAAGGGAACTGAAGAAAATAATACATTAAAACTTAAAATTGAACAAATGGAAGTGAATGACCCAATAAGACTTCAAGAATCAGTCAAACAAATCATGATGATAACGTACAAATAACTACATTAGATGAATCACTGAAGCTTAGAGAAAAGAAAATATTTTGGAAAGATACAGATCAACAATGTCAGTAATAATAAAGATGGAAGAAGGAATAGGACTGATTTATTAAAAAGCCTAACAATTCAGAAATGATTACTAACTTGAATAGATTTCAGTCAAATGCCTGGGTTCAAAGCAAAATGATAAAGGTTTAGGAACAGAATAGGATTGGACTGATGACAGTAAAGGATAGATGACTATTGAAAAGAATATATAAAGCAATAACATAGGGGATGGTACATTCAAATGAAAATCTCAGTTAAGGATAAAATAAATGTGTGTGTTGGTCGATAATAATGAAAGCATATGTACATTAAAGAGAGATTAAAATTTATAAATAGGGGGCAATCAAAGGGGGAAACTTAAGAATTGGTGTGGGAAAAGGTTCAGGAATAGTGTATAGACTTGGTAAAAAGGATGAGTAATTTAGTCTAAATGAATTCAATAGGCTTGTGAAACAGTGGAAGCCCAGAAGATATTATGCAATATATATGTAAGTAGATCTAGTCAGTATATCTTATTCTGCATCATGTGAGTAAGAATAGAAAAGTCAATTAAAGTGGCAAACCATATATGGAGGTTGACAAAATGTGAGTGGTGAGATGGCAAGCTGAAAAAAGATCAGGTGTTAGGTTTTGCAAAGGTGAATGTTGAAAACTATTTTGCATGTAGTTAGAAAGATAAAATAAAATTTTAAAATGAATTTTCTCTGACCCAGAAACAACCAAGTCACTTTCCTGGTCAAAATCAATGGTACTGTCCACTTAGGCATAAAAAAAAAAAAGTATTAGTTTCTTAAGCAAACCCTTTCATTTGAGTATTGATGACATTTTTATCTTCATTTGGTAAATGAAGATTGATTATAAACAAACATAAATAACTTATCCTGGTTCATATGACTGGCATATGCCTGCATTAGGATTTGGAATTCAAGTTTTGCAAACTCCAGGCCAATGTGATCTCTACTATGTGGAAATGCTTCTCCATGCTGGCATTTAAAACTGCCCACAATCTGGATTCTTATTTTAAATTTATTTCACAGTCCTCTGACAATGTCATATTCTCTCTCAATAAGGCTGCATGAGTCCCAATAGAATTTCTACATTATCAAATAGAAACTCCTCAAACATTTAAGGACTCTGTTGCCTGTACCTTTGTACAACTTTCCCATGTCTCCTGATATGCACTTTCTCCTCATTTCTGCCTTAGAATCCTTAGATCTCTTAAAATCTCAACTCAAGTACAATTTCTTATGTAAAGCCATTATTGAAGGCCCAGTGCCTCCTCTGTCCAGAAATTACTTAAATAATGTCTTCTTTATTTGTTTATATTTGGTACATAATTTCATGTATACATATTTTTCCATTGATAGATAATAGAGACTGTTTCCTTTGTCTTTGTATAGTCAGAACGTAACACTTTTGTCATATATTAGCTTGTAATGTTCTGTTGTCTCCAGAGACTGCTGATCACTCTCTGGGAGGAGATCTGCTATCTCAACTCAATCTCTCGGCCAGATTCTTCTTCCTGTAGCAAGCCAGAGACTTCTCTCCCTTGCTCAATGTCGCTTCCTTTATCCTCCCAGAGAATAGGCATGGAATAACTCAGGGATTTCTGGGAAAAAATATCCATTTCTTCCATGTGATTGCTTTTTGGCTGATAGATCACATCAGAGTCCTGACCTTCTAAAGGCTCTTTGGGTGTAACCTCAGCTGCCACCATGCCCCAAGTCTTTTTTGCCTCGGGTCCTGGACCTGGGCCCCTCATCCAATTCCCATACATCTAGAAAAGATGAAAAAGAGCTTGTTATTTCTGGAGACAACAGAACTTTACATTAGCTGATATATCTGATTAATAGAATATCACATACACATAATGTACATTCTAGAAAAATTGGAAAAACTTAACAAATTCCTTTACTTTTATTAAAATCAAGATAAAGGAATGTCAGCTCCATGATACCTTCTTTGATTCTCCACAACAGCAGTAATCCCTTTTAACCTATTAATATAATATTTTGATTAAATACTTCTTCACAATTATTATATTGACATTTATCATTGATTGTTTATATGATTTTATAATGAATAAAAAATATCTTGTGCCCCAAACCCCATTTGTATATCACAGTACTACAATAATCTAGTCAATTAACAAATGTTTGTAAGAATTGTTTCACTCTATTATCAAAATGTCCTTAAGAGGAAGACAACATAATTATTATTTTCCTGTTTTGAAGATGAAAAAATTAAGATTCTAAATTGTATTTACTCAAGATCAGCTTTATTAAATGGTAAAGATTAAGATTCCCCTAATTTATGGATTTTCAGTGTTGAGTTGTCTTGGATCATGTAATTTTAAGAAAAGTTAAGTCATTTACAGCTGACCATTTTATAATATTGCTGTTTCTCTGCAAATAGTATATTTAACTTTGTGCCAGGTCATGGAAGTCTTTCCAAGTTTTTTGTTTGTTTGTTTGTTTGTTTGTTTGTTTTTCTCAAAGCATCCTGCTAATCAATTCTTATAGCACTATGGTATTCCATTATAAAATCACATACCACAGTGAGTTCAGTCATTTCTTAATGGATATCCCCTCAATTTCTAATTATTTCTCCCAGAAAAGAACTGCTATAAATGTGTTATTATTATTATTATTATTATTATTATTACATATATGTTCTTTTAAAAAAGAAATCTATTGGTCTACAGAACTAATAGTGTTATTGTTAGGGTAAAAGCATGTATGCATAGTTTTATAGCAGTTTGATTATTAGTTCCAAATTGCTCTACAGAATAGTTACATCACTTCACAACTCCATCAACAATATGTTAATATCTCATTTCCCCCACATCTCCCCCACCATTTATAATTTTCCTTTTACAGGCTATCAACCAATCTAAAAGGTATAAAGAAGTACCTCATGAATCATTTATTCTGACGTTTGTTCCATATTATTTTTGGGAAACTTATTTTAAAACAAAAAGAACTTGAGTTTTTAAATCACTTTTGTGTGTGTGTGTGTGTGTGTGTGTGTGTATGTGATTTTAATACAAGTCTTATCACTTCCACTTCACATATGAGCTAATATGCTCATAAATCAAAGGGAGATTATGTCACTCAAGGCGACAATACTAGCCAGTAACAATATGAAATTGAAAAAAAAAGACTAAACTTAAAGGTATGGATCTTGGCTTTGATTAAAATACTGACCATTGCTGTTTAACTAATTGTTAGATCGTGAATGATTCAGTTTTCCTCTGGCCTTAAAGAAATATGGGCTATATTACTACTAAATCCTGGGAAATGTTTACATCTATGATGCTATCTGTATCTCTCTCTCTCTCTCTCTCTCTCTCTCTCTCTCTCTCTCTCTCTCTCTCTCTCTCTCTCTCTCTTTTTTTCCCTGAGGCTGAGGTTAAGTGACTTGCCCAGGGGCACACAGCTAAGAAGTGTTAAGTGTCTGAGACCAGATTTGAACTCAGGTCCTCCTGACTTCATGGCTGGTGCTCTAACCACTGTGCCACTTAGCTGCCCCCTTGTCAAGAAAATCATGAAGAAGGGAGAAGGATCAATATAGTGCAAAAAAAAAAAAAAGTTTGCCCATGCTCTTTTTGAGATAGCAAATAATTGGAAAATGAGCAAATGCCCATTGATTAGGGAATGGCTGAATAAATTGTGACATATAAAGATAAGGGTATATTATTGTTCTATAAAAATGATGAACAAGCTGATTTTAGAAAGGCTTGGAAAGAATTACATGAACTAAGGTTGACCAAATCAAACAACCACGAATACATTGTACACATTAACAGCAAGAACATGTGTTGATTACCTATGAAAGACTTGGTTCTCCTTAGTGGTTCAATGATCCAAAGCAAAATCAAATAGACTTTGGACAGAAAATTCTATCTGCATCCAGAAAAAGAACTATGAAGATTGAATGCAAATCAAAACATGCTATGCTTGTTTAATTTTTTTTTTCTCTCCCAGGGTTTATGATGCTAATGGCTATAGTATTCAAACCCAGTTCTCCCTGATTCATAATATTATCAGTCATGCTTTGTATGCTGCCAGTTCTTAGGAATATGACATATAGTAAGGAGAAAAAAAATTAGGAAATAATTGCATGACCTGATACAAAGTGAAATATACCATGTACAAAACAACAGCAGTATGTAAAATGGTCAGCTGTGAATGACTTAGCCATTCTCAAAAACACAATGGTGCCACCTATTCAAAAATGTTTGTGGCAGCCCTTTTAGAAATGACAAGAACTTGGAAACTTAGTGGATGCCCATCAGTTGGAGTATGGCTAAATAAGTTATAATATATGGATGTTATGGAATATCATTGGTCTATAATAAATAATCACCAAGATGATTTCAGAAAGGCCTGAAGAGAGTTATATGAAATGATGCTAAGTGAAATGAGAAGAACCAAAATATCATTATACATGGGAAAAGCAAGATTATATGATAGGCAATTCTGATGGACATATCTCTCTTCAACAATGAGATAATTCAGGCCAGTTTCATTGGGCTTCTGATGGAGAGAGTCATGTGCACCCAGAGAGAGGACTATGGGAACTGAGTATGGATAACAACATAGTATTTTCACTCACTTCCTTGTTTGCTTGCATTTTGTTTTCTTTCTCATTCCTTTTTTTTTCCTTTTTGATTTGATTTTTCTTGTGCAGCATGCTATTTGTGGAAATATTTATAGGAGAATTGCACAAGTTTAACACATATTCAATTACCTACTCTCTAAGGGAGGGAATGGGTAGAAGGGAGGGACATTTTAAGAACACAAGAGTTGGAAGGGTGAATGTTGAAAATAATCTATTTATGGATGGCGGAGAAGATACAGGATGGCGGAGAAGATACACGCCACTGTGTAAGCTCCTTTCTTCCCTCACAACCAACTAGATTTAATCAGCCTCAGAAATAGCGTTGGATTGATAGAATCCAAAAGGACTGGAAGCACGACTTACTAGCTGAAGAGAATCTGGAGTTTCAGCAGGAAAGGTCAGATCCCAGGGGAGGAAGAAGAGAGGCCAGTGCAGACAGTGGGGTAGTGGCACACTGTGCCGGTCCCGCTGGGGAGAGCTCTGGGATCAGAGAATCCACTGAGATAAAAGAATCGGGCACAGGCTTTTAGCTCTTCTCTGCTTATAAAACAGCAGTTCAGAGGAGAAATATAAGCCACTTTAAAATTTAAAACTAGATTGGATCTTCCTGGATCCCAGGGGTGACTCAGCAGATCACTGCACCGGGGGTGTGGCCGACATAGGCAACCCAGGCTTTTGCCTCGGGGTAGTTAAGAGATTGAAGAGTGGGTGGGGCAGTAACTCATAGGGCCTGGCTGGGGGCTGTGGAATGGAAGTCCCAGAAAAGCTGAACCTTTGAACTATGGACCGTGGTTCCTGGCAGACACTTCCAGTTTGAGCACAGGGGCTTTTCACATCACCTGCTGGAGACATCCACGCCCCACTGAGATGCATAGGCTGGGCTTTGAGTCGCCTTTACTGTTCAGTCTCAACCTCAGGGAAGCCACTAAAACACAGCGCCCTCAGGGCACAGCAGTGCTTATCACCTCTGAGGCACTTAAAGGGAAGGGGTGGGGAACTCTCTCCCAGAGCTGTCTCTTAGCTCAGGCACAGGGGCCGCTGCATCCATCCTGTCTGGGAGGAAGCTGGCAAAGAAATAAATAAATAATTTCCTACCCAAGGGACAGACCCCAAAAGATTTTTTAAGTATGAGCAAGAAGCCCCAAAAAACCATAGATTCCTTCTACACAGAGAAAGAGCGGGTATCCAACCTCGAGGAAGTTAACAGCAGAGAGTCAGCAGATAACAACCTAAAGGGGAATGATTCCTTCCCCCCATCACATAACTCTCTCCATGAAGAGACTATTAAAAAGTTAAGAGAGTTTGAAGAAAAATGGAGAAAGGAAAGGGAAGCTATGATAGAGAATAACAAAATCCTGAAATTGGAGTTGGAAAGAATAAAGAATTCACAGGAGATGTTGGGAAACAAAATTAGTGAATTATAAAAGGTAAAAAAAATCACAGGAAAATAGGATTTCTGAATTGGAGAAGATAAAAAAGTCCCAAGAAAATAGGATTTCTGAATTGGAAAAAGAAAATAATTCTCAAAAAAAATAAATTAGGGAAATGGAAAAAAATTTAATAGAGCAAAATAATTCATTTAAAAACGAAATTGGGCATTTACAAAAAGAACTAAAAACTATGAAAGAAGAAAATAACTCCTTAAAAGTAAGGATGGAACAAATAGAAATGAATGATTCACAGAGAACCCAAGAATCAGTCAAACAAAACAAAAAAAAAAAAAAAATGAGAAGCTGGAGAACAACGTCAAATACTTACTGGGAAAATCTATAGACCTGGAAAATAGATCTAGGAGAGATAATCTGCGGATCATTGGACTTCCAGAAAACTATGACCAAAAAAAGAGCCTAGATTCTATTTTACAGGAAATTATCAAAGACAACTGCCCAGAGATAATAGAAACAGAGGGGAAAGTAGATGTTGAAAGAATTCATCGAACTCCTTCTGAAATAGACCCTAAAAAAAGAACACCATGGAATATTGTGGCTAAGCTGCAGAATTACCACACAAAGGAGAAAATCCTGCAAGCAGCTAGAAAAAAACAATTTAAATACCAAGGTGCCACAATAAGGGTCACTCAAGATCTGGCTGCCTCCACATTAAAAGATAGAAGGGCATGGAACCTGATATTCCGAAAGGAAAAGATCAAGGATTGCAACCAAGAATAAACTACCCAGCTAACTTTAGCATCTTTTTCCATGGAAGAAGATGGTCATTCAATGAAATAGAGGAATTTCATATGTTTCTAAGAAAAAAACCAGACTTAAACAAAAAATTTAATCTACATCCATAAGACTGAAGAGAAACAGAAAAAGGTACACAGAACTCTTGAGAACTGTAACTCTGTTGTGGGTATATAGAAAGTACGCATGGATAATTTGATTTTACTGATATAAAAGAAAAAAAAAGGAGGGGGTGTAGAAAAGGGAAGGGGGTAGTATCAGAAAAAGGGGAGGGAGTGATAAAAAGAGGGAAACTACATCCGAGGAAGAGGCATAGAAAATACACCATATCTGAGGGAATTGAGAAAGGGGGAGAATCATTGTGTAAATCTTACTCTCATCAGAAGAGGCTCAAAGAGTAAATAATTGTCATATTTGTTTTTCAGAGAATTCTCTCTCACCTAATTAAAAGGGGGGAGAGGAAAAGGGAAAAGGAAAAGGAGAATAAGGGAAGGGACGTAGAGGGTGAGGGGAGGGATACTAAAAAAAAAAAAAAGGGAGGGCTGTGCATCACAAGGGGTGTCTATAAATTAAATATTGGGGAAGGGGTTCAGGGGGGTCAAGGGAAAAAGCCTAATCTGGGGATAATATGATGGCAGGAAATACAGAATTAGTAATTTTAACTGTAAATGTGAATGGGATGACCGCTCCCATCAAATGGAGACATATAGCAGACTGGATCAAAAATCAGAACACTACAATATGTTGTTTACAGGAAACACACTTAAAGCAGGGAGATACATATAGAGTAAAGGTAAAAGCTTGGAGCAGAATCTATTATGCTTCAGGTAAAGCCAAAAAAGCAGGGGTAGCTATCCTTATCTCAGATCAAGCAAAAGCAGAAGTTGATCTAATTAAAAGAGATAAGAAGGAAACTATATCCTGCTGAAAGGTAGCATAAATAATGAAGCCATATTGATGCTAAACATATATGCACCAAGTGGTATAGCATCTAAATTTCTAAAGGAAAAGTTAAGAGAGTTGCAAGAAGAAATAGACAGTAAAACTATAATAGCGGGAGATCTCAACCTTGCACTCTCAGATTTAGACAAATCAAACCGCAAAACAAACAAGAAAGAAATTTAAAAAGTAAATAGAACATTAGAAAAACTAGGTATGATAGACCTTTGGAGAAAACTGAATGGCAATAGAAAGAAATATACTTTCTTCTCAGCAGTTCATGGATCCTATACAAAAATTGACCATATATTAGGACATAAAGATCTCAAAATTAAATGTAGGAAGGCAGAAATAATAAATGCCTTCTTCTCAGACCACAATGCAATAAAAGATACATTCAGTAAAAAGTTAGGGATAAATAGACCAAAAAGTAATTGGAAACTGAATAATCTCATCTTAAAGAATGACTGGGTGAAAGAGCAAATTATAGAAACAATTAATAATTTCACCCAAGATAATGACAATAATGAGACATCATGCCAAAATCTGTGGGATGCAACTAAAGCAGTAATAAGGGGAATTTTTACATCTTTAGAGGCTTATTTGAAGAAAATAGAGAAAGAGAAATTTAACGAATTGGGCTTGCAACTTAAAAGGCTAGAAAAAGACCAAATTATAAACCCCCAACCAAAAATTAAACTTGACATACACAAATTAAAAGGAGAAATCAATAATATTGAAAGTAAAAAAAAAAAAAAAAAACTATTGAATTAATAAATAAAACCAAGAGTTGGTTTTATGAAAAAGCCAATAAAATAGATAAACCTTTGGTAAATCTGATCAGAAAAAAGAAAGAGGAAAATAAAATTGTCAGTCTTACAAATGAAAAGGGGGATCTTTCCACCAAAGAAAAGGAAATTACAGAAATAATAAGGATTTACTTTGCCCAACTTTATGCCAATAAATTTGATAACTTAAGTGAAATGGATGACTTCCTCCAAAAATATGTGCTCCCGAGATTAACAGAGGAGGAAATAAATTGCTTAAATAGTCCCATTTCAGAAAAAGAAATAGAACAATCTATTAATCAACTCCCCAGGAAAAAATCCCCTGGACCAGATGGATTTACATGTGAATTCTACAAAACATTTAAAGAACAATTAGCCCCAATGCTATATAAACTATTTGAAAAAATAGGGAATGAAGGAGTCTTACCAAACTCCTTTTATGACACAGACATGGTACTGATACCTAAACCAGGTCGATCGAAAACTGAGAAAGAAAATTATAGACCAATTTCCTTAATGAATATTGATGCTAAAATCTTAAATAAGATATTAGCAAAAAGACTTCAGAAAATCATCTCCAGGATAATACACTATGATCAAGTAGGATTTATTCCAGGAATGTAGGGCTGGTTTAATATTAGGGAAACTATTAATATAATTGACCATATTAATAATCAAATTAATAAAAACCATATGATCATCTCAATAGATGTAGAAAAAGCATTTGACAAAACCCAACATCCATTCCTACTAAAAACTCTTGAGAGTATGGGAATAAATGGACTATTCCTTAGAATAATCAGGAGCATATATTTAAGACCGTCAGTAAGCATAATATGCAATAGAAATAAACTGCAACCTTTCCCAGTAAGATCAGGAGTGAAACAAGGTTGCCCATTATCACCATTACTATTCAAGATAGTACTAGAAACTCTAGCCTTGGCAATAAGAGCCGAGAAAGAGATTCAAGGAATTAGAGTAGGAAATGAGAAAATCAAACTATCAATCTTTGCAGATGACATGATGGTATACTTAGAGAACCCCAAAAACTGTGCTAAAAAGCTATTAGAAATAATTCAGAATTTTAGGAAAGTGGCAGGATACAAAATAAATCCACATAAATCCTCAGCATTCTTATATATCATCAACAAAATGCAACAGCAAGAGATACAAAGAGAAATTCCATTCCAAACAAATGTTGAGAATATAAAGTATTTGGGAATCCATCTACCAAAGAATAGTCAGGAATTATATGAGAAAAATTACAAAACACTTGCCACAAAAATAAAGTCAGATTTAAATAATTGGAAAGACATTCAGTGCTCTTGGATAGGCCGAGCAAATATAATACAGATGACAATACTCCCCAAACTAATCTATTTATTTAGTGCTATACCAATCAGACTCCCAAGAAACTATTTTAATGACTTAGAAAAAATAACAACAAAATTCATATGGAAGAATAAAAGGTCGAGAATTGCAAGGGAACTAATGAAAAAAAAAAGTCAGAGGAAGGTGGTCTAAGTGTACCTGATCTAAAGCTATATTATATAGCAGCAGTCACCAAAACCATTTGGTACTGGCTAAGAAATAGACCGGTAGATCAGTGGAACAGATTAGATACAAAGGACAAAAAAGGGTACATCTATAGCAATCTAATCTTTGACAAACTCAAAGATACCAACATTAGGGACAAAAATTCATTATTCGGAAGAAACTGTTGGGAAAACTGGAAATTAGTATGGCAGAAATTAGATATGGATCCACACTTAACACCATATACCAAGATAAGATCAAAATGAGTCCATGATTTAGGCATAAAGAATGAGATCATAAATAGATTAGAGGAACAGAGAATAGTGTACCTCTCAGACCTGTGGAGGACGAAGGAATTTATGACCAGAGGAGAATTAGAGATCATTATTGATCACAAAGTAGAAGATTTTGATTACATCAAACTAAAAAGTTTCTGTACAAACAATACTAATGCAAACAAGATTAGAAGGGAAGTAACAAATTGGGAAAATATTTTTAAAAGTAAAGGTTCTGACAAAGGTCTCATTTCCAAAATATGTAGAGAACTGAAACTGATTTATAGGAAACCAAACTATTCTCCAATTGATAAATGGTCAAGGGATATGAACAGCCAATTCTCAGATGATGAAATTGAAACTATTTCCACTCATATGAAAGAGTGTTCCAAATCACTACTGATCAGAGAAATGCAAATTAAGACAACTCTGGGATACCACTACACACCTGTCAGATTGGCTAAAATGACAGGAACAAATAATGATGAATGTTGGAAGGGATGTGGGAAAACTGGGACACTGATACATTGTTGGTGGAGTTGTGAAAGAATCCAGCCATTCTGGAGAGCAATTTGGAACTATGCCCAAAAAGTTGTCAAACTGTGCATACCCAGCATTGCTGTTATTGGGATTATATCCCAAAGTAATACTAAAGAGCGGAAAGGGACCTGTATGTGCCAAAATGTTTGTGGCAGCTCTTTTTGTTGTAGCTAGAAACTGGAAGTTGAATGGATGTCCATCAATTGGAGAATGGTTGGGTAAATTGTGGTATATGAAGGTTATGGAATATTATTGCTCTGTAAGAAATGACCAGCAGGAGGAATACAGAGAGGCTTGGAGAGACTTAAATCAACTGTTGCTAAGTGAAATGATCAGAACTAGAAGATCACTATACACTTCAACAACAATACTGTATGAGGATGTATTCTGATGGAAGTGGAAATCTTCAACATAAAGAAGATCCAACTCACTTTCAGTTGATCAGTGATGGACAGAAATAACTATACCCAGAGAAGGAACTCTGAGAAGCGAATGTAAATTGTTAGCACTACTGTCTATCTACCCAGGTTACTTATACCTTCGGAAGCTAATAATTAATGTGCAACAAGAAAATTGTATTTACACACATATATTGTATCTAGGTTATATTGTAACACATGTAAAATGTATGGGATTACCTGCCATGGGGGGAGGGAGTGGAGGGAGGGAGGGGATAATTTGGAAAAATGAATAAAAAAAAAAAAGAAAAAGAAAATAATCTATTTATTTATTTTGAAAATTAAAACCTTTAATTAAACATATAGAATTGACTCATATTTATAAGAACTCAAGCCATTCTCCAATTGAGAGTCAAAGTATATGAACAGACAATTTTCAGATGAAGAAATTGAAGCCATTTCTAGCCATATGAAAAGGTGCTCTAAATCATTTTTGATCCATGAAAGGAAAATTAAGAGAACTCTGAAAAACCACTAAACAGCTCTCAGATTAGCTAAGATGTCTGAAAACTATAATGACAAATGTTGGAGGAGATATGGGAAAACTGGGATTGGGATACTAATACATTGTTGGTGGAATTGTGAATGGATCTAGCTGTTCTAGACAGCAATTAGGAACTAGCCTCAAAAAGTTGGTATATACCCTTTGATCTAGCAGTGTTTCTACTGGGCTTATATCCCAAAGAAATTTTAAGGAAGGGAAAGGGGACCTATATATGAAAAAATAATTGTGGCAATCCTTTTTGCAGTGACAAGAAACTAGAAACTGAATGGTTGTCCACCAGTTGGAAAATGGCTGAATAAGTTATGGTATATAAATACTATGGAATATTATTGTTTTGTAAGAAACAATCAGCAGGATGATTTCAGAGAGGCCTTGAGAGACATACATGAATTGATGCTGAATGAGATGAGAAAAACCAGGAGACCATTACACATGATAAAACATCATATCATGATCAATTCTGACGGATATAGCTCTCATCAACAATGAGATGATTCAGGCCATTTCCAATGATGTTGTGAAAAAGGGAGCCACCTATAACTAGAGAGAGGACTATGGGAACTCACTATGGTTTACAATATAGCATTTTCACTCTTTTTGTTGTTGTTTGCTTATATTTAATTTTATTTCTCATTTTTTCCTCCCTTGATTTGATTTTTCTTATGCAGCAAGATAATTGAAAAAAATGTTTGCATATATTGGAATTTATCAGACTTCTGCTATGTTTAACATTTATTGGAATATTTGCCCTCTAGGGAGTAGGGTGGAGAAAGGTGGGGATTGGAATACACAGTTTTGCAAGGGTTAATTTTGAAGAATTATTTATACATATGTTTTGAAAATATTAAAAAAAAACTTTAATAAAAAATAAATTAAAAAAGCTTAATTTTTTAAAAATCACAATGGTCCAAAGCAACTCTGAAGGACTTTTGGTTAAAACAACACAACAACAACAACAATAACAACAACAATAACAACAGCTCTATCCCCAGAGTGGGGTCTAAATATAGAATGAAGAATACTTTTTTAATTTTTTCTCAATTGTTTTATCTGATCTATTTTTTAACAATATAACTAATATGGATTTTTTTGCATTCATGTATATATATATATGTATATATATATATATATATACATATATATATATATATATATATATATATATATATATATATAAAATCTATATTAAATTGCTTTCTTTTTCAATGAGAGGAAAGAGAAGGAGAGTGGGAAAGAATCTGCAACTCACATTTATAAAAAGTGAAGATTAAAAATTGTGTTTACATGTAATTGGAAAAAAATATTTAAAAATTTAAAAGAAGCTTTGTTATCTAGACCTAAATTGTCAGCTAAAGAAGAATTTTTCCTGATTTTTATTTAAATTAGAGGCATTAATTTTGTTTGAAAGCACTGTTAGTTTCATATACAGGAAAGCAAAGTAAATTAGTCAATAATAAGTCAGACCAGAATGAACATTCATTAAGTTCATTCTGTTTGCTAGACATAGTACCAAGTGCTAAAGATACAAATACAAAGAAAAAGACAATTCCTGCTCTCAATTTCCTTACACATAAATAAGCAAGATCACATAAAAAGAAGCTGAGGAGAGTGAGAGAGGGAAGGGAAAATACCTAGCATGCTGAAGAAGTTTATCTGAAAGAAAAGAGTGAGAGATGAAAAGATAACTGATTTGGGAACTTTCCTGGTGTGGAGTTTCTGAGAACTTTCTGCTCTATTCTCTAATCAGAGGATCTCCAGTATTAAAGGTTAATGCTTAAGGTTAATGACTATTAGGGGTGATGTGATCTTACAGTATGACAGGAGTCCTGAGGTCATGATATTGAATTCCAAATACAGCCAAGTGGAAAATGAAAAGGTTTTGGATAAAATCTTGAAAGGTTTCTAAAAAGCAATATTGGTTAGTCATTTTTCACTTGAATTTTGACAATATAATTGGCCTCTCTGATGGTAACAAAGACAGGTTTTCTTTCTCTTGCTTATAGGTGAATCATTGTATTTTTCTCTCCTTTTAAAAATGATTGAATTAAGGAAGGAGGATAGATGAGCAGGAGAGAGTGAATGTTCTGAAATGTATTCAAAAGCCCCACATGAACTAAATGCAGTTCTATAAGTAAAATTGATTAAATAGAATGGACTATAAAGATACTTCAAATAAATGTAATAAAATCAGAGGATTTTTTTACAATTTATTCATACCATCACCCACTCTTCACACACACACACACACACACACACACAGTGATCTCCCATAGCCTTGATTCAAAAAATGTGGGAAAAGGGAATGGTGGAGGGGACAATCCTTACTTGGTTGGCTACTTACATTGAAGTCTTTAGAAGTGATATGGTGAAATAAGATAACAGAGATGGAAAAAATAAATCAAGATGAACAGAAGAGGAGTTTGTCTTCAACAAAACATGATAGGGTGAAGGGAAATGATAAAAAAGAAATAACAGAGTTCATTGTGGATTTAAAAATTTGGAATTTCTTATCCATCTTTGAAACAACCTAGGGTAGGACTCCTTATAGGCATTCAAAGACAATTATAATCTGATAAGATCTAGTCCCAAGTAATAAAAGGGAGCCACATCTTGAATCTTAACCTAAATAGTCATAGCTTGCATTATTATTCATGTTGCTTTATAAACTGAAGTGCTAGGTCAAACATTTAGCCAATGTTTTCCTTGACCTCTATAAGTTAGCAGAAGCAAATGGAGATAGAATTGTGGAGAGTGTGAAGGAATGGTCTTTAAGTCAGAAAGAACTGGATTCATAACATATGTCAAATACTGGCAGCTTGTGTGACAATAAATAAGTCATATCCTCTCAGTTATATATAAAAATTGCTATGATTGTAATCAACAATAGGCATTTATTAACTATAGGATATAGACCAGGAATTGTGCTAATTATTTGATCTTTATTTACATCAATCTTGTAAGGTTATTTATTTTTGCCATTTTACAGTTGAATCTGAGGTAGATTAAGATTATGACTTATTTCAGGTCACACATATAAAGTCTCTGAGGTAAGAATTTTACAAGGATTTTCCTGACATAAACACACATATCTATCCACTGTGTAACCTACTTGAGGATAAAAAAAATGATAACAAAATAAAACCTTTTTCTGACATCAAGGAGCTCACAGTAATGGGAAGCCAACATGCATGTAATTATATACAACCATGATATAGAAAAGATAAAGTAGAAATAATTTTAGAGGAAAGTTATTAGCATTAAGGAAGATCAAGAGAGTATTCTTTTGCAAGGTGAAATTTTGGATGATAATTGATGGAGGTCAGAGGACTCTAAATTAAGAAAGAGTTGCCAGTCTGCTCCAATATAGGTATTAAAAATGTTACTCTCTATATTGAGTAAATTATAAGTCCAGATGACAGCTACAACAACAACATCTCTAATAATAATCACAAGCATAGTAATAACTTTATCAAATGGATTGATAAAGTAACTTTAAAGATAGCAAACCTATGAAAAGGTCTTGCTTCTGACATATACTTTATAAATAAATGATACTGGGAAGACACTTAATGTTTCAATGATATGGGTAACTGAGGATACAAGCTAGCAGAAAATATTGAACTGCTTTGCTTATATAAATTTTCTTTCCCTTATGGTTTTCTTGATCAAAGAAAGAATCAGTCTCTCCCTGTCAAAACATACTGAAGATTTGCTATAATAGATGGAGTGCTATAGTGGATGGACAAATGGATTTGGAGCTCTCATCTTATTCTTAATAGCTTTGGGACCATGGCTAATCTTCATTTGCCTTAAAGCAATACCACAGGAATTATGAAAAAAAAAAGTAATTAAATCATTTACTGATGATGGTCTGCATTCTGTTTGGATGCAGGGAATTGCCTACCAAAGATTCTTCACTATTAATAATTTATTGCATTATTGCTCAACAATAATGAGCACATAATGAGAAGAGAGAAAACAGAGATCCAATATAGCAATTTGGATTCTGTGTATGTCTATCTATGTATTTGTGTGTGTGTGTGTGTGTGTGTGTGTGTGTGTGTGTGTGTGTGTGTGTGTGTGCATGCACGTGTATGTGTGATTTGTTTCTAAGAAATGTTGCTGAGACCATAATTGTTTTATAACCTATAGATGTCTGGAACTGAACAAAGCAGCCTAAAATTAGGAGAATCAGGAATCAAACAGAAGTTTAATTTCAAAATGAGGAAAATTGCTTGCAAGCCATTGCTTGTATTACCAGAACATCACATCTAGTGGAAGGGGGTGGGTAACCTGAGACAGTATGGGGAAATCTCAATAATTTTATTAATGCCTGTACAGTGAATTGTACCCTGGCAATAAGGGATTAGCATCAATATGACAATTTTGAATATTAGTAGGGCTTTATAATCACAACATGTTTATGACAGGTGCTTGCCTAAACTCAGAGACTATCTGATGTTGGTGTGAAACAATTCTGGGCTTTTTCTTTGGCTCAGATATTCCAGAAGTTGGACACAAATCATTGTTATTATAACAAATTTAGGACTCAGACTGATTCTTGAGCCTTAACTCTGGAAACCAGGGTGTCTTAATATTTTAACAGAAGAAATGAGATAATGAATTTTGCTTTGTCCATTATGAGTTTTAGAGACTTATAGGGTATCCAGTGGAGATATGGAACATATAATTGGTGACATGGGATTAGAATTTAGGAGAATGAATAAGCTTGAATGTATATATCTGCTATTCCTCTTGAAAGAGAAAATGATTAAACACTAATGAGAAAATGTGATTGGCAAGCTAGTAGAGACCAAGTATTATACATTAGGATAAGCGATTCAGGTTTAGAAAATTCAATGTTAATAGTGATCTAGTAAAAGAGAAAGTTGTGGTAAAACACATAGGAGGAAAACTCAGTAAAAAGAGCAAAATGAATACTGAGAATAAAGCAAATATCCAATTAATTAGCAAGAATGTTGCTCACTACACCTGTGCAAGAAAGGGGAAAAGGTGATTCTGTTTATTTATTTTTTTATTATAATTACTTACACTTTGGCCCAGATATTACTACAACATTCCACAGTTAAAAAATGCAAATCAATACAACATAATTCAAAAAAAGTGATTAAAAAGCAGTAGGCATTAGAAGGAAACAAGCATTGACATCCTTCCAGTGATGACTCAATGAAGGAAGTCATTAATCCAAACTGCTCCAAAATCATAAACTGCTGCTATTTAAATAATATTTGCCCAATTTTTCAAGATAACCAGGGAAAAAAGAAATTTTATGAGACATAAACATGTAAGTATCTATCAAATAGTTTTAAGAATTTTGCATTATTAAAGTCATATAATGTTAAAAGAAACCAAAATAAATGGTATACTTTGTCATACATAAAACACAAATAAACAAATAGAAAGATAAATGAATAAGTGGGAGACATTGGTGAAGTTAAGGAAATGGAAAATTTGGATGCGGGAGCAATGTGCTTTGGAAAGCTATTCTGATACTTTTGAACTTGGACATTTTGGACAAATTGGTTCACTTTTTGAGATTGAGTTTCCTCATGTATAAAATAAGAGAACAGTGCTTACATTAGAGAAAACACTTTGTAATGAAAAGTTATTTGGCCATTGAACCTAGGAAAAATTGATTTCAAATTTGATCTCTCACTAATGCAACCAGAGATGTCTTCTCCTTTGTTTGAAGATGAGGTTTGTTTGTTTGTTTGTTTGTTTGTTTTGTTTTGTTTTGTTTTGTTTTGTTTTGTTTTGGCAAAGCTACTGGAATTAATGATTTTCCCAGCTTTTAAAGCTAAATTTGAACTCAGGTTCTCTCTTCTGAATAGGAGCTCTATCCACTGGACCATTTAGTGTAAGGGTCCTTTAAATGGGTGGCCACAGCACAACAGGAGATTGAGTGGCCCGGAAGTAATCTCTGTGGATATAGGACTGCCCTGTGGGTGGGATCCTGGACATATTGATATAGCTTTCTAATGGGTGATGGCTCTCTCTCACTGGTTGGCTGTGTGTGTTACACAGCCAAGCTGATGGATAGCTGAGAGGTAAGGAGTTTGATAGTGAACATGTGGGTCTTCAGACCAGGTGTTCACTAAGGAGTTAACAAGTCAGGGCAGTAAGTCAGGGCATTATGTGAGTAGGTATAATAAAGGCTTTTAAGATTACATGTGGCTGTTCTTGAGTGCGCTACCGGTTATTAAGATATAGATTCAAGAGATCGTGGCCAGAGACCTTTGAAGGTCTCAGAGGAGGCAAGCCAGGTAGAGTTGACACTGCAAAGGTCAGTGGTCAAAGGTACTCTGTTGGGCCTAGGACAGACTGGTAATAGTAGCTGCCAAGAGGGCATGTTACAATTTAACTGCCCTTGAAGTGAGCTTTTTAAAAGACATCTTCCCATTCCTCTTAATTGTACATTTTGGGATTAAGCAGAAATATTCTAAATTTTCTTCTATATCAGTGACATTCTTACCCTCAATGGCAATTATTTGATCCTATTTACATGGAAGGGAAGATCACTTCTATTTGGGATTCTGAGGAAAAACTTGATGTAGGATATATAATTGAACTGGATTAATGAAAATAAAAATGAGTCAAAAAAAGGTACTTTGATTCATTTATGGGTTTCCTTGATTCCTACTTATTATCAATGTTACGTTGACCAAGGTCCTAAATCTCTCCTTGTATTCAGTTTCTTTATTTGTCAAGTGAAGGGATTATGTTAAATGAGCTGTAAAACTTCTGCTCTTATGACAAGTAATATTTTAACAAGTCCAGGCATGAGGACTCTGAATGCCATGCTGAAAGAAAAGTATGAACAAAATGACATCTAATGACAATGACATTGTCTTTGAAGTATGTTTTAATATCTGAAAAATGATGTGTCCCTAGAGTCACTTTGGCACAATCATTAATCTCATGACATTTAGTGATGTCCTGACAATCTTTGCCAATGTTTTTAACCTCTCATTCTTATATCTGTTGGGAATTGGGAAACTACAAACTTTGTAGACCTTCATTTCCATCATTAAACATTGATATGCATTGCTAGAATATTAAGGTTTCCCAATATTGGTAAGTTCAAGATCACAGTTTGAATAAAGAATTCAAGAAGCTCTCATGAGCTTGTGAATCTGGTTAAAGATATGATTTGCAATACAGAATGTTCTTTATCAATTAAAATAAATATATAAATAATCAAGAAGGAATAAATCTAAAAGATTTCAGAAATGATAATAAATAATATTCAACAATTATATTTCATTTTAAAGAATGCATATTAATTCGCTTTTCTCATTTGATCTTTACAATAATTCTATCACTACCTCATGTTTACAGATGAGGACACTAAGTCTAAGAGAATGTTATTTGCCTAGAGTCTCAAACTTACTTTATATTAGATTTAGAATTTGAATTAAGTTTTATTGACTTCTATCTCCCATATTAATTTGCTAAATGAATTAAAAAATAATTATATGAATAGGAGTAAAAAAGGGATACTTTGAGAATTGAGATAAAATTTGTTGAAACATACATGTAAATGCTGTATCTTAACTATCTCTTTATTTATATATTCATAACTATATCCATACCTATATCTAATTATGCCTATATCCATAAATATAAGTAAAATGTATTCATGCATATACAATGCATATATGATATATGTATATATGCCTATATACACACATTAATAATATATGTGTATATACATGTATACTGCAGATATTTGTACATATAAATAAAATACTACATACATGTATGCATACACACACATACACATTTTTCTATCATTCCATAAAGCAAAGGCATGGTGGTAAAGGCTAGGGATCCCAAATTAAAAATAAAAAAGCCTCTACCTTCATCCTAAGGAGTATGTATATGTTGTGCATATACATAAATACATTTTAAGAAGGTTAAAAAAAAACAAAACTGAGAAGACATCATCTGATGTTATCCTAAGGGGAAAAAGGATTCGAATCAGTGAAGACAAGGAAACATTGAATTTTAAGGTTAAATATATGCAAAAATGTAAGGTAGAAAGAATTCAAGGAGACCATTCAGATATGTTGTCTGCAAATATAGAATTGGGGAGTGCATTGTTGAGCTTGGCAGTACAGTTTGGCTGGAATATTGAAAATTTAAAGGAAGTAACTTATCCTTTATCTAGAAAGTTGTCTGGAACCAAATTGTGGAAGGCTTTAAATGTCAAGTTGTAGAGCTTGTGCTTGTGCTTTTAAGTAAGAGGTAATGTGTTAATAAAATAGTAGGTGAAAGATGAAATGGCTGAGACAACAAAGATTTAAGATTCCTAGCCTTATTATGTATTAAACAACACATGTCAGTAGTCCCAGAATTTGGGATTAATTGCCTTGCTTAGTTTTGGCACTGGACCCCGAATACTGGAAGAGACAGGTTTTTTACATAAAAAGCAATTAATCAAATAAGGCCAATTAATTAAAAAGAACCAATCTAACATTACATAATCTGATTTCTAATTGGATTAAAATTAGTTCCAAGTTAGGAGAGTAGAGAATTCTAGTTCCTTGAAAATGGAAAAAGAAATATCCTACTCCACACAAGTATATGTGAACTAGCAAACTAACATGGAAATTATACCTCATCAATCAGTATGAAGCTAGTTTTCAGTTAAGATATGTGGATTGCTTGAAGTGTGTAACTGTGAGAAAACTCCTTGCATCAACCTTTGGATCTAAACAGGATTCTGATTATCATAACCTAGATCCTCAGTTAAGGATGTGATGATTCTGTTTTCCAGCAGTGTGGGGCTATCACATTATCAAACAATATGATAAAGTTGCAAGGAATTTCAGTTGTTTATTTCTTTATCAAAAGATTGCACCTGATATAGGAATTAAAAAAAAAAAAAAACAACACTTACATAAAAATAAAAAAGGAACACAAACAATAAAACAGACCAAAAAAAAAAAAAAAGTGTGTCTAATACTTAATTTCCTCAAGATCCTCAGTAGTAGTTGTAGTTGCTACTTTTTGAGTAGGAGCAGCAGTTGCTGTTGTTACTATTGCATTTTAGGCAGAGACATGAAAAGATAAGACCTGTTCATGAGATACATTGTGGCAAGGTTTGGAGGAGCAGTTAAGGAAGGGAAACCCTGGAAAGAGATATCAATTAAGAAACAATTACAATTGTCTTAAAGAGATATAAAAAGAAATAAAATAGATTCATGAAAATAGAGAGAAGTTGCAGATTATAGCAGAATCAAGAGAATATGGTATACAGTAACAGAAATCTTATTTTATGAAAGACTTCAAACAAATAGGATATTTTTACTATTATGAAAACTTAAATTAACTATAAAAGACTCTTGAAGAAAGCTTATTTGCATCCAGAAAAAAAAACAAAGTGATAAATACATTTATGTATAGAATAACTTTACATGTATGCACATATACATACCCATATGTACACATATAAGCTAACATATGTATTAAAATATGCAAACAATATATTTAGAAATTTATTTATGTGACATCACATATATTTATGTACATACATAATGTACATACACATAAATATAGTCATCAAGTATATTTACATATACACATTATATTTACATACATATACATGTATGCATATGCACATTTACATTCATACCTATCTAAATATGTAAATACACATATTTATGGCAGAGGGAAGCAGAGAAACATCTTGTTAAAAGGCATCATAGAAAATGAAATAATATCAATACTAAACATATCTACATAAAATGTGTTTTAAGTATATTTTAAATTAATTGTAGAAGGAAAACCACAGTAAAACTATCCTAATGAAAGATCCAAAATTTACCCCCTTAAAAATAGAATAATTTTTCTAAAATTAAAAAAAATAAAGCTAAGGGACAAAAAATATTGCAAACTATAGATATGATAGATCTCTAGAGAAAATTGAATGCTAAGGTATATTGGTGAACCTTTTTCTCAGCTGAATATGGCACCTCCAAAAAAAGACCATCTATTAGGAACTAAAATGGGCCAGAACCCTGGAGAAATATACATAAGGCAAGGATTCTTACAAGAAGGTATTAATTCAATGGAATTAATAATACAATGATTATCTAGTTTATCATGGTGATTAATAGGTCTCTGGTTGAGTATGATTGATTTAATCTTACAATAATTAATGGTTTCCTAGTGATATAATGATTGGCTTATACTCAGCATGATGAATGGATTTAATTGTAACAGAGTATTTAAGAAGTCAGAGTCAGACCTAGAGGAGGGATGGAACAGACTTGGAGAAGACAGAGGACTGAAAGGCTATAGCTCAAACTCTGGACCCAAGGAGACATTCCATCTTTATCAGCTTTGTGGTGGCTGTCCTATCCTCCTGCCCTCCTCATTGAGACCAAAGATTGTCTGAAGCACCAGACAAGGAGACAGACTGTGAAGGAGACAATAAAGACTTTTGGACTTTTGGACTTTTGACTCTCTGGCTTTTATCATGGTGATTACTCTGCTAAAATCAAGAGTGATCCCAAGACCTCCAGAAAGCAAACCAGAACATTACATTTATTAAGGGACCGGTCAATTCTCCAAGAGCTTCCATAACTGTGGATCATAACATGTGAAAGAGTTGCAAGGCAGCCTTTTCTTTGTTGTTGTGAACTAGGAATGAAATAAATTGGAGGCAGAGGGAAGAGGAAAAAGGTCAGACAATGCAACAGCCTCTCAGTCAGAGAGGTCAGAAAATAGCAATTGCTTTTAAATCTCCTTGTATAATTCTATCACAAGAGGAGATCCATTGTACAGGTCTAGGTTGGATCTCTAGCAGCTACTGTCAGGTGGCTCCCATATATTCCTTTATTTTATTTATTTATTTATTTATTTTATTTTTTGATTTTTTTTCATTTTATTTACAATTTTTTTGACAATATATATGCATGAGTAATTTTTTACAACATTATCCCTTGTATTCATTTTTCCAAATTATCCCCTTCCTCCCTCTACTCCCTCCCCTAGATGACAGGGAATCCCATACATTTTACATATGTTACAATATAACCTAGATACAATATATGTGTGTAAATTCCATTCTCTTGTTGCACATTAAGTATTAGATTCCTAAGGTGTAAGTAACCTGGGTAGAGAGACAGCAGTGTTAACAATTTACATTCACTTCCCAGTGTTCCTTCTCTGGTAGTTGTTTCTGTCTATCATCGATCACCTGGAAGTAAGTTGGATCATCTTTATGTTGAAGATGTCCACTTCCATCAGAATACATCTTCATGCAGTATTGTTGTTGAAGTGTACAGTGAGCTTCTGGTTCTGCTCATTTCACTCAGCATCATTTCATGCAAGTCTCTCCAAGCCTTTCTGAATTCATCCTGCTGGTCATTTCTGACAGACCAATAATATTCCATAACCTTCATATACCACAATTTACCCAACCATTCTCCAATTGATGGACATCCATTCATCTTCCAGTTTCTAGCCACTATGAAAAGAGCTGCCACAAACATTTTGGCACATACAGGTCCCTTTTCCTTCTTTAGTATTTCTTTAGGATATAAGCCCAATAGCAGCAATGCTGGATCAATGGGTATAATAACTTTGATAACTTTTTGGGCATAGTTTCAAATTGCTCTCCAGAATGGTTGGATTCTTTCACAACTCCACCAGCAATGCATTAGTGTACCAGTTTTCCCACATCCCCTCCAACATTCATCATTATTTGTTCCTGTCATCTTAGCCAATCTGACAAGTGTGTAGTGGTATCTCAGAGTTGTCTTAATTTGCATCTCTCTGATCAGTAGTGATTTGGAACCCTCTTTCATATGAGTGGATATAATTTCAATATCATCATCTGAGAATTGTCTGTTCATATCCTTTGCCCATGTATCAATTGGAGAATGGTTTGATTTCTTATAAATTAGGGTCAGTTCTCTATATATTTTGGAAATGAAACCTTTATCAGAACCTTTAACTGGCTCCCATATATTCCAACAATCCTATGTATTCCAATACATCATGAATATTAATTTGCTAAAATTATCAAAAAGAGAAGAGGTTTTGAATGTACAAAGAGGCTTTGGAACTCAACAGTTTAATAAATGAATTTTTTTTCACAAAACAAAGAATAAATTTTATTTGTTTTTTTCACGAAAATCAATCCCTTAAACATCATGTTGTGAAAGAAATCACAGAATATCCCCCTCTGAATAAATAAATAAATAAATAAACAAACACCCTGAAGTAAAAGAACCTTTAAAAAGTATGTTTTAATCTGTATACAGGCAATCAGTTGCGTCTCTGAGTATTCTTCATCATTAAGTCTTTCAGAGTTGTCTTGGTTCATTGGATTTATATTAATAGTACTCATTCATAGCTCATATTATTGCTATTATTTTGTACACAGTACATTTCCCTTTGCATCAGTTCATGGAAGTTTTCCCAAGTTTTTTTCTGATAGGATCCTGCTCGTAATTTCTTATAACACAATAGTATTTTATTAAAATCACAGAGCTAAATTTGCTTAGTCATTCCTCAATTAATGAACATCTCCTCAATGTCTAATTCTTTTGCCTAACCAAAAGAACTGAGATAAATAAATATAAATATATGTGTGTGTGTGTGTGTGTGTGTATGCATAAATATACCATTTCTTCCCATATGCCCCATTTAAAATGTTTTGGGATAGTTGCATAGTAGAGGTATTTTTCATTCAAAGGATATGCATGTTGTTGTTGTTGTTGTTGTTGTTTTCTTTTTTGGAAGGACATTCTAAAATTATAACTATTTTTTTTTTAGTTTTCTTGAAACTTTTTTTGTTTTTTTTTATTTTTATTATATATATATTTATTAAGTTTATAATTATACATTTTTGACAGTATATATGCATGAGTAATGTTTTATAACATTATTCCTTATATCCATTTTTCCTGATTTTCCCCTCCCTCCCTCTACTCCCTCCCCTAGATGACAGGCAATATCATACATTTTACATGTGTTACAGTATAACCTAGATATATTTTATTATATATTTTTATTTACAAAACATGCATGGGTAATTTTTTCAACACTGACCCTCACAAAACCTTGTGTTCCAAATTTCCCCCTCCTTCCCTCCACCCCCTCACCTAGATGTCAGGTAATCCACTACATGTTAAATATGTTCAATTATATGTTAAGCCCAATATGTGTATACATATTTATACTGTTATCTTGCTGCACAAGAAAAATAAGATCTAGAAAGAAAAAAAAATATCTGAGAAGGAAAACAAAAATCCAAGCAAATAATAACAGAGTGAAAATGCTATGTTGTGGTACATACTCAGTTCTCTTAGTACTCTGGGTGTATATGGCTCTTTTTATTACTGGACAATTGGAACTGGTTTGAATCAACTCATCAATGAAGTCATCTGTGTCCCTTAAAGTTGATCATTGTATAGTCTTGTTGTTGCTGTGTATGATGATCTCCTGGGTCTGTTCATTTTACTTAGCATGTAAGTCTCTTCAGGCCTTTTTGAAATCATCCTGATGATCTTTTCTTATAGAAAAAATACTCTATAACATTCATATACCATAACTTGTTCAGCCATTCTTCAACTGATGTGCACCCACTCAGTTTCCAGTTTTTTTTTTTTTTTTTCAATACAAAATGTACTGCCACAAACATTTTTGCACTTTAAGATCTCTTTGGGATATAGTCATAGTAGAAACTTGGTCAAAGACTATGCATAGTTTGATAACTTTTTGAGCATAGTTCCAAATTACTTTCCAGAAGGCTTGATTTTGTTCACAGTTCCACCAACAAAGTATTAGTGTGACAGTTTTCCCACCTTTGCTCCAACAATAATCAGTATTTTTCCTGTCAACTCAGCCAATCTGAGAGCTATGTATTGTTATCTCAGAAGTGTCTTAATTTGCATTTCTCTGATAAATTGTGATTTAGAGCACCTTTTCATATGATTATAAATGGTTTTCACTTCATCTGAAAAGTGTCTGTTCATTAAAGAATGGCTTGAATTCTTATAAATTTGACTCAATTCTCTATGTTTTAGAAAACAGGTCTTTCTAAAAACCTTTAAATGTGAAACCGTTTTCCCACTTTATTGCTACCCTTCTAATATTGTCGACATTATTTTCTTAGTACAAAGCCTTTTTAACTTAATATAATCAAACTTATCTATTTGGTGTTCAATTTTGAGTTCCAGTTCTTCTTTGGTCACAGATTCCTTCCTTCTCTACAGATCAGAGATACATTAGTCTATGTTGTTCAGATTTGCTTATAATATCACTCTTTATGTTTAAATCATGAACCCATTTATATCTTATCTTGGTATGTGGTGTTAGGTGCCTAGTTTCTTCCATCTGACTTTCAAATTTTGCCAGCAGTTTTTGTCAAATAATAAGTTCTTTTCATAAAAGCTAAGGTCTTTTGATATATCGAACACTAGATTGATATAAGTTTTGGCTATTTTGTCCTATGAACCAACCTATTCCACAGAAAACTACTTTATTTATTAATCAGTACAAAATGCTTTTGATGACCTCTGCTTTATAATATACTTTTAGGTTTGGCACAGCTGTATCACTTTCACTGTAATATTTTTTTTTTCATTGATTCCCTTGAAATTGGTGACCATTTGTTCTTCCATATGAACTTTGTTAATATTTTTCTAGGTTTGTAAAATAAATTCTTGGGAGTTTGATTGGTATAGCACTAAATCAGTAGATTAGGTTAAGTAGTATTGTGATTTTTATTACATTCACTCACTCTACCCATGAGCATTTGACATTTTTCCAAATGATTACTTCCGACTTTATTTGTGTAGAAATTGTTCGGTAATTGTGTTCATATCGTTTCTGACTTTCTGTTGGCAGATAGATTCCAAAATATTTTATATTATTGACAGTTATTTTGAATGGAATTTCCTTTTGTATCTCATGCTGCTGTACTTCATTAGTAATATATAAACATGCTGATGATTTATATGGATTTATATTGTATCCCGCAACTTTGCTAAAGTTGTGGATAGTTATAGAAGTTTTTAATTGTTTCTCTAGGGATCTCTATGTATACCATCATAACATCTGCAAAAAATGATAATTTGTTTTCCTCATTACCTACTCTAATTCTTTTAATCTCTTTTTCTTCTTTTACTGTCAAAGCTAAGCATTCTAATACAATATTAAATAGTAATAAAGACAATAGGCAAACTTGTTACACTTCTGATGCTTTTGGGAATGTATCTAGATTATCTTCATTACATATAATGATTGTTGATAATTTAAATAGATGCTACTTATCATTTTAAAGAAAAGTCTATTTATTCCTATGCTGTCTAGTGTTTTTAATAGTAATGAGTGTTGGATATTAACAAAGGGTTTTTCTGCATCTATTCAGATAATCATAAGATTTCTGTTAGTTTAGTTATTGATATAGTCAATTATGCTAATACTTTTCCTAATATTGAACCAGCCCTTCATTCCTGGTATAAATCCTACTTGATCATGTTATATTATGTTGGGGATGATTTTCTGTAATGTTTTTGCTAATCGTTTATTTAAGATTTTTGCATCAATATTCATTAGGGAGATTTGTTTATAATTTTCTTTTCCAGTTTTCATCCTACCTGGTTTAGCTATTAGTACAATGACTGTGTCATAAAAGGAATTTGGTAGGAGTCCTTCTTTTCCTATTTTTTCAAATAGTTTACATATTATTGGAGTAAATTGTTCTTTAAAAGTTTAGTAGATTTCACATGTAAATCCACCTGGCCCTGGAGACTTTTTCTTAGGGAGTTGATTAATAGCTTGTTTTATTTCTTTTTCTAAAACAGGATTATTTAATTAATTTATTTCCTCTTCAGTTATTATGGGCAATTTTTATATATGTAGATATTCCTCCATTTCACTTAATTTGTCAAATTTATGGACCTAAAGTTGTGCAAAATAATTCCTGTTCATTGCTTAATTTCCTCTTCATTAGTGGAAGTTTCTTCTTTTCATTTTTAAGCTTAACAATTTGATTTTATTCTTTCCTTTTCCTAAATCAAATTAACTAAAGGTTTGTCTATTTTCTTGGTTTTTCATAAAACCAACTCTTAATTTTATCAGTTAACTTAATAGTTTTCTTATTTTCAGTTTTATTCATTGCCCCTTTTATTTTAAGAATTTTAAATTTGGTATTTAATTGAGGGTTTTTAATTTGTTCTTTTTCTAACTTTTTAGTTGTAAGATCAATTCATTGATGTTCTCTTTCTCTATTATATGCAAGTAAGGATCTAGAGATATAAAATTTCCCCTAATAATAACATTTCTGGCTGCATCCCACAAATGTTGTTATTGTCTTCTCTTTGATGAAGTTGTTGATTGTGTGTATGCTTTGTTGTTTTGCCAATTCATTCTTGAGGATTAGATTATTCTGTTTCCAATTGATTTTTGGTGTATTTTCTCCTGGTCTTTTATTACATGTAATTTTCAATTCAATATAATCTGAAAAAAATGCATTTACTATTTGTGCCTTTTTGCATTCCATTTTGAGGTATTTATGTCCTAAAGCTTGATTAATTTTTGGATTTGTGCCATGCATCACTGAGAAAAATGTTAACCCCTTTTGGTCAATTCTCTGTCATTTTTTCCCAAATATTTATCATGCTTAACTTTTCCTACATTCCATTTACCTCCTTAACTTTTTCTTATTTACTTAGTACTTCAATATATCTAGTTCTGAGAGAAAAATATTAAGATCTCCTAATAAGTTTTGCTGTCTATTTCTTCTTGCATCTCTCTTAACTTCTCCTCTAGGAATTTGAATGATATATCACTTGGTGCATAGATGTTTGTATTGATAATGCTTCATTGTCTATGGTACTCTTAAGTAAGATGCAGTTTCCTTCCTTATCTCTTTTAATTATATCTATCTTTCCTTTTACTGTATTTGAGATCCTGATTGCTAGCTCTGCTTTTTTTTTTTTTTTTTTTTTTTTTTTTTTTTTTTACTTCACTTGAAGCATAATAGATTTAATAGATTCTTCTCCAGCCCCCTTTACCTTCACTCTGTATGTATCCCTCTGATTTAAATGTGTTTCTTGTAAACAACATATTGTAGGATTCTGGCTTTTAATCCCATCTGCTGTCCATTTCTGCTTTATGGAAGAGCTCATCCTATTCACATTTACAATTAAAATAACTAATTCTGTATTTCCTGCCATCTTATTTACCCAAAAGTATGCTTTTATATTTCCTTCCCCCTTATCTCCTCCCCAATATTTTGCTTATCATCACCACCTCCCTCACATAGAACTTTCCCTTTAGAGTACTTACTCCTTTCTTACACCTTTCCCCTAATACTTGTTTTCCCTTTTATTAGTGTTGTCCTTTTTTGCCCCATCACCTCTCAATTGCATATAAGGTGAGACAAATGTCTCTGTGAAGCGAAACACATGTGATATTCTCTCTTTGAGCCAAATTTGATGAAAATAAGATTTCCAAAGTACTCAGGCCCCTCTCTTCTTTCTCTTAATTATAATAGTTCTTTTTTTGCCTCTTTGTGAGATTTAATTCCCCTTATTTTACCCCCTCTCTTTCCCCAGTACAATCCCTTTCTACCTCTAGTTTGTTTTTCATACTATTATAATACAATCAAATTATACCTGTACTCACTAAGTACATCCATAACAGAAATTTTGTTCTCAAGAATTCTTTCCATTTTTATCTTTATATGCTTCTTTTGCATTCTTTGATTGGGGATCAAATTTTTAGTTCAGTTTTCATCAGAAATGGATGAAATTCACCTATATCAATGAATGTTCTTCTTCTTCCCTGAACATTAATACTCAGTTTAGCTGGAAAGTTATTCTTGGTTGCATTGCAAGTTTCTTTGCCTTTTAGAATATCAGATTCGAAGCTTTTTGATCCTTTATTGTGGAAACTGCTAGGTCCTGATGGTAGCTAATCTTGATTGTGGCTCCTTGGTATTTGAATTGTTACTTTCTGACTTTTTGCAATATTTTTTCATTGGCCTGTAAGTTCTGAAATTTAGTTATGCTATTCCTTGAAGTTTTCATTTTTGGATCTCTTTCAGGAGGTACTTGGTGAATTCTTTCAATGGCTATTTTATCTTCTGATTCTAAGACATTAGGGCAGTTTTCCTTTATGACTTCTTGTAAGATAATGTCTAGGTTCTGGTTTTCATCATGGCTTTCAATAAGTCCAGTGATTTTTAGATTGTCTCAATCAATTCTGATTAATGTGACTTTTTCCAACAATATTATTATTGGGAATATTCCAATGATCTTGTGATGAAGAGAGCCATCTATACCCAGGGAAAGGACTGTAGGAACTGAATGTGCATCACAACATAACATTCTCACTCTTTTGGTTGTTGTTCACATGCATTTTGTATTCTTACTTTTTTTGATATGATTTTTTTTTGGAGCAGCAAGGGAATTGTATAAATATGTTTATACATATTGGATTTAACATATATTTTAACATATTCAATATATGTTAGAATATATTGGATTAATTGCCACCTATGGGGAGTGGAGGAAGGAGGTAAAAATCTGAAACACAAGGCTATGCAAGATCAATGTTGACAAATTATACATACATACATATATATATATATTAAAAATAAAAAGCTTCATAAAATAATTTTAGATTGTCTCTCCTCAATTTATTTTCTAGGTCAGTTGTTTTTCCTAGGGCATATTTCATATTTTCTTCTATTTATTTTTTATTTTTTTATTTTTTTGGTTTTGTTTAAATGATTCTTAAAGTCTTACTGAGTCATTCATTTCCATTGTTCAATTTAGTTTTTAGTATTTTTTTCAATTACCTTTTTAGCTTATTTTGTATTTGACCAATTGAAATATTTTGTTCATTGAATTTTTTCCCATTTCACAAATTCTGTTTTTTTTCAAAAATTAATATCTTTTTAAAATTTATTTTGCAAGATGTGATATGCTCTTTACATTTTATCAAATCTTTTTTAATAGGGAGTTATATGCTTTTCCTATCCCTTCTTTCAAAGATATCATTTCTTTTTCCCATTTTTTTCTAATTCTCTTTTTATATCTTTTATGAAATGTTCCATGAAATGGGGGTCAGCTCTTATCTCCTTTTGGAGCTTCATCTGGAATTTATTTGCCTTTAGGAACCTCAGGATTTGAGGTTTGTTCTTCTCTCTCTACATAAGAGATGTCTATGGTGATAGTTCTTTTTGTTTTATTTTTTATTTTTTTATTTTTTTGCTCATTTTTAAATGATGAGGTCTGTTCCTAATGCAAGGGCAACAGTTGCTTTAGTTTGCCCTGGGACAGTTCTGTTTATTGACTTTGGATGCTAGGTAATCAAGACTAGGTCCCATCTTCTTCAAGGGCTTAGTGGTTTTCTATTTGTCTTTTGTAGCAAATCTGCTACATTACCCACCTGAATCCAGACAGAGTAGCTTAAGAGTCTCATGGAAGATTCCCAGGTGAATGGAAGATGCCATGCTCTGACTCTCTGACCCAGCTCCTTGCCCTGGTCTGTAGTATAGACTCTGCAGATTGTCCCCCTGCCGATTTAAAACAGAATGTATCTGAAGTGTTTCCAAGGTATCTTCTTCTGGGAATGTGTCATGCTCCAAATATTTGTGGGTTCTGTCACTCCAAAACCAGTTTAGGTTTGTTTGAGAGAAGTTCAGAGGAGATAACATTGTTAAGTTTGTTCTCTGCCATCTTGACTCTGCCCCTCCCCCCTGACAAGTCTTGAAATGTTATGTATAGGATCCATTTTTGATCATGATTTTTCTTTAGATTGTCCCATAATAAGGAGATAACAGGGGTCTCTTTGTGAGCACCCATTATATGACCCTCTTACCATCTATGGGATGAGATTCTAGAAGACATCAATCATTTTGCTGATTTAATTGCTCCCAATGCCTGTTCCTAGTTTGTTGGGACTATGCCACCATGGCTTGTGCTAGATTTTATACTACGTTCACCTTTGTGTGACAGATCTTTCTTGCTCACCTTCTAAATTCTTTTCAACTGAAAAAATGCTATAGACCATATTTTTGTGGCTGTGGATTATTTAGAATTTATTTAGAGTCATTATTTAAAGATTTTGAAGGGGGTTGAGGGAAGAGGTTGAATGAGTTCCTGCCTTGGCTCTGCCTCATTCTGATGGTTATTTTTTTTTTTTTTTGTAAAAATTTGAAAACTATTTAACAAAATAAAATATATTTAAAAAATAATGTGTGGTGGTAGGAGTGAAAAATAAAAAAAGGAAGATCAAGGATGAATGACTTTAAAGTTGTGACCTTACCTTCATAAAATGTTGGTATTTTCAATGGAAATGTTCATTATTCCCTAAATTCTTTGTGCAGTTTTAACCTTTAATAATTTTAAATATATATAAAGCATAATATATGATATTAAATATAAGAAAGGTTTAAAGGGTAGTGAAACAAGACTTTGGGATACATTGTGGGAAAATTGTTATAGAGTTGTAAGGGGCTCCAGAGACAATCATTTAAAACCCAATTATTTTACAGAAAAGAAAATTAAGGCTTAAGGAAACTCAACAATATACCCAAGATTAAAGTTAATATGAATGTATATCAGGTTTTGTATTCAAGATTTTAATAGATTGTCTGGCTGATACCCAACATTTCACCATAGTCTTGATGAATAGTTTTGACAATAATGTTTAAAATTAGAAACACACATGGAATATTATTGCATTATAGGTTAGGATGAATGAATTATCAAGGTATCAAACAAAAGGCTCACTCATATTTAATGGGGAAGATACAATAATTAGAAATCTTCCTGGATGAAGTAGCATTTAAATTGGCATTTGAAATCTGAAACACATTTATAACTCATGATTCTACCCATTGCGTGTTAGACAAGTAACAAAACATCTCACTTTTATAAGCAGATGTGTATGTATAAAAGTCTCAAACTTAATTAGTAGAAGGAGATTCTTCAAGGGGAAGTTCCCAATAAAATTGAAATCACTGGTGCAGTTCTTATCTCTAAACCTATAAATGACAGATAAAGGATCAGCAGTGAGATAAAGGATATAGGCCTTTAAAGCAGGAAAAGATACTAGAAATGATCTAACTCTTTCATTTCATAAGAAAAATATCTTGCAGAGCATTTCTAGGATTTGTCCAATATGATGCATGCTATCATTAACAGATTATATAGTGAAGAAATGGAGGCCAGGTAATGCTAGTTAAGTTTGGGGAAATTAGAGGGGTTTTTTGTTTGTTTTGTTTTGTGTTTTTTAAAGTCAATATTAGAACAAAAAAAAGGAAAATAAATGGATGCAAAGTTATGAACCAATAGAGTAAAAAAATGATTTAGTTTCCACTTTAAGTATGCCAATAGGAAGCCATGGGAGATATTTGAGCAGAAAATTACAATATTGTCTTATGTAATTATGTGTTCAAATAAGAGATAAAAAAGGAAAGGGAATTGACATTGTCCTTTTTTATTTCTCCCATATTAACAAACACCACAAATAATTCTAAAATAGATAATGCATATAAGATATAAATGTAAATAGTCAGCAAGCTATTTGTTAAGCACGTGGAATAATACAGGACTAATGTTTAGGAGTAGGTGTGCAAAGAAAAAAAGTAATGAAAATCTGTTTTTATATAATTTCAGCCCACTTGTTTTATAAATGGATTCATAAATGTGTGTACAATGGTGCAATATATATTTCAGCCACTCCAGTACTAAAAGAAACTTTCATGGTTTTATCAATTATTAACTTCTCAATTGACCAACAATTATTCATTGATAATCTACTAGATAAGAGAAAGAGACAGACAGACAGAGAGAAACAGAGACAGAAAGAAATGAGGGGAGGGAATGAAAGAAGGAACAAAGATCATAAATAAAAAATGATATAAAATGCAGCAAGTATGAAAGAATTTTTAGAGCAGGAAGAGATAGAAGATATATTATATAAGGTATATACTGTATACTATACTATACTATACTATAATATAATGTATGCTATCATTAACAGAGTCTAGTTAAAACACAGGTCTTTTGACTTCCAGACCAATATTCTTTACCCTGTGTCATACTTTTGACTGTATCATCCCTAACTTATTAAGTCTCATCAGTATGACAATCTCAGTTAGACCCTCAGAAATTTTTTGAAGAGTCTCACAATTCTTCATCTCCTTCTACCAAGGTCACTAATGTCATGGATCAGGATGTCAGTATTAGTGTTGTCAAATTTGCTAATAGGAGAGATATTAGGAAATGTGGTTCATTTGAAAAAAAAAAATACTGAATCAAAATTTAGAATACCAGGGCTTCCATTTTTATTCTACCAACTGCTAAACCAACTTGAATGACTAAGGTATCAAGAAATCACCTGAACTCCCCCAAACCTCTAAATAATTATAAAACAGCACTTCAAAATGAATTTTAGAATTGAAGAACCAACAAAAAGCTGAGGGAGATAAGTTTTGCATGATTACAAATATATAATCTTTATCAAAATGCTTAACATTTTAGGAGGGAAGTTATAGGAAGAAGGGAGGCAGAAAATACATAATTCAAAAAGTTTCATAAAGTGATGATTAGAATTTGTCTTTACATGCAATAACATGTTTAAATAGTACTATTAAATTATATAAGAAGGGGCAGAGCCAAGATGGCAGAAAAGATATACGCAAATTTTTAAGCTCCCTTCTTCCCTCATTACCAATTAGTTAAATCAGCCTCAAAAATAATGCTGGACTGATAAAAACCACAAGGATTAGGAACACAAAAGCACAACTTACCAGCTGAAGAGAATCTGGAATTTCAACAGAAAAGGTCGGTTCCAAGAAGAAGGAAAAAAAAAAAAAAAAAAAGAGGCCAGCACAGATAGGGTTGGACTGGGTGCTAACACACTGTGCCAAAGGGGCCACTGAGATAGAGGAATCTGACACAGGCTGTAAAGCTCTTCTCTGCTTATAAAACAGCAGTTCAGAAGAGAAATCTAGCTACTTTAAAATATAAAGCCAGATTCCAAATCCACCCCAATCCAGAAGTGACCTAATAGATCTCCTCATGGCTGTGCAGACTATGCAGATGTCTTCTGCTGCCTGTGGCTACTCCTTGGGGTAGTTGAGAGCCTGAACAGCTAGGACACTGTCCTAGGCAGCCTCTAATCCACATAGTGCGGGGCTCAGACTAAGGCAGTGGAATTCTAGCAGCAGCAGAATTCCCAGAGAAGCATAACTCCCAGAGAAGCAGAACCTTTGTAGTAGGGGCTGCTGTTTCTGGGCAGACACTTTCAGTTTGAGTGCAGGGGCTTTTCACATCAGCTGCTGACATCCAAGCCCCTAAGGGAGGTATTGGCTGGGGTTTGTGACAGTTTCACTGTTCAGCCTTAAACATCAGGGCAGTCACTAGGCCACACAGCATGGTCCATCACTGGGCACTCCTCACAGTGCAGCTGTGCTAAACACCTCTGAGGCATTTCCTGGGATGGGGAAGGGGAAATCTCTCCCTGAGCTCTCTCTTACCTCAGACACGGGGTTGTTGCTTTCTACTCCTCCTCCCCCTAGCGTGGGAGGAAGCTGGTAAATAAATAAATAAACTTCTTACCCCAAGGGCAAACCCCAAGAGAACAATTGACACCTTCTACACAGAGAAAGAGCGGGTATCCAAGCCCAAAGAAGCTAAAAGCAGAAAGTCTGCAGATAACACTTTAAAGGGGAATGATACCTGCCCACCATCACATAACTATCTCCTAGAAGAGACTATCAAAAAGTTAAGAGAGTTTGAAGAAAAATAGGGAAAGGAAAGAAAAATTATGATAGAGAATAACAATGTCCTGAAATTTGAGTTGGAAAAAATAAAGAATTCACAGGAGGGACAGGGAAACAAAATTTGTGAATTAGAAAAGGTTAAAAAAATCACAGGAAAGTAGGATTTCTGAATTGGAAAAGATAAAAAATTCTCAAGAAAGTAGGATTTCTGAATTGGAAAAGATAAAAAAGTCTCAAGAAAGTAGGATTTCTGAATTGGAAAAAGAAAATAACTTACTAAAAAAAAATTAGTGAAATGGAAAAAAATTCAACAGAGTAATATAATTCATTTTAAAAAATTGGGCATATACAAAAAGAACTAAAAAATGTGAAGGAAGAAAATAACTCATTAAAAATCAGGACAGAACAAATAGAAATGAATAATTCTTTGAGAAACCAAGAATCAGTCAAACAAAATTAAAAAAAAAAAAAAATGAAAAGCTGGAGAATAATGTCAAATACATACTGGGAAAATCTATACACCTGAAAAATAGATATAGGAGAGATAATGTGAGTATCATTGGACTTCCTGAAAACTATGATAAAAAAATAGAGCCTAGATTCTATTTTACAGGAAATAATCAAAGAGAACTGTCCAGAGATAATAGAAACAGAAGGGAAAATAGATGTTGAAAGAATTCATCAAACACCTTCTGAAAAAGACCCTAAAAAAAGAACTCCACGGAATATTGTGGCTAAGCTGCAGAATTAACACACAAAGGAAAAATATTGCAAGCAGCTAGAAAAAAGCAATTCAAATATCAAGGGGCCACAATAAGGGTCACTCAAAATCTGCCTGCCTCCACATTAAAAGATCAAAGGGCCTGGAACCTGATATTCCAAAAGGCAAATGAATAAGGATTGCAACCAAGAATAAATTACCCAGTTAAGTTTAGCATTTTCTTCCATGGAAAAAGATGATCATTTAATGAAACAGAGGAATTCCATTTGTTTCCAGGAAAAAAAAAAAAAAAAAGAAAAAAAAAAAAACAGACTTAAACAAAAAATTTAATCTACATGCACAAGACTGAAGAGAAGCAGAAAAAGGTAAAAAGAACTCTTGAGAACTCTATCTCTGTTGTGGATATACAGAAAGTAGGCATGGATAATATGATTTTACTGATATAATATAAAAAAGGGAACCAGTAAAGGGAAGGGGATAGTATCATAAAAAAGGGGAAGGAGAGATAAAAAAAGGAAAACTACATCCCAGGAAGAGGGAAAGAAAATCTTCCACATCTGAGGGAATTTAGAGAGGGGGATAAACATTGTGTGAATCTTACTTTCATCAGAGTAGGCTCAAAGAGTAAATAATTGACATATTTGTTTTTCAGAGAATACTCTCTGACCTCATTAAAAAAGGGAGAGGAAAAGGGAAAAGGAAAAGCAGAATAAGGGAAGGGTTCAATAAAGGGGAAGGGACTTAAAAGGAGCAGGGAGAGATACTAAAAAGGGAGGGCTGTGTGTCACAAGTGGGGTCTATAAATTAAATATTGGAGAAGAAGTTCAGGGGGGTCAAGGAAAAAAAAAGCATAATCTGGGGATAATATGATGGCAGGAAATAAAGAATTAGTAATTTTAACTCTAAATATGAATGGGTTAAACTCTCCCATCAAATGGAGGAGGATAGCAGACTGGATCAAAAGTCAGAACCCCACAATATGTTGTTTACTGGAAACACACTTAAAGCAGGGAAATATATACAGAGTAAAGGTAAAAGGTTGGAGCAGAATCTATTATGCTTCAGGCAAAGCAAAAAAGGAGGGGTTGCCATCCTTATCTCAGATCAAGCAAAAGCAGAAATTGATCTAATTAAAAGAGATAAGGAAGGAAACTATATCCTGCTAAAAGGTAGCATAGACAATGAAGCCTTATCAAGACTAAACATACATGCACCAAGTGGTATAGCACCTAACTTCCTAAAGGAAAAATTAAGAGAGTTGCAAGAAGAAGTAGACAGCAAAATTATAACAGTGGGTGATCTCAACCTTGCACTATCACAATTAGACAAATCAAATCACAAAAGAAATAAGAAAGAAATTAAAAGGGTAAATAGAACATTAGAGAAACTAGGTATGAGAGACCTTTGGAGAAAACTGAATGGTGATAGAAAGGAGTATACTTTCTTCTCAGCAATTCATGGTACCTATACAAAAATTGACCATAAATTAGGAAATAAAGATCTCAAAATTAAATTCAGGAAGGCAGAAATAGCAAATGCTTTCTTCTCAGATAACAATGCAATAAAAACTATATTCAATAAGAAGGTAGGGGTAAATAGACCAAAAAGTAATTGGAAACTGAATAATATCATCTCAAAGAATGGATGAAAGAGCAAATTATAGAAACAATTAATAATTTCACCCAAGATAATGACAATGATGAAACATCATACCAAAATTTGTGGGATGCAGGTAAAGCGGTAATGAGGAAAACATTTATATCTTTTGAGGCTTATTTGACCAAAATAGAGAAAGAGAAGATTAATGAATTGGGCCTGCAACTTAAAAAGCTAGAAAAAGACCAAAGTAAAAACCCCCCACCAAAAATCAAACTCTAAATACAAAAATTTAAAGGAGAAATCAATAATATTGAAAGTAAAAACAAAAACAAAAACAAAACAAACTATTGAATTAATAAATAAAACCAAGAGTTGGTTTTATGAAAAATCCAATAAAATAGATAAACCTTTGGTAAATCTGATCAGAAAAAAGAAAGACAAAAACCAAATTGTTAGTCTTACAAATGAAAAGGGGATCTTTCCAACAATGAAGAGGAAATTAAAGAAATAATAAGGAGTTACTTTGCCAAACTATATGCCAATAAATTTGATAACTTAAGTGAAATGGATGACTTCCTATAAAATTTAGACTTCCTTTATTAACAGAAGAGGAGATAAATTGCTTAAATAGTCCCATTTCAGAAAAAGAAATAGAACAAGCTATTAATCAAATCCCCAAGAAAAAATCCCCAGGACCAGATGGAGTTACATGTGGATTCTACCAAACATTTAAAGAACAATTAGCCCCAATGCTATTTGAAAAAATAGGGGATGAAAGAGTCCTGCCAAACTCCTTTTATGACACGGATATGGTACTGATACCTAAACCAGGTAGATCAAAAACTGAGAAGGAAAACTATAGACCAATTTCCTTAATGAATATTGATGCTAAAATCTTAAATAAGATATTAGCAAAAAACTTCAGAAAATCATCCCCAGGATAATACACTATGATCAAGTAGGATTCATACCAGGAAACTATTAGTATAATTGACCATATTAATAATCAAATTAATAAAAACCATATGATCATCTCAATAGATGCAGAAAAAGCCTTTGATAAAATCCAACATCCATTCCTACTAAAAATGCTTGAGAGTATAGGAATAAATGGACTATTCCTTAGAATAATCAGGAGCATACATTTATGACCATCAGTAAGCATAATATGCAATAGAAATAAACTGCACCCTTTCCCAGTAAGATCAGGAGTGAAACAAGGTTGTCCATTATCACCATTACTATTCAATATTGTATTAGAAATGCTAGCCTCATCAATAAGAGTGGAGAAAGAGATAAAAGTTATAAGAGTAGGTAATGAGGAAATCAAACTGTCACTCTTTGTAGATGATATGATGGTATACTTAGTGAACCCCAAAGATTCTAATAAAAAGTTATTAGAAATAATTCACAACTTTAGCAAACTTGCTGGGTACAAAATAAATCCACTTAAATACTCAGCATTTTTATACATCACCAACAAATTGCAACAGCATGAGATACAAAGAGAAATTCTATTCCAAAGAAATGTCGTGCATAAAATAATTTGGAATCCATCTACCAAAGAACAGTCAGGAATTATATGAACAAAATTACAAGGCAGTTGCCAGAAAAATAAAGTCAGATTTAAATAATTTCAAAGACATCCAGTGCTTGTGGATAGGCTGAGCAAATATAATAAAGATGACAATACTCCCCAAACTAATTTATTTATTTAGTGCTATACCAATCAGACTCCCAAGAAACTATTTTAATGACCTAGAAAAAATAACAACAAAGTTCATATGGAAGAATAAGTGGTTGAAAATTTCAAGGGAATTAATGAAGAAAAAAAAAAGTCAGATGAAGATGGTCTAAATATACCTGATCTAAAGCTATATTATATAGCAGAAGTCACCAAAATCATTTGGTATTATCTAAGAAATAGACCAGTGGATCAGTGGAACAGATTAGGTACAAAGGACAAAAAAGGATAAAACTATAGCAATATAGTGTTTGATAAATCCAAAGATACCAACATTAGGGGTAAAAATTCATTATTTGAAAAAGAAACTGTTGGGAAAACTGGAAATTATGGCTAAAATTAGATGTGGATCAACATTTAACAGCATATACCAAGATAAGATCAAAATGGTTTCATGATGTAGGCATAATGAATGAGATCATAAATAGATTAGAGGAACAGAGTATAGTATACATCTCAGACCTGTGGAGGAGGAAGGAATTCATGACTAGAGGAGAACCAGAGATCATTATTGCTCACAAAATAGTAGATTTTGATTACATGAAACTAAAATGTTTCTGTACAAACAATAATAACTCAAACAAGATTAGAAGGGAAGTGACAAATGGGGAAAATATTTTTACAGTTAAAGTTTCTGATAAAGGTCTCATTTCCAAAATATATAGAGAACAGACCCTAATTTATAAGAAATCAAACTATTCTCCAATTGATAAATGGTCAAAGAATATGAACAGACAATTTTCAGATGATGAAATTGAAACTATTTCCACTCATATGAGTGTTCCAAATCACTATTGATCAGAGAAATGCAAATTAAGACAACTCTGAGATACCATTAATACCTGTCAGATTGGCTAGGATTGGCAACAAATAATGTTGAATGTTGGAGGGGATGTAGGAAAACTGGGACACTAATACATTGTTGGTGGAGTTGTGAAAGAATCCAAACATTCTGGAGAGCAATTTGGAACTATGCCCAAAAAGTTATCAAACTGTGCATAACTTCTGATCCAGCAGTGCTACTACTGGGCTTATATACCAAAGAAATACTAAAGAGGGGACCTGTGTGTGCCAAAATGTTTGTAGAAGCTTTTTTCATAGTGGCTAGAAACTGGAAGATCAATGGATGTCCATCAATTGGAGAATGGTTGGGTAAATTATGGTATATGAAGGTTATAGAATATTATTGCTCTGTAAGAAATGACCAGCAGGAGGAATACAGAGAGGCTTGGAGAGACTTACATCAACTGATGTTGAGTGAAATGAATAGAACCAGAAGATCGCTGTCCACTTCAATGTTGTATTAAGATGTATTCTGATGGAAGTGGATATCTTCATAATAAAGAAGATCCAACTCACTTCCAGCTTATTAATGATGGACAGAAACCACTACACCCAGAGAAGGAACACTGGGAAGTTAATGTAAATTCTCATCACTACTGTCTATCTACCCAGGTTACTTATTCCTTAGGAATCTAATACTTAGCTTGCAACAAGAAAATTGTATTTACACACATATATTGTATCTAGGTTATACTGTAACACATGTAAAATATATGGGATTGCCTCTCATCTAGTGGAGGGAGTAGCAAGAGGGAGGGGATAATTGGAAAAATGAATACAAGGGATAATATTTTTTAAAAATTACTCATCCATATATACTATTAAAATTAAAATTATATTTTTTTTATTTTATTTATACATTTTTGACAGTATATATGCTTGAGTAATTTTTATAACATTGTCCCTTGTAGTCATTTTTCCAAATTATATTTATATTTTTAATATATTTATATTAAAGCTATATAATATAGCTTTAGATCAGGTACACTTAGACCACCTTCCTCTGACTTTTTTTTCATTAGTTCCCTTGCAATTCTCGACCTTTTATTCTTCCATATGAATTTTGTTGTTATTTTTTCTAGGTCATTAAAATAGTTTCTTGGGAGTCTGATTGCTATAGCACTAAATAAATAGATTAGTTTGGGGAATATTGTCATCTTTATTATATTCGCTTGGCCTACCCAAGAGCACTGAATGTCTTTCCAAGTATTTAAATCTGACTTTATTTTTGTGGCAAGTGTTTTGTAATTTTGCTCATGTAATTCCTGACAATTCTTTGGTAGATGGATTCCCAAATATTTTGTACTCTCAACATTTGTTTGGAATGAAATTTCTCTTTGTATCTCTTGCTGTTGAATTTTGTTGGTGGTGTATAAAAATGCTGAGTATTTAAGTGGATTTATTTTGTACCCAGCAAGTTTGCTAAAGTTGTGAATTATTTCTAATAACTTTTTATTAGAATCTCTGGGGTTCTCTAAGTATATCATCATATCATCTACAAAGAGTGACAGTTTGATTTCCTCATTACCTACTTTTATTCCTTTTATCTCTTTCTCCACTCTTATTTATGAGGCTAGCATTTCTAATACAATATTGAATAGTAATGGTGATAGTGGACAACCTTGTTTCACTCCTGATCTTACTGGGAAAGGGTGCAGTTTTTTTCCTATTGCATTTTATGCTTACTGATGGTCGTAAATGTATGCTCCTGATTATTCTAAAGAATAGTCCATTTATTCCTATACTCTCAAGTATTTTTAGTAGGAATGGATGTTGGATTTTATCAAATGCTTTTTCTGCATCTATTGAGATGATCATATGGTTTTTATTAATTTGATTATTAATATGGTCAATTATACTAATAATTTTCCTAATATTAAACCAGCCCTGCATTCCTGGTATAAATCCTACTTGATCATAGTGTATTATCGTGGGGATGATTTTTTGAAGTCTTTTTGCTAATATCTAATTTAAGATTTTAGCATCAATTTTCATTAAGGAAATTGGTCTATAATTTTCTATCTCAGTTTTTGATCTACCTGGTTTAGGTATCAGTACCATGTCTGTGTCATAAAAGGAGTTTGGTAGGACTCCTTCATCTCCTATTTTTTCAAATAATTTATATAACATTGGGGCTAATTGTTCTTTAAATGTTTGGTAGAATTCACATGTGAATCCATCTGGCCCTGGGGATTTTTTCCTGGGGAGTTGATTAATAGCTTGTTCTATTTCTTTTTCTGAAATGGGACTATTTAAGCAATTTATCTCCTCCTCTGTTAATATAGGAAGTCTATATTTTTATAGGAAGCCATCCATTTCACTTAAGTTATCAAGTTTATTAGCATAAAGTTGGGCAAAGTAACTCCTTATTATTTCTCTAATTTCCTCTTCATTGGTGGAAAGATTCCCCTTTACATTTGTAAGACTAATAATTTGATTTTTCTCTTTCTTTTTTCTGATCAGATTTACCAAAGTTTTATCTATTTTATTGGCTTTTTCATAAAATCAACTCTTGGTTTTATTTATTAATTTAATATTTTTTTAAAATTTCAATATTATTGATTTCTCCTTTTAATTTTTGTATTTCAAGTTTAATTTTTGGTTGGGGGTTTTTAATTTGGTCTTTTTCTAGCCTTTTAAGTTGCAAGCCCAATTTGTTAATCTTCTCTTTCTCTATTTTCTTCAAATAAGCCTCTAAAGATATAAAATTTCCCCTTATTACCACTTTAGCTGCATTCACAAGATTTTGTATGATGTCTCATCATTCTCATTATCTTGGGTGAAATTATTAATTGTTTCTATAATTTGCTGTTTTACCCAGTCATTCTTTGAGATGACATTATTCAATTTCCAATTACTTTTTGGTCTATTTACCCCTAATTTCTTACTGAATATAGCTTTTATTGCATTGTGATCTGAGAAGAAGGGATTTGCTATTTCTGTCTTCCTGCATTTAATTTTGTGATCTTTAATTCCTAATAAATGGTCAATTTTTGTATAGGATCCATGAACTGCTGAGAAGAAAGTATATTCCTTTCTATCACCATTCAGTTTTCTCCAAAGGTCTATCATACCTAGTTATTCTAATGTTCTATTTACTTTTTTAATTTCTTTCTTACTTGTTTTGTCGTTTGATTTGTCTAAATCTGAGAGTGCAAGGTTGAGATCTCCCACTATTATAGTTTTACTGTCTATTTCTTCTTGCAACACTCAACTTTTCCTTTAGAATGTTATATGCTATATCACTTGGTGCATATACGTTTGTTATTGATATGGCTTCATTGTTTATGCTACCTTTTAGCAGGATATATTTTCCTTCTTTATCTCTTTTAATTAGATCAACTTCTGCTTTTGCTTGATCTGAGATAAGGATGGTTACCCCTAATTTTTTGGCTTTACCTGAATCATAATAGATTCTGCTCCAACCTTTTACCTTTACTCTGTATATATCTCCTTGCTTTAAGTGTGTTTCCAGTAAACAACATATTGTAGGTTTCTGAATTTTGATCCAGTCTGCTATCAGTCTCCATTTGATGGGAGAGTTCATCCCATACACATTTACAGTTAAAATTACTAATGCTGTATTTCCTGTCATCATATTATCCCCAAATTATGCTTTTTCCCTTGACCCCCCTGACCCCCTTCCCACTAGTGATGTGCAGCCTTCCCTTTTTTTAGTATACCTCCCCCCTCCTTCCAAGCCCCTTCCCTTATTCCCCTTTTCCCCCTTTAATGAGGGGAGAGAGAATTCTCTGAAAAATAAATGTCAATTATTAACTCTTTGAGCATATTATGATGAGAGTAAGATACACACAATATTTCTCCCTTTCTCTAAATTCCCTCAGATATGGTATATTTTCTATGCCTCTTCCTGGGATATAATTTCCCGCCTTTTATCACTCCTTCCCCTTTTTCTTATACTACCCCCTTACCTTTACTACTTCCCCCTTTTTATATCCGTAAAATCAAATTATACATGTGGACTTTCTATATCCCCACAACAGAGATATCATTCTGAAGAGCTCTTTTTACCTTTTTCTGTTTCTCTTCAGTCTTGTGGTTGTAGATGAAATTTTTTGTTTAAGTCTTATTTTTTTCTTAGAAACAAATGGAATTCCTCTGTTTCATTAAATGATCATCTTTTTCCATGGAAGAAAATGCTAAACTTAGCTGGGTAATTTTAATTTATTCTTGGTTGCAATCCTTGATCTTTTGCCTTTTGGAATATCATGTTCCAGGCCGTTCAATCTTTTAATGTGGAGGCAGCCAGATCTTGAGTGACCCTTATTGTGGCCCCTTGATATTTGAAGTGCTTTTTTCTAGCTGCCTGCAATATTTTTTCCTTTGTGGGTTAATTTTGCAGCTTAGCCACAATATTCCGTGGAGTTCTTTTTTTAGGGTCTTTTTCAGAAGGTGTTTGATGAATTCTTCCAACGCCTATTTTCCCTTCTGTTTCTATTATCTCTGGACAGTTCTCTTTGATGATTTCCTGTAAAATAGAATCTAGGCTCTTCTTTTATCATAGTTTTCAGGAAGTCCAATGATACTCAGATTATCTCTCCTAGATCTATTTTCCTGGTATATAGATTTTCCCAGTAAGTATTTGACGTTATTCTCCAGCTTTTCATTGTTTTTGTTTTGTTTGACGATTCTTGGGTTCTCAATGAATCATTCATTTCTATTTGTTCCATCCTGATTTTTAATGAGTTATTTTCTTCATTCACATTTTTATTTCTTTTAGTATATGTCCAATTAATTTTTTTAAATGAATTATTTTGCTCTATTGATTTTTTTTTTTCATTTCCCTAATTCTTTAGACAATTATTTTCTTTTTCCAATTCAGGAATCCTACTTTCTTGAGACTTTTTTATCTTTTCCAATTCAGAAATCCTACTTTCCTGTGATTTTTTAACCTTTTCTAATTCACAAATTTTGTTTCCCTGCATCTCCTGTGAATTCTTTATTTTTTTCAACTCAAATTTCAGAACGTTGTTATTCTCTGTCATAGCTTCTCTTTCATTTCCCCATTTTTCTTCAAACTCTCTTAACTTTTTAATAGTCTCTTGTAGGAGAGAGTTATGTGATGGGGGGCAGGTATCATTCCCCTTTAGGCTGCTATCTTCTGACTCTCTGCTTTTAACTTCCTTGGGGTTGGATATCCACTCTTTCTCTGTGTAGAAGGAATCAATGGTTCTCTTTAGCTTTTTACTCATGGTTAAAAATCTTTTGGGGTCTGTCCTTGGGGTAAGAAGTTTATTTATTTAATTCTTTACCAGCTTCCTCCCAGACTGGATTGATGCTGTGGTCCCTCTCCCTAATCTAAGAGATAACTCTGAGAGAGAGTTTCCCTCCCCCTCCCTGGAAGTGCTTCAGAGTATGACTGCGCTGTGAGGGTTGCCCAGTGAAGGACCCCACTGTGTGTCCTAGAGACTTCTCTGAGGTTTAAGACTGAACAGTAAAGGAGACACAAAGCCCAGCCAATGTGTCCCATGGGGCATGGATATCAGCAGCTGATGTGAAAAGCCCCTGCGCTCAAACTGGACGTGTCTGCCCAGAAACCGCGTTCCCTATTTCAAAGGTTCTGCTTCTCTGAGACTTCTCTGGCTGAGTTCCACAGCCTCTAGCCAAGCCAGGCACCATGTGGATTATATATTGCCTCAAGCTTTGTCCTTGCTGTTCAGGCTCTTAAGTACTCCAATGTGAAGCCCCAGGCAGCAGAAAGCAGCTGCAAAGCCTTGCAGAGATCTGTTAAGTCATTTCCAGATTGGGGTGGTTCTAGTACTTGGCTTTATATTATAAACTGGCTTGATTTCTCTTCTGAACTGCTGTTTTATAAGAAGAGAAGAGCTAACAGCCTGTGCCAGATTCTTCTATCTCAGTGGCTTCTCTGATTTCAGAGTTCTCCCCAGCTCGATTGGCACAGTGTGCTAGCACCTAACCCTGTCTGTGCTGGCCTTTTTTCTTCCTCCCCTGGGAACTGACCTTTTCTGTTGAAACTCCAGATTCTCTTCAACTGCTAAGTTGTGCTTCCAGTCCTTGTGGTTTCTATCAGTCCAGTATTATTTTTGAGGCTGATTTAACTAATTGGTAATGAGGGAAGAAGGGAGCTTACAAAATCCCATGTATCTTCTCCGCCATCTTAGCTCCGCCCCCCTATAATTATAAAATTAATAAAAAAATTATATGAGACTTACTTAACCTCTCTGAGTCTGTTTCCCTCTCTTTATGATGTCACACATTATAGTCTTTAAATTTTCTTTTAAGCTCTGAAATAGAATCTTTGATTCTGTGAAGTGTATAAAACCACAGATAGTGTGGGAACTGTGGGTAAGTTATAAGACCCTTTAGGCCAGGGGGAAACTGCTGACAATGTCTGATTTAGCTCCCCATCACCTCTTGGAGGATCTCACCCTTCCTGAGAAGTCAAGGAGGGGCAGGGCATGATCACCTGTGGTCTACTTGATGCAAGGGATACTTATAATAATAATGAATTTACATATCAATAGCATTTATATATCAATAACTTATAGTTAGCACTTAAAGTGTGCTGTGGTGATGTTGTGATGTAATAGTACTATAGCTGACACTTGCTCAGTGTGCTGTGGTGATAAAATTGTACTAAGGTATTTAGGGGCTAACAGGACTTGAAATAAAGGGACTCCATATTAGACAATCCTCCTGGATCTCCTGCTTCATCACTCCTTCACTGAGACCAAGGACTCGAGCTGGTCCCGAGATCCTCCATAGAGCTAGTTTGGATGGTATCTTTTGGTACCCCAGCATGAGGGCTCTAGAAAGCATAGTACATTTTGCCACCTCAATTTGGAGGCTCTAGATAGAATACTACAGTGAAGGGAATTCTTCAATGGAGACTTGCAGACACCTCTGAAATGATCAAAGCTATATTTACCTTCTATTCTTAAATATTAGAAATTCAGAAAGCCATTTCAAAACAATACTTTTAAAAATACAGGATTCTTGCCAACTTATCTCTGCTAAGCTGATAACTCAAATACATTTTTCATCTTGAATTAACATTATGCTAATAGAAAGCAATAAAATACAATAACCAAACATCTTAAGTAAGGGTAGGAGAATTAAAACATCTTCCTAGCTTTTGAGGGCCTTGGGAAATGTAGAAGTTTACACAAAAGGGTCACAAAGATGATTAATACATGAATTACTAAAGGATAAGAGAGTAATTTCTGGCTTATAGATATGTATATATCTATATCTTTATCTATATCTATCAATCTATCTACATATTTATATATATACACACATATAAATACATATATTTTGTCTCTTTGTATATATATATATATATATATATAATATATATATATATCTGTGTTTGCACATGAATATATGTGTAGAGAGTACAGAGTACATTTATATATGTGTGTGTCTATAAGTGTATATTTACATATGCTTAAGTGTATATTTATATATGTATAGGTATATTATATAGAATACATATATAGAAAGTGTATCCATATATACACACACACACACACACACACACACACACACACACACATATATATATATATATATATATATATATATTATGAATTTACATTCTAAAACACACATATGTAGAAGGAAAAGGAAATAACAAGAACATGCATGTGCACATATGGCTATATATAGATACAGATATATTTAGTGCACACATAAAGGTATATCCATACATGTATCCATGCATATATCCATACATGTAGTATAGGTATTTTGAATAGTGAAAGAGAAAAAAGTCATTGTAAGTCATCTTTATTTTTGAAACTGCTTTCTCTTTCTCTACATATATCTATATACCTGACATACAGATATACATACTTATATGAGGAAAGAGAGAGAGAGAAAGAGAGAAAGTAAGAGAAATAGACAGACAGACATGGAAAAGGGAAAAAAGAGAGCAGTTTCAAAAATACAAATTACTTAAATCCAGACCTTCCCCCCACCCATTCTTCAGAGGGAATAAATACATTTCTATGTGACATCAGAGTATGTCACAGAATAATAGATCTATATTTAGAAGGATTTCAGAAATTTTATAACTCAGCTTACTCATTTTACTGATGATAAGCCTGAAGACCAGTGCAGCTTAAGTGTTTCATCCAAAGTAACATAGACACTTTAGGGAACAGTGCTTGAATTCTAGATGTAAGATTCCACACAATCCCACCTGGCTCAATGTGATACTTATTGTCTGCCAGATACTGATTGCCCACAATATCCCTATGTTTAGAAGAAATTATCTGAATCTCAAGTCAATATTCAAATACTGCAATACAAAATAAAAATGGAATTAGCTAAACAACATTTGGATATATTTTCCCTCCAGATTGGAGATGCCCATTTTCAAAGTATTATATCATTTCTATTTGTCTTCCATTGACAGTTAATTAGTTACAGATAGAAGAATTGAGATGTGTCCTCAGGATTCAGTGTTTTCCTCTAACCTTCAAGAGTTTGTAATGCAGTTTTATAGATACTTAGAAGACTGTGTGGGACCTTATTCTGTCAATGTCTCAGCAGAGGAAATCAAACCACAATAGCAGAATCTCAGTTTCCTCAATTCCTAGTTAGCTGAGAAGCCAATCATCATTAAGACTATTGAAGAGTTGACCTTTAACCTGTTCCAGATTGAACCCTTAAGGATTCTGGTGGAAAAAGGAAGAGGATGAAGAAATGGTGTGCTCCCCAAACAGTTTATTTTTTTTACACAATTTATACATATTACTAGGACCTTAAACAGACACATAAAAATGTTGAACATAGATCTTATTGAAGAGGGTAATGCAGGGTCGGAAAAAGGACCTTTTCATTTCATTTATGTGGAATATTTACAGAGAGGAAGCTCCTTCCACCAATGAACTTTTGTTCCTTTTTTTTTACAATCAACAACCTTAAAGGTTCACCTGAAACACTGAGAGTTTGCGACTTCTCCTGGATTATACAGCCAATGTGTATGAGAAATAAGGCTTGTAGCTAATAAGGAAGCTTCAAGCACTAAAGAGAGGAAAAGTGAGTAGCATTAGTTTCTTTAAAGATAAACTGCTTCTGGGGTAGAGCCAAGATGCAGAGAAGAGACCTGTGTTTTTCTCATTTCTGCCCATGTCCCTCAAACTAACAGCAAATCTAGCCTCTGAACTGGTTTTGGAGTGACAGAATCCACAAATATTGGAGGTGTAACAAATTTCCAGCAGAAGATAATTTTGAAGATCTCAAAAAAAATGGTCTGTTAATTCGGGCACAGAAGGAGGTAGGCCAAGCACAGACAGCTTCACTGAATGTAGTGCAGAGTCCCAAGGTGGTTTGGACTCCACATGCCAGAAAATACAGCAGTGTTGGCTACTCTGTTCTGGTTGCAAGCCAGTAGATCAGAAGATTAGTAATAAGTCACCCAAGACAAAAACAAATATCAAATAGTGAGCCCCTAAATGCTAGAATTTCATGGGACCTAGCTAAGTCCACCCAGCATCAGAAGATAGACACCACTGACCAATGAATCCACAGTTACATGTAAAGGGAGCTTGGACAATCTCCCCTTTGCCCCAACAGCAGACTTCAACTTTTAAAAAATGACCAAAAAAATTCTGACCATAGATAGTTTTTTTTTTTTTTTTTTTTTTATTGTAGAAAGAGAAGAACAGATTTCAAACCTGAGGACATTAAAGCAGATGATGAAGCCACAAAAAGGGTGATATAAATTGCTCACTATCTAACAAGAATCTCTTGAAAGAATTCTAAGACGATCTTAAAAGAGAGCTGGAAGAAAAATGGGGAAAGGAAAAGAGAACTTTTCAAGACGGTTTGGGAAATGAAACAGAAATTATTTGAAAAAAAATTCTTCACAAAATAGATTTAGTGAAAAGGAAAAAAAACAAAAAATTCCTTATGAAACAGATTTGACAAAAGGGACTTGACTCTGAAAAACAGAATTTGAGAAATGGGGAAAATTCATAGAAGAGAACAACTCACTTAAAATGCAATTTGCCAAATACAGAAAAAAAGAGAAAACTACAAAAAGGTAACTAAAGAAAATAATTCACTAAAAATAAGAAGTGAATATATGAAATTGGAATGACTAAATGAGAAATCAAGAATCAATCAAGTAAAACCAAAAAAAGAAAAAAAAAGGTAGAAAATGCAAAATACTATTTGGAAAAATAATTGATCTGGAAAAATAGATTTAGGAGAGATAATCTAAAGATTACTGGACTTCCTGAAAACCAAATTATCATACCAAGGTAAAAATTATTGCAAGCAGTCAGAAAGAAACAATTCAGATATAGAGGATCCACAATCAGGATAACCTAGGACCTAGCAGCTTTCACCATAAAGTGGATCCATAAAGGAAGGATCAAAGGACCTCAAATCTGATATTCTGAAAGGCAAAGAAACCTTGAATGAAACTAAGTATAAATTATTGAGTTACATTGGCCATTAATGTTCAGAGAAGAGAATGAATATTTAATGTTACAGTGAATTTTATTTATTTCTGGTGAAAAGACCAAAGCTGAATAACAACAATAATAACAACAAAAATGATCTCCACATACAAAACTCAAGAGAAGCATTAAAAGGTTAAAATGAAAGAACTCCTGTCAACTATATATCTGCTATGAGTACACATAGAGAGTGCAGGTATAATTTGATTTTAATGTGATACTATAAAAATAAATTACAGTTGGAAAGGATTTGTAATGGAAAAAGGAAAATTGAGGGAAAATGAGGGAAAATACATTTCATGAATAGGCAATATAATTGAGGGAAAGGAGAAAGGGGTATGAAAAATGTGTGAATTTTATTCTCATCAGATTTGTCTCAATGAAAGAATATTAGCATATTTGGATTCATACAGAAATCTGTCTCATCTTATAGGTAAATGGGAGGGGAAAGAGGAAAGGAAAAAAAGCTAAGCTAATAGAAAAGAAAGCAGAAATAGTAGAGGAAAAGTATAAGAAAGGAGGAAGCGTTATAAAGAAAGGGATTGCTTAGTGTTCAAAAACAAAACACTGGGGAGGAGGTAAAGGGGGAAAGGAAAGAGAAAACCATAATTTGAAGTAAATAAGATAGCAGGAAATACAGAATTAGTACTTTCAACTGTAAATGTGAATGGGATGAACACTCCCATAAAGTGGAATCAGATAACAGACTGGACTAAAAGCCAGAATCCTAAATTATGTTGTTTATAAGAAACACATTTAAAGCAGAGTGATACATATAGAGTAAAGGTAAAAGGCTAAAGCAGAATCACTTAGGCTTTAGGTAAAGTAAAAACAAATAAACAGCTGGGGTAGAAATCCTGATTTCAGATCAAGCAAAAGCAGAGATAGATATAATTAAATAAGGAAGGAAACTATATCTTGCTCAAGGATATCATAGATAATGAAGAAATATCAATACTAAACCCATGTGCACCAAATGATATAGCATCTAAATTCATAAAAGGGAAGTTAAAAGAGCTGCAAGAATAAATATACAGCAAAATACAATACTGGGAGATCTCAAACTTGCTCTCTCAAAACTAGATAAATCAAAACACAAATAATAAAGAACTTAAGGAGGTAAATAGAATTTTAGAAAAGTTAGGTATGATAGATCTTTGGAGAAAATTGAAAGTTGACAGAAAAGAGTGCACTGTTTTATGGAACCTATAAAATTTGACTATATATTAGGGCATAAAGACATAAAGATTTTTTCAGATAATGATGTGATAAAATTTCATTCAATTAAAGACCAGGAAAAAAGAAACTAAATTTTATTGGAAAAATAAATAATCTGATCCTAAAGAAAAAATTGGTAAAACAACAAATTATAAACACAATTAATAATTTTATCTAAGAGAATGACAATAATGAGACAATATACTTAAACTCATGGGATGCAGCCAAAGTGGTAATTAAGAGAAATTTTACATCTTTAGATCATTATTGACAAAGAATAAAGAAAGAGAAGATCACAGAACTGGGCTTGCAAATAAAAAAGCTAGAAAAGGAACAAATTAACACCCCCCCAATTAAATACCAAATTTGAAATTCTAAAAATAAAAGGGGGAGATTAATAAAAATGAAAGTCAGAAAACGAATAAAATTTTTAATAGAATTTTTCTTTCTCTTTCTATTGCTTGCTTCTTGACTCTGTTAGTAATATAGAGAACTGCTGATGATTGATGTGGATTAATTTTGAATCCTGCTATTTTACAAAACTTAATGATTTTGTGTAGATTTTTGGATGATTTTCTAGAATTCTCTAAATATAACATCATATCATCTGTGAATAGTGATTATTTTATCTCTTCATTGTCTAATCTAATTCCTTTAGTTTATTTTTTCATTATTATTATTGGCCAGGCAATATTTTTAGCACAAAGTTGAATAATAGTGGTGGTAATTGGAATTCTTGTTTCACCCTGATCTTATTGGGCTTGCATGCAGCCACCTCTATTACACATAATGCTTGCTCTTGGTTTTAGATAATTAGTTTATTATTTTCAGCAAAGCTCCTTTTATCCTTGTGCTGTCTGGTGTTTTTTATAGGAATAGTTGCTGTACTTTATCAAAAGATTTTTCTGCATCTATTTTTATTATCATGATCTCTGCTGTTTCTTTTAATGGCAATTATGGTAGTGGTTTTCCTGGTATTGAACCAGCTCTGCACTCCTAGTATGACCACATTATCATAGTGTATTATCCTGCTGATAAATTACTGTAACCTTTTTTATAACATTTTATTTATTATTTTGCATCAATATTCACTAGAGAGATTGGTTTGCAGTTTTCATTCTCTGTTTTGGTTCTTCTTGTTTTAGGTACCAGTACAATGTTTGTGTGATAGAAAATATTTTTCAGTATTTCTTTTTTTACTATTTTTTTCAAATAGTTTATGTAGTATTGAAATTACTTGATTTTAAAATTTTGGTTGTGTATCTATGTGGCTCTGGAGATATTTTTCTTAGGGAATTTATTAATGGCTTTTTCAATTTTTTTTTCTAAAATGTGATTATTTAAATAATATATTTCCTCTTCTGTTAATCTGGACAATTTAAATTTTTTGTAAATATTCATCTATTTTTATTACTTTGTCAGACACACTGTCATAGAGTTGTACAAATTAGCTTTTAATTATAGATTTATTTTCTTTGTCATTGGTGGTAACTTCACCCTTTTCATTTTGGTACTGGTGATTTTTTTCTATTTTTTTTCTAATCAAATTAACCAAAGGTTTTTCTATCTATCTATCTATCTATCTATCTATCTATCTATCTATCTATCTATCTATCTATCTATCTATATCTATATCTATATCTATATCTATATCTATATCTATATCTATATCTATATCTATTATAAAACCAATTCTTAATTTTCTTTATTATTGCATAACCAATTTATTGATCTCTTTTTCTTTTTTTATTTATGTAGCTATTTAGGTATATAAATTTTCCCCTAAGAACTGCTTTGGCTGTATCCTATAGGTTTTTGGTATAATGTCTCATGATTTTTATTCTTTTGTATGAAATAAGAGATTATTTCTGTAATTAGTTGTTTGATACACTCATATTTAAAATTTAAAGTATTTACTTTCCAATTGGTTTTTAGTCTATCTTTTCCTGCCCTATATTGAATATAATTCCTATTACATAATGGTCTGAAAAGGAAACATTTATTATTTCTGCCTTTCTGTATTTTATTGTGAGGTTTTTATGCCCTAAAACATCGTGATTTGGGGGCAGGTGCCATGTACTTCTGAGAAATGTTGTATTCCCTTCTGTCTCTACTCAACTTTCTCCCAAGGTCAATCAAATTTAGTTTTTCTTTTTCTTTTTCTTTTTTTATTTTTTATTTTATATATATATATATATATATATTTTATAATATTATCCCTTGTATTCATTTTTCCAAATTACCCCCCTCCCTCTATTCCCTCCCCCCGATGACAGGCAATCCCATACATTTTACATGTGTTACAATATAGTCTAGGTACAATACATGTGTGTGAATATCATTTTCTTGTTGCACAATAAACATTAGAATCCGAAGGTACATGCAACCTGGGCAGACAGATATTAGTGCTAACAATTTACATTCACTTCCCAGTGTTTCTTCTCTGGGTGTAGCTACCTCTGTCCATCATTGATCAACTGGAAGTGAGTTGGATCTTCTTTATGTTGAAGATTTCCACCTCCATCAGAATACATCCTCATACAGTATTGTTGTTGAAGTGTACAGTGATCTTCTGGTTCTGCTCATTTCACTCAGCATCAGTTGATTTAAGTCTCTCCAACCCTCTCTGTATTCCTCCTGCTGGTCATTTCTTACAGAGTAATAATATTCCATAACCTTCATATACCACAATTTACCCAACCATTCTCCAACTGATGGACATCCATTCATCTTCCAGTTTCTAGCTACAACAAAAAGAGCTGCCACAAACATTTTGGCACATATATGTCTCTTTTTCCGCTCTTTAGTATTTCTTTGGGATAAAATCCCAGTAGTAGCGCTGCTGGGTCAAAGGGTATGCACAGTTTGATAACTAGGCAGTGTGTGTTGCCTTGGGCCGTATCCACCCACTTGTCAATCTCTTAACTATTCTCAGGTGGTAGCTGAGGCCACACCCCCTGGTGCGGAGATCTGCTGAGTCACCTCCAGGGTCCGGGGAAAATCTAATCTGAGTTTTAAAATATTTTGGCTTTCTCTTCTGAACTGCTAAATAATTACCAGAGAAGAGCTAACAGACTGTGCCAGATTCCTTTACCTCAGTGGCTTCTCTGATCCCAGAGCCCTTCCCAGCGCAATGGGCGCAGTATGCGAGCACCCAGCCGTATGTGCTGGCCTCTCTTCTTCCTCCCCTGGGGACTGACTTTGTCTGTTGAAACTCCAGATTCTCTTCAGCTGGTAAGTCCTGCTTCCAGTCCTTGTGGTATCTATCAGTCCTGGGCTAATTCTGAGACTTAATTTATCTAATTGGTTGTGAGGGAGTGAGGACGTTCACAGAGTCGTGTGTTTCTTCTCCGCCATCTCCAAATTTAGTTTTTCTAGGATTCTATTGACCCCCATAGTTTCTCTTTGGTTTATTTTGTGATTAGATGTGTCTGATTCTGAGAGGGGAAGTTTGAGGTCCACTATTAATATAGTTTTGCTACCTATTTCTTCCTGTAACTGGCTTAAAATCTTCTCAAGGGATTTGAATGCTCTACCACTTGATGCATAAACCTTTAGTATCCTTACAAACTTTATTCTTTATGGAAGTTTTTTTTTTTTTTTTTTTTTTTTTTCACGATGCATTTTGCTTTTTTACACCTTTTAATAAGATCTCTTATTACTTTTGTTTTAGGTCAGATCAGAATTGCTACCCCTACTTTTTTGTTTGTTTATTTCAGCTGAAGCATATTAAATTAGTTTTCATTTGTATGTCCTTCTCTATGTCAAATGTCATTTCTTGTAAAAAAACATATTGTAGGATTCTGTTTTGTTTTTATTTTTTTTTTAACCCACTCTGCTATTAGCTTCTATGTAATGGGAGAGTTCATCCCATTCACAATCATAGTTATGATTACCAGCTTTATATTCCCCACACCTATTTTCTCCCCTGTATATACATTTGTTCTTTCTTTCCACACTGTCATTGGTAGTGTTTTTTATCCACTCCATCCACTACCTTATCTTTTATCACCCCTACTTCTTCTATTACCCCACTTACTAGTGTTTTTCTTTACCTCTTCCACTACCTTATGTTTTATCACTCCTTCCAACTTCCCTTACCTTTTCCCCTACTGTTTCTGCCCTCACTTTTCTTTACTCTTTACTTTTCTTTCTTTACTCTTATTCCTCATACTTCTTTATATATTTAGATAATATACCCAACTATACCCAACTGAATGATTATGTAATTCCCTCTTAGAACCAAATATGATGACATTAAGCTTCAGACAATGCTAATCCCCCTCCCTTCTTTCCCTCAATTATAAGTATTTTGCACTTCTTCATGTGTACTCATTGTCCCATAATAGCCCCTGTTTTCTTTTTTCAAGTACTGATTTTTTTCCACCCATTAATATATTTTTCTTTGATGTCATCATATCAGAAAAAAATGCTAATGACACCCATAGTTCATGTGACACCTCTCTCTGTCCAATGACAGATACAATTCTAAAGGGTTACAGATATCATTTTCTCATCTAGGGATGTAAATAGTTTCATCTTTAAATAATATATATATATATGTATATATATATATGTGTGTATATATATATAAATATATATATATATGTATATATATACATATATATATATATATATTTATATATATATATATATATATATATATATATATATATATATATATATATATATATATATATATATATATATATATATATATATATATATATATATGATATATATCAACTCTTTACCTTCCTATGCTTCCTTTGACTTTTGTGTTTGTAGATTCTGTTTAATTATGTGTGGTTTTTTTTTTCAATAGAAATGATTGAAAGTCTCTTACTTCATTGAAGCTCCTGAAACATTATTTTTCAATATCTAGAGAGATATATAAGTAGAAATTGGTAAGGCTAATTTTAACAGTTAGAGACAAAGAAATCCAGTCTGCAACTGGCCATGTTTAATTTCCAATGCAACATGCAGAGGAGGGTTAATTCTCAAGAATTTTCTTACAAAATCACAGGCAGTAGATATTTGTCTTGTTTAACATTTTCCATCTTGATTCTCAGATCAAATAGTTTTCTTTTCCTTATCCATTTCTGCATTGTGACCTCTGTCTGTGTGTGGATCCCCTCTAAAAAGTGTCTTGGTGTCAGGTTCTAACTTTATATGAGGAGGAAAATAATCTGCGGAAGTGCCTTAATTTTCTAAGATATCTTTTCTATGCCAGCTATCCCTATCTCTAAAAGTTTTTTTTTTTTTTAAATACATTATGTTATCACCTCTGTGATCTTTCTCATAAAGCTCTTCTATCCTTACCATATTACTGATGTTCATTCCTTCTTTTGTTATTAAAGTAAATACCTGAAATGTCAAGGTTAAGTCTTAACAACCTCAATTTTTTTCACAGAAGGATTCATAATCCTGATATCCCAATATTCTATACTCATCTAAAACTGATACTCTGCCTCTGTCTCTTTTTTCTCTTATATTGTCTCTGTCTCTTTCTGTGTCTCTATGTCTGTCTTTCTGTCTCTCTGTCTCTGTCTCTCTCTTTGCTTTTCTTTTTCCCCCTGCCTTCCTTCTGAATTCTCAACATAGTTAACATAAATGCAGGAACAAAATGTGTTGTTGGTTGTAAACATATTCATGTAGAGTTAAAGAAATATCCAAATTAGGAAGATAATGAAAGGAACAAAGGGGCATTAAGGGGATGTTATAAAGGAAGAAATACATTATTATTGAGGAGAAGAAAAAAAATAACAATACTTTAGGATTTTCAGATTGACAGTGGTTTACAATGCATTACATGAAACATTTAAAATCAGAGTAGCACATTTTATATCAGCCACTACTTGACTGTGCAGCCTTGAGGAAATCTGTTAAGGATCACATCTATATATGACCTTTAAGATCTCTACTAATTCAAGACTTGTTATTCTAGGAGCCTATATATATATATATGACTTAATTGCTTTAAAATGCATCCCATGATTCCAACAATCAGATGGAAAGTTCGAGTACATCAAATCAATTGACAAGGCTTTCATGTACACAATAGTAGTCACAGTTTCTCTAAATAGATCCATTAATTTGATGTTGCTAAATTACCATCACAGCTATAGATCATCAGGGTGAAAAGGTTACTATGAAGTCCTTTATTCTGATCCCCTCATTTTAGATTTGAAGAAGGCAAAATACAGATGTTAAATGCTTTGTTTAAGCCATTAATTTAGATATTAAGTTCAAGGCAATTGCAAAGGCGATATTTATTTATTAATTTATTTTTAATGAAGCTTTTTAGTTTCAAAACATATACAAGGATAATTTTTCAACATTCACCCTTGCAAAACCTTGTGTTCCAAGGTGTAGGTGGATGACTCTCATCATCACAAGATTATAGGAACTCACAGGCAAGATTTAATGATAGATCCTATGGCTTTATGTTCAATGCCTTTTTTCCTAGTTGTTTTATGACAAAACATGTTGCAGTACTTTCATTTCAACTTAGCCCAGTCTTTTCAAATGTTGCTTCAAGAACATATAATTGTGTTGACTAAACATAAGTGGACACAACATTTTCAATTCTGCCTTTGTGAACCTAATTCCCTTCCATTTAATTAACATTTTATCACTAAGTAGGATGAAATTTTGACGGACCATGTAATATGTGTGCATAAATTATGCTGGACTATAATTGCTAAGGAAGTGACTGACCCCTGTTGCTGTAATCAGGAGCATTCTTCCTCCCTTCATACAATCTTCAAAGATTTGGTTTAGGCAGTTAACCACTGATCATGTACTGATTATGAAGAATTTGTTGATATACTTTATAAACAACCAAGGACATTGCTCTTTCTGTAAAAGCTTAAACTAAGTTTCGGAATGCCAATGGCTGTGGGTCCCTTTAAAAAATCTGCTTTATCAGGAGAAGGAGGGAGAAAGCATAGTTTCCTATCAAACTAATGGATACATTTGAGAAAATAGTTTATGCTATATATTTCTATTTTCATAACCCTAGTCTGTGTAATATAGGGCTGTGCAATGGATTGAACAATGGACAATCATGAATTAAAGTTTTACAACTAGAAGGTAATTCAAAGGCCATTAGGTCAAACTCTCATTTTACAGCTGGAAAACCTGAGAATCAGTGAGGTTGAATGCTTTTCTTGTGCCACAAAGCTAGCACATCTGAAGCAAGATTTAGACCAAAAAAAAAAAAGCCTCTCTATTAAAAACAAAAAAACAAACAAACAAATAAACAAGCAAACTGATGGTTTTGACTACTTCATAATCCACAATGAAGGGAAACCCGCTGTTTCTTTTTAATTAAATTAATTATTTAAAAAAAATAATTCATGGAATTAAACAAGCATTTATATAAGAGTACAACAATAGAGAGGATTGTACATGAAACTCTTTTTATTGGAGTTCAGGTGTTGGAATCCAAAATCATATTTGGGTTACAGGCCTGTATCATGAGTTGTCTCAGAAGAATTTGTAGGCATAGACCTTCAAATCAAGGGGCAAAGATTTTATTATACTTCTAAGAGTGGACAAAATCAATAAAATGTTTTTACCAAGGAAAATATTTTTCTCAATTGTCTTTTATTTTTCAAATACATATAAAGATCATTTTAATATTCATATTTAAGACTTTGTGTTCTAAATTGTTTTTTCTTTTTCTCCCTTACCACACCTCTTCCCAAGATAGCATACAATCTGATATCGGTTAAACAGGTACAATCCTTTAAAACATATTTCCATATTTGTCATAAAGTTTGTGAAAACTTATGCCTGATGTGAGAAATAAAAAGCAAATATATAAATCAACAAAAAGGTGAAAATATTTTATGCTTTGATCCACATTACAGTTCCATAATTCTCTCTCTGGATGCAGATGTCATTTTCCCTCTCAAGTTTATTGGAATTGTCTTGGATTAGTGGTGAGAAGAGCCAAATTCTTCATAGATGGTCATCCCAAAATCTTACTGCTACTATGTACAACGTTCTTTTGGTTCTGCTCATTTTACTCAGCATCAGTTCATGTACAACTTTCTAGGTTTTACTGAAACTAGGGTGCTTATCATATTTTATAGAATAATTTTAATCAATTATTTTCCTATACCATAACTTATTCAGCCATTCCCTAATTAATTGGCATTCATTCAGTTATCATATCCTAGCCACTACACAAAAAAGAGCTGCTACAAACATTTTTGTTTGGCTCCCCTTCCCTCTTTTTATGGTCTCTTTGTGATAAAAGCCCAGGAGAAACACTGCTGGATCAAAGGGTATATAACAGTTTTATAGCCATTTGGTTATCATTCTTGGAAAAGTTTTTAGCTTGTAACCACGAGAAAGCCAAATTCTAAATAAAAAGAGGGAAAATTACATTATTGATTAGGGGGCTAATGTTAAAAGGGTTTTAGCACCCTAAAAGATTTTGCTAATTAATGAAGTATAGTTAAGTCCTTTTTTAGGGGGAATATATGAGAATAAAGTTGACATCATATCTTGGTTGTCTGATTGGATACAGTAAAGGTGGGGTTTTGATAGTATAGTTGAAGTGTTGATGTTTTTTTTTTTCTTTTATTAATTTTTATAATTATAACATTTTTTGACAGTACATAGGCATAGGTAATTTTTTTTACAACATTATCCCTTGTACTCCCTTCTGTTCTGAATTTTTCCCCTCCTTTCCTCCACCCCCTCGCCTAGATGGCAGGCATTCCCATACATATTAAATACCTTATAATATATCCTAGGTACAATACATATGTGCAGAACCGAATTTTGTTGTTGTTATTGTTGCAAATGAAGAATTGTATTTGGAAGGTAAAAATAATGTGGGAAGAAAACAAAAAAAACAAACAGACAAAAAAATGCTCACACTTTACACTCATTTCCCAGTGTTCCTTTTCTGGATGTAGCTGATGCTGTCCATTAGTGATCAATTGGAATTGGATTAGCTCTTCTCTATGTTGAAGATATCCACTTCCATCAGAATACATCCTCATACAATATTATTGTTGAAGTGCATAATGATCTCCTAGTTCTGCTTGTTTCATTCAGCATCAGTTGATGTAAGTCTCTCCAAGCCTCTCTGTATTCCTCCTGTTGGTCATTTCTTACAGAACAATAATATTCCATAAATTCATATATCATAATTTACCCAACTATTCTTCAATTGATGGACATCCATTCATTTTCCAGTTTCTAGCCACTACAAAAAGGGCTGCCACATAAAGAATGAGATCATAAATAGATTAGAGGAACAGAGGATAGTCTACCTCTCAGACCTGTGGAGGAGGAAGGAATTTATGACTAGAGAAGAACTAGAGATCATTATTGATCACAAAATAGAAGATTTTGATTACATCAAACTAAAAAGTTTCTGTACAAACAATACTAATGCAAACAGGATTAAAAGGGAAGTAACAAACTGGGAAAATATTTTTACAGTTAGAGGTTCTGATAAAGGCCTCATCTCCAAAATATACAGAGAATTGACTTTAATTTATAAGAAATCAAACCATTCTCCAATTGATAAATGATCAAAGGATATGAACAGACAATTCTCAGATAATGAAATTGAAACTATTTCCACTCATATGAAAGAGTGTTCCAAATCACTACTGATCAGAGAGATGCAAATAAAGATGACTCTGAGATACCACTACACACCTGTCAGATTGGCTAAGATGACAGGAACAAATAATGATGAATGTTGGAGGGGATGTGGGAAAACTGGGACACTGATACATTGCTGGTGGAGTTGTGAAAGAATCCGGCCATTTTGGAAAGCAATCTGGAACTATGCCCAAAAAGTTATCAAATTGTGCATACCCTTTGACCCAGCAGTGCTACTACTGGGCTTATATCCCAAAGAAATACTAAAGAGGGGAAAGGGACCTGTGTGTGCCAAAATGTTCGTAGCAACTTTTTTCGTAGTGGCTAGAAACTGGAAGATGAATGGATGTCCAACAATTGGAGAATGGTTGGGTAAATTATGGTATGTGAAGGCTATGGAATATTATTGGTCTGTCAGAAATGACCAGCAGGATGAATTCAGAAAGGCTTGGAGAGACTTGCATGAACTTATTCTGAATGAAATGAGCAAAACCAGAAGATCACTGTACACTTCAACAACAATACTGTATGAAGATGTATTCTGATGGAAGTGGATATCTTCAAAATAAAGTAGATTCAACTCACTTCCAGCTGATCAATGATGGACAGAAACAACAACACCCAGAGAAGCAACACTGGGAAGTGAATGTAAAATATTAGCATTGACTATCTATCTACCCAGGTTACTTATACCTTTGGAATCCAATACTTAATGTGCAACAAGAAAATTGGATTTACACACATATATTATATAATGTAACACATGTAAAATGTATGGGATTGCCTGTCATCTAAGGCAAGGAAGTAGAGGGAGGGAGGGGAAAATCTGAAAAAATGAATATAAGGGATAATTCTATTAAAATTACTCTTGCATATATACTGTAAAAATGTATAATTATAAAATTAATAAAATAAAAAAAGGGCTGCCACAAACATTTTGGCACATACAGGTCCCTTTCCCTTCTTTAGTATTTCCTTGGGATATAAGTCCAGTAGTAGCACTGCTGGGTCAAAGGGTATGGACATTTTGATAACTTTTTGGGCATAATTCCAGATTGTTTTCCAGAATGGTTGGATTCTTTCACAACTCCACCAACAATGCATCAGTGTCCCAGTTTTCCCACAGTCCTTCCAACATTCATCGTTATTTGTTCCTGTCATCTTAGCCAATCTAACAAGTATGTAATGATATCTCAGAGTTGTCTTAATTTGCATTTCTCTATTCAATAGTGATTTGGAACACTCTTTCATATGAGTGGAAATAGTTTTAATGTCATCATCTGAAAATTGTCTGTTCATTCCTTTGACCATTTATCAATTGGAGAATGGCTTGATTTCTTATAAAGTCAATTCTCTGTATATTTTGGAGATGAGGTCTTTATCAGAACCTCTAACTGTAAAAATATTTTCTCAATTTGTTACTTCCCTTTTAATCCTGTTTGCATTAGTTTTGTTTGTTCAGAAACTTTTTAATTTGGTGTAATCAAAATTTTCTATTTTGTGATCAATAATGGTCTCTAGTTCTCCTTTGGACCCAAATTCCTTCCTCCTCCACAAGTCTGAGAGATAAACTATCCTATGTTCCTCTAATTTATTTGTGATTTTGTTCTTTATGCCTAAATCCTGGACCCATTTTAATCTTATCTTAGTATGTGGTGTTAAATGTGGGTCCATGCCTAGTTTCTGCCATGGTGGTTTTGTTAAAGCTAATAATTTACCTAAGAATTCTACTAGAGACGTGAACCAGTATGTGGAAATTTAAGACCTATTTTAAAAATGAAAAACAAAGAAACAAACAAACAAAAAAAAAAAAAACAATTAAGAGCAAAAGGTCAAAATTCCCAGTGCCCCTCCCTCCCTGCCTCAGGAAGCAGTTTTTGGTTGTAAAATTCACTTTCCCCCACTATACCACTTCTTAATTTCTTGCTGGACTATAGAAGATCTGAGTTTCCACCCTTCTCAGATAACACTAATTATGACAAGTGTATCTATTTATCTACTTATCTATCTATATTTTTCTTCTCTCCTTCTCTCTTCCTTTCTCTCTTCATTCCTTCCTCCATCTCTCTTTCTCTCTCTCCTCTCTCTCTCTCTCTCTCTCTCTCTCTCTCTCTCTCTCTCTCTCTCTCTCTCTCTCTCTCTCTCTCTCTCTCTCTCTCTCTCTCTCTCTCTCTCTCTCTCTTTTCATAATGTGTTTTGCTAATTTCATATTTTTCCTTTATTTTGACAGCAGAGATTAGAGACTCAGTCACCATCTATAGTGTCTGAATTAGCTTTCTGAAGGATTTATGGACAGGCCTTGGTCTTAGGTGGAGAAGTGATGAAATGATAAAGGCAGTACTATTATGGATGAAGTTTAGAATCTCCTCTATGTCTGTGTCTGAGTCTTTGAGTCTGAGGTCGTGTTACAATGCACACTCTCTCCTCTCCAGTCTTCTTAAGGAGGGAAAGGAAAGGGGGACCTCATTTCTCGGGGCATAGATAATCTCATGAGGCGCAGTGTCCCCTGTAAATGAATTCACAGGCCCAAAAACCTAGATTGATAAATAAAAAGTTTATTGTAGAAATTGGAAGTAAAGCTCTGTTAGAAAGACGCCAGGGCCAGAGGTGGCCACTGGGCGGGCAGGAACCCTTACATGGCTGGAAGGATACCATGTGTTGGCTGGGAGGGCTCCTGCAAAGAGGGTGCTCTGACTCATTTCTTTTATACCTAGCAGATGATGGGCATTACCCCCCAAGTTCTTGAGGGGTAGGGCTTTTCAGTTAGCTCAGATCAGGTGAGGGCTGGGGGAAGCTGAGCTGATAGTGGGGCTGGGCCCGGAGATTCAAAGGGTGCCTTTAACCAGGATTTGTGAATCAAGGTCAGCCATGGGTTGGGCAATTATAAAGGAATCTTAAAGGGACCTCAACCCCCATCATTCTCAACCCTTAAATATCTTATTATGATTACATCACTACAGCACACTGAACATATGCCAACCTTTACATCACCATATCACACTAAGCATATGGAAACTAGAGAACCATTATCTTATCAATCACACTGAGTAAACATCCTGCTGTAAGTATCCTTGCTTCAAGTAGAACACAGGTGGTCACACCCTACTTGACTTCTCAGAAAAAAGGTGTGAACACCAATGGAAATGGGGAGCCAATCCAAATATTTTCAGTGGGTTTCCTGTGGGCTAAAGGGTCTTATGCCTTACCCAGAGTTCCCCCACTATCTTCGGCCCTCTACATCCATCTTCCTATCTAACAATCCAGCAGTGGCAAAGATCTTCTTTTGCCTATCCAAACACGATCAGTTACTTGAAACAATTCAGAAGACAAAGACACCCCAATTTCCCATAAGTAAGAAACAATCAAAAACTCCACTGACTCACTTTCTGACTTCACTCAGATTCATTTTACATTTTTACAAGAATGAGTGCCTAGGTGAATAAACACATCTTTGAAACTCCAAAGACAGCATTTTATTTCCTATCCTGAAGCACAAGTCCTTTCCCAAATTCCTCAGTAATTGGATGTTACAGAAATTATAAGACATGAATCTCCACCTCTGGTTACATAGGCAATCCCTGCCCCCAAAGAGCTTACTTTCTAAAAGGGGGAAGATTGTTTCATGATCTCCTCATGAGTTTCATATTTTTAATTTGTTAAAATAAATATTCGTCCATTTTAAACATCATATGTTTGCTGTATAAACTTGGAGAATTTTTTGGTCCTATCTGATTCTAGTTTTCTATACCTACACCCATTTTAGGATTGTGTAATTTCAGCAACATCATGATAGGTATAACGAGTTTTGCATGTGTCATCTTGTTTTCCACAAGGAAAGCAGAATGCTTACTCTGCAATAACCAGTATCCCTTCCGTTAGCTTCTTCTGTGCCTCATTCTCTAGTTCTACAAACTTTCCACAGACAAAGAAATATATAAATCCCATAAGTAAACACAAAATATCCTTCATTTCCCATTAAACTTGGCCATTTGTCAAATTAAAACCTAAGGCAAAGAGGTAGGCATTTACTTTTCTTTGCCAAAATAGTATCATTATAAAGACAACCACTTCCTCTAAGCATTAGAGACAGGACTACTCTATTTTCATTCAGCTGTTACAATGGGAAGTTCCTGGAGGCATGGAGCTTTGTAGGAGGAGTGCCAAACAAGAAGCCTGAGAAATATTTATCTCAAATAATGAATTTATCTGTGCCTATGATGGGCTGATGAAAAACTAGGAACATCCAAGTTTTAAGAATTGTAACGGGATGCTTTGTTTCTGAATGTTTTCTCTTGTTACATTTAATTGACATGTGGGGAAACTGATGATCTCACAAAATAGCAATTATTAATTGTCACTCTACATTTCCAGGTATCTTTCATCTTTCCTCACTTCTGTTTACTCTTTGGTTTAGCACTATGCCTTTAGCATTTAGCAAAATACCTTTATATGGAAAGGGCTTTAAATTAAAAATGAACAAAACAAAACAACCAAAACCAAAAAACAATCTTATTGACCTGATAATTGAAATAAAGCCTCTTTATTTTCCTAATGCATGACCCTCCACTACAGGCTTTTGTCCTTCTGTTTTTTGAATGCCTTGAATGTATTCCTTGCTTACATCAATCTTAGAATCCCAAGTGACCTTATAGTCTCATAATCTTCAAAAATGTCATTGTGATTTCTGTAATTTCTTGTAACTGTTTCTCTTAATCACCTTGCATCTATGTTTTTATATACACACATATGTGTGTATTTATATGTATGTATATATGAAATAAAATATGTGCATATGTATATCCATATACACATGCACAACATACACACACATATGTGTGTGTGTGTGAAGTGTATAGGCATTGTTTTAATTCAGTTTTTGTGTGGGGAGTAAGGAGCCAAGTGACTAGGTGCTTTTGTCTTTTAAAACTTTGTTAAACTTCAACTCTGAATTTATACTTCTATAGTGTGGGCAGAATCCATTCCCTTTGGATAGAAGAGTACATATTGGGAAATGTGATCTAAGAAGATTGCAAGAGTGGGAGGGGCATAGATTATGAGAATTCAGAATCACCAAAAGAGGTTTTATATTTGATATAAGGGACTGATAGAATCAGATCTGAGATTTAGGAGATTTGGGACAAAGACAATAATATGACTTCTTAATCAATTCAACATTTTCTATAGCAGTTCTTCCAAACCATCTTCCATTTTCTCAAGTTTCCCACAGAATCCCTCTCATTAACACTAAGGGATTCACTATACATTTCAATTAAAAAAAAATTGAGGTCATTCCCACATGCTCATAATTCTGCCCTTCTTGTCTCACATAGTTTACATTATTTTCTCTCATCTTTGCTTCTCATGAAAAGATGCCCTTCCTCCATTCCAAGGCAAATTGTTCTACATGCTGCTCTATATTGATCCTTCTTACTTTCTTCCTCACTCTCTCTTATCTTCAATTTTTATTTTCAAATTTGTTCTGTTACTTAAATCTATTTTATATCTTCCCCATCTTAAACCAAAATGAAAATGAAAATAAAATTAAAAGAATCAAAATCATCCCTTGGACTTCCTATAATATCCCGGTTTTTTCCTCTGTTCCTCATTTTGTTCTCCACTAACTACTTGTGAAAATCATCGAAAATGTCTGCTTCTTCCTCTCACCTCATTTGATTACATTCTATCCTCTGGCTTTTTACCATAACATTCAGCTGGAAATGTTCTTTCTAAAGTTATCAATTTTCTCTTAATTTTTCCACCCAAAGTATTTATTATAATCTTCATAAAAAGTCTCTCTCTAATATATGACAGTATCCATCACCTGTTTTCTTGATGTCCTCTTTTTCATGATTTCATTATTTTCTGGTTGTCTTCCAATCAGTGTGGACATTTGGACGTTTCTCAATCTGCTTTGATGGATTTTGGATGTAGGTCATTCCCATTAGACATAGGGGTGTTAAAGATCTGTCATGATTAATCATCTAAATTGTAACATCTAGAAAAATACTTGCCACATAGTAAGAACTTAATAAATTTTTGACGACCTGATTTGACTCTTCAATCCCTGTAAGGATGCGCTTCCCGCAAAACAAGAGAAAGGAATTGTAAGGGTCCTGTAAATGGGTGGCACCAGAGCACAACAGGAGATTTGAGAGCCCCAGAAGTATTCTCTGTGGATATAGGACTGCCCTGTGGGTGGGATCTTGTCCATATTGAGATAGCTTCATAATGGGTGACAGCTCTCTCACTGACTGCCTGTGTGTGTGACCTCACAGACCCTTTATAAGCCCACTGAAGACAGCAGTCACTCTCTTTAACCTGGCTCCCTAGCCTGGGGTAGCCAAGCCAAGCAAGTGGATGGATAGCCAAGAGGTAAGGAGTTTGGTAGTGAACATGTGGGTCTTCTGACCAGGTGTTCACTAGTGAACCAACAAGTCAGAGCATTATGTGAGTAGGTACAATAAAGGCTTTTGAGATTACATGTGGCTGTCTTTGAGTGCACTACTGGTTATTAAACTATTATTCAAAAAATTGTGGCCAGAGACCTTTGAAAGCCTCAGAGGAGGCGAGCCGGGTAGAGTTGACACTGCAAAGGTCAGTGGTGAAAGGTACTCTGTTGGGCCTAGGGCAGACTAGTAATTGTAACTGCCAGGAGGGCATGTTACAAATCCCAATACTAATTTCAACTATACTAGCTTATTAGTTCACAAGTATTAAATTATCATCTTTATGGAGATGATTTCCAAATCTATATGAAGACAAGCTTCTCTACAGAGTTACAATTGTACATTTCCTTCTTTTGACATTTGTTCCTTTTCAACATTTCTCACATAAATTCACTTCTCTTTGCATATAGAACATAAATTCACTTCTCTTTCCATATAGAATCATGGCTATAGGCCCTCATCTCCTCTTGTTTGAAATGTTGGAATAACATTCAAATTAATTTCCTTTCCCCAAGCATAGTATTATACCTGTCATTCACTAAGTTAAAATAGTATTTTTAAAAGAAAAACTATCCACATTATGTCCTCTATTAGATAAACTCCAGCAGATTTCTCTTTATTACCATACATATTTCAAGTCTCTTTTTTACAGCTTATCCCTCATATGCATTCTAAAATCCTCAAACAATGGACAATTTGCTCTTTCTTACATTTCTGCATTTATAATATTACTTCTATGCCTATAATATTTTCTCTTCTTGCTCTACCTTAATTTACATGTCTTTCCTTTAAATGCTTCTACATACCATTCTGTGGAATCCTTTACTAGTTCTCCCAATTGGGATCTCCTTCCCCTGAGAGATTACCTTCCATCTATTCGTTATATATGTATGTACTTAGCCATTGTTTGTCTATGTTTCTCAAAGAGGAATATGATATCAGGGAGGTGATGCCATGATATGGAAATGAATTAAACTTACTTGAGGGAGGGCTGGGAAAAAGTCACCTTACTCACTTTTTCTTTCAGATCCATATGGATTCAGTGGCCATATAGTGAACAAGCAGACTAGAGATGGCCTTGAATACAGTGGGAGACCTTGGTCTTTTGCCAAGATTGTGTAAAACATCTCAAGTGGACTGAGATATACCTAATTATTTTAATGCTGTCTTCCCCAATAGAATGCAGGTATCATAAGGAAAGGGTTTGTCTTTCCCTTTATTTTCTTGTAAAGAAAGTGATTGGAATATACAAATAATCAATTAATAAGTGCTAGTTAACTGACCAACTCACCCACTTCTACAATACTTACAACATTCTCTATAGTAGGCTAGTCATGTAAGCATGGCAAAAAGTGAACACTTAAATTAACTAACAAATGGAAAAATAAATATGAAAATGTAATAGCTTTTAGCTTGAAATAGATGTTATATAGAAAGTCTGGGTCCCTGAAATTCTAGATATAATAATGGGTTTTTCTCTTTGTGTGTGTGTGTGTGTGTGTGTGTGTGTGTGTGTGTGTGTTTACTTCTGCTATAGTATACAATAATGCTATACTAATATGTGAGTATTAATTAATATGCCATGGAAAGAGAAGAAATATAATCATATACATTTCATAAATTCTACCACTAACATTTTTTCATCACTTCCTGATTCATGGACTAAAACATAAGTGATTAGAATTCTGTAGCCCTTTAAATAATGTTACCAAATAGTAGTAAATAACAATAACAGTGGTGATGATAATGATACTAATAAATGTTGTATTTTACTTATATCAATTAATTACATAGTTCCTACCTTAAATTATTTAGCTGCAGTTATTCCATTGTAGCTAATTTGGAGAAATCTTTAATGAAAGTGAATTGAACACATTCAGACACTTTTCATATGGGAAAAGCTAGTTGTTGTTTTTTTTTTCTTTTTTCTTTTTTTTTTTTTTGTTGTTGTTTGTTTGTTTGTTTTTGGTGACAAATCTAATTTGGTGAGTGAGAGGAACATTGCCTTCCAAAGGTTATTTTGTATGTGGTTCTCCTAGAAATAATTCACAGGCAGGATTTATTTATGTATTTGAAATTGCATCTTATTTTTCACCTCAGGTATCTCTGCACAGGTGCCAAGTGTAATACATCAGCAAATGCCCACATTCACAGCCCTAAAATGTTCTGGCTCACTACCAACTGTAGAATCTGCCATGCCATCCCAATTTCAAGTTCTTAGAGGTTACGTGTGCATCTAGTTTTGGTGAATATCATTGATTTCAGGGCTCTTTCTTTTTTCCTCTACCAATCAAAGGTATGTTGTTCAATGCTTATGAAATCCTAAGCACAGGCAGAAGGCATAATATAAGCTGTTAGGTATTTGGTCCAATGCAGTTATTTTATAAATGAGAAACTTGACATATAGAGTGATTAAGTAATTTGTCCAAAGTTAAATATGTTGTAAAAAAATAAAATAAATAAAAAAGCAGAAATAGAATTTGAACCCAAATCTTCTTTCCTCCAATGCCATTGTTCTTTATATTATATTACTATTGGTCATAGTTATTAGTTTATAAATCTGTTGTCTTCTGCCAAACAGTAAGCTCCTCCTGGAGGGATCATAACTTATTCACCTCTTCTACAAAGATATAGACATGGATGGGAGATAGAAAAAGATCTGATCACCTTCCTAATGTAACCTTTCTTTAGCTGACAATAACAGAATTTATTAAAAAATAAAACAAGACAAAACATAACTAAGAAAAATAAGCAGAACAGATCTTTCCAAATCTCCTCTGTAATCATTCCAACTTTGTGAACAACAAGCTATTCATATTTCAATCAGTTCCAATTTCCTTCCTTTTCTTCCTCCTCTGCCTTCTTAATGAATGTCAATTCAATAGCCTCTCATAATTGAGAAAGCTTCATTATCATTATTTTCATCTTTATCACCTTCATGAAGATCATCACCACAGATATACATAAAGCTCTTTAATATTGTTAAAGACTTTAGAATTATCATTTTAATTCACATTCATAAACTACTCTTAAAGGAAAAAAAAACACCTAATATTATCCCCAATATATAGATGAGGAAACTGTGGTTAAGAGAGTTTGCATGCCTGCCTGACAGGGTCACATAACTTTTAAGTGTCTGAAGCAGGATTTAAATTCAGATTTTCTTGACTCTAGGCCCAGTGCTCTGTCCAGTGTACCAGGTAGTGATCTTTGCTGAAATACATAGAAGGGGAACAATATCCAGTAATAATCCCCTATGACCAAGATAATGGATAAAAATGACCTTATTCACATGAGAATACATTAGGCATCAAAAAAAAAAAATGTCATGAGATAAGAAAAGCTCTACTTCCCTTAAGGAAGGCAGACAATTAATAAACATTTATTTTATTGATTAGTAATTTTTCAATAATGTCATATCTGGCAAAAATACCTACATGTATGTGTATGTTTAAGTGTGTTTTTGTTCTGCAATTTATTTTACAACTGAGAAAGATGAAAAAGCCTGGTTTAAATGACTTCCCCAGGTTACACAGCTAGTAAATATCTGAGGTCATATTTCAACTCAGGAATATGGGTCTCCCTGACCTCAAAGAAAGCATTTTATTTGTTTCACCAGTTAACTGCATTTATCAAATATCTACTAAGCTAGGGTATACTTAAGATGATAAAACTGTAAAGAATAGAAAAATCAAGTCCAAGTGCAAGAGAATTATAGAGAACTAATTGGAAATAATCAACAGATGGAAGCTACTTATTAAAATATATTGGGGAAGGCTTCTTGTAGTAGGTATTTTAGCTAGAACATAAAATAAATATGGAAGCCAGGAAGCATAGATGAGGACAAAGAGAGAGAAATACAGGAATGAAAATGGCCTGGAAAAATGCCCAAAGTTGCAAGATAGAATGTCTTGTACTTTTTTTTTTTTTTTTTTTGGAAGTTGCTTCAGCCTTTTTTATTTTTTTTTTATTTTTTTTTATTATATATATATTTTATAATATTATCCCTTGTATTCATTTTTCCAAATTGCCCCCCCTCCCTCTATTCCCTCCCCCCGACGACAGGCAATACCATACATTTTATATGTGTTACAATATAGTCTAAGTACAATACATGTGTGTGAATATCATTTTCTTGTTGCACAATAAACATTAGAATCCGAAGGTACATGCAACCTGGGCAGACAGATATTAGTGCTAACAATTTACATTCGCTTCCCAGTGTTCCTTCTCTGGGTATAGTTATTTCTGTCCATCATTGATCAACTGGAAGTGAGTTGGATCTTCTTTATGTTGAAGATTTCCACTTCCATCAGAATACATCCTCATACAGTATTGTTGTTGAAGTATACAGTGATCTTCTGGTTCTGCTCGTTTCACTCAGCATCAGTTGACCTAAGTCTCTCCAGGCCTCTCTGTATTCCTCCTGCTGGTCATTTCTTACAGAGCAATAATATTCCATAACCTTCATATACCACAATTTACCCAACCATTCTCCAACTGATGGACATCCATTCATCTTCCAGTTTCTAGCTACAACAAAAAGAGCTGCTACAAACATTTTGGCACATATATGTCTCTTTCCGCTCTTTAGTATTTCTTTGGGATATAATCCCAGTAGTAGCGCTGCTGGGTCAAAGGGTATGCACAGTTTGATAACTTTTTGGGCATAATTCCAGATTGCTCTCCAGAATGGCTGGATTCTTTCACAACTCCACCAGCAATGTATCAGTGTCCCAATTTCCCCACATCCCCTCCAACATTTGTCATTATTTGTTCCTGTCATCTTAGCCAATCTGACAGGTGTGTAGTGGTATCTCAGAGTGGTCTTAATTTGCATTTCTCTGATCAGTAGTGATTTGGAACACTCTTTCATGTGAGTGGATATAGTTTCAATTTCTTCCTCTGAGAATTGTCTGTTCATATCCTTTGACCATTTATCAATTGGAGAATGGTTTGGTTTCTTATAAATTATGGTCAGTTCTCTATATATTTTGGAAATGAGACCTTTGTCAGAACCTTTGTTTTTAAAAATATTTTCCCAATTTGTTACTTCCCTTCTAATCTTGTTTGCATTAGTATTATTTGTACAGAAACTTTTTAGTTTGATGTAATCAAAATCTTCTATTTTGTGATCAATAATGATCTCTAGTTCTCCTCTGGTCATAAATTCCTTCCTCCTCCACAAGTCTGAGAGGTAGATTATCCTCTGTTCCTCTAATCTATTTATTATCTCCCTCTTTATGCCTAAATCATGGACCCATTTTGATCTTATCTTGGTATATGGTGTTAAGTGTGGATCCATATCTAATTTCTGCCATACTAATTTCCAGTTTTCCCAACAGTTTTTTCCGAATAATGAATTTTTATCCCTAATGTTGGAATCTTTGGGTTTGTCAAAGATTAGATTGCTATAGATGTACCCTTTTTTGTCCTTTGTATCTAATCTGTTCCACTGATCTACCGGTCTATTTCTTAGCCAATACCAAATGGTTTTGGTGACTGCTGCTATATAATATAGCTTTAGATCAGGTACACTTAGACCACCTTCCTCTGAGTTTTTTTTCATTAGTTCCCTTGCAATTCTTGACCTTTTATTCTTCCATATGAATTTTGTTGTTATTTTTTCTAGGTCATTAAAATAGTTTCTTGGGAGTCTGATTGGTATAGCACTAAATAAATAGATTAGTTTGGGGAGTATTGTCATCTTTATTATATTCGCTCGGCCTATCCAAGAGCACTGAATGTCTTTCCAATTATTTAAATCTGATTTTATTTTTGTGGCAAGTGTTTTGTAATTTTTCTCATATAATTCCTGACTTTTCTTTGGTAGATGGATTCCCAAATATTTTATACTCTCAACATTTGTTTGGAATGGAATTTCTCTTTGTATCTCTTGCTGTTGCATTTTGTTAGTGATATATAAAAATGCCGAGGATTTATGTGGATTTATTTTGTATCCTGCCACTTTGCTGAAATTTTGAATTATTTCTAGTAGCTTTTTAGCAGAGTCTTTGGGGTTCTCTAAGTATACCATCATGTCATCTGCAAAAAGTGATAGTTTAATTTCCTCATTTCCTACTCTAATTCCTTGAATCTCTTTCTCGGCTCTTATTGCCGAGGCTAGCGTTTCTAGTACTATATTGAATAGTAATGGTGATAGTGGGCAACCTCGTTTCACTCCTGATCTTACTGGGAAAGGTTGCAGTTTATTTCTATTGCATATTATGCTTACTGACGGTCTTAAATATATACTCCTGATTATTCTAAGGAATAATCCATTTATTCCTATACTCTCAAGAGTTTTTAGTAGGAATGGAAGTTGGATTTTGTCAAATGCTTTTTCTGCATCTATTGAGATGATCATATGGTTCTTATTAATTTGATTATTAATATGGTCAATTATATTAATAGTTTTCCTAATATTAAACCAGCCCTGCATTCCTGGAATAAATCCTACTTGATCATAGTGTATTATCTTGGAGATGATTTTCTGAAGTCTTTTTGCTAATATCTTATTTAAGATTTTAGCATCAATATTCATTAAGGAGATTGGTCTATAATTTTCTTTCTCAGTTTTCGATCTACCAGGTTTAGGTATCAGTACCATGTCTGTGTCATAAAAGGAATTTGGTAGGACTCCTTCATCCCCTATTTTTTCAAATAATTTATATAACATTGGGGCTAATTGTTCTTTAAATGTTTGGTAGAATTCACATGTGAATCCATCTGGCCCTGGGGATTTTTTCCTGGGGAGTTGATTAATAGCTTGTTCTATTTCTTTTTCTGAAATGGGACTATTTAAGCAATTTATCTCCTCCTCTGTTAATCTAGGGAGCCTATATTTTTGGAGGAAGTCATCCATTTCACTTAAGTTATCAAATTTATTGGCATAAAGTTGGGCAAAGTAACTCCTTATTATTTCTCTAATTTCCTCTTCATTGGTGGAAAGATCCCCCTTTTCATTTGTAAGACTATCAATTTGATTTTCCTCTTTCTTTTTTTTTGATCAAATTTACCAAAGGTTTATCTATTTTATTGGCTTTTTCATAAAACCAACTCTTGGTTTTATTTATTAATTCAATAGTTTTTTTACTTTCAATTTTATTGATTTCTCCTTTTAATTTTTGTATTTCGAGTTTAATTTTTGGTTGGGGGTTTATAATTTGGTCTTTTTCTAGCCTTTTAAGTTGTAAGCCCAATTCGTTAATCTTCTCTTTCTCAATTTTCTTCAAATAAGCCTCTAAAGATATAAAATTTCCCCTTATTACCGCTTTAGCTGCATCCCAAAGATTTTGATATGATGTCTCATCATTATCATTATCTTGGGTGAAATTGTTAATTGTTTCTATAATTTGCTCTTTCACCCAGTCATTCTTTAAGATGAGATTATTCAGTTTCCAATTACTTTTTGGTCTATTTACCCCTAACTTTTTACTGAATGTAGCTTTTATTGCATTGTGATCTGAGAAGAAGGCATTTATTATTTCTGCCTTCCTACATTTAATTTTGAGATCTTTATGTCCTAGTATATGGTCAATTTTTGTATAGGATCCATGAACTGCTGAGAAGAAAGTATATTCCTTCCTATTGCCATTCAGTTTTCTCCAAAGGTCTATCATACCTAGTTTTTCTAATGTTCTATTTACTTTTTTAATTTCTTTCTTGTTTGTTTTGTGGTTTGATTTGTCTAAATCTGAGAGTGCAAGGTTGAGATCTCCCACTATTATAGTTTTACTGTCTATTTCTTCTTGCAGTTCTCTTAACTTTTCCTTTAGAAAGTTAGATGCTATACCACTTGGTGCATATATGTTTAGTATTGATATGGCTTCATTATTTATGCTACCTTTCAGCAGGATATAGTTTCCTTCCTTATCTTTTTTAACGAGATCTACTTCTGCTTTTGCTTGATCTGAGATAAGGATAGCTACCCCTGCTTTTTTGGCTTTACCTGAAGCATAATAGGCTCTGTTCCAACCTTTTACCTTTACTCTGTATGTATCTCCCTGCTTTAAGTGTGTTTCCTGTAGGCAACATATTGTAGGGTTCTGCTTTTTGATCCAATCTACTATCCGTCTCCGTTTGATGGGATCGTTCATCCCATTTACATTTACAGTTAAAATTACTAATTCTGTATTTCCTGCCATCGTATTATCCCCAGATTATGCTTTTTTCCCTTGACCCCCCTGATCCCCCTCCCCGATATTTAATTTACAAACCCCCCTTGTGACGCGCAACCCTCCCTCTTTTTTTTTTTTTTTTTTTTATTAGGATCCCTCCCCCCTCCCTCCAAGTCCCTTCACTTATTCCCCTTTTCCTTTTCCCTTTTCCTCTCCCCCCTTTTAATGAGGTGAGAGAAAATTCTCTGAAAAACAAATATGTTAATTATTTACTCTTTGAGCCTCTTCTGATGAGAGTAAGATTCACACAATGATTCTCCCCCTCACTAAGTTCCCTCAGATATGGTGTATTTTCTATGTCTCTTCCTGGGATGTAGTTTCCCTCTTTTTATCACTCCTTCCCCTTTTTCTGAACCGACCTCCTTCCCTTTACTACACCCCCCTTTTTTTCTTTTATATCAGTAAAATCAAATTATCCTTGAGTATTTTTTATATACCCACAACAGAGTTACAGTTCTCAAGGGTTCTGTGTACCTTTTTCTGTTTCTCTTCAGTCTTGTGGATGTAGATCAAATTTTTTGTTTAAGTCTGGTTTTTTTCTTAGAAACATATAGAATTCCTCTGTTTCATTGAATGACCATCTTCTTCCGTGGAAAAAGATGCTAAACTTAGCTGGGTAGTTCATTCTTGGTTGCAGTCCTTGATCTTTTGCCTTATGGAATATCAGGTTCCAGGCCCTTCTATCTTTTAATGTGGAGGCAGCCAGATCTTGGGTGACCCTTATTGTGGCACCTTGGTATTTAAATTGTTTTTTTCTAGCTGCTTGCAGGATTTTCTCCTTTGTGTGGTAATTCTGCAGCTTAGCCACAATATTCCGTGGTGTTCTTTTTTTAGGGTCTATTTCAGAAGGAGTTCGATGAATTCTTTCCACATCTACTTTCCCTTCTGTTTCTATTATCTCTGGACAGTTCTCTTTGATAATTTCCTGTAAAATAGAATCTAGGCTCTTTTTTTGGTCATAGTTTTCTGGAAGTCCAATAATCCGCAGATTATCTCTCCTAGATCTATTTTCCAGGTCTATAGATTTTCCCAGTAATATTTGACGTTGTTCTCCAGCTTCTCATTTTTTTTGTTTTGTTTGACTGATTCTTGGGTTCTCTGTGAATCATTCATTTCTATTTGTTCCATCCTGACTTTTAAGGAGTTATTTTCTTCTTTCACAGTTTTTAGTTCTTTTTGTAAATGCCCAATTTCGTTTTTAAATGAATTATTTTGCTCTATTGAATTTTTTTCCATTTCCCTAATTTTTTTTTTTTGAGAATTATTTTCTTTTTCCAATTCAGAAATTCTATTTTCTTGAGACTTTTTTATCTTTTCCAATTCAGAAATCCTACTTTCCTGTGTTTTTTTAACCTTTTCTAATTCACTAATTTTGTTTCCCTGCATCTCCTGTGAATTCTTTATTTTTTCCAACTCCAATTTCAGGACGTTGTTATTCTCTATCATAACTTCTCTTTCCTTGCCCCATTTTTCTTCGATCTCCCTCAATTTCTTAAGAGCTTCTTCTAGGAGAGAGTTATGTGATGGGGGGCAGGAATCGTTCCCCTTTAGGTTGTTATCTTCTGAATCTTTGCTGTTAACTTCCTCGGGGTTGGGTACCCGCTCTTTCTCTGTATAGAAGGAATCTATAGTTTTTCTAGCTTTTTTGCTCATACTTAAAAAATGTTTTGGGGTCTGTCCCTGGGGTAGGAAATTATTTACTTCTTTACCAGCTTCCTCCCAGACTGGATGGATGCAGCGGCCCCCGCGCCCGCGCTAAGAGAGAGCTCTGGGAGAGAGTTCCCCACCCCCTCCCTGGAAGTGCCTCAGAGGTGATTAGCACTACTGTGCTTCGAGGGCGTAGAATAGTGAAGACAGCAAGAAGCTCAGCCTATGTGTCCGGGTGGGGAGTGGGTGTCTGCAGCAGGTGACGTAAGAAGCCCCTGCGCTCAAACTGGAAGTGTCTGCCAGAAACCGCGGTCCCTAGTTCAAAGGTTCCGCTTCTCTGGGACTTCCTGGAGCTGAGTTCCACTCCCTCCAGCTAAGCTAGGCAGTGTGTGTTGCCTTGGGCCGTATCCACCCACTTGTCAGTCTCTTAACTATTCTCAGGAGGTAGCTGAGGCCACACCCCCTGATGGGAGTCTGCCGAGTCACCCCCAGGGTGTGTGTGGGGGGGAATCTAATCTGAGTTTTAAAATATTTTGGCTTTCTCTTCTGAACTGCTAAATAATTAGCAGAGAAGAGCTAACAGCCTGTGCCAGATTCCTTTACCTCAGTGGCTTCTCTGATCCCAGAGCCCCTCCCAGCGCAATGGGCGCAGCGTGCCCCTACCCCACCGTCTGTGCTGGTCTTTCTTATTCCTCCCCTGAGAACTGACCTTTCCTGTTGAAACTCCAGATTCTCTTCAGCTGGTAAGTCGTGCTTCCAGTCCTTGTGGTATCTATCAGTCCTGAGCTAATTTTGAGACTTAATTTATCTAATTGGTTGTGAGGGAGTGAGGACGTTCACTGAGTAGTGTGTTTCTTCTCCACCATCTTGGCTCCGCCCCCCATGTCTTGTACTTTTAAGAAGAATTTCAGTGACAGATGAAAGAGTATGTAAGGAAAATAGGCTTAAATTTTAGAAGACTGCAAGAGTTGATAAGGACTACATTATGAAATATATGATCATCTAGATAGAAGGAAACCACTGTTGGGGAATAACATGGTCAGTCATACACTTCAGTAAGATCACTTGATCACTTTGACAACCAAAAAGAAGATCGTCCTAATGTTGGAGATATGAAACCAGAAGAATAATGAGCAAACAATTTCAATAATTTGGCTATGACATGGCGAAGGACTATATTAATCTCTCTAAGAGAAAGAGAAAGATATGTTACAAAGGAAGTTGATCAAAAGTGATTTATATATTAACTTCAGTTTTCCTATTTTGTTGGGCTTGTATCTTATAGTTCACTATATTCCAAAAGCCACAAGTTTTTAAACATGTCCTTGCTATAGATTTCCAATCACTAGGGGTTAAAATTTAATAAGCCAAATTCTTTAATACCATCTTAACATAAGATGATGCAGCTCCATAAAGAGGACAATCATTTTTAAAATCCTTGATTTTTTTCTAGATCAAAAGGAATGCATTGTCTCCTTTGTTGACCTGAAGAGCCAAACTTTTCAATAACAGGGCACTATTAAATTAGATATATCCTGTTAATATATCTATTAAATCAGATATATCCTGTCTTTTTTTTTTTTTTTTTTTGCTTTAACTACTGCCTTTTGTAATCACTACTTCATAGGTGGTCCTGATTGTGTCACTGCTTCTCCCCCTCCTTTTCCCTTCCCATGTGAAGGGTTAATTAAGGGGGAGAATCATGATATGGGGAATGCCTAATGGCTCCTGCTGTGAAGCATCACACTCCTTAATTTCATCAGAATTGCACTTAACTCATTTTTATCTAATTCTTCATGCTGCTTTTCACCTAGTTTGTAAGTATCCCCCCCTTCTGCACATTCTTCTTTTTTCCTTATTCTATAATGTGACGTCCTAAAGCCAATTGTATTGTTATATGTATAGAGTGTTTCTTTAGGAATTCAATCAGGACCATTATCATTGGCATATTCACTTAGTTGCTCTCCTACTAATTTCCACTCTGGATCTAATTCTCTTTCCTTAGAAAACTAAGGAGATGTGTATTGCATTGTTTCTAAAAGTTCAATGATCTGCTCCTAAGTGACAATCAAACCTTGGTGTTTTTTTATGAGTTTAACTATGCTTTTGAAACATTTTCCTTGAGGTGGAAAAGGTTTCTTTCTAAACATTTGTCCCATTTCAGCTGAAACACTACTTCAGCCCTTAAGAAAGTTTCCTTCTTGTCTGATTTTGTACTCTAATTTCTGTGTCACAGAGCCTTTTCCACTGAACTCAGGATCTTATCAGTCTGGACTTCTGAGTGTAAATCCTTAGTCCCACATTGGGTGTCAAAGGTGGTTTCTAGATGTCTCTAGAGCTGCCTTCATTTCAGCAGAGTAATTACCATAAGGATAGTCAGGTGTTAAAGTGCAAATTCTTTATTGTCTCCTTCAAAATCTAGTTTACTTGCTTGATGCCCTTCAGAAGGGCCTTGGTCTCAATGGGGGGAGGAGGAGGACAGGCTAGCCACCAGGAGGCTGATGAAGATGCAATGAATCTGACTGACTTTATCCCAGTTTATGTGCTCTATTACATTTAAATCCATTCATCATACTACATACAAGCCAATCATTTTATCACTAGGGAACCATTATTTGTTGTAAGATTAAATCAATCATACTGAACTAAGGAATTATTAATCACCATGCTAAACTAGATAATCATTGTCTTATCAATTCCACTTAGATAGTACCTTGTAAGAATCCTTGTTTTCGATACAGAGTTCTGGTCCATAACAGTATAAGAAAAAGAGAAAAAGGGAAGTAAAAAGAGGCAAACCACATCTCTTTTTTAAATTAATTTTATAATTATAGTATTTTTGACAGTACACATGCATGAGTATTTTTTTACAACATTATCCTTTGTATTCATTTTTCCAAATTTTCCCCTCCCTCCCTTAGATGACAGGCAATCCCATACATATTAAATATGTTACAGTATAACATAAATACAATATATATGTGTAAATCCAATTTTCTTGTTCCATGGTAAGAATTGGATTCCAAAGGTATAAATAACCTAGGTAGAAAGACAGTAGTGTAAACAGTTTACATTCAATTCCCAGTGTTCCTTCTCTGGGTGTACTTGTTTTTGTCCATCATTAATCAACTGGAAGTGAATTGGATCTTCTTTATGTTGAAGATATCCACTTCCATCAGAATATGTCTTCATACAGTATTGTTGTTGAAGTATATAGTAATCTCCTGGTTCTGCTCATTTCATTCAGAATAAGTTCATGCAAGTCTCTGCAAACCTCTCTATATTCATACTGCTGGTCATTTCTTACAGAGCAATAATATTTCATAACGTTCATATACCATAATTTGCCCAACAATTCTCCAATTTATGGACATCCATTCAGTTTCCAGTTTCTAGCCACTACAAAAAGAGCTGCCACAAACATTTTGGCACATACAGGTCCCTTTCCCTTATTTAATATTCCTTTGGGATATAAGCCCAGTAGTAGCACTGCTGGATCAAAGGGTATGCACAGTTTGATAACTTTTTGGGCATAGTTCCAAATTGATCTCCAGAATGGCTTGATTCTTTCACAACTCCACCAACAATGCATCAGTGTCCCAGTTTTCCCACATCCCCTCCAACATTCATCATTATTTGTTCTTCTCATCTTAGCCAATCTGACAGGTGTGTAGTGGTATCTCAGAGTTGTCTTAATTTGCATTTGTCTGATCAGGAGTGATTTGGAACACTCTTTCATATGAGTGGATATTTTTTCAATTTCATCATCTGAAAATTGCCTGTTCATGTCCTTTGCCCATTTATCAATTGGAGAATAGTTTGATTTCTTATAAATTAGAATCAGTTCTCTATATATTTTGGAAATGAAGCCTTTATCAGAACCTTTAACTGTAAAGATATTTACCCAATTTGTTATTTCCCTTCTAATCTTATTTGAATTACTTTTGTTTGTACAAATGCTTTTTAATTTGATGTAATCAAAATCTTCTATTTTGTGATCAATAATGATCTCTAGTTCTCCTTTGGTCATAAATTCCTTCCTCCTCCACAGGTCTGAGAGGTAGACTATCCTCTGTTCCTCTAGTCTATTTATGATCTCATTCTTTAAGCCTAAATCATGGACCTATTTTGATCTTGTCTTGGTATATGGTGTTAAGTGTGGGTCCCTATCTAATTTCTGCCATACTAACTTCCAGTTTTCTTTCCCAAAAGTTTTTTTTTTTTTTTAATAACGAATTCTTATCCCAAATGTAGGTATCTTTCAGTTTGTCAAATACTAGCTTGCTATAGCTGTACCCTATTTTGTCCTGTGTACCTAATCTGTTCCACTGATTGACTAGTCTATTCCTTAACAAATACCAAATGGTTTTGGTGACTGCTGCTTTATAATGTAGCTTTAGATCAGGTACACCTAGACCACCTTCTTCTGACTTTTTTTTTTTTCATTAGTTGCCTTGCAATTCTCGACAATTTATTCTTCCATATGAATTTTGTTGTTATTTTTTTCTAGGTCATTAAAGTAGTTTCTTGGAAGTCTGATTGGTAGAGCACTAAATAAATATATTAGTTTGGGGAGTATTGTCAGCTTATTATATTCACTCGGCCTATCCAAGAGCACTTATTATCTTTCAAATTATTTAAATCTGACTTTATTTTTGTGGCAAGTGTTTTGTAATTTTGGTCATATAATTCCTGACTCTCCTTTCGTAGATATATTCCCAAATATTTTATACTATTGACCGTTATTTTGAATGGAATTTCTCTTTGTATCTCTTGCTGTTGCATTTTGTTGGTGATGTATAAAAATACTGAGGATTTATGTTATATTTATTTTGTATCCAACAACTTTGCTAAAGTTGTGAATTATTTCTAATAATTTTTATTAGAATCTCTGGGGTTCTCTAATTATACCATCATATCATCTGCAAAGAGTGATAATTTGTTTTCCTCATTTCCTACTCTTATTCCTTTAATCTCTTTCTCTACTCTTATTGCCAAGGCTAGCATTTCTAATACAATATTAAATAGTAATGGTAATAGTGGGCAAACTTGTTTCACTCCTGATCTTACTGGGAAAGGTTCCAGTTTATCTCCATTACATATTAAGCTTACTGACAGTGGTAAATATATGCTCCTGATTATTCTAAGTAATAGTCCATTTATTCCTATACTCTCAAGCATTTTTAGTAGGAATGGATGTTGGATTTTATCAAATGCTTTTTCTGCATCTATTGAGATGATCATTTTTTTTATTTATTTGATGATTAATATTAATAATCAATTAAACTAATAGTTTTCCTAATATTAAACCAGCCCTGCATTCCTGGTATAAATCCTACTTGATCATAGTGTATTATCCTGGGGAAGATTTTCTGAAGATTTTAGCATCAATATTCATTAAGGAAATTGGTCTACAGTTTTCTTTTTCAGTTTTAGATCTACCTGGTTTAGGTATCAGTACCATGTCTGTGTCATAAAAGGAGTTTGGTAGGACTTCTTCATCTCCTATTTTTTTCAAATAGTTTATATAACATTGGGGCTAATTATTCTTTAAATGTTCGGTAGAATTCATATGTAAATCCATATGGTCTTGGGGATTTTTTCTTCGGGAGTTGATTAATAGCTTATTCTATTTCTTTTTCTGAAATGGGACTATTTAAGCAGTTTACCTCCTCCTCTGTTAATCTAGGAAGCATATATTTGTGCAGGTAGTCATCCATTTCACTTAAGTTATCAAATTTATTGGCATAAAGTTGGGGAAAGTAACTCCTTATTATTTGTCTAATTTCCTCTTCATTGGTGGAAAGATCCCCCTTTTCATTTGTAAAACTCACAATTTGATTTTCCTCTTTCCTTTTTCTGATCACATTAACCAAAGGTTTATCTATTTTATTGGCTTTTTCATAAAACAAACTCTTGGTTTTATTTATTAATTCAATAGGATTTTTTTGTTTTTGTTTTTTTTTTACTTTCAATATTATTGGTTTCTCCTTTTAATTTTAGAATTTCAAGCTTAGTTTTTGTTGGGGGTTTTTAATTTGGTCTTTTTCTAACTTTTTAAGTTGCAGGCCCAATTCATTGATCTTCTCTTTCTCTATTTTATTCAAGTAAGCCTCTAAAGATATAACATTTCCCCTATTTACCACTTTAGCTGCATCCCACAAATTTTGGTATGATATCACATCATTGTCATTATCTTGGGTGAAATTATTGTTTCTATAATTTGCCGTTTCACCCAGTTATTCTTTAAGATGAGATTATTTAGTTTCCAATTACTTTTTGGTCTATTTACCTCTAACTTCTTGTTGAATATAATTTTTATTGCATGGTGATCTGAGAAGAAGGCATTTACTATTTCTGTCTTCCTGCAATTAATTTTGAGATCAATTTTTGTATAGGTTCCATGAACTGCTGAGAAGAAAGTATGCTACTTTCTATCACCATTCAATTTTTTCCAAAGCTCTATCATATTTAATTTTTCTAATGTTCTACTTACCTCTTTACTTTCTTTCTTATTTGTTTTGTGGTTTAATTTATCCAATTCTGAGATTGCAAAGTTGAGATCACCCACTATTATAGTTTTGCTGTCTATTTCTTCTTGCAACTCTCAACTTTTCCTTTAGGAAGTTAGATGCTATACCACTTGGTGCATATATGTTTAGTATTGATATGGCTTCATTGTCTATGCTACCTTTTAGCAGGATATAGTTTCCTTCTTTATTTCTTTTAATTAGATCAATTTCTGCTTTTGCTTGATCTGAGATAAGGATGGCTACCCCTGCTTTTTTGGCTTCACCTGAAGCATAATAGATTTTGCTCCAACCTTTTACCTTTACTCTGTATATATCTCCCTGCATTAAATGTGTTTCCTGTAAACAACATATTGTAGGGTTCTAACTTTTGATCCAGTCTGCTATGCACCTCTGTTTAATGGGAGAGTTCATCCCATTCACATTTATAGTTAAAATTACTAATTCTGTATTTCCTGCCATCATATTATCCCCTGATTATGCTTTTCCCCTTTGTCCCCCCTCAACCCCTTACCCAGTATTGAATTTATGGTCCCCACTTGTATAGTTCAGCCCTCCTTTTTTATTATCCCTTCCCCCTCCTTTTAAGTTTCTTCCCCTTTCTTGTACTCTACCCTTATTCCTTTTCTTTTCCTTTTTCCTCTCCTCCCCTTATAATGAGGTGAGAGAGAATTCTCTGAAAAACAAATATGTTTATTATTTACTCTTTGAGCCTACTCTGATGAGAGTAAGATTCACACGATGTTTCTCACCCTCTCTAAATTCCCTTAGAAATGGTAAATTTTCTATGCCTTTTCCTGGGATGTAATTTCCCTTTTTTTATCTCTCCTTTCCCTTTTTCTGATACTATCCCCTTCCCTTTACTACTTCCCTTTTTTAAGTTATATAAGTAAAATCAAATTATCCATGTAGACTTTCTGTATATCCACAATAGAGATACATTTCTAAAGAGTTCTTTTTACCTTTTTCCACTTCTCTTGAGTCTTTTGTATGTAGATCAAAATTTTTGTTTGTCTGTTTTTTTTTTCCTTTTTTTTTTCTTTCTTTTTTTAGAAACAAATGGAAATCCTCTGTTTCATTATATGACCATCTTCTACCATGATAGAAAATGCTAAACTTACCTGAGTAGTTTATTCTTGGTTGCAGTCCTAGTTCTTTTGCCTTTTGCAATATCAGGTGTAAAGTTCCTGTTGTCTCTTCAATTACAATCCTTCTCTCGGAGGAGATCTCTTTTCTGTAATATCTTTTCCTTTGTGAGAAGGTTTCTTGGGAAGCTTATGGAACCTCCAGCCAGACTCTCTCCTTCCAGACTGCTGTCCCAACTCTGTCCCAGACTCGACTCTCTCCTTACCCAACTGCCCTCCTCTTTTATCCTAGCAGAGACTGGGCTAATGAGAAATCAGTGGGGTCTGTGGGAAATACTTCAACCAATGAACTTGCTCCTCGTAAAGTTGCAAACTCTTTTAAACATGTAAACTCTCCCCCAGAAGTCCAAAGGTGCCAACTCCTTTCAAAGGCCTGAACCAAATGTATGAAGTCTGAGCTAGCGAATTGGCCAGACAATCTTAGATACTACCTTTTAATCCCAATATCTCCCCCTTTCTTTTGATTTAGAACATAGGGTGGTCATGGCCTTGAAACACAAATCCATCAATATGGGAGGTATTACACATAATTACATAAATTACATAAACACATAGTAACATAACACATGCTAGAAGTGATGTAACAAATAACATGATCAAATAATCATAAATTGAGAATTTCTAAATGTCTATAAGTCCATTGTCCATTAGTCTCATCTTGTGTTAGGAAATCCATTGCTTTATGATGGTTTTAAAGTTCTTTAACAGTCTTCTTATTAGCCATGCTCTTTCAGTGTCAGATGTTTCTGAGATTTTCTCCTTTGTTTTGAGGTCTTTCTCTTTTTCTGTCTCTCTCTGATGGACAAGGCGAATATGACTCTTTGGCACCCATCTGATTCCTTCTCCATCTGAAGAAATACAAGCAAACTGTCTCCCCCAAGCAGTTGACCTTTCTGGGTCTCTCCACATCACCTGGCAGTTATCTAATGACAGTGGAGCTGCTGGCACTGGAAATTGCCCTTCTGGTGGGTTATAAAACCTGTCTGCTGGAGCCAGTGCTTCTTTGTCAAAAATTTGAAAATTAATGGTATAGAGAACTAAATTTAAAAGTTCTCTAGGGTTACCTGTGGCTCAAACTTTCTTTTGTTTTTGGAGGAGTGTCTTAATGTCTCTGTTTCTTCTCTCTACTATTGCTTGACCTTGCGGATTAAAAGGTATGCCAGTGGTGTGTAAAATCTTATACTGGGCACTGAAATCTTATACTGAAAAGGTATCTACCACCATGTGGATAAAAGACAGACCAACAAAAGATTTATAGTGGGTCACATCCATTTGCCAGATTTCATTGGGTCTCAAACCATGAGGATTCTTCCCTGGAAGGAGTGTAGGAGCATGGAAAGGAAGCCAAGCTGTACAGCTTTTTAATATTCTCCTAGCTTCCTCTCTTGTTATTCCAAATTGTAAATGTAAAGCTCAAGCAGCCTGATGGTATTTAGAATGAGATACTTGTGCTTCCGGAAAGAAAGGAATACTGGCTAACATAGTTTAAAGGCTATCTGCCTTTGAATTTGCATCAAAAACAGGACCTGGAAGTCCACTATGTGAGTGGACATGCAAGATATAAATCTTGCCTGGATGCTTTCTCACTTAGTCTTGAAGTTCCTTAAAGAGCTGATAAAATATTAGAGGCTGCAAATTTTATTTGGGCTGTGGCAATTCTTTGTACTACACCTACTGAATAGGCTGAATCAGTAATTATATTTATGTCTCCTGGGTAACAAGTAAGAACTAGCATGATAGCAAATAATTCATTCTGCTGAGTGGACTGAAAAGGAGTTCTAACTGCTCTCTTTATGGTTAAATCATGAGAGTATACATAACAAATATTTTCTTTGGAGGCATCTGTAAAGATTGTTGTTCCTTTAAGAGGAACCTTAGAAACCTTTTCTTCAAAAATCCATCGCCAATCATGTAGTAGCCTGGTTATCTTTAATGGAGATCCATGTGCAAAATTTGGAGCTGTGGACAACAAAATTTGCCATTCGGGGATGGTCTCACAGCATACATTAATTTGTGCATTAGTATAGAATGTGTATGTGTTTTCAGTACTTATTCCAGATAATTGTACTACTCTCTTAATAGCATTTAATAAAATTCTAGCCACAAGCACTGGGTAAGGAGTAAGGCTTTGTTCTGATTGTGCTGGGAGGTTCACCCACTCGATCACACTGTCTCCTTGATAAAGGACTGCTGTGTGTGCCTCTTTTGTAGCAAAAACTGATATTTCCAAGGGTTTTTGAGTGACCCTTTCAACCACATTGGATAAAGCCAGGTCAACTTCTTTCAAAGCCTCTTGTGCTTGTTTTGTAAGCTGGCATGTTGAATTTAAAGCACTTTCTCCCCTTAAAATGTCATATCGAGGTTGCAGTTGATTGGTAGTTAAGACTAACACTGGGAGTATACATTGGATATCTCCTCTTAATTTTTGGAAATAACTTAAGGTGTACAACTTCTCTGTTCTTAAAGGAAGCTTTTGTACTGTGAGAGTTTTAGGATATACTTCATATCCTAAATATTGAAAAGGATCATGTCTTTGAATTTTTTTTTTTTTTTTTTTTTTGTAGCTATATGCAGTTTGTAGTACTTTAGTGTTTCCATGGTCTTTTGTAGACATGCTTCTAACATTTGTTCCTCAGGTGCACATCCCAAAATATCATCCATATAATGTAACAATATTACTTTTGGAAATGCTTTTATTACTGGAGTAAGAGCAGCAGCGACATACATTTGGCACATAGTAGGGCTGTTTTTCATTCCCTGTGGCAAAACTGTCCATTCATATCCTTTATAAGGCTCAGCCAAATTAACACTAGGCACTGAAATAAGCAAATATTTTCATATCCTTCTTATCTAGAGGGATAAAATAGAAACAATCCTTAATGTCTATAACCCAAAGAGGCCATTCTCTTGGCAACTGAGTAAGAGATGAAAGTCCAGGCTGAAGAGTTCCCATAGTTTCCATCTGTTCATTTACTCTTCTTAGATCAGTTAACATCCTCCATTTTCCAGATTTCTTTTTCACCACAAATACTGGGGAATTCCAAGGACTTAGAGAAGGCCACAAGTGTCCTTAGTCAAGTTTCTCTTGCACTATGTCTAATAAGGCCTGAATTTTGTCACTTCTTAAGGGCCACTGTTCTACCCACACTGGTAAATCAGTCTTCCACTGAATAGGAATTGGAGAGAGTGCAGGTAGGCCTTCAACAGTAGCCCTGCCTAAAAAGCCAAAGTACTTAATTGTAATCCTATCTGCTGTAAAATGCCTCTTCCCTACAGATTGATGGGATTTTTTCAACCACAAAAGGAGTAAAAACTCCTGTTTCATTTTCAAATGTCCATCTCAAAGGAATAGTACTAACTTCTGCTGCTATTGATCCTCCTACACCAGACATGTAGGTGTCTGCCTTAATCTTTGGCCAGTGACTGGGCCAATTGGCACGTCTAATAACTGTACTATCTGCACTCATGTCTACCAATCCCTCAAATGGTATTCCATTTATATAAATAGTAAGTATAGATTTGTCAGATGTCACAGCTGCTGTCCAATATATTCCTGGATTTTGGAGTCAGAATCTGGGGGACTGTCACCAGATTGCTGATTAGGGGTATGTAACAATAAGCCTGATGCTACTACTTCTCCTGGTGGATAAATCACACATTGTCTACCTGTGTTAGTGACTGGGATATTAGCTATACATTCTCCAGTTTCCCACATCAGTGTGTGGATAAACACTATTTTGTAAGCAATCTCAGAAGGTGAAATGGTCGACTTCCAGCCAAGATGGCGGCGTAGAGGCAGACAGCTGCTTGAACTTCTCGTTTTCTCTCAGAACTTACTTCATGACAAGCCTCACACTTAATGCTTGACCCAAAAAGAAATCCACAGATAATCACCAAGAGAAGACATCCTTGAAAGTCGATAGAAAAGGTCTGTGTTTGCTCGGGGGAGGGTCAATCAGACTAGGCACAGACTGAGGGCAGGCAAGCCAGAGCCAGACAGCTCACACAGCTCAGACCTGAGGGGGAGGGGTATGGTCTCTGCCATTTCTGTGAAAAGAATTTTTCCCCAGTGTGGATACTCCATCTTGGCAGCAAGCTAGGATAAGCGGAGAGGGTTTAAACACCGGAGGTGAAGATTAAAACCCCGGAAAGCCAGTGTCTCTAAGAACCTGGCCACCCCCAATCCCGACCTGGATTGACTCAGTGCATTCTCAGAGGCTCAGAGCACAGACTCAGTACAGTCATTGCTTTTCTGTTAGTGGCTCTCTGCTGCCCTACCCCCAGTCTGTAGAGGAAGCCCATTAATACCATCCAGTACCATCCCCCGCAAAACAGACCAATTGTTTCTCTTGTCAGTTTGTTTTCTTCGATTCCTACTCTGACAAAATGAACAAAAAACTCAAAAGGGCTCTAACCATTGACAACTTTTGTATGGAGAGAGAGGAGACTTCAAACAATGAGGAGACTAAAAACAGACTGTCCCCAGATGAATCCCCTAAGAGGCATATGAGCTGCTCCTCAATACAAAAGAATCTCCTAGAGGAAATCAAACAGGCTCTCACAAGAGAGCTAGAAGAGAAATGGGAAGCTTGGCAAGAGAGTGTGGAGAAGTCATCCCATTCATTCAAAGACAGAGTGGATAAAGAAATCAAATCATTGAGAAACAAGATTAGTGAGCTGGAAAAGGTAAACAACTCCAAGGAAAACAGGATTAGTGAGCTGGATAAAGAAAACAGCTCTCTAAAAAATAAAATGGATAAAATGGAAAAAAATTCCATAGAAGATAAAAACTCAATTAGACAATTACAAAGAGATATAAATAAAAAAAGTGAGTTAAGAAAATACATCATTGAAAATTAGACTGGAACAAGTAGAAATGAATGACTCAAGGAGAAACCAAGAGGTAGTCAAGCAAAACCAGAGAAATGAAACAATTGAAAAGAATGTCAAGTACCTTATCAGAAAGAAAACAGACCTGGAAAACAGATCCAGGAGAGACAATTTGAGAATAATCGGACTCCCTGAAAAATGGGAGGAAAAAAAGAGCTTGAACACTATTTTCGAGGAAATTATCAAAGAGAACTGCCCAGACGTTCTGGAAACAGAGGATAAAATAGACATTGAAAAACTTCATAGATCACCTACTGAAAGGGACCCTAAAATCAAAACGCCAAGAAATATAGTGGCCAAGTTCAAGAACCATAAGACAAAGGAAAAGATATTGGAAGCTGCTAGAAAAAAACAATTAAGATATGGAGGATCCACAATAAGGATAACCCAGGATCTAGCAGCGTCCACATTAAAAGAACAAAGGGCCTGGAACATGATATTCTAAAAGGCTAAGGAACATGGTATGCAGCCAAGAATAACTTACCCAGCAAGAACGAGCATCGTTTTCCAGGGAAGAAGATGGACATTTAACAGAATAAATGAATTCCATCTATTTTTGATGAAAAAAAAACGACCTACATAAAAGGTTTGATCTTCAAATACAGAACTCAAGAGATTTCTAAAAAGGTAAAAAGAAATCTTGAGAAGTATACTTCTGCCAAAAAAATTATGTAAAGAACATATGTACAATGTGTCTTAGAAACTAGAGGTGGAAAGGAAATTATATCATAAAAAAGTGTAAAGTGGTGGTACTACACCTCATGAAGAGGCAAAGGAAACGTACTATATCTGGGAGAAAGAAAGGAGGGAGATGAACATAGTGTGTATCAATAGACATATTCGATTTATGGTGAAACTTCTTCCACTTCATTGAAAAGTGAAAGGGAAGGAGTAAGCCAAGGGGAAGGGAATACAGAAATTTTGAGAAAAAGGGGTAAAATAAGGGGAGGATCTTTAAGGTGGGGGAGGGATCCTAAAAAGGGAGGGTTGTGAAAAGCAAGTGGTGTTCCCCAGTTTAATACTGGGTAGGGGGGTAAGAGGGAAGGAAAGGGGAAAAGCATAAGCAGGGGTTAGTAGGATGGCAAGCAGTATAGAATTAGTACTTCTAACCATAAATATGAATGGGGCAAACTGCCTCATAAAGAGGAAGCAGTTAGCAGACTGGATTAAAAGTCAGAATCCTACTATATGTTGTTTACAGGAAACACACCTGAAACAGGGTGAGACATTCAAACTAAAAGTAAAAGGGTGGAGCAGAATCTATTATGCTTCAGGCAAAACCAAAAAAGCAGGAGTAGCCATCCTCATCTCAGATCAAGCAAAAACAAAAATTGATCTAATTAAAAGAGATAAGGAAGGGCATTATATCCTGCTAAAAGGCAGCATCAATAATGAAGCAGTATCAATATTAAACATATGCACCAAGTCATGCAGCATCTAAATTCTTAAAAGAGAAATTAAGAGAGCTGCAAGAGGAAATAGATAGCAAAACTATAATAGTGGGAGATCTCAACCTTGCACTCTCAGAATTAGATAAATCAAACCACAAAATAAATAAGAAAGAAGTCAAAGAGGTAAATAGAATACTAGAAAAGTTTGATATGATAGATCTTTGGCGAAAGCTAAATGGAAACAGAAAGGAATACACTTTCTTCTCAGCAGTTCATGGAACCTATACAAAAACTGATCATATAGTAGGGCATAAAAACCTCAAAATCAAATGCAGTAAGGCAGAAGTAGTAAATGCATCCTTTTCAGACCATAATGCAATCAAAATTACATTTAATAAAAAGCCAGGGGAAAATAGACCAAAAAATAATTGGCAACTAAATAATCTTATACTAAAGAATGATTGGGTAAAACAGCAAATCATAGACATAATTAATAACTTCACCCAAGAAAATGACAATAATGAGACATCATACCAAAATGTATGGGATACAGCCAAAGCAGTAATAAGGGGAACTTTTATATCTCTACAGGCCTACATGCATAAAATAGAGAAAGAGAGGGCCAACAAATTGGGCTTACAACTAAAATTGCTAGAAAAGGAACAAATTAAAAACCCCCAGACAAACACAAAACTTAAAATTCAAAAAATAAAAGGTGAGATTAATAAAATTGAAAGTAAAAAAACTATTGAATTAATTAATAAAACTAAGAGTTGGTTTTATGAAAAAACCAACAAAATAGACAAACCCTTAGTAAACCTGATTAAAAAAAGGAAAGAGAAAAAGCAAATTGTTAGTCTTGAAAAGGAAAAGGATGAACTCACCACTAATGAAGAGGAAATTAGAACAATAGTTAGGAGCTACTTTGCTCAACTTTATGCCGATAAATTCAATAACTTAAATGAAATGGAAGAATACCTTCAAAAATATAGCTTGCCCAGATTAACAGAGGAAGAAGTAATTAGTCTAAATAGTCTCATCTCAGAAAAAGAAATAGACCAAGCAATTAACCAACTTCCTAAGAAAAAGTCCCCAGGACCAGATGGATTTACAGGTGAATTCTACCAAACATTTAAAGAACAACTAACTCCAATGCTATGTAAACTATTTGAAAAAATAGGGATTGAAGGAGTCCTACCAAATTCCTTCTATGACACAGACATGGTACTGATACCTAAACCAGATAGATTGAAAACTGAGAAAGAAAACTATAGACCAATTTCCTTAATGAATATTGATGCTAAAATCTTAAATAAGATATTAGCAAATAGACTTCTGAAAATCATCCCCAGGATAATACACTATGACCAAGTGGGATTTATACCAGGAGTGCAAGGTTGGTTTAATATTAGGAAAACTATTAGTATAATTGACCATATTAATAATCAAATTAATAAAAAACATATGATCTTCTCAATAGATGCAGAAAAAAGCATTTGATAAAATCCAACATCCATTCCCACTAAAAACACTTGAAAGTATAGGAATAAATGGACTCTTCCTTAAAATAATAAGGAACATATATTTAAAACCTTCAGTAAACATCATATGTAATGGCAATAAACTAGAACCTTTCCCTATAAGATCAGGAGTGAAACAAGGTTACCCACTATCACCATTACTTTTCAATATAATACTAGAAACTCTAGCCTTGGCAATAAGAGCCAAGAAAGAGTTTCAAGGAATTAGAGTAGGAAATGAGGAAATCAAATTATCACTTTTTGCAGATGACATGATGGTATACTTAGAGAACCCCAGAGACTCTGCTAAAAAGCTATTAGAAAAAATTCAGAATTTTAGCAAAGTCGCAGGATACAAAATAAAGCCACATAAATCCTCAGCATTTTTATACATTAACAACACAATCCAACAGCAAGAGATACAAAGAGAAATTCCATTCAAAATAACGGTCAATAGTATAAAATATTTGGGAATATATCTACGAAAGGAGAGTCAGGAATTATATGAGCAAAGTTACAAAACACTTGCCACAAAAATAAAGTCAGATTTAAATAATTGGAAAGATATTCAGTGCTCTTGGATAGGCCAAGCGAATATAATTAAAATGACAATATGCCCTAAACTAATCTATTTATTTACTGCTATACCAATCAGACTTCCAAGAAACTATTTAAATAACCTAGAAAAAATAACAACAGAATTCATATGGAACAACAAAAGGTCGAGAATTTCTTTTTTATTTTTTTATTTTTTCTTAATTTTTTATTATATATATATATTTTATAATATTATCCCTTGTATTCATTTTTCCAAATTATCCCCCCCTCCCTCTATTCCCTCCCCCCGATAACAGGCAATCCCATACATTTTACATGTGTTACAATATAGTCTAGGTACAATACATGTGTGTGAATATCATTTTCTTGTTGCACAATAAACATTAGAATCCGAAGGTACATGTAACCTGGGCAGACAGATATTAGTGCTAACAATTTACATTCACTTCCCAGTGTTTCTTCTCTGGGTGTAGCTACCTCTGTCCATCATTGATCAACTGGAAGTGAGTTGGATCTTCTTTATGTTGAAGATTTCCACCTCCATCAGAATACATCCTCATACAGTATTGTTGTTGAAGTGTACAGTGATCTTCTGGTTCTGCTCATTTCACTCAGCATCAGTTGATTTAAGTCTCTCCAAGCCTCTCTGTATTCCTCCTGCTGGTCATTTCTTACAGAGCAATAATATTCCATAACCTTCATATACCACAATTTACCCAACCATTCTCCAACTGATGGACATCCACTCATCTTCCAGTTTCTAGCTACAACAAAAAGAGCTGCCACAAACATTTTGGCACATATATGTCTCTTTCCGCTCTTTAGTATTTCTTTGGGATATAATCCTAGTAGTAGCGCTGCTGGGTCAAAGGGTATGCACAGTTTGATAACTTTTTGGGCATAATTCCAGATTGCTCTCCAGAATGGCTGGATTCTTTCGCAACTCCACCAGCAATGTATCAGTGTCCCAGTTTCCCCACATCCCCTCCAACATTCATCATTATTTGTTCCTGTCATCTTAGCCAATCTGACAGGTGTGTAGTGGTATCTCAGAGTGGTCTTAATTTGCATTTCTCTGATCAGTAGTGATTTGGAACACTCTTTCATGTGAGTGGATATAGTTTCAATTTCTTCCTCTGAGAATTGTCTGTTCATATCCTTTGACCATTTATCAATTGGAGAATGGTTCGGTTTCTTATAAATTAGGGTCAGTTCTCTATATATTTTGGAAATGAGACCTTTGTCGGAACCTTTGTTTTTAAAAATATTTTCCCAATTTGTTACTTCCCTTCTAATCTTGTTTGCATTAGTATTATTTGTACAGAAACTTTTTAGTTTGATGTAATCAAAATCTTCTATTTTGTGATCAATAATGATCTCTAGTTCTCCTCTGGTCATAAATTCCTTCCTCCTCCACAAGTCTGAGAGGTAGATTATCCTCTGTTCCTCTAATCTATTTATGATCTCATTCTTTATGCCTAAATCATGGACCCATTTTGATCTTATCTTGGTATATGGTGTTAAGTGTGGATCCATATCTAATTTCTGCCATACTAATTTCCAGTTTTCCCAACAGTTTTTTCTGAATAATGAATTTTTATCCCTAATGTTGGTATCTTTGGGTTTGTCAAAGATTAGGTTGCTGTATCCTTTTTTGTCCTTTGTATCTAATCTGTTCCACTGATCTACCGGTCTATTTCTTAGCCAATACCAAATGGTTTTGGTGACTGCTACTATATAATATAGCTTTAGATCAGGTACACTTAGACCACCTTCCTCTGAGTTTTTTTTCATTAGTTCCCTTGCAATTCTAAAAGGTCGAGAATTTCAAGGGAAGTAATGAAAAAAAAATTAAGTGAAGGTGGTCTAAGTGTACCTGATCTAGAAGTATTTTATAAAGCAACAGTCACCAAAACCATTTGTTATTGGCTAAGAAATTGACTAGTTGATCAGTGGCATAGGTTAGGTTCACAGGGCAAGATAGTGAATAAAAATAGCAATCTAGTGTTTGAGAAACCCAAAGATCCCAAATTTTGGGATAAGAATTCATTATTTGACAAAAACTGCTGGGAAAACTGGAAATTAGTATGGCAGAAACTAGGCATGGACCCACATTTAACACCACATACTAAGATTAGATCAAAATGCGTCCAAGATTTAGGCATAAAGAACGAAATCATAAATAAATTGGAGGAACATGGGATGGTTTACCTCTCAGACTTGTGGAGGAGGAAGGAGTTTGTGTCCAAGGGAGAACTAGAGACCATTATTGATCACAAAATAGAACATTTTGATTACACCAAATTAAAAAGTTTCTGCACAAACAAAACTAATGCAAACAAGATTAGAAGGGAAGTAACAAATTGGGAAAACATTTTTACAGTTAAAGGTTCTGATAAAGGCCTCATCTCCAAAATATGCAGAAAATTGAATTTAATTATAAGAAATCAAGCCATTCTCCAATTGATAAATGGTCAAAGGATATGAACAGACAATTTTCAGATGATGAAATTAAAACTATTTCTACTCATATGAAAGAGTGTTCCAAACCATTATTGATCAGAGAAATGCAAATTAAGACCATTCTGAGATATCATTACACACCCGTCAGATTGGCTAAGATGACAGGAACAAATAATGATGAATGTTGGAGGGGCTGTTGGAAAACTGGGACACTGATGCATTGTTGGTGGAGTTGTGAAAGAATCCAACCATTCTGGAAAGCAATCTGGAATTATGCCCAAAAAGTTATCAAAATGTGCATACCCTTTGACCCAGCCATACTACTACTGGGCTTATATCCCAAGGAAATACTAAAGATGGGAAAGGGACCTATATGTGCCAAAATGTTTGTGGCAGTCTTTTTCATAGTGGCCAGAAACTGGAAGATGAATGGATGTCCATCAATTGGAGAATGGTTGGGTAAATTATGCTATATGAATATTATGGAATATTATTGTTCCGTAAGAAATGACTAACAGGAGAAATACAGAGAGGCTTGGAGAGACTTACATCAACTGATGCTGAGTAAAATGAGTAGAACCAGGGGATCATTATACACTTCAACAATGATACTGTACGAGGATGTATGCTGATGGAAGTGTATATCTTCAACATAGAGAAGAGCTAATCCAATTCCAATTGATTAATGATGGGCAGAATCAGCTACATCCAGAAAGGAACACTAGGAAATGAGTGTAAACTGTTATTTTTACCTTTTGAATACAATTCTTCTTGTGCAACAAGAAATTCGGTTCCACACACATATATTGTATCTAGAATATACTGTAATATATTTAACATGTATAAGACTGCCTGGCATCTAGGGTAGGGGGTTGAGGGAGGAAGGGAAAAAATCTGAATAGAAGTAAGTGCAAGGGATAATGTAAAAAATTACCCATGCATATGTACTGTCAAAAAAAAGTTATAATTATAAAATAAAATAAAAATTAAATAAACAAAAATAAAATAAAATAAAATAAAAAAATGATGGAAAAAATAAAATAAAATAAAATAAAATAAAAAAGAAGGTGAAATGGTCAAGCCTACTTTGCCTGGAGGCAAAGGATCCATAGGCTGAACATGAACAGATTTCACTTATCCAGGGAATATCTCAGTAGTCTGTACTGCATATAACTCTATTTTTCCTAATTTCAATCCCTTTCTTCCATGTCATTGCCTTTTGGCTGATTGATCATGTCTTAAATTTCTCTGGATGTAAGGATTCTCTGGATGTTAGAATTACAAGGTGATAATTCAGGTTGTCTGGGCAATTCTCTAGCTCAGAATTCACACCTTTAGTTCAGGCCTTTGAAAGGAGTTTGCACCTTTGGACTTCTGAGATAGAGTTTACATGTTTAAAGGAGTTTGCACCTTTAGAGGAGCAAGTTCATTGGCTGTAGGAGTTCTCACAAGCCCCCTTGAGCTCTCACTAAACCATTCTGTGCTAGGATAAAAGATTAAGGCAGTGGGGCAAGGGGGTAGTCGCATCTGGGACAGAATTGAGATGGCAATCTGGAAGGAGAGAGTCGGGCTAGAGGCTCCAGAAGCTTCCAAGAAACCTGCTCACAGAGGAAAATATTTTATAGAAAAGAGATCTCCCAGAGAAGTCTTATAATTGAAGAGACAACAGGACCTTTATATTTTGGCACCCCATGTTGGGTGCCAAAATGTCAAGGTCCAGGCTCTGGGCTTGCTCCTCTGAAGGACTCAGAATAAGTCCTTGTCAGCGTAAGCAAAAGGCCTTGCCCCACATGGTTTCTCTGATCCCAGAGTTCTCCCCAGCCCATTTGGTATAATCTGCTAGCCCCTCGTCCACCCCTGTCTGTGCTGATCTTTTTTTTCCTCCCCTCGAAACTGACCTTTTCTGTCAAAATTCCAGAATCTCTTCAGCTGGTAAATTGTGCTTCTAAACCTTGTGGTTTTTATCAGTCCAGTGTTATTTTTGAGGCTGATTTAACTAGGTGTTATTGAGGGAAGAAGGGAGCTTAGAAATCCGCATATATCTTCTCCTCCATCTTGGCTCCGCCCCTCTGGCAAACCACATGTCAAGAAGAAACAAAGGAAACTTATTATATCTGAAGGAAAGAAGGGTGGGAGTGGATATTGTGTGAATCTTACTCTCATTAGATTTTGACTCAAAGAGAAAATATTAGACATATTGGGTTTATAGAGAAAATTCTCCCACCTCATTGATAAGTGGGAGGGGAAAGGTGTAGAGGAAAGGGGTAGGCTAAATAGAAGGGAATATAGAAATAGTAGGGGAAAGGCATAAGAAAGGGGAAGGGGCTTTAAAGGGGGAGGCATTCTAAAGGGGGATTCTCTTGAAGCAAGTGGTGCTCATAAGTTAAATACTGGAGAGGGAGAAAAAGGAAGAGAAAAGTACAATCTGGGGACATAAAGATGGCAGGAAATACAGCATTAGTAATTTTAAATGTAAATGTGAATGGGGTAAACTCTCCAATTAAAGTGGAAGCAGACAACAGACTGGATTAAAAGCCTGAATCCTACAATATATTGTTTACAAGAAACTCATTTAAAGCAGAGAGATACATACAATTAAAGGTAAAAGTCTAGAGCAAAATCTATTATTCTTCAAGGGAAGTAAAAAATGCAGGAATAGTCATTCTGATCTCAGATCAAGTAAAAGCAAAAAAATGTTCTAATTAAAAGACATAAGGAAGGAAACTATATCTTTGTAAAGCATACTGTAGATAATGAAACAATAACAATGTATATATATATGTATGTATATATATGTATATGTATATATGTGTGTGTGTGTGTGTGTGTGTGTGTGTCCACACACACACACACACACACACACACACACACACACACACACACATTGGCATAACATAGAAATTCCTAAAGGAGAAGTTAAGATGGCTGTAAGAAGAAATAGGCAGCAACACTATAATAGTGTGAGATCTCAACTTTACACTCTCAGAACTAGATAAATCAAACCACAAAATAAATAATAAAGAAGTTAAAGAAATAAATAGAATACTACAAAAATTAGGTATGATAGAACTTTGGATAAAATTTAATGGAGACAGAAAGGAGCACATGTCCTTTTTGGCACTACATAGAACCTATAAAAATTGACTTTATATTAGCATAGAAAGACCTCAAAATCAAATGCAGCAATGCAGAAATAGTAAGTGTATTTTTTTTTCAGATCATGATGCAATAAAATTACATTCAGTAAAAAGTCAAGTGAAAATAGACCAAATAGTTATTGGAAACTGAATAATCTCATCCTAAAGAATGAATGGGTGAAACAGCAAATTATAGACACAATTAATAATTTCTCTAAAAGAATGAAAATATTTAGATAATATACCAAAATTTGTGGGATGCAGCCAAAGTGTTAATTAAGGGAATTTTATATCTCTACAGTTGTACTTGCATAAAATAGAGAAAGAGAAGATCAATAAATTAGGCTTGCAACTAAAAAAAAAATGAAAAAAAGAGTAAACTAAAAAACCCCAATCAAATAGTAAACTTGAAATTCCAAAGACATAAGGAGAGATTAATAAAAGTGAAAATTAAAAAAGTTGAATTAATAAATGAAACTAAGAGTTGGTTTTATGAAAAACCAACAAAATAGGTAAACCTTTAGTAAATTTGATTACATAATAGAAAGTAGAAAATCAAATTGTTAGTCTTCAAAATGAAAAGGGAGAACTTAACCACCAACGAAGAGGAAATTAGAGCACTAATTAGAAGTTACTTTATTCAACTTTATGTCAATAAATTTGATAGCCTAAGTGAAATGGAGGAATACCTATGAATATATGGGTCACCCAGATTAACAGAATAGAAAGTAAATTGCTTAAATAGTCCCATTTTAGAGGGGAAAAATTAGCACAAATTAACAATCAGCTCCTTAAGAAATAATCCCTAGGACCAGATGGATTTATATATGAATTCTACCAAATATTTAAAGAACAATTAGCTCCAATAATATATAAGTTATTTGAAAAAATAGAGAGTGAAGAACTCCTACAATTTTTTTAATGACACAGAAGAGGTACTGATACCTAAACCAGGTAAGATGATGAAAACAGAGAAGGAAAATTATGGATCAATCTCCCTAATGAATATTGTTGCAAGAATCATAAATAAAATATTAGCAAAGAGATAATAGAAAATCATCCTTTGGATAATACACCATGACCAAGGAGGATTTATTCCAGGAAAGTAGAGCTTGTTCAATATTAGAGAATTTATTAGCTAAATTGACTATAGCAATAACGAAATTAAGAAAAAACAATATTGTCATCTATTTGATGGCCACTGCTCTGAGTACTAAAAATAAAAAGAAAGAAAAACAAAACAGAAGATGTTTAGTGGGATCTCAGAGTTGTATTAATTGAATTTCTCTGATCAATAGTGATTTGGGAGCACATTTTCATATGGTAGCAATAATTTCAATTTCTTCATCTGAAAATTGTCTTTTCATATCCTTTGACCTATTTATCAATAGGGCAATGGCTTGATTTCTCATAAATTTGAGTCAATTCTCTAAATATTTTGGAAATGAGACCTTTATCAAAAACTTTGAATGTAAAAATGTTTTCCCTGTTTATTGCTTCCCTTGTGATCTTGTCTGCATTAGTTTTGTTTACAAAAACCTTTTTAACTTAACATAATCAAAATTATTTATTTTGTGACCAATAATGACCTCCAGTTCTTCTTTGGCCACAAATTCCTTCCATCTTCGCAAGTCTGGAGGTAAACTATCCTATGTTGTTCTATTTTTTTTTTTTATAATATCATTCTTTATGTTTAGATCATGAACCTATTTTGACCTCATCTTGGTGTATGGTGTTAAGTGTGGGTCTATGCCTAGTTTCTGCCATACTAGTTTCCAATTTTCCAAGCAGTTTTTTTCGAATAATGAATTCTTATCCCAAAAGCTGGGGTCTTTGGGTTTCTCAAACACAAGATTGCTACACTTATTGACGATCTTATCTTGCGAACCTAACCAAATCCATTAATCAGCTACTCTTTTTCTTTGCCAGTACCAAATGATTTAGATTACTGCTTCTTTATAATATAGTTTTAGATCTGGTACAGCTAGGCTACCTTCATTTGATTTTTTTTTTTCATTAATTCCCTTGAAATCCTTTACCTTTTGTTATTCCAGATGAATTTTGTTGTTAGTATTTTTTAGGTCATTAGGAGTTTGATTTGTATACCATTAAATCAAAGGATTAATTGTGATAGTATTGTCAATTTTTATTATATTGGCTCCATCTATCCAAGAGGACTTGATATGTTTTCCAAATGTATAGATCCAACTTTATTTGTGTGGAAAATATATGAAATTTTGCTCATACAATTATACACAAAATTCTATCAAATTGATTAATACTGATTAGAATAGAGTAGAAGTCCAAAATAAATCACTTCTTTCAATACATAATCTCTCTCTCTCTCTCTCTCTCTCTCTCTTTCTCTCTCTCTCTCTCTCTCTCTTTCTCTCTCTCTCTCTCTCTCTCTCTCACACACACACACACACACACGTCAATCTATTATATCTACGTTATTTAATTCATCACTGAATCTGTGTATTAATCATTTCATATTTCTCCATATCAATTACTAGAACATCACAAGCAAAGAATGGCAACCAAGAGTATATCTAATAAGTAATGAATGGTTAAACATTATGCAACATTAATATAATGTAATATTTCTACTGCAGAGAAGACAAATATGAAGATTTCAAAGAAGAATGGAAATGTGCATGCCCTGATAGAGTATGGAATAAACAGAACAAGAAAATCAATAATAGTACCTGCATCAATGTAAATAGAAAAAATGATGTGAGAAAATAGAAGAGTTAAAGCAATTATATTGGTGGTATTTGTTCCAAGAAGAAATCCATCATCTCTTCATGGCATTGTTTGGTCAAAATAATGTGCTGGCAAAATTTACCAAGCTGGCAGATATCATTAATGTGTTGGTTAATTTTCAGATTTTTTTAAATGCCTTTCACTTTATAAAGTCTGTGTTATAAAATAGCAGATGAGAAAAGGAATATATTTGTAGATGCATAAGATTTAGAAACAAAGTGAATACTTACTCTAGATGTCTTGTGTAAATGTCTGTTTATACATATGTTATATGAGACATAAAAATTAAATTAAATTAAGGTGAATGATGATGAATATCGGAGAGGATGTAGGAAAACTGGATCATTGATACCTTATTGGTGAAACTGTGAACAATTCCAACCATTGTGGAGAGCAATTTGGAACTTTGCTCAAAAAAGTTATCCAACTGTCCATACTGGGCTTATATCCCAAAGGGAACTTTAAGGAGGGAAAGGGATCCTTTCTCTTACACAAAAATGTTTGTGACAGACCTTTTCATAGTGGCTAAAAACTGAAAACTGAATAGATGCCTATCAATTGGAGAATGACTGAATAAATTATGATATGTAAATATTATGGAATATTATTGTTCTGTAATAAATGACCAACAAGATGATTTCAGATCAGTCTAGAGAGATTTACATGAATTGAGTCTAAGTGAAATGAGCAGAATTAAGAGATCATTATACACTGCAACACCAGGACTATACGAAGATCAATTCTGATGGATATGGATCTTTTCAACAATAAGATGATTCAAACCTGTTTTAATTGTTCAGTAATGAAGAGTCATCTACACTCAGTGAGAATACTATGCAAAATGAGTGTGTACCACAATATAGAGTTTGCACTCTTTCTATTATTGTTTATTTGCATTTTTGTTTTCCTTCTCAGTTTTTTTTCCTTTCTTTCTAGATCTGATTTACTTCTGCAACAAAATAACTGTAGAAATATGTATACATATATTGGATTTAACATATATTTTGACATATTTAACATGTATTGGATTATCTGTCATCTAGGGGAGGGAGTGGGCAGAAGGAGGAGAAAATTTGGAACAAAAAATTTTGCAAGAGTCAATATTGAAAAATCACCTGTGCATATATTTTGTAAATAAAAAGCTATAATAAATAAATGATTCTAAACAAAAAAAAAGAGTAATCACCAAATAAATTAGTACAGTGATTTAAGATAAACATTTCTAAAACAGAAACCTAGAATGGGCTGGGATGGGTACAGAGAATGGGTACAGAGATGCATATATGACATAGAAAAAGATACAACAAATTAGACTATGACATAATATAGATAGCTCACCGGAAAGATGAGCATCAATTGTGAATGTTCTGGAAAGAACTGAAGGTTTAACAATCAGGTGTTATGGTGATAATGAATAAAAGTATATAAGGGAAGAGGGCAAAGAAAGATGTAGAAGAATAATATATTTTTGATGATGACCAGAGAGGGGTATTGTAATATTTGTATAGAATCAAAGGTAGAGTGGACATTGGAAAATATTAAATTGAAGGACTGAGAGCTTAGGATGTTGCCTATACTATCAATATGTATGTAGAAATCTTCGAATATGATGGCAAAATTTAGATAGAAAAAATTACTATGATCCATAAACTAAATTATAAAGAAAAGAAAGCATATGATATGGGGGTGAATAGATAACAGCTGCCAAATTTTTGATTGAATTGTAGATAATATTTCAGTGACCCTCAATTGATGAAAGGTTAATGAGTGATGGAGGTAGAGGAAGAACAGTAAGGTGACTTTTGGGAACAAAGCGTATTCCAATTTCCAAAATTAAGTAGCTAATTGAAGGCAATGAATATAATTGTCACATCATCCAGGTTTTATGCCCAGCCTTTACTGAAAGAACTATGTGTGAAATTACAAAGCTCTTACAGATGAGCATTAAAACTCAATAGTGAATGGGAAAACCATGGTTTTGGATGCAGAAAATATTACCTTTTTTTTTTCAAAAGATAAAGAACAGTAAGCTGTATAAACTATGCCCTAGCAATATTTATTCACATACTGGAAAATCAATTATCAATGTTTAAACACTGATATTTGAATACTGAGAAAGAATGTCTAAGAGCTCTGTAAGACTTTGGATTACTTGTAAAAAGTCATTCCAATATAACCTCGTTTGCTTTTTTAACAATATAACAACACTGGCATTACTTAATACAATTTACTAGTATTTTGGCAGTGTTTGCTGAAGGCTTATTATATTTTGATAATATTAGTAATAATGTCATTTGTTTAATACTTTAAAGTTTGTGAAATGCTTTCGAGTAACAATATATTCTTCCAATATTTCTTTGAGGCACGTTTTATGATTTTACTGTTTTAAAATGAAAAGATTGATGCTCAAATAATTCAAATGATATATTCAAGGTTACAGACCAATAAGTACTGAGGGAGCTTTATAAATTGACTATTTATCAATGAATTGAAAATCATTTGTTGTCACTATTTGATGGCGACTGCTCTGAGTACTAAAAATACAAAGAAAGAAAAACAAAACAGAAAACCCTCCCCCTCACCTTAATTTAATTTAATTTTTATGGCTCATATAACATATGTATAAAAAGACATTTACACAAGACATCTAGAGTAAGTATTCACTTTGTTTCTAATTCTTATGCATCTACAAATACATTCCTTTTCTCATCTGCTATTTTATAACACAGACTTTATAAAGAGAAAGGCATTTAAAAAAATCTGAAAATTAACCAACACATTAATGATATCTGCCAGCTTGGTAAATTTTGCCAGCACATTATTTTGACCAAACAATGCCATGAAGAGATGATGGATTTCTTCTTGGAACAAATACCACCAATATTATTTCTTCAACTCTTCTATTTTCTCACATCATTTTTTTCTATTTACATTGATGCAGGTACTATGTATATTGATTTTGTTGTTCTGTTTATTCCTTACTCTACCAGGGCATGCCCATTTCCATTCTTCTTTGAAATCTTCATATTTGTCTTCTCTGCAGTAGAAATATTACATTATATTAATGTTGCATAATGTTTAGCCATTCATTACTTATTAGATATACTCTTGGTTGCCATTCTTTGCTTGTGATGTTCTAGTAATTGATATGGAGAAATATAAAATGATTAATACACAGATTCAGTGATGAATTAAATAACGTAGATCCAAAAAGATTGACGTGTGTGTGTGAGAGAGAGAGAAGAGAGAGAAAGAGAGAGAGAGAGAGAGAGAGAGAGAGAGAGAGAGAGAGAGAGAGAGAGAGAGAGAGAGAGAGAGAGATTATGTGTTGAAAGAAGTGATTTATTTTGGACTTCTACTCTATTCTAATCAGTATTAATCAATTTGATAGAATCACATCAAATTCTGTGTATAAAGTCACAGTGCTGTGAGATGCAACTTCTATGTTCACTTTCTTAACTATAGTAATTGAACTAAAGCCCCTTCACCTTTGTTTTACCTTGTAATGGTGACCAAGCCCCAAATGGTAAAGATTACTGCTACATGGAAAATACTCCCAAATAGTTTATTCCTTTGGACCAATTACTTGTCCAATAGCAGCAGAAGACTATCTTATAATCACTTAGATAACTGACTGTGACAACTTCTACCATATGGAGATCTTCCTTCCTTTACACAATTTGTGACCCTACTGACATGTTGCTTATTTTAGTTGCATCATATGTCAATCAATGGAATATTTCTGTATTTTGTATAGCTGCTCTGGAATGACTGGACATCTAGGCTGACAAAAATAGGGTCCTAGAAGGAATTGACATCTCAGATCATGAGGAACATCTGAAGTTCACTTCATTAGAGGGCACCATGGACCCTTTAATGAAGTTTCATTGACTCAAAACTCTTATTGAAAATGGGATAATTTTAATCCCCACAATATTTAGAACATTCTCTTCAAATTACTGAATATTATGCAGATGGGCAGAGTGTCTAACATTTTAGATGAAGATACTCTCAAAAGTTTCCAATAAGCACATTTTCTAATGAACTAAATTTATTAGAATAAAACCAAAGCTCTGATTATACAGACCTTTGTCAGTTAAGGTGATGTCTCTGTTTTTAATATGACACCCAAATTTGCCATAGCTTTCCTTCCAATGAGAAAGTCTCTTTTAATTTCATGGTGATACTGGGAAAGTTGAAGACAAAAGGAAAAGGGGATGCCAGAGAATGAGATGCGCAGATGGTACCATGAAAACAATGAACATGAATTTGAACAGACTTTGAATCATAATGGAGAATAGAAGGGACTCATATGCTATGGTCCCTGGAATCACAGTCAAATATAAAAGAGTCCTAACTGAACAACAAGGATAAGACATTAAGAATGAAACTTGCAATAATCAACTTTATATGGGAAGTCACTATGGCACAATGGAAAGATCATGAGATTTTGAAAGAAAGAATATATGTTTGAACTCTGACCCCTGTTTAACTGCTTGTTGACTTTGCATGAATCAATTGAGCAAATTGGGTCTTAGGTTTAAGTTTTGTATGAGAACATTTACTTAAATGACCTAAAGTTCCCATTAACATACAAACCTACACAATATACATACATACATGTGTATGCATATCATGTGTCAGGATTTATTCATAGTAGATAGAAAGCCATGGTTAGAAGTTGTTAGCAGTCAAGACTGATTGGAATAAAGCCAGGCTTCATGAGATAACCAGGCCTTCAAAACTTTAAAGTTTAAAAGATAGAAGAATAAGTCAGCACCCACCTGTTAAAATTAAATGTGAACATTTATGTTTGTTTCAAATAGTCAACAACTGCTTGAGAATAATCTGAGAAATTTTAGCATAGAGAACTAGTCAAAAGAGGGTAGGGTTGTGTCACTTGTATATTTTTCATTACATTGTAAAATGTTTCCTTAGGTGTTTTATATATACATACATATATATATATATATATATATATATATATATATATATATATATATATATATATATAATTTAAATATTGAAATTTCAACCTATATAAAAGAACATAATCTGGAAGTTCTTCAATTTCCTAGAGTCTATTTTTGGGCTTTGTTTAGAATGGAATGATGGAGGGGGATAAATAATTTTTACTTAGTTAATAAACTTCACCTGTTCACTCACACTCACACACACATACACACACACACACACACACACACACACACACGCACACACAATGAACACTAAATTCAAATTACTCAATTACTAAAACCTGGATTCATGGGGGTCAATTTACTTCCCATCAGAAAAAAAACACATATATAATTGTCAACAATTGTTCAGGCTAGGCATTTATGATTTTTTGCTTTAAAAATGAGTTATGAGTTTACAGTGCTTGAATTAAAGCATCTGTGAAGTCAAATGATTTTTGAAGTGAGTACCTGTCTAGATTCTTATGACCTTTATTCTCACTGGCTCCCAAAATTTTGTTTCTGTGTATGTTTGTTTAATAGAGTACTAGGTTCAATTCCCATTTTTGCTAGCTTCTACCAGTGGTATGCTTTTAAATGTTTAGCAATCAGTTCTGAAAAGAAAAAAAAAATAGTTCATATGACAAAGCGTTAAATTTAGCCCATATAATTAACACATTTATTGCCAATTTATTAACTCTATAGACATTATCTTTCAGGAAATAAACAAAGAAAACTGCCCTGATCTTAGAATCAGAAGGCCAAATAGCTGTAGAAAGAATTACCCAATTATGTCCTGAAAGGGACCACAAAATGAAAGCTCCAAGGAATATTGTGGCTAAATTTTAAAACTATCTGACCAAGGAAAAATAATGCAAACAGCCAGAAAGAAACAATTCAAATACTGTGGAGCCACAATAAGGATTACCCAGGATTTAGCAGTTTCCATCTTAAAAGATCAAAGGGCCTTTAATCTGATATTCTGAAAGGGAAAGGAACTTAAAATGCAGTCAAGAATAAACTACTCTGATAAAGTGACCCTTTTCCTTTCAGGAAAGAAGATGGACATTCAATGATACTGATGAATTGCATTTATTTCTGTTGAAAAGACCAGAGCTGAACAAACGTTTTGACCTCCAAATATAGAACTCAAGAGAGGAATAAAAATATCAAAAGAAAAGAACTCTTGAGAACTATATCTCTGTTATGAGTATACATAGAGAATGCAAGTATAATTTGATTTTACTGTAATAATATAGAAAAGAAATTAGAGGTGGAAAGGGGATTGTACTGGAAAAACGGGGAAAATGGACATGAAATGAAGGACATTATGGGGGCAGGGGGATTGGAACACATGGTTTTGCAAGGGTTAATGTCCAAATAATTATCTATGCATATATTTTGAAAAATAAAAAAAAATCTTTAATTAAAAAAAAACAGAATTATAAGGGGCAGAAGCAAGTCACTGAGAGTTCTTGCCTCACTTTCACCCATGTTTTCTTAGAGAATTTTACTGTTTTGTGTCCTTTATTGTCAAAGACAATCACAATATCAAAGAAATACTGCATGATATGCGAGTGAATTTGATTTAATTAAGGAAACACTGAACATTCATTAGACTCACTTTCTCTTCTGGACCCATCTGAATCCTGCGGCCAAATATAGAACTGGACAATTGGATATGGCTCTGGCCAAATTTGAGATCTTGATCTTTTTAAGTTAAGGTTTTTAACAGTTCTCATTTTGAGTGAGGCAATGAACAATCCACAAAGAAGCCTAGGTTGGAAAGAAATGAGGCATGCATGTCCTTTTTTATCTAGTATAAAAATTCAGTGTTTATGGTCCAAACAGAAATAATTGCTATTTGCATTCACTTTGATGTAACTGGGACTCAAATAATAACTAAGTGTAATTTAGCCTGAGTCAGAATGATTTAGGTTTAAGACAAGGTCTAAACAAGTTTAGGTGAGATGACCAGTGACATTTTTTCCAGCTTAAGTTCAAAGATTTCATATGTTAAAATTCAGATTTAGGCATTAGCCAATAAATCAATTGACCATAACTTACCAAAGAATTAATCTGTGAATACTTGAATATTAATAGTACATCATTCAGTTAAAACAAATTAAACTTCAACTTTTTCTCAGAGGATGAAATACTAATGTTACTGTGCCCAGATAAATATATAAAGAGTAATAAAGTTTATTTCAGCAGTTCATATCATGGAAAGGAAAGAACACAGAATGTTGTGGATTAAGTGATGCTACCTAATGTTAGATTGATGCTTGCCAAGATATTCTACAAATTAGACTCTAGAAGGAATGGTTGACAATGACTGACTTTAATAAATTTTCAGTCTTAGTATATATAAAAGATGGTGAAATCTTTATCTTTTCATCAGAGAGACACTTTCCCCTTCTTACATTTAAGGAGGTCCAGTTATACAAAACTTCTTAGGAAGGTGAAGTGAGCGAAAGAATTACAAAGATAGATTGTGGATTACTATAATGGAATGAAAGGAGGAGTCCAAGCAATTCAAAGATCAGGAAAGGTGTAAGTGATCAATGCCCTTCTTTAACAGGGAAAAGACTTTATGATATGTCAAATTTCTGCCTTCGGAAAGGTCTAACAATCTTTTCCTTGAAGAATATTTGCTTGACACACAGTCAAAGCAAAATCCATGTACATCAATAGAAATGCTACTCTTGCAGCTGAAAATTCAGTATAATTTTGGAGACAGTTGCTAATTAACACCACTAGGGGGGATCATGGTTAGACAATGACCATGTGCAAACAATGATATTAGAAGCCATGTCCACATAATAACTAATATGTTAAGACTTCAGTATATTATTTTATTTAAATTGAGAACAGTTAAAATTACGCAATTAAATAATTTAATGCTTGTGATCCCTATATCAAGACTACTGAATACATGAACTTCTGAGAGAACTATAGTTTATTTTGTTTTGTTTTGTTTTGTTTTGTTTTGTTTTTCTCATTTTTCAACCCAGTTATCCTGTTTACAGAGGGATTTAAGATTTCATTTAAGATTTAAAAGATTTCAGGCAGGAAATCCTCTTTATAGAGAATACATTTTCTGCCTGAAATCTTTTAAATACTTCTCCTTTTATTAGAATCCCAACCAAACTTAAGAAAATGTTTGTGTCAAAGACTGGCTACAAGGGTCTCATAATTTTTGGCAAGAACTTGAGAGAATGAATCAATGCTCAGAATGTGATGAAAAAGTAGTTATCTTTGACCTTGCAATAATATCACAACAAATACTGTTACCTGGTGTTAGGTTCTTACTAAGTGCTAATTTGGTACTTGACAATTCTCTAGTTCCTGCCTTTCCTGGGGAAGAGCTTGCATGCTTAGGAGGATTAAGTTCATTGATCGAAGTAATTCTTCCCAGAAGCCCTTGAATTATCCCACGCCCATTTTCTGGGAGGATAAAGAGGGCAGCTCTGGAGGGAAAAGGCAGTTGTTTTCTGGACCAGACTTCAGGCTGTTATCTGCAGGAAGGGAAGTCTGCTCTCTACAGGAAGAAGAATCTGAGGGAGAGATTTGAGTTGACACAGCAGATCTCCTCCCAGAGAGTGTTCGGCAGCTTCTGGAGCCAACAGCATGTTACAACCTAGGACTATTTTGCAAGCAGCTCACTGCATAATTCAACACTGGAGTGCCCAAACTCAGATACATAGAGAAAGCCAACAAATCTCCTCAGAGCTAAACACATATGTCATGAAGATTTCGCATTGTTTTCTTCTTTATGCAGTTAAAATGGCATGGTGGAAAAACACTTTATCCAAAATCCAATGATTTGGTTTTGGATTTTGAATTCACTATATACTTCTTATGTGACCTAATTTAAACTACTTTTCCTTCAGTTAAATATAGTTTTCTTCTGTGATGCAAGGGATATTAGACAGCCTAATGTAGTAGGGAGATCTTTCTTAAGTCATAGAAATGAAGTTTACATCCTATCTCTGTCGTTTATTTCCTGCATAACCTATATGACTTGAATTCTTTTGGGGCTAAATTTTGTTCTCCACACAACAAGGAGGTTGGACAAAAAGACATATAAGATTTCTTCTGAATCTATAATTACACAATATGAAGAATCAATTGTTCAGTAATTATACAATGGTCAGTTTAGAGAATGACCATGAAGAGTATGTGAGTTTGTAAACTGACTTCAAATAAGCTCTGGAACTTCTATCAATTTTCCTGACAGATTAATGCCCAACCATATCATCTATGTCTAGGGACTTGCCAGGCATAATTCATTTTCCTTTCTAGCTATCTTTTCTCCATATACCCTGATGTCATGTTTATACATTTTGCCTCCCTTTCCCTCATTTTTTTTCTATTACCATTCATTATTTCCCATTTTTAAGCTTTTGGCATATAATTAAACTGATATTGTCCTTGCAACTAGAAAAAAAATGTTCTACTTTATTTTCCTATGACTGTACTCACCAGCAATGTATAAGGAAAGGAGGAAAAATTAACTACATTTTAGCTTTAATATTAACTAGAACCAAATCTATTTTAGTAAATCAATTAATCAAATACTTTTTAATAAGTTCACTCTGAATTGGCATGATATTAAATGAGAATCATATTTGGATAATTATTATAAGCTGGTATAACCTTTTTACTAGGACTTACTGGGGTTCTATCTAATTGGTCAGAATAGGAATTATTTCAAAAGTAAGAAAAATATTACTTGCCAGTAAAACTCTTAACCAAGAACAATCTGCCAGGGAAGTGAAAAGGCCACGGTTTATTTTTTTTTTTTTCTTTACTGATCTTTGGTTACAGTAAGACCTATGACTTTTCAATGGTCAAGAGGATTTTAGATTGCTTATCCTTCCTTCATTATATTGATATCATCCTCCAGGGAGAGAAATGGCTAGCAGAAGAAAACAATATTGTAAGGACATTTACTTAGATTGATAGATCTTGATCTAATTCTATTCATAACTATCTAAATGTAGATAGATATATTTATCTATAGATAGCATTATCTATCAATCTATGGATATCCTAATTCATAATTTCCCTTTAAATCATAACTATATTGGATTTGGTATGTACAAAAATTATTTTCAATATTCTGTAATACAAAATTTTCATTATCTTCTATTATTAACTTTATTTCTCTTTTGGTCATTAACTCTTCCCCTAGTCATGGAAGTGAATTGGGCTTGGAATCAGTAAGACAAGCAATCACAGTTGGCCTGAGAAACTTACTAGCTGCATGATCTAGGACAAGTGAATTGTCTTCCTTTTCTCAGTTTTATCAATTGGAAAATAAAAATTGTAATATCATGGAGTTGTAGTAAGGATAAAATATCACATTTTAAAAGTGTTTATCATAACACCTAACATATAGTGGATATTTTATAAATGTTTATTTGCATCATAGAAGTAAAGCTTTTAAAAAGGAACCTATTTGGATATCTATATTTTAAAACAGTTTCTATATTATAATCTTACAGATTTTGGACCTGTGTCCTTGTTTTATTAATCAAAATACAAATTCCTGCAATTAATATAGAGAGAAGTATTATATCAAGTATTTCATAGAAATTTTCCTATATCTCTGCTTTTATTTATTACGTTCTCCTCTTCTAGGATCATATTTTCCTATTTTTTATTAAATCATTTTGTTGTATCCATGTCTTACTATTCTTATGAATGATAGTTGTGCATTCCCTCCTATTCTCATAATCTTGAGTCAAGGAGCACTAAATTCCTGTGGATTGCACTTATTTTGAAATCTGTATCTTGTGTTATACATAATTTATCTTCTCCTTTGAAGTATTCTTCAGGGTTATCCCTTCCCACTATTAGACTAGTTCTTTTTTTCCCTCCCACTTTCAATTCCTTGCTTTATAATTTAGTCCATCCCCTGAGATATCATTTTCTAAAGATGAAAAGCTACATGAGTTAATTTCCCTTCATTGTAATCTTTTACTTGATTTGGAAATTTTATATATTTCTTTACATTATATCTTTCCTTTTCTCTACCATATCAGTTTTGCACACACACTCTATCCCATGGTTTAATTTGTCCCTAGAAGGAGAAACAAAGAAAATAATAAAGAAAGCAAGCAAGAAAAAAAAAAAGAATATAATCATCTAATTCCTTATATTGTGGCAAATATTCTCACTATTAATATTATTCTTTTTTGGTCAAAATATCATATATATAGGAAGAAATATAAAGGACTGTGTTTATGTGCTTACTTTTTTATATGTGCGTACATATATACATATGTGTACATTTAGATAGAAATGGATAGAGTTGTCAATAGAGATAATTGTTAGAAGTAGATTGCATTACAGATTTGAATAGTTTTAGAGGTTCATCAGTAAGATGCATGGCATAATTAATAGAGAATCAGGTTCAACAGAATGTATATATAAGTTCTTCTAACTTATACTGACTGTTAGATCATGGACATATCACTAAACAATTGGTGCCTCCAGACAAATTTGTACATGGAGAAGTTGCAGTTGCAAGTATATTTTTATGGATTATATTTTCCTTGCCAGAAGCTCCTAGTACTAAAGAAATATCAAAGTCAGACAAGCATATGAAACAAAAACATATCACCAAAAGTACAAACAATAATCACTACTTTACTGATATGCCTGGATTATGGAATTTACTTTTCTTTTTAAAGAATTTTCAATATATAAAATGGCTTTAAAACATGGTCCCTTCCCTTCTTACATATAGAAATTCATACAACACATTTCTCTTCTCAAGACCTGAAAAGAAAAAAAAAAAAGTACATATGTTCATTACTGGTGGAATTTCATGTATAGTTGGATGTAATCTATATTCAATCTATATTCATATGAATATACATAATGTTTTTCTTATTATATGGTGTATGGATGTTTGTATGTAAAATTCTCTGATTTCTATTTGCTATTTTCTGGTAAAAGATCACACATATGATATACTCTTCTGACAGTCTAACTTGTGTTTGGTGGGAATGGTTAGAACTGATTAATCATTATCTCAGAACTATCCTCACTCCTAAGAGAAATCATCAAGGTGGTTTCCTTCTGAAACCATATATATATACAGAGAGAGAGAGAGAGAGAGAGAGAGAGAGAGAGAGAGAGAGAGAGAGAGAGAGAGAGAGAGATGAAAGGTAACAGATAGATACAACTTATAACCTAAAAATCTTCTTAGAGATAGAAGAGATTATCTACACTTCAAATGACCAAAGTTCTTGAGACCCTCTGGTGCATGATTAGTCCATGGATTATACTAGAAAATATTATAAAAAATATGTGGATCTCTTCATTGAATAATCCACCAAAGTATTATCAAAAATGAGGAAAAATTCATTATCAATTCATATTCAATTATATATATATATATATATTAGTTATCATTCCATATGTATAAGATTATATACTTAAGTAAATATATGTGTGCTTCACACTTACATATGTGTATATATATATATATATATATATATATGTGTGTGTGTGTGTGTGTGTGTGTGTGTGCGCGCGTGTGTGTGTGTGTGTGTGTGTGTGTGTGTGTGTGTGTGTGGAAAAAGTGAGAAATGATATAAATAGAAAAAAGATAGATGTTTAGATAGAAAATTACCAGACAGATATGAATATCTGGTACAGAGTAGTTAGATAATGGAATGAATAAAATGGGTTCAAGAAGACTTGCTAGCTGTGTGACCCTAAGCAAGTAATTTAACCCTATTTGTCTGTTTTTCATCAACAAAATGAGCCAGAGAAGGAAATTGCAAATCACTGTAATATCTTTGCCCAAAATATCCCAAATGGGGCCACAGAGAATCAGACCTATACGAAACAAATCAACACCAAAAAAAGATGTTAGAATTGTCAAAGTAATTATGGGGCATTCACATTCTAGGAAACATGACATTAAAAGTAACAAGTATTAGGGGTACAAATATATTTATAAATTAATGCAAAATGTAAAAACAGAATGAAGACATAAGAAATGATCAACTAAGATTAAAATTGAATGTGAATGGATGGAAAAAATGTACATGGAAGCATTGAAATGACTAAAAATATAATAGAATTTTATGAACAATTGTTTTTGTATACAAATATAAATAGTTAAAAATAAAGTTGTATCAAATATTTTCACATTAAAATTTATTTATATCATATGAATAATGCATACAATAAGTTGAATAGGTTAATCATATAAAAGGCTATGAATTTCACCAAGCACAGAAAGGACAAATGACAACTTTCATTTCTGCCTGCTTTCATCTTTATCAGCAGCACTTAGCACAGTGGTTGGCACCTAACACACACACACACACACACATATGCACACATATACATATATATCTATATGTTCTATATATAATTTTTCTGATTATTTTTAAATTTTGAAATTTAATACTTTCACCACAAAAATAAGAAAATGGAATTAACTGGAAAAGACTTTAATAATGGGAAAGATTGAAAGCAAAAAGAAAAGTGGACAGAAGAGGATGAGATAGAAACATAATATCATGAAACAATGAACATGAACTTGCAGAGACTTTGAGAGGTAGTGTAAGACAGAAGGACATGATTTATTATAATCCATAGGATCATGAAAAGTTGGACAGGAATATATGACTGAACAATAGTAATATTTAAAATTTTTCTTCCTTACTTCATAAATGTCTTCCCATAATTCTCTGAATTTTTCAAATTCATAATTTATTACACTTTTATTGTTCTATAATTTTTTAGTCATGTAAGACTCTTGGTAACCCCATTTAAGTGACAAAGATACTGGAGCAGTTTGCCATTTCATTCTCCAGTTATTTTGCAGAAGAAGAAACTGAGACAATATTAACTGTCTTTCCTAGTATCACATAGCTAATAAGTCCCCAACCCTTGTATTGAAGTTAGGAAGATAAGTTTTCCTGACTATAGGTTAGTACTGTATTCACTTTGCCACCTAATACTAATTTCTAATAATATGCAATGTATATATTTAATATTTATGCATATATATGTATGTGTACATGTGTCCATGCCCATATGTACTTGCATTATCAAATTAGCATATGCATTGTTTTAGAGTATACAGAGAAAACACATTCTACTCAACATTTTGTCAAAAAGCAATCATTATCTGTCATTAATGTACACATCAGGAACTTAGACTTATAAAATAACAAAAAAACAGTTTATATTACCATTTTACCCAGTCATATATTCATTCCACAAAAATTTATATATAACTTCTTATATACAAAACACTCTTTGAGGCCATCTGGAAAATTGGGAAAAAAAACATATTTAACTTTTTAATCAACCCATACCTTCTCAAAGAAAGCTGACTGACATATATGTTACTCGATGGTTACAAACCTGTAATTGGAAATATCTGCAAAGTCAGCCTACAATTTCTTGAGGCACCCTTTCTACTTATCTAAGAGCCTTGTTTTCAGGTCCTTTTTATTTACCAAAAAAACATTAACTTTATTTCCTTTATACTTCTATCCATTGCTTTTGCTTTTGCTGACTTGCTTCAGACATAACCATCTTAATCCATTTTTTATATTAAATTTCTTCAAAGATTTAAATATAGCCTTGGCTGTGTTTTCTTTTCTCCTGACTAAATTTCCCCATTTCTGTCAATGTTATATGACACTTATTCAAAATTATGTGATGATTCTCTGGATATTTACTAGCTTATCAATGTTTTACCTAAATTTTCATACCAGGAACTGAATTTAACCTAAAAGTAAGCCTTCCTGTAGCATTGAATTTTAAAATATATTTAAGGGTAACTTCACTCATATAAGTAACAAATGATTATGTTATAACAAAATGAACAGTCAAGGAAATAATTGTTTGAAAAAAGAAAACAGGAAAGGGGAAACCAGAATTTAGGAAAGAGAAATGTATATCTTTCCAAACAATCACAAATTTAATCTAAGTTTACTGAGCCTAGAGAAAGTAGCTAAAATTTGGAAGTACATTTAAAAAGTTATCAAACTGTGAAGGGTTTCTATTGGACCAATATCCTAACCAGATCTTACAGGAAGGAAAGAGACCCACATGTGCAAAAATGTTGCGGCCCTTTTTATAGTGGCAAGAAACTGGAAACTGAGTGATAGTTCATCAATTGGAGAATGGCTGAATAAGTCATGGTATAATGTTATGGAATATTATTGTTCTATAAGAAATGATCAGTCAGATGGTTTTAGAAAGGCCTGGAGAGATGCACATGAACTAATGGTAAGTGAAATGAACAGAAGCAGATCATTGTACACAGCAACATCAATATTATAAGATGATCAATTCTGATGAACGTGACTCTTTCCAACAATGAGTTAATTGATGCCAGTTCCCATGTTCTTGTGATAAAGAGAGCCCAGAGAGAGGATTGTAGGAACTGAATATGGATCACAACATAACTTTCTCACTCTTTTTGTTGTTGTGTGCTTGCATTTTGTTTTCTTATTTACTTTCTTTTTATTTTTTTAATCTGATTTTTCTTGTACAGCAAGAGAATTGCATAAATATATTTATACATCTTGGATTTCACATATATTTAAAATGTTTAACATATATTGAATTGCTTGCCATCTAGGGGAGAGAGTAAGTGGAGGAGGAGAAAATCGAAAATGCCAGGATATGCAAGGATCAATGATGTAAAATTATCTGTGCATATATTTTATAAATAAAAAGCTTTATATAAAAAATAAATAAACTCCTCTAATTTAGGAGGAATGCCTAAGAAAATTAAGGGTTCAAATTCCAATTTTATATTTACTAATTATATTAGGATTATATATCTTCACTGTGACTCTGATTTTTCTTTTATAAAATAAGATGTGTGTGTGTGTGTGTGTGTGTGTGTGTGTGTGTGTGTGTGTGTGTGTGTGTAAAATGTTACATCCAGTGAACTCCAAGGTCAATTCCAAGCTCCCTCTGTTCTGTCTTGGAGATAAAAGTCTTTTGAGGTCAGTTATAATTACATATGAATCTTTACTAAATAACAATATGTTAAGATTATGTGATAGTTAGACAAAGTACCATGTAAACCAATAATATAGGGGAAAATACTCACCAAATGGGTATGAAAGAAAAAAATAGCTTCCTGAAAAAAATAGGATTTGAATTTATTCATTGGGCTGAGAGTGAAAAAGAAGCAAAAAGAAGCAAAATTTCTTGGGCAACGTGTTCCATTCTGAGGACATATTCCCTTTGAAAATTGCTCTTTCTGGCATTATATTCAGTGAACAATTTAGTTTGAGTGCAGTTCATGGAGAGGAGTAGTATGAAAAAATGATGGAAGGTTAGAGTAGCATAAGATTGTGGAGGGCATGAATTACCAGACAAAAAGTTTTGAACTCTTACTAGAATAGCAATAGAGGAACATAAAGTGTTTTGAACAATGGAATGATGGAACAGATCTATGCATAAAGATATTATGTTTTAAAAGCTATGAAAAAAGTTTGAAAAAAAAAGAAGATAGATGCAAAAAGATGTGCTTATGTACTTACTTAAATTCTTTCCTAGTTATATATGTGCTCTGATAAATCTATGCTCTCATCAATGTGGGCACTAACTCCACAGATGCCAATTACAACCCACTCAATTCTTTTCATCCTATATAATCCTTATTCACCTATGAAAATGGAAAATAAGGTTCATTGTTTCTTGGTGACAACAGCTAATTTCACCCAAAGTGTAATGAATCTTTATGCTCAAATGTTACAATGGATCTATGATCTCAACCATGGAATTATTTCCTCCACTTGTGAGAACTCATTTATACCTGTGCTATTCTTGTCCCTATTCTCTCATAGACTATCCACTGAGGAGTTTTCCAAGGTTGTGGAAATTTACATCTAGCTTCTTTTCATGTTTTTATTAGTAGAGCATCAAAAATTCAGAACACCCAATGTCTTTTTTTCCTTTCCCCCCCCCTTTTTCCCTTTTTTCCCAACTGTCCATTCACAGTTTCTTAATGATTTATTTTCTTATGGACAACCCTTATATAATGTCTTGCACGTGGCACATTGCTGGAAATATGGTATCACCTCTCTTATCCTATGAGGTGTTTCTATATTTCCCTTTGGGGAGCTTGAAACTTTGATTCTTGAGATATGATCCTTTTAGATTTGTAACTATCTAGTAATCACCATTCCATGTAAAAACAAGTGTGACTGTCCTCAATTTCAGGAAACTGCTTGGAACTGTAAAAACATGTCTCATATATATTCCCCAGAAATAAATTAACCTGATGTCTTTCTCCACTTTGATCCCAGAATAGATCCTTGTTTATAAATATTGTTGGTCTCAGTTATTTGTCCTGATAGAAGTATTTTTTGAATGCCTTCAATGAGTCAGGTACTATGCTTATCTCTGGGGCATGAAAACAATATAAAACAATACCTACCTTGAGAAATTTATATTTCATCAAAGAAGAATTAAGTACTTAAGATGGCTTAATGGAGATCAGTAGGGGACTTCAAATGCAATTTGTATGGAGAATTCCTTGAAACAAAGAAAAATAATTTATATAAATACAAAACAGCTTCTTCTTAGCAACTTATAACATAAGAAAATTACCTAAAACACTAACAGATTAAGTAACTGGGTCAATATCACCAAGTCATCGTGTCATAAGTTGAAAATGAAATAATTTTCCTGACTTGAAATCAGTTCTTTATTGATTTCTCTGAGATATATGTATATTAAAATGTTTCTCAAAATAAATAAGCATTTTAAAATGAGTTGTTAATGGCATGGGAACAAAGGAAACAAACAAAATTAATACCCATTAAATGAAAAATTAATTAATCTGTACTTTTAATGCGTGGAAATTATTAAACAAAGCTGTGGAACATTCTTGCATTTGTGCCCTACTGCTGGATTGCCTTTAGTAAAATAATGCAAATAAGATCATTCCATTTTTTAATTACAAAGACACATTTTTGCATAGATGTAGACTAGTTTGGCACTTGATCCCTATAAAAGATATAGGCATAAGTCAATCAAATACCAAAGAAATCTTGAATTAAACTCACCACCTTTGCAGTGTCCATTATAAGTCCTTGAGCTTGAAAATAGATGGTTATACTGATATTATACAAGCCTTTGAATGTAAGTTTGAACTAGAAGTGTGATGATTTTGAAAATCAAAGGTTAAGTTAAATAGATAACCTAGATGAAATTGACTTGCAAATAGACTTATTTTTGCACTCCCACTCCCATCAGATTGTGAAGTACAGGTGAAATTGAAAATCTCATTGTATTTAAAGTCACATGAACATAGATTTAGTCATGGAAGAGGTCTTAGATATAGCCTAATGCACTTATTTCAATAAGAACTATGGTTCAAAGGGATTTTAGTGATCTTGACCAGGGTCACATAAAAAGAGGGGAAAAAAAGTTATATTTAAACTCAGAACTTCTTATTACAGGTCCAGAATTTTTGACATTGAACCAAATTGAAAGAGTATATTATAATTACTATTTGTGAGATCACATCACTACACAAAACTCATTTTTTAAAGATACTATGTTCATTTAAATTAAAAAATAAAACTTTTGCTCAATTCAACTAAACAAATATTTTATAGCTTCTACAAATTGAAAAATTCTGCATGAGATATTAAAAAAGATGGTACAAAATAACAATAGTTTATGACTATAAGAATCTGTATTCTATTTGGAAATATGAATATGCATCTAGATATATCTTTTTTGAGATTAAACATATAGCTTTTTTCACATAATAAGAAATGGGGAGATTTCAAAAGCCTTTCCATAGGAAGTAACAATTGAAAAGAGCCTTAAAAGAGAGCACATTTTGAAAATATTGGTTGGGATAGAGGGGTGGACAGAACTAAGTTAACAAAGAGAAAACATGCTTGGTTTTTTTGTTTGTTTGTTTGTTTGTTTGTTTGTTTTTTTCCTGACCTCTTCCCATAACCATCAGAATTACTAGCAAATTCAGCCACTGAACTAGTTCTGAACTGGAAGAACTAACAAATATTGGGAGTGTAATGAATTATCAGCAAAAGATAATTTCAAAGATCTCCAGAAAAGTCTGTTTCAATTGGAAATGGAGGAAGGCTGGCCAAACACAAGTAGGCTGAGCACAGAAGACATGCAAGCAGCAAACTGTCCAAGAATGGGGTGGGCTTTGGGCTCTGGGCTCCAGAGAATCAATGGAGAGGAATCAACAGTGGTGTTGGCTACTCTACCCTGGTAATAAGCCAATAGATCAGCAGAAAAGCTATAAAATATACAACACAAACATAAAAGGAAAATAGTGAAGCCTAAATTATTAGAGTTTCACGGGACCTGGCCAAACTCACCCAGCACTGCCACTTATACAGTAAGCTTGGACAATCACTTAAAAAAAAAAAAGAGTAAAAAAAAAGGAACAAGAACTCTGACCATAGATAATTTTTAATGGTGAAAGAGAAGAATGGATTTCAAAACCTGAGGTCACTTAAAGTAGATCTTTTCTAGATGAAACTCCAAAGGGGTGATAAAAATTAATTTGTATCACACAATGTTCTACTAGAAGATATTTTAAAAGGATCTTAAAAGAGAGTTTGAAGAAAGGGAAAGAAAATGAGAACTTTGCAAGAGGGTTGGAGACAGGAAACCCAAAATTTATCTGAAGAAAATTCATTACAAAATAGATTTAGTGAAATGAAAAAAGCATATAACTCCTTAAAAATAGATTTGACAAAATGGAAAAAGAAAACAACTCCCTGAAAAACAGAATTTGTGAAATAGAAAAAAAAATCCATAGACCAAAACAACTCTTAAAAATCCAATTGGGCAAATACAAAAAGAACTAAAAAAAAGTAAATGAAGAAAATAATTCACTAAAAATTAGAACTGAACAAATAGAAATTAATGACTCAATGAGACTTCAAAAATCAATCAAACAAAATCAAAAATCTGAAAAAATAGAAGAAAATGGAAAATCCCTGCTTGGGAAAACAACTGACTTGGAAAATAGTTCTGGAAGAGACAAACTACAGATTATTGGACTTCCTGAAAAACAAGATGAAAAAAAGAATCTAGACATTATTTTTCAAGAAATCATCAAAGAAAACTGTAGTGGTATACTAGAATCAGAAGGTAAAATAGCCATTGAAATTATTAAACAAGCACTTTCTGAAAGAGACCCTAAAATGAAAAGTCAAAGGAATGATGTGGCTAAATTTTAGAACTATCCAACAAAGAAAAATATATTGCAAGTATCCAGAAAGAACAATTTAAATATCTAGAAGCCACAATAAGGATTACCCAAGATCTATCAGCTTCCAATGTAAAAAACTGAAGGGCCTGGAATCTGATATTACAAAAGGCAAAGGACTTGGAATGCAGCCAAGAATAAACTACGTGGATAAACTGAACATTTTTTTTTGAGGGAAGAATATGGACATTCAATGAAAAATACATTTCATTTATTTATTTCTGATGAAACAAACACAGCTGAACAAATCAATTAAAAACCAAATATTTAATTAAAGTGAAGCATGAAAAAGATAAAAAGAAACTCTTGAAAACTATATATCTGTTATGGATATACATAAGAGTGCATTATGAGTTTACTGTAGTAATATAAAAATGAAATTAGCGGTGGAAAGGGGATTGTTCTGGAAAGTGGGGGTAAAATGAGTGAAATTACATCTCACAAAGAGGCAAATAAAACCTATTATAACTGAGGGAAAGAAGAGAGGTCCATGAATATTGTGTGAACCTTACTCTCATCAGATTTGCCTCATAGTTTCATAGAGAAGCTACTCTTATAGGAAAGTAGGAGAGGAAAGGGGAAAAGAAGGAGTAGCCTATTAGAAGGGAAAATAGAAATAGTAGGAAAAAGACATGAAAATGGGGAGGAATTCTAGAGGAAGAGGGCTGCTTGAGGCAAGTAGTGCTCTTAAGTAAAATACAAGAGAGAAGGAAAAGTGGAAAAGGAAAGAGAAAGTATAATTTGGGGTTAATAAGATGACAGGAAATTCAAAATCACTAGTTTCCACTGTAAATATAAATAGGTTGAACTTTCTCATAAAGTGGAAGTGAATTGCAGCCAGGATTAAAATCCAGAACCCAACACTATGTTGTTTACAAGAAACACATTTAAAGAAGATTGATACATACAGAGTAAGGGTTAAAGGCTGGAGCAGAATTTATTATGCCTTCAGGTGAAATAAAAAAAAAAAGGAGGGATAGCTTTCCTGATCTTAGATCAAGTAAAAGCAATAATTGATCTAATTAAAAGAGATAAGGAAGGAAACTATGTCTTGCTAAAGGGTACCATAGATAATGAAGCAATATTAATACTAAACATATATGCACCAAGTGACATAGCATCTAAATTCCTGAAAGATAAGTAATGCAGGAAAAAAAAAAAGTATAGTAGTGGGAGAATTCAACATTGGTCTCTTAGAACTAGATAAATCAAACCACAAGATAAACAAGATACAAGTTAAGGAGGTAAAGAGACTACTAGAAAAGTTAGGTATGATAGATATTTGGAGAAAATTGAAAGGAAACAGAAAAGGAGTACACATTCTTCTCAGTAGTTCATGAAACTTATACATAAACTGGCTGTGTATTAGTGCATAAAAACCTCAAAAACAAATGCAGAAAGGCAAAAATAGGAAATGCATTTTTTCAGTCCATGATGTAATAAAAAATACAATCAAGAAAAGGACAGGGGAAAATAGAACAAAAAAGTAAGTGGACACTAAATAATCTCATCCTAAAGAAGGAATGGGTGAAACAGCAAATCATAGACACATTCAATAATTTCATCCAAGAGAATGACAATAATGAGGCAACATACCAAAATTTTATGAATGCAGGCAAATCATTAATAAGGGGAAATTTTATATCTCTAAGTACTTATTTGCATAAAACAGAGAAAGAGAAGATAAATGAATTTGGCTTGCAGTTTAAAAAGCTAGAAAAAGAACAAATTAAATATCCTCAATCTAATACCAAACTTGAAATTCTAAAAATAAAAGGAGAGATTAATAAAATTGAAAGTAAAAAAGAACACTATTGAATTAATAACTAAAACTAAGAGTTGTTTTATGGGAAAAACTAACAATATAGATAAACTTTTAGTTAATTTAATTAGAAAAAGAAAAGAGGACAATGAAATTCTTAGTCTCAAAAATGAAAAAGCATATCTTTCCACCAATTAAGAGGAAATAAGAACAATAAATAGGAGTTATTTTTCCTAATTTTATGCCAACAAATTTGATAACCTAAATGAAATGGAGCAACACCTACAAAAATATTGATTGCCTAGATTTACAGAAGAGGAAATAAATCACTTAAATAGTCCCATTTTAGAAAAAAAAATAGAACAAACTCTTCATTAACTCCCTAAGAAAAAATCCCCAGAACAAGAGAGATTTATATGTGAATTCTACCAAACATTTAAAGAAAAATGAACTGCAATACTATATAAACTATTTGAAAAAATAGGGAATGAAGGACTCCTACCAAATTCATTTTATGACACAGACATGATATTGATACCTAACTAGATAGAATGAAAACCAAGAAAGAAAATTATAGCTCAATCTCTCTAATGAATATTGATGCAAAATTTTACATAAAATATTAGCAAAGAGATTACAGAAAAGCATTCCAGGATAAAACATCACGACCAAGTAGGATTTATACCAGGAATGCAGGGCTAGTTCAATATTAGGGAAACTATTAGCATAATTGACTATATCAATAACCAAATTATCAGAAACCATATGATTATCTTAAGAGATGCAGAAAAAATAATTTGATAAAATCCAATACCCATTCCTATTAAAAACAATAGAGAGCATAGGAATAAATGGACTTTTCCTTAAAATAGTATCATCTATTTACAACCATCAACAAGCATCATATTTAATGGGGACAAATTGGAACCATTCTCATTAAGATCAGGGATGAAACAAGGTTTCCCACTATCACCTTTATTATTCAATATTATATTAGAAATGTTAGTTTTGGCAATGAGAGGAAAAATAAATTAAAGGAATTAGAGTAGGTAATGGGGAAACCAAAATATCATTCTTTGTATATGATATGATAATATACTTAGAAAACCCCAGAGAATCAACCAAAAATTATTAGAAATGATCCACAGCTTTAGCAAAATTGCAGGATACAAAATAAATGCATAAAAATAATCAGGATTTTTATACATCACTAACAGAATCCAGCACCAAAAGATGCATACAGAAATTCTATTAAAAACTGTTGATAGTAAAAAAATATTTGGGAATCTTTCTGCCAATGGAAAGTAAGAGATTGCATGAGAAAAACTACAAAACACTTTCCATATAAATAAAGTCAAATCTAAACTATTAGAAAAATATCAAGTGCTCTTGGATAGGTTGAGCTAATATAATAAAGATGACAATACTACCTAAATTAATTTATTTATTTGGTGGTATAGCAATCAAACTCCCAAGAAAACATTCTACTGACGTAGAAAAATTAACAACAAAATTCTTCTGCTAATTCAGTTCCAATTGATCAATGAGGGACAGAATCAGCTACACCTAGAGAAGGAACACTGGGAAATGAGTGTAAACTGTTTGCATTTTTGTTTTTCTTCCCAGGTTATTTTTACCTTTTGAATCCAATTTTTCCTGTGTAATAAGAAATTCAGTTCTGCACATGCATATTGTATGTAAGATATACTATAACATATTTAACATGTATGGGACTGCCTGCCATCTAGGAGAGGAGGTGGAGGGAAGGAGGGGAAAATTCAGAACAGAAGTAAGTGCAAGGGATAATGTTGTAAAAAAATTACCTATGCATATGTACTGCCAAAAAAAAGTTATAATTATAAAATTAATAAAAAAAATTCATCTGAAAGAAAAAAAAAGGTCAAGATTTTCAAGGAAATTAATGGGAAAAATAAAGAAAATGAAGGTGGCTTAGATATATAAAGCAGTGGTTATCAAAACCATTTTGAATTGGATAAGAAACAGAGTAGTTAATCAATGGAATAGATTAGGTTCAGTAGACAAAATAATCAATGACTATGATGATCTCATTTTGACAAATGCAAGGACCTGAGCTTTTGGGATAAGAACTCACTATTTGACAAAAACTGCTGGGAAAATTGGTAACTAGTATGTCAGTAAATAGGCATTGACCCAGACTTAACATCGTATATCAAGATGAGTTCAAAATGAGTTAATGATATAAATAAAGAATGATATTATATACAAATTAGAATAACATAGGATAGTTTATCTTTCAGATATATGAAGGAGAAAATAAATTGCTACCAAAGAAGAACTGGAGATCATTATTGATTACAAAATAGATAATTTTGATAATATTAAGTTAAAAAAATTGTATAAACAAAACTGATGCAGATGAGATTAAAAGGGAAATAGCAAACTGGGAAAATATTTTTATATTAAAAAGGTTCTGATAAAGGCTTCATTTCAAAGCTATATAGAGATTTAACTCAAACTTATAAGAATTCAAGACATACTCCAATTGATAAATAGTCAAAGGATATTAACAGGCAATTTTCAGATGAAGAAATTGAAACTATTTCTAGTCATATGTAAAGGTGCTCCAAATCACTATTGGTTAGAGAAATGTAAATTAAGACAACTCTGAGATACCACCACATACCTGTCAGATTGACTAAGATGACATGAAAACATAATGACTAATGTTGAGGGGATGTGGGAAAACTGGGACACTAATACATTGTTGGTGGAACTGTGAATGGATTCATCCATTCTTGGAGAACAATTTGAAACTATGTCTAAAAGATCACAAACTGTTGATACCCTTTGATCCAGCAATGTCTTACTGGGTTTATATCACAAATATATCTTGACAGAAGGAAAGGAACCCACGTGTGCAAAAATGTTTGTGGCAGCCCTTTTTTTAGTGGCAAGAAACTGGAAGCTAAATGGATGCCCATCAATTGGAGAATAGCTGAATAAATTGTGGTATATGAATGTTGTGGAATATTATTGTTCTGTAAGAAACAACCAACAGGATGATTTCAGAGAGATCAGGAGAGACTTACATGAACTAATGCTAAGGGAAACTAATGCTAACAGAACCAAGAGATCTTTATATATGGTAAAAACAAGATTATACAATGATCAATTCTGATGGACTTCGCTCTCTCCAACAATCACATCATTCAAACTAGTTGTAATTGTTCTATTATGAAGAGTGCCCTCTACACCCAGAGAGTAGACAGTGGGAACTGAATGTCATGCCCAACCTAATATTCTCACTTTTTTGTTGTTGTTTCCTTTTGTTTTATTTTGCTTCTCCTTCTTTTTTTTATTGGTTTAACTTGCTTTTTCTTATGCAGCACGATAATTATATAAATATGTATGCAAATATTGGATTAAATGTATGTTTCTCCCATGGTTAACATATGTTGGACTACTTGATATCTAAAGGAGAGTATGGAGAAAGGAGGAAATTGGAACACTAGGTTTTGTAAGGGTTGATGTTAAAGAATTGCCCATGCATATGTTTTAAAAAATAAAAATCTTTAATAAAGAAAAAAAAAGAATGTATTGATGAGGAGGAAGAAGAAGATACTAGGTATGAGGAACAGCTTAAACATTAAGCATTAAACAGATAATGTTTAAGAAACAGCTTTCTGGGGAAAAAAAGAACATATACATATATGTAAGTGTATCCATAACATTCTTATTTTTAATTTACATTATTAATATTGTCTACATTATTGTCATAGGTCTATTCAATAAAATTAAGTCAAGCACTGGTTTGAGCTGTTTGCTAATTTTTTATGTGTATATGTTCATACTGACAATGTAATAATTGGTTTTCATAAGACTATTCAAGATTGCTCCAGTTTAGTACCAGTAAGGAAACCAAATAGTACACTGTGAATGTAACATAGATTGTATGAAATGGAATGATGGATAAGCAGGCAGGGAAGGAAAGTTATAACCAGATTGTGATGGATTTTAAATGACAAACACCACTTTTTTTCATTTTGCACGGGAATGTACTTTGGGCACCTAAAATTTTTTTAATGGATGGGTGACATGTTCAGATCTACATTTAGGAAAATTGATCTGATAGCTATGTGGAGAGCAGCTTGGAGATTATTCAAGGTATCTTGAGTTAAAGAATACAATTGGTATGCTATTACAATAGTTCAGGTGAGAGGTAATGAGGGTCTGAACTGACATTCACTGTGAGTGATGAGAAGAAAGCAGCTTTGAGAAATATAAAGGAAGCAAAAGTCACAAAACATGGCAAGACTTTGCATATGAAAGTTGAGGGAAAGAGGCAATTTAAATCTAAGTTTTAGGTTGTTAAACTGAATGACTAGAAGGATGGTGCCACACTTGACAAATATATGGATGATCTCAGAAAATTTAAAATTGGAAATCATCTACAGGGCAATGGAAAGATAGTGTGGCAGTATATATAACTCATGAATACAAGTCAGATATCTACACAATGCTATATTACTAAAGTGATATATATATATAGAGAGATAGATATAAACACATGTGACTATATATATATATATACATATGTCCACACATATGTGTATATTATGTATATATGTATATGTGTATGTACATATGTGTATGTATGTGTAGATAGATAGAAAGATAGAAAGATAGATAGATAGATAAATAGATAGATAGATAGATAAATAGATTGATGATATAGTCAGGAAGTCCTGAATTCAAATCTCCTTCAAATCAGCCACCAAGAATAAACAAAAGGGTTATTGAATTCCAGTTACCCTGCAAAGCTCTGGACCTCATTCACTTAATAACTATTGACCCAGGGGGAGACACTTAGAACCTCATTATTAAAATGAGGAGATTACACTGTGTGGCTTGAGGGAAATTTTAGCTCTAAATTGAAGATCCTGTAACTTGCCTCTAGAAGTGGCACAAAATACATTATAAAGAAAATTAATCAATATGGATAGAAATGGGAAAGTTATATTGAATTCCCACAATTTATAACCCATTAAGGATTATCCTGAAATAATAAAAGGGAGAAAAAAGAAATTCATGTTTCACTGGTTAGATCTTCTCAAAAAGGTTTATAGGAAAATGTAGGCATGAATCATACATGATGAAAAGATGCCATCACCAACTTAGTAGCTATAAATAGCAGATATCCTTTTTTATAGATGAGGAAACTAAAGTTTAATTATGTGCACAGGACACATATCTAATTAAGGTCACAAATAAACTTCAAACACAATTCTTCAATATAATTCCTGGAGTCTTATCACTTGCTCATCAGTTTGCCAAATTCCAACCAATGCTACCTTCCCTCTGTCTCGTATTCTCATTCTCTTTTCATCAGAACGTGGATTCATTTCTTAGATCTCTGGATTCCAAAATGAAAGATCTTGTCTTAACTTGAATTTGAAAAAAAATACCAAATTATTTACTTCTTACAATTCCTTTTTTCAAGATTCTGATCTAACCCCATATTTGACATCATACCATTTCTTATTATCCCAAAAGACTGTACCTCTCTCCTATTAATGAATATTTATTTGAGTATGATTACATACATGTACATTTCCCCCCACAGAATATCAATCATGAAACAGTAAATGAAAAGAAAACAAAACAGAAACAAGTACTAAACACTGATGATGTGTCAAAACCTGTCAAGTGCTGGGGATATTAAAAAAGTGAAAGTTTTTCTTTTTCACCTTCAAAGAATTCATATTTTAACAAGAGAGACAAATATAAAAATGTTATTGTTGTTCAGTTATATCTGACTCTTATGTTGCTCCATGGACTTTATGAGATTTTCTTGGCAAAAATACTGAAGGTTTTTTTTTTTTTTTTTTTTTTTTTTTTGCATTAGCTTATCCACTGTGCTTTTCATTTTATAAATGAGGAACTGAGTCTCAGAGGGGAAGTGACTTTCTCAGGGTCACAAAGCTTTTAAGTATCTGAGGTTAAATTTTAATTCAGATCTTCCTAAATCTAGGCCCACTACACTAATCACTACATTATCCAGATGCAAATGCATAATATAATACACATATATACACACATACACACACACATATATATGTATATATCAATCTGTTTGCATTTATATCTATTTACATATACCACATACACACACACACACACATATATATATATATATATATATATATATATATATATACAAATCAATTAAAATATATATGTATATATATATGTGTGTGTGTGTTTGTGTGTGTGTGTGCATGTGTATGTATGTATTTATTGTTGTTGTTGTTGTTGTTGTTGTTGTTGTTGTTGTTTTGGTTGCTTAACTATGTCCAGTTCTACATGATCCCATGAACTTTTGTCCATTGAATTTTCTTGGCAAAGGTACTCAAGTGATTTGCCATTTCCTGTTCCAGTGCATCTCCATTTAACAGATGAGAAATTAAAGTAAATAAAGGTCAAGTGACTTGCTGAAGTCATACATAATGATGGTCTAAGGGAAAATTTTAATTCTAGTCATGTTCCAGCTAATTGTGTGTGTTTGTTTGTGTGTGTGTGTGTGTGTGTGTGTGTGTGTGTGTGTGTGTAGATAGAAATAGACACAGAGACAGACATAGAGAAAGAGAGATACACTGAAAGAGACAGAAAGACACAGAGCAAAAGAAAGACAGACCCAGAGATAGACAGAAAGAGGAATATAACAAAATCTCAGAACACAAAGAAATTAGCAGCTGGGAAAAAAGGAAAAGGAAGAATCTCTTTGAGATCTCAAGAATTGTTTTCTTTTTGCTTTAAAATCTCTTTAGGCTATCAAATTGGGTCTTATGTAATAAACACTTAATAAATGAGAAGGATTCTTTTATTAACACCATCGCACATCACTGTATTACTATAAAGTTCATGAACCATTTTAGATGCATTGTTTGATTTGATATCCTGTTAAAGATGTGCCTTTATTACATCTGATTTTGAATTGAGGATGTTGAGACTTAGCAAAAGTAAACAACTTGCCCAGGCTCATAAAACTAATAAATTTTGGAAGTGGGATTTGAAGAATTTTTTCTTTTTTTCTCTTTTCAATTCAAGCCCTTTTCCTGTTGTATCATTGCTACTTTATCAAAAACTATCAAGCACACACTTTCTTCCTCTCATTTAATTTGGAAATAAACTCTGAATTTAGTACCTGAAGCTCATGAAGACATGTAGTCATCTATTTTATTGGTTTTTATGTTCCTAACATATCTCTTTTTTCTAGTAATCATAAAAATGAGGGGAAAGGAGGAAGGAAGAAAGGAATGAAGGAAAAAAAGAAGGAAGGCAGGTGAGAGAGGGATGAAGGTGAGAGAGGGATGAAGAAAAAGCAAGGAAAAATCTTCAGTTTGGATTTTGGGCCTATCAGCTTTTTAACCAGAAGTAGATAGCATCACAAGTTCCTTGTAATTGTGGTTCATCATTATATAAGAGGGACTTAATCTTTCAACTTGCTTATCTGTATAATATTATTTTTATTGTATAATATATTTTTCTGATTCTACTCAAACTCACTTTGCTTGGAGTTTATACACATCTTTATAGGGTTTATTAAAACTATCCCCTTCATCCTGGCTTATAGCCCAATACTATTTAATCATTTCACATACCATAATTTAATCATTTGTTTTCTCCCCAAGATAGTAGTATTCAATCTTTTACTTTCATTAATTTTTTCTCCCTTTTCTCTTGCCTCTTGGAACCACTGAGTCTCTTAAAGACACAGATCAATGTCACTGCATTCTATCAGTTTTCTTGATTATACCAGTTGTTTGTGTTAGCTATCATTTTTTGATTTGTGTTACATTTATTAATCATCATAAGCATGCTTTTATACAAGCCAAAAAACAGAATGATCATTTCATTGATTGGCAGATTTCCTGTTAGAAGGACTCCTTGAGGTTATCTAGTCCACACCCTTCATATTTTGAATAAGAAAAGTGAATGCAAGAAATGAAGAAAAAAAAAAAAAGTATTTTCCGTAGAAAGTCAGAGTTAGGATTTAAACTGAGTTTTCTTGACTATAATTTCATTATGGGATTATTTATGATTTCAATGTTAAGTAAGACTTTTCTAAAAAATGGAGCTACTCAATAAGTGAATGAGTTTCCTAATGAGATAAAGAGTTAACTATCAGAAGAGGTATTCAAGAGCAGATGACTGTAGTTTTTAGAAAATGTAAGAGGGACATCCTTTATCAGGGAAATGGTAGGAGTAGATACTACATTAGATTGCCCTAAATATATGATTCTCTAGTTTTAGGAAGGCAGCCAAAAATTATTTTCATAATATTCCAAAGGAGTTACTGGTTATTCCTAAATTTCAATCACACACCAAGATATCCATCAATATAACCATGAAAAGTGATTAAAATAAAATTAATATGGTTCAAACAAATCCTGACTCTGAATACGACTATGGCGAATCCCATTTCTCCCATTTCCCCATTTAAATTATTTTTATTTAATCTGCTGCTTCCTTATTCAATTCTGAGTTTGGAGTATGTGTGTGTGTGTGAGGGTAGGATTTTTGGAATGTAAATTTATAGAAGGAGCATTGGATGCACTATATTATATTAAAGAGACAATGATCTTTAATTAAGCTTTTACCAGTATTAAACCAATAAATATTTCAAATTACTTAAGAGATACTTAACTAGAGGAATTTCTGGGTTAGAATAAAATGTTGGCAGCAAGATTATTAGAAAATAGAGAGAGAAGTACTTTTCAAAATTATAGATTTTGGAAAATAGCTAAGTGGATGTATAAGACACATAGATTGTCTATTTTCATTTATTTCAGGGTTCTCTAATTTTCAGGAGTTTTTGTATTGCAAATCATTGAGTTACTCATAAAGGAGGTAGATGATCATGGAATCTAGAATGGGGAGTAAAGTATGGATTTCTAGACTCTCAGGAATTCAATTTTTTTTTGTTTCATTTCAGAGGAAAGGCTTAAGGCAAGTGGGGAGGAAAATCAGATAATGAAGCACCAAAGCAAAGAGAGACTGTGTGGTACCATGGAAAAAAATATGATTTTGGAGTAAGAGGATTCAAGTTCCAATCCTGCATTGAAAAAGTAATTTAATATTTTTGGGATTCAGCCTCCTCGTGTGTAAAATAAGGGGTGGGTGGGTTATATTTTTTGTGGCCTTTGAGATTCCTTGCCTTTCTTTATTTATCCTAAAAACAATTTCAATTTACCCACAGTGTAGGTTAATATTATATTCAAAATGTGTTCATTAGAAAAAAGGGAAATTGAACTTCTATCTGTTCTTATTCTTGTTATTCTTGTTCTTTTTCTTGTTCCTCTTCTGTACGTTCCATTTATATTCTTTTTTTTTTGAATTTTGATTATTTTCCCTTTTGACACTAAAATTCCATGCCAGTATCTGCATGTTTCTCTTTATTTTTATATTCATGATTTTAACAATGAAGTAATATTTAATCATACCTATGTTTTGGCATTTAAAATGCAAGAGAATCTACTTGTTTTATACTTGTTGCTAATAAAAAAGTCTTTTGACAGATTTTACATATACTTATATAAAATCTGTGTATATATATAATCAGTGGACAGCCTTTTCAATGTTGATCAAGAACTCATATTTTCCTTTTTAGCAAGAATAATTTCTTTACCTTGCTCTATTGTGGAGTCTGTATATCTATGTCTTCCCCACAATCTTCTTCAATTCTATCTTCTGGAGTCAAAGAAAAGAAAGATATCATGGTGTGATAGAAAATAATTCAACTAAGTTCTCCCAGACATTTCTCTAGTGTTTAGAAGCAACTTGAAAACAATGATTGGAATCAAATTCTGTAGTGGCAGAACCAACAAGAGGTTACAGAGACAGGTTAAGACAACAGACAAGGACAGAAAGAGATGTGTCACTTGGAAGTGCAGAGTGGCTCATAATTCACATGGACTGAAAGAACAGTGGTGGAACTAAGTGATGGTAAAAGCAACAGCTGTAGCCTTAAGAGCTCTCAAGCCAAAGATAGTAAAGAAACTAGCTAGCACTGAATATAGGCTCACACACTTTTGGGCAGCCCCATTGTCTACAATAACTTCTTAGTCATGGTTTAAGAGCATGAAAGAATACTTGAGAGTAGGAGTCCTTAGGAACAACTATCTGGCCATTCTGTCCTCTAGAGATCCACTTCAAGGTCATAGTTCAAATGTCAAAAGTGCAGAAAATGATGAAATTTGAAAAAAAACTGGTCTGAGAAATAGATCTGGGGAGATAATTTAGGAATTGCTGGATTACTGGAAAACCATGATCAACAAAAGACCCAACAGTTTATTTTATATATAGTATGTATCTATAAAAAGGAGAATATTGATTATTTTCTAAAAGATCTTTCAATGAAAACAAACAAGAAAATTATACTCAAATTCCTGAAGTCCTAAGATAAAAAGAAAATACCTTAAGTTGCCAGACACATACACAATATAATATTGCATATATATATGTATATATATATATATATATATATATATATATACATATATATATATATATATATGTATACGTATAAAAGTCTTCTAAATTTATAAAGAAATATGAGGTGTGTTAATGGAGATTGCTGCAAAAACAATTTGCTATAAAACTCATTTCTCAGATCATTTGAAAAGTTAAGAGCCATTCAACAATTGATAAATGACCAATGCATATGAATAGGCAGTTTACAGACAAATAAAAGCTATCAATAGTAACATAACAAATTCTCTAAAACATTACTAATTAAAGAAATGCAAATTCACATACTTCTAAGATACTCTCAGTCCTATTAGATTGGCTAACATGGAAGAAAAAGGAAATAACAAGTGTGGAAATCTAATGTATTTTTGGTAGAGTTGTGAATTTGTCCAACTATTCAGAAGAAGAGTTTGAAACTACACTAAAAGGGCAACAGCAATTGTTGACAACAGCAAAAAATTGACCCAGCAATAACCTTACTAGGACTGTATCCAAAAAAACCCCAAAAACTAAAAAACAAAAATAACAGAAAAAGGGACAGAATTCAAGTAATTTTTCTATATATCCATACATCTTTCTACTATGTATATGTGTATATGTATGTGTATGTGTATGTATGTATGTATATATATATATATATATAATACACATACATGTACAAATTATACATATTGTATGTGCATTTGTGTGTATCAATCAGCTCTTTTGTGATGGCAAAAATGAGAAATGAAGGGATAAACACAGATTGGGAAATGGTTGTACCAGTTGTGATACATTACTCTAATGGCATATTATGAGACTATGGGCAGGATTGTTTCACAGAAATCTGGGAAAACTGAAATGCACTGATGCAAATGAAAATACCAGAACTAGAAGGATAATATATATACAATAACAACAATACTCTAAAGAGGATCAACTATGAAAGACTTAGCTACCCTGATCACATCAAAGACCCATGATAAAGGTCTCATGATAAAAGGTGCTAATCCAATTATGGGGAGAGACCTGAATTCTGAATGCAGATTGAAGCATAGTTTTATTTTATTGTAATTTATTGATTTATTTTGCAACATTGGTAATATGGAAATATGCTTGTCATGACTCCTCATGTGTCACTGAAAAGTGTTTGATTTTTCAAGAAGCTGAGAGGGACCAAAAGAATAGAAGAGAATTTGGAATTCAAAATAATAATAATAATAAAAATTGCTTAAAAATTTACAGGTAATTGGGGAATCTTTGTTGAAATAAAAAAAATTAAAATTATATGTAAATAGCAAATATTCAATAAAATAAACAAAATAATTATTAAAGAAAATCCCTTATATCTCCACTTGATTATCTTTTAATGCTGAAAAATAGTTATAATTTTCCATTCCATTCCCTACACTATCATGTCTCTAGGATAAATATCATAAATATTTCTTCAAGCAATCCTGGCTGCCTTCTTCATTGCACTCTCTACTTTATAAATATCTCTCATAAAAGAATGTCAGGAACAGACCACAATGCCCAAGATGCAGCTTGAAAAGTTCAAGTACAATTCCTACTTTCACTTATTCCTGAAAGCTGTACCTCTCAATACAATTAGAAATAAAATTAGCTTTGAGGACTATCATATTCAATGGTTCTTTCATATAGAACAGGTGGTCCAGGAAGACAGATATAGATAGAGGAGCCTAGGCAACTTATGAGAAAGAAAGAGAGGGGAAGATGTGAAGAGAATATAGCCAGAAAGTTTGGAAGTTCTAGAAACATAGTTTACCTAATTTATAAACTTGTATAATTAGGTAATAACTTTCAACATAGGTGTGGGCTTCAATTTCCACATGGCCTTCCACTGCCTTAAAACTGGATAAAACCCTGTATCCATTTAATCACTATGAATGGTACATAGCTATCTCTCCTCCACAAAGCTCCAAACAGCTGGTGGCTGTGTTGTGTATGACCAGGAAATTCATGCTCTAGACACTCCTAGAAAGAGGCACTGCTAAAAATGTGTAATATGGTAGTTATAAAGGTTGTGCCTGTTCTAATTATACACACACACACAACACATATATACACACATATATATATACATACACTATATATACACACACATATATACACACATATATACATACACACACACACACACACACACACACACACACACATATATATATATATATATATATATATATATATATATATATATATATATATATATATATATATGAAAGAAGCTATGTCTATGTGCTAAAATAACTTAGCATGCCTTTTCTGACACACTAGTTTTTGCCATAACCTACATATTAGGGAATCTATGTATTAGTCAAAACCAGGTTACATATGTTAACTTATATTCATATTATTTCTCTCAGTGAGAAAGTCAGAACTGTTTCCCTTGTTTTGCTTTTATATCTTCAGGACTGAGTACATAATAGACACTTAATAAATTACTAGTGATCAGTCAAATATTTATATGACTTGATACCTAGAGAAGGGAACCAAAACAGAAAAACAATGGAAATGATAGAAAAGAATAGAAAAATGATAAAAAAAAATAAAGAAAATAAATAAAAATTCATTTGATTATAATGATTCAGTTTGGTCTTGAAAATTAAATTAGAAAATTTACCTTCTCTTTTGTTTTTACAAAGTATGTAATAATTACAGAACACATAGAAAAAGAAGCAATAATTTCAAAAGTTTAGATGGCTTCATTAAAAATAAAGCCAAATAAATGAATGTCATTTAATTATTTGGTAGTAATATAGGTCAGTAAATCATGGGGAAAATAAGAAATTTGTATTTTAATTTTGAGGAAGCATTCTAAAAAGCTTTTTAATATAATATTCCTGGAAAAGACAGAAAGACATGATAGAGGGAGGGAAGTCAGTCTTCATCTGTCTGCATCTCTTCAAATTGAAAAAACAAAACAAAACAAAACAAAAAATAGATTTAAATGTAAAGAATACAAAAATATAAAAGATTATACATAGATCAATCATGTGACTACATAGATCTAAATGTATTCCCATATTTATGCTATACATACATGCATATTTATACATTTATTTGTACCTATTATGTACCAATTATTGTGCTATTCATTAAAAAATATTATCTTTGTTAATCCACACAATAACCTTGCAAGGTAGGTATGATCTTTAGCCTCATTTTTCAATTAATAAAATTGAGGCAAACATTGCTTAAGTTCATAACAGGATTAGAGCTCAATCCTTTTGATTCCAGGACCAGTTTTTTATGCAAAGCACTACAAGTTGACTATCTTCTTTCCTTTCTTCTTTTCCTACTACCCTTCCTCTCTTCTTCTTCTACTTCTTCCTCTTTCTCTTCTTCTTCTCCCTCTTTCTATTCTTCCATCTTTCTCTCACTTCTTCCATATTTTTCCCTTCCTTCTTTCCTTCCTAGTTTCATTCCTTTCTATGTTTATATAAGCATATATATATATATACACACACATATATATATATATACATATATATATATATATATATTTAATATATGCATATGTACCATACATTTGTAACATGTATTACCTATTATGTATGTATGTTTTTATACAACTGTCTTGTCCATTCATTGAATCATAAAATATTTTTTGGTAAATGTTCAACTCAAAATTAAGGAAAAAGGGGAAAATGGTAATCATATGACAGTAGAATTAAATTAAGAAAATTGTTCATTATGTCTTAAAAAACTAGCAAATAACAGGTGGTTATCCAGTGTCAGAAATGCAATGTGCAATGATTCAATCAAATGTCAATGATCTAGTCCTATTCAATTTTTATTCTCATAACATAAATGATTAAAATGACCACTTAGCAAATATTATTGTAGGTGTGATGTAAATCAAAGTGTTAGGACACAGAAAGATCTAGATGGATTAGAATATTGAGTTAAAAGCAGGTTTTTGACATTTAATGGAATATACATTTTTTACATTGGATTCAAAATTGATCTTTACAACTGGAAAATGGGTATGTATTTTTTGGGAATAGGTTTTGTGGGAATGTAGGAATAAAATGCCAGTAGGCTTTTAAAGAATTTTCATGTCTACATGGATCAAAAGCATGATGTTATGCTCAAAACTTTTTAAGCTATGAATGATACGGAAAAGTTTTAGCATATCCTAAAGAGACAAAGATGGTGATAGAGTTTTAAAATCAGCAATAGATGCTTAACTTGAACTCCTTGACATGGTTAATCTTGAAAAGAAATTATCCAGTGTTCCTATGTTATAGTGATATTCTATATTTTAAGAGTATATATGAGGAAGATGTCTATGTGCTCTTTTATAGCTGAAAAAAAAAAAAAAAAAACAAACAATAATGGACAGAGTCTGTTACAGAGAGCTAGCTTTAAGTTTGGTTCAGGGAAGATATATTAACCATTGGATGTGTCCCAAAGTGAAATGAGATGCTTTTGGAAGTAGTAGGTTTCCAACTTCAGTGAACCACTTCAAGCATTGGATGACAGACCATATTTTAATTATTTCTAAAAATAATTATTTTTCAAATACAGAATGGTCTCTAAGACATTAGAGCTGTCTTCTGAAAGCCATTTTTTCAAGAAACTTCAATTTTTTGGTCTTTGAATAAGCTACACAAGACAGACCTAAATCATTATTGTTGCCTCTCGCCAATTTTTAATTTTTCTATTTAATAGAAATATTCACCCCCTTTTTTTAGCAGCTTTGAAAAAGACACATACCTATGGGTAGGCAAAATTATGACTTAGCAGTTTCAGGTCACTAAAAGACCACACAAAATGTTTGCTCATTTTCTTAACTTTCAGTATTTGGCCATTTAACTCACATCTGCTTCAGAGACATTTTAGTCTCTTTGGTAAGCAAGAAATAAGTTCTTTCTATTAAAGACAGGATGGTGCTTTAACCTCCCTTCTGTTACCTCTGGTAGATACAGTTTTATCAGCAGAAGTTCTTGATGAAGACTACTTTACATTTCTCCTCATAAACTAATTACAATATGTATATGGGACAAGATATCCTTAAGTACATGAAATGATTCTTCAGAACAATGGGCCAAATAATTATAAATTATGATAGTACAATAAATTACCCCAAGGCCTTAAAGGTGTTATGAGTTTAGAAAGTATATATCAGCCTAGAAAATCAGTTATACTATCTGTGAATCTGAGTATTTGCCATTAATGTACCAATCATGGCTTCCCATCTTCTCAAAACCAATCTATACCCCGATCAAGTTATGGCATGAACACACAAACACAACACAGATATTAGTATATATGTGTGTGTGTATATATATATATATCTATATCTATATCTATATATATCTATATCTATATGTATATAGATATAGATATATATAGATATATATATATGTGTGTATATATATATCTATATATATATGTGTGTGTGTATGTGTGTGTGTGTGTGTGTGTGTGTGTACACACACATGTATACACTTTTATATTTATATACATACTTACGCATCTAATTTATTGTGTACAAATAACTACCTCTCTGGCCAAGATGGCGGCTTGGAGGCAGACAGCTGCTTGAGCTCTATGTTTTCTTTCAGTATTTATTTCATGACAAGCCTCAAATTTAATGCTTAACCAGAAAAGAAACGCACAAATAATCAGCAAGAGACGACATCCTTGAAATTCATCAGAGAAGGTCTGTGTTTGCTCCAGGGAGGTTCGCACAGACTGGGCACAGACTGAGGGCAGGCAAGCCAGAGTGAGACAGACAGCTCACACAGCTCAGACCAGAGGGGTGAGGGGTGCTATCTCTCCCATTTCTGCCAAAAGACTTTTAGCCCAATGTGTCTATTCTATCTTGGCAGCAAGCCAGGAGTAGCGGAGAGGGTGTAAACCCCAGATGTGAAGAATAAAACCCCAGAAAGCTAGCTTTTCTCTGAACCCAGCCACCCCCAATCCCCACTTCAAACTAAAAATAAAAGGGTGGAGCAGAATCTACTATCCTTCAGGCAAAGCCAAAAAAGCAGGGGTAGCCATCGTCATCTCAGATCAAGCAAAAACAAAATTTGATCTAATTAAAAGACATAAGGAAGGGCATTATATCCTGCTAAAGGGTAGCATCAATAATGAAACAGTATCAATATTAAACATATATGCAGCAAGTGGTACAGCATCTAAATTCATAAAAGAGAAATTAAGAGAGCTGCAAGAAGAAATAGATAGCAAAACTATAATAGTGGGAGATCTCAATCTTGCACTCTCAGAATTAGATAAATCAAACCACAAAATAAAATAAGAAAGAAGTCAAAGAGGTAAATGGAATACTAGAAAAGTTTGATATGATAGATCTTTGGCGAAAGCTAAATGGAAACAGAAAGGAGTATACTTTCTTCTTAGCAGTTCATGGAACCTATAGAAAAATTGATCATATGCTAGGGCATAAAAACCTCAAAATCAAATGCAGTAAGGCAGAAATAGTAAATGCATCCTTTTCAGACCACAATGCAATTAAAATTACCTTTAATAAAAAGCCAGGGGAAAATAGACCAAAAAATAATTGGAAACTAAATAATCTTACACTAAAGAATGTATGGGTAAAACAGCAAATCATAAACATAATTAATAACGTCACCCAAGAAAATGACAATAATGAGACATCATACCAAAATGTGTGGGATACAGCCAAATTCATATGTAATGCTGATAAACTAGAACCTTTCCCTGTAAGATCAGGAGTGAAACAAGATTGCCCACTACAACAATTACTATTCAATATAGTATTAGAAACTCTATCCTCGACAATAAGAGCTGAGAAGGAGATTCAAGGAATTAGAGCAGGAAATGAGGAAATCAAATTATCACTCTTTTCAGATGACATGATGGTATGCTTAGAAAATCCCAAAGACTCTGGTAAAAAGCTATTAGAAATAATAATAATTCAGAATTTTAGCAAAGTTTCAGGATACAAAATAAATCCACATAAATCCTCAGCATTTTTATACATTACAAACACAATACAACAGGAAGAGATACAAAGAGAAATTCTATTCAAAATAATGGCCAATAGTATAAAATATTTGGGAATATATCTACCAAAGGAGAGTCAGGAATTCTATGAGCAAAATTGCAAAACACTTGCCACAAAAATAAAGTCAGATTTAAATAATTGGAAAGACATTCAGTGCTCTTGGATAGGCCAAGTGAATATAATTAAGATTACAATACTCCCTAAACTAATCTATTTTTAGTGCTATACCAATTAGACTCCCAAGAAACTATTTTAATGACCTAGAAAATATAACAACATAATTCATATGGAACCACAAAAGGTCAAGAATTTCAAGGGAAGTAAAAAAAAATTAAATGAAGGTGGTCTAGTTGTACCTTATATAGAACTGTATTATAAAGAAACTGTCACCAAAACCATTTGGTATTGGCTAAGAAATAGACTATAGTTGATCAGTGGCATAGGTTAGGTTCACAGGGCAAGACAGTGAATAAAAATAGCAATCTAGTGTTTGACAAACCCAAAGATCCCAAATTTTGGGATAAGAATTCATTATTTGACAAAATCTGCTGGGAAAACTGGAAATCAGTTTGGCAGAAACTAGGCATGGACCCACATTTAACACCATATACTAAGATAAGATCAAAATGGGTCCAAGAGTTAGGCATAAAGAATTAAATCATTTTTTTAAAAATTTATTTATAAATGTTTTGACATTATATATGCATGAGTAATTTTTAATAACATTATCCCTTGTATTCATTTATCCAAATTATCCCCTCCCTCCCTCTACTCCTTCCCCTTGATGACAGTCAATCTCATATATTTTATATGTGTTACAATATAACCTAGATACAACATATGTGTGTAAATACCTTTTTCTTGTTGCACATTAAGTATTAGATTCCAAAGGTATAAGTAACCTGGGTAGATAGACAGTACTTTACATTCACTTCCCAGTGTTCATTCCCTGGGTGTAGTTGTATCTGTCCATCATTGATCAACTGGAAGTGAGTTGGATCTTGTTAATGCTGAAGATATCCACTTCCATCAGAATACATCTTCATATAACATTGAAGTGTACAGCGATCTTCTGGTTCTATTCATTTCACTCAGCATCAGTTAATGTAAGTCTCTCCAAGCCTCTCTGTATTCCTCCTGCTGGCCATTTCTTACAGAGCAATAATATTCTATAACCTTCATATACCATAATTTACCCAACCATTCTCCAATTGATGGACTTCCATTCATCTTCCAGTTTCTGGCCACTACGAAAAGAGCTGCCACAAACCCTTTGCAACATACAGGTCCCTTTTCCTGCCTCGGTATTTCTTTGGGAAAAGGGATCTCTGTTTCATTGAATGACCATCTTCTTCCATGGAAAAAAATGCTAAACTTAGCTGGGTAGTTTATTCTTGGTTGCAATGCTTGATCTTTTGCCTTTCAGAATATCAGGTTCCAGGCCCTTGAATCTTTTAATGTGGAGGCAGCCAGATCTTGAGTGACCCTTATTGTGGCACTTTGCTATTTAAATTGTTTTTTTTTTCCTAGCTGCTTGCAAGATTGTCTCCTTTGTGTGGTAATTTTGCAGCTTAGCCACAATATTCCATGGTGTTCTTTTTTTAGGATGTTTTTCAGAAGGAGTTTGATGTATTTATTTGATGCCTATTTTCCCTACTGTTTCTCTTATCTCTGGACAGTTCTCTTTAATGATTCCCTGTAAAATAGAATCTAGGCCTCTTTTTTTGGTTTTTGGGAAGTCCAATGATCCTCAGATTATCTCTCCTATATGTATTTTCCAGGTCTATAGATTTTCCCAGTAAATATTTGACGTTATACTCCAGCTTTTCATTTTTTTTTGTTTGACTGATTCTTGGGTTCTTAATGAATCATTCATTTCTATTTGTTCCGTCCTGATTTTTAATGAGTTATTCTCTTCATTCACATTTTTTGTTCTTTTTGTATATGCCCAATTGAGTTTTTAAGTGAATTATTTTGCTCTATTGAATTTTTTTCCATTTCCCTAATTTTTTTTAGAGAATTATTTTCTTTTTCCAATTCAGAAATCCTATTTTCTTGAGAATTTTTTATCTTTTCCAATTCAGAAATCCTACTTTCCTGTGATTTTTTTAACCTTTTCTAATTCACAAATTCTGTTTTCCTGAATCTCCTGTGAATTCTTTATTTTTTCCAACTCATATTCCAGAACGTTGTTATTCTCTATCATAGCTTCTCTTTCTTTTCCCCATTTTTCTTCAAACTCTCTTAATTTTTTAATAGTCTCTTCTAGGAGAGAGTTATGTGATGGGGGGGGGGCAGGTATCATTCCCCTTTAGGCTGTTATCTGCTGACTCTCTGCTATTAACTCCCTTGGGATTAGATACCTGCTCTTTCTCTGTGTAGAAAGAATCAATGGTTCTTCTTGGCTTTTTACTCATGGTTAAAAACCTTTTGGTGTCTGTCCCTGGAGCAAATAGTTTATTTATTTATTTCTTTATCAGCTTCCTTCCTGACTGGATGGATGCAGTGGCTCCTGCACCTTAGCTAAGAGAGAGCTCTGGGAGATAGTTCCTCTCCCCCTCCCTGGAAGTGCCCCAGAGGTGATTAGTATGGCTGCACTTTGAGGGCTCTGTGTGTCCTAGGGACTTCCCTGAGGTTTAAGACTGAACAGTAAAGGTGACACAAAGACCAGCCTATGTGTTCCGTGGGGTGTGGATGTCAGCAGCTGACTGAAAAGCCCCTTCGCTCAAACTGGAATTGTCTGCCCAGAAACTGTGGTCCCTATTTCAAAGGTTCCTCTTTTCTGGGACTTCTGTGGCTGAGTTCCACAGCCTCCTGCCAAGCCAGGCACTGTGTGAATTAGATGTTTCCTTGGGCCGTGTCCCTGCTTTTCAAGCTCTTAACTACCCCCAGGTGAAACCCCAGGCAGCAGAAGCTGGGCAACTGCCCTTCAGAGATCTATTGAGTCACTTCTGGATTGGGGTGGTTCTAGGATCTGGTTTTATATCTTAAAGTGCCTTGATTTCTCTTCTCATCTACTGTTTTATAAGCATAGAAGAGCTAACAGCCTGTGCCAGATTCCTCTATCTCAGTGACTTCTCTGATCCCAAAGCTCTCCCCAGACCAATTGGCACAGTGTGCTAGGACCTCACCCTGTATGTGCTGGCCTTTCTTTTTTCCTCCCCTGGGAACCGACCTTTTCAGTTGAAAGTACAGATTCTCTTCAGCTGGTAAGTTGTGCTTCCAGACCTTGTGGTTTCTATTAGTCCAGCGTTATTTTTGAGGCTGATTTAATTAATTGGTAATGAAGGAAGAAGGGAGCTCACAAAATTCACGTGTATCTTCTCTGCCATCTTGGCTCCGCCCCAGAACGAAATCATAAATAAATTGGAGGAACATGGGGTAGTTTACCTCTCAGATATGTGGAGGAGGAAGGAGTTTGTGTCCAAGTGAGAACTAGAGACCATTATTGATCACAAAATAGAACATTTTGATTACACCAAATTAAAAAGTTTCTGCACAAACAAAACTAATGCAAACAAGATTAGAAGGGACAGTAACAAATTGGGAAAACATTTTCACAGTTAAAGGTTCTAATAAAGGCCTTATCTCCAAAATATACAGAGAATTGACTTTAATTTATAAGAAATCAAGCCATTCTCCAATTGATAAATGGTCAAAGGATATGAACAGACAATTTTCAGATGACGAAATTAAAACTATTTCCACTCATATGAAAGAGTGTTCCAAATCATTATTGATCAGAGAAATGCAAATTAAGACAACTCTGAGATATCATTACACACAGTCAGATTGGCTAAGATGACAGGAACAAATAACGATGAATGTTGGAGGGCTGTTGGAAAACTGGGACACTGATGCATTGTTGGTGGAGTTGTGAAAGAATCCAACCATTCTGGAGAGCAATCTGGAATTATGCCCCCAAAGTTATCAAAATGTGCATACCCTTTGACCCAGCCATACTACTACTGGGCTTATATCCCAAGGAAATATTAAAGAAGGGAAAGGGACCTGTATATGCCAAAATGTTTGTGGCAGCCCTTTTCATAGTGGCCAAAAACTAGAAAATGAATGGATGTCCATCAATTGGAGAATGGTTGGGTAAATTATGATATATGAATGTTACAGAATATTATTGCTCGGTAAGAAATGACCAAAAGGAGGAATACAGAGAGGCTTGGATGGACTTACATTAACTGATGCTGAGTGAAACGAGAAGAACTAGGGGATTATTATACACTTCAACAATGATACTGTATGAGGATGTATTCTGATGGAAGTGGATATCTTCAACATAGAGAAGAGCTAATCCAATTCCAATTGATCAATGATGGGCAGAATCAGCTACATCTAGAAAAGGAACACTAGGAAATGATTGTAAACTGTGAGCATTGTTTTTTTTTGTTTTTTGGTTTTTTTTTGTTTTGTTTTGTTTTGTTTTGTTTCTCTTCCCAGATTATTTTTACCTTGTGAACACAATCCTTCCTTTGCAACAACAACAACAATAACAAAATTTGGTTCTGCACATATATATGGTACCTAGGATATACTATAAGATATTTAATATGTATGGGAATGCCTGTCATGTAGGGGAGGGGGTGGAGGGAAGGAGGGGAATAACTTGGAACAGAAGGGAGTACAAGTGATAATGTTGTAAAAAAAAAATTACCTATGCATATGTACTGTCAAAGAAAATGTTATAATTATAAAAATTAATAAAAAATGTATAATTATACAAAAAATAATAATAACTACCTCTATTTATCATCTATCTTTTGTTCTTTAGCACCCATTCATTCATAAAATTCTCTTTCCAAATCAATTGCTTTTCACTGTCTTTTGGCTATTAACAAAAATTCCATAATACCTAACAAGTTTTTAATTTTTTTAAATTTTATGGTTATGTTATATTGATTAGTTGATGTGTGGAAACACACACACACACACACACACACACACACACACACATATATATATCTATATATATACATGCATAAACTTGTATATTTATATACATACTTATGTATCTAATTCATTATTTACAAACAAGTAACTCTACCTATCTATTTATCATCTATCTTTTGTTCTTTAGCACCCATTCATTCATAAAATTCTCTTTCCAAATCAATAGCTTTCCACTGTCTTTTGGGCATTAAAAAATTCCATAATACCTAACAAGTTTTTAATTTTTTTAAATTCAATTGTTATGTTATATTGATTAGTTGTTATGATTCTTACAAGGTATTAAGGCAGTGGAATTGATAGAGACAATATTTATCTAATTTTGCATGTTTCAGTATGATTGATCATATCCTACAAGGAGATGTTATGGGCCAGAACTTGAAACAAGGTACTAAGTGGAATTGAGGAGACAATGGTTAAATCCAATTTAGCACTGATTGAATCCTACAACAAATAATGGTTTCCTAGTGATGTAATGATTGACATATACTCAATGCACAGCATTTAAGCAAGAAGCTCTCAGGGCCATTTACAGAACCCAAAAGCCCACTCTCAGAGGCAGAGTCAGATTCATTCCATTTTCCACCTTTGTGCTGGCTGGAGGTTCAAGTGAAGGAGATAATAGGAAACAATAAAGGATTTGGACTTTAATCCCTGGCTGCATTTGAGGTGATTATTACTCTGAACTGAAACTAAGACTGCTCCCAGAAGCTCCCCAAGAAACCTGATCCCAGAGAACAATATATTCTAGAGAAGAACATTATAAATATATAGACACTGGGGCAGCTAGATGGCACAGTGGATAGAGCACCAGCCCTGAATTTAGGAGGACCCGAGTTCAAATATAGTCTCAGACACGTAAAAAAAAACATATATATTTATATATATATATATATATATATATATATATATATATATATATATATATATATATATATATATATATATATATATATATATTTACACACACACACACACACATGGATACACTTGTATATTTATATAGATACTTATGCATCTAATTTATTGTGTACAAATAACTAGCTCTATCTATCTATTTATCATCTATCTTTTGTTCTTTTCTTCATAAAATTCTTTTTCCAAATCAATAGCTTTCCACTGTCTTTTGGGTGTTAACAAAAATTTTATAACACCTAGCAAGTTTTTATTTATTTTTTTTAATTCAATGCTTATGCTATATTGATTAGTTGAGGTGTGGAAACACTGCCTAAATTATCACCCTATCCCCACATGACTATCAAAATTTTTTTTCACATTGAATGGCTATAAACATAAACAAGATAAATTCATAAGATTTTCTGGGAGTAACATTAATGGCCATCAGATTCAACATTTCACTTCTTTTTTTTTTTTTTCAGATGAGGATTTCAGACTGATAGAGATCAATACACTGGCAGAAATTCACAAAGATATCAAGAATTTAAGGCAGATTTTTAATTCAGGTATTGCTGATTCTATGCCTAGTTCTCTATCCAATTATTAACAGAGAATTACTAATTGTTTTGTTTTCTGTTCCTATATAGTCATTCAGTTGTGCTTCTTGATCATTATATGTATATATGTATATATATATATATATACATACATATATATATACATATATATATATGTATATGCCATAATATTTCATGTTTGTCCAATCTTCTAATTTTCTGCAATTTTTTTTCTGGGATATTCCATCCTACCACTATAAATCACAACCTCTCTGGACTACAGTAGATGTACTTTAAAAGTTACCATGTTTAAAAATTCATTATCCTTCAGTCTGTTTGGCTATGAGTTTTGCCAAATTATTTGGCTCTGGACTTTGGGGGTAGAGAAATGAACCATTTATCATGGAGTGTATGTTTTTAGTCCTTAAATGTTTTTAATCCTGAAATGACAGAGTAAAGACTATACTTCCAAATTGTCCAAGAACATTTCCATACCAGGTTAAATAATTGAGTAAATTGTTTCAGAGAGAGGTTAAATTGTAACTTCCAAAAATGAGAATTTAACGGGATTATGCTGTTATGTTTATGTTACTGATCTTGGAGTCAGGAAAATAGAGATTCAGGTCTCATATCTCCAAAATACTTAGTTACATGCCTAAGAAAAATCCTTATTATCTTAATATCTAAGGGAAATCTCAAGAAATTTATGTTGGATAGAAGATATAAATCTTCATTTCTGAAAATACTTTCTTCATTAGAAGTTTTATACGCATATATATATACATATATATACATATATATATATATATATATATATATATATATATATATATATATATATATATAGAGAGAGAGAGAGAGAGAGAGAGAGAGAGAGAGAGAGAGAGAGAGGGGGGGGGGGAGGGAGGGAGGGAGGGAGGGAGAGAGAGAGAGTATGAGAAACACAGAGGACAGAGAGACAGAAAGAGAAAGAGATATAGTGAGACAGAGACAGAGATGGAGACAAGAGAGACAGACAGAGAGACCAAGACAGAAATAAGCATTTACTGAATCCCTACTAAGCACTGTCTATAGTGCTAAGTACTTAAGAAATATTTTGTCATTCTATTTAATACTCACAACTATCCAGGGAGGTAGATGTTATTGCTATTCTTAATTTATGATTGAGAAAATGCAGGCAAACAGTGACTTGAATGGACACAAACACACACACACACACACACACAGAAACACAAACACACATACAAATGTGTGCATAGAAGGATAAAAGAGGGAGATAAATGTAACCATTTATTCCCGAATCGAATCCAGCATCTCATCAACATGGAAGAAATACTAAGTTAAAAGGATTATCTTTAGTATGTGATTTGATTCACTTTCTCCCCCAAGTGTATGTTAGGTAAAATTATTGTGATATTCTTAGGGAAAACATGAAGTCAGCAGACTGCCCCACTTCTAAGAGATGATATATAGGCTACTTTGAGATAAAACTGCAGATATTCCTTTTCTGGGATATGCTCTTTCTAGGACATATACCCTCTGGGACCCAAAACCAAAAATTCTGTTTCTGCTAAGTTAGAAAAGAAGTTTGGAAGATGTTGTTTATATCCTTTGGTACCCAAAGCATTTGATAGCAGTGACTGAAGTTTTCTTGCATGATGAAATCTTGAAAGATTAGTAGGCAAGATTGTAAAATTACCTGTATATTCATATAATCCTCATATATATATATATATATATATATATATATATATATATATATATATGAGATAAATGATCATCATCATATATAATATATATGTATATATATATATGATAAATGATCATCATATATAACATTTGTATAGGATTTCAAGTTAATAGTTTCTTACAAATATAACCCAATAATTCAATTATTAGTCACTTATAATGTTTCAGATATCATTAAAGATCCTAAGTTTACAAAAACAAGAAAATAAACCTTTCCAAAAGTTATTTATACTCTATTAGGGTAAAGGAAAACTATTTACTTGCAAATAAAAATCAATTAAAATATAAAACATGTAATTCATAGGTAGAGTGCTCAAATAATTCAGGATATGGGGCTAGGAAAAATTGTTTTTCTAAAAAGCAATATATTCAAAGTGACCATCAAATATAGATGTCAGAAGGCCATGAATTCCACACATGGAGAGATTCTTATAAAATGGAAAATTGAAGATGAGGCTAACCAACCAGTTAAAGTACCTTAAGCTTGAGTTGAATGAGCACAACTGAAGGAACTAAGAAAATAAATGTGATGGTGGGGGGGAGGAAATTAAGTTAGTTATCAAATATTTGAAGGGTTGTTTCTGGAGATAGCATATAGAAAATACTTTGCAAAACTTAAAAGTTATTGCTGTTGTTGTCATTGCTGTTTTGCTGTGGGTAAAGAAATTGAATAGGCAAATTTTGATTTGGTATCAAGTAGTATCTTGAGCTCCCTAAAACATGAGTTATCTTCCTAAAGAGGTATTGATTTCCCTTATACTGGAGCTGTTAAATGAGAAACTACATACTCAAATATGTTATGATGGAGATTACATTCTAGTGTGATTTAGGTAATCAAATCACACTTGCTTAATTGCTTAAAAACTTAAGGTTCCTTCCAAGTATCAAATTTTGGGATTCATTTTGTGCAGCTGTATAGAGAAGAGAAATCTAAATGTTATATATGTGTTAGGTTCTTACTAAGTGTTAATGAGATAATGAGATGATACGTTCTTACTAAGTGCTAAGTTGGTACTTGACAATTCTCTAGTTCAGGACTTTACTGGGAGTTTTACTTCTGTGACCTCCTGGGGAGGAGCTTGCATGCTTAGGAGGAGCAAGTTCATTGGTTGAAGTAATTTTCCCCAGAAGCCCTTGCGTTATCCCATGCCCATTCTCTGGGAGGATAAAAAAAAGGGCGGCACTTGAGAGATCAGAGTCTTTTCTGTACCAGACTTGAGGCAGCTCTCTGGAGGAAAGAAGACTCTCTACTCTGGACCAGAGTTGGCGGCAACTGTCTGGAGACAAGGGCTCTCTACAGGAAGAAGAATCTGTCCCATAGATTTGAGTTAACACAACAGATCTCCTCCCAGAGAGAGATTGGCAGTCTCTGGAGGCAACAGAACTTTACATATATGGACAACAGGAAATCAGCCAGCTTATTAGAGTGTAAGCTACCTAAGGGGCTCTGTTTTAATCTGAGTTATATTCTAATTATTCAGATTGCAGTTTCCTGGTGGAAGCTAGAAGGGGAACCAGTACAAACAAGGATAGAAATGAATAGAGGAAAACATTTAAACAAAAAAATAATAACAAAACCAAAATATTTCCACTTGTGTCAAGCACAGTGATAAACTTTAATGATATAAATGGAAAAAATAAAAAAAAAAGCACACAATAGCAACAGCAACAAGAACAAGAACAAATAATCACATAAAAAACTACTTGTTCTCAATGAAATTCTATGAAGAATTTTAAAAAGAGAACACATATAGAAAGGGTCAATTTCAAGGCAATGATCTTCCAAGAACAAATAAAGAATCTTTGGCAAGATTAGGTCACTATTGAGGTTTAACAGGCACATATGTTCTCCACATAAAGAGGAGACTAAAATGGATATACTAGGCAGATAAAACAGGAAAGGAATAAGTGAGATTAATATTTTTTTTTCCTAGTGGACTTCAAGGGTTAAGAGAGGTCAGAATAGGAAGTAATGTTGGTTAGGAAAAGAAAAGAGGAAAGAGTAATTGGGAGAGGTTGGAAATAGGAGTTCAGTCAACCTGGAGAGATAAAAAATCTTAGATAACTTCATTACATTATAAATTTCACTAAGGTCTTCTAGGCACCACTTGAAGACAAAATCATCCTTCTATCAGTGTGTGTATGTGTGTGTGTGTGTGTGTGTGTGTGTGTGTGTGTGTGTGTGTGTGTGGTCGGTCATGTAAAACAACAGTAATGTGAAAAAATGGATAATTCCTTATGTCATTATGTGTATAGCCCAAATATCCTAATTTTTAAAAAGTGATATAAATTAAAAAGCAATATTTAAGACATTATGAACAATGCTTAAGGAGAGCTAAATAGGTTTTCTGAAAAAGTGAAGATTTAAAGCAGAAGGTAGATGGGTAGGACAATATAAAATATGAATATTTGAGAGAGAGAAACAAATAGAAAAGGAATACATAATTTATCCAAGTAGAAGAATGGGAGGGACAATTCGGATTACTCAAAATTAATAAAAAATAATTTAAATTTGATCATGACATTGGCATTATGAATACAGAAATAATTATTCCTCCAACATACTTACATTTTAAGGATACTCAAAAATCACTTATGTACCTCTATGGAATTCTACTCATGAAGTAATACTAGTATAAGCATTTTTTTGTAATCACTGAGTATTTTATATTAATTTAGCAGCTAGATGAGAGTAAACATGTGCTTAGTATGCTTATGTTTTATTGCACAAAAGGCATTATATGAAGTCTGGATATATAAATAAAGAAGAGAAAGAAGGAAGGAAAAGAAAGAAAAGGAGAATAAGAATGTATGTGTAATTTTCTTGACATAGGGAACTCATGGATGGGGAAACTTCCATTATCTATTGCAGATTAATACCTTTTCTGGTACAATGATTGATCTTTGATCTTTGAGAATTCATCAATCAAATTCATCAATCAATGACTCATATTTCAGAAAGGTATAAGAGAGGGAAAGGGTCTGTAAAAGAGGAGGGATGAGGGAGGTGATAATCAGAAGCAAAATGCTGGAGAGAAGGGAAGAAGGAAAAGAAAAATAAAAGAATAACAGGGTAAATAAGAAGACAGGAAATACAGAATTAGTTATTTTAACTCTGAATGTGAATGGGATGAACTCTCCCATAAAACACAAGCTAATAGCAGACTGGATTAAAAGCCAGAATCCTACAATATGTTATTTACAAAAACACATTTAAAACATGGCAATCCATACAGAGTAAAGGTAAAAAGCTAGAACAGAATTCATTATGCTTCAAAAAAAAAAAAAAAAAAAAAAAAAAAAACAGGGATAGTGATCTTGACCTCAGATCAAGTAAAAGCAAAGTTAGATATAATTAAAAGAGATAAGGAAGGAAAATATATCTTGCTAAAGACTACTATAGATAATGAAACAACATCAGATCTAAACACATAAGCACTAAGTGGTACAGCATCCAAATTCCCAGAGCAGAAGTTAAGGGAGATGCAAGAAGAAATAGACAATAGAACTATACTAGTGGGGGATCTCAACCTTGCTCTCTCAGGAACAGATAAATCAAACCAGAAAATTAAAAAAAAAAAGAAGTTAAGGTAAAAAGAAAAGTTATGTTTGATAGATATTTGGTGACAATTGAATGGAGACAGAAAGGAGCTGACTTTTTACTTCATCAGTTCATGTTACCTATACCAAAACTGACAATATATTAGGGCATAAACACCTCAAAATCAAATGCAGAAAGGCAGACAGAGTAAATGCATTTTTTTGCAGTCCATGATGCAATAAAAAGCACATGCAATAAAAGTCTAGGGGAAAATAGAGCAAAAGTTAATTGAAAACTAAATGATATAATCCTAAAGAATGAATAGGTAAAACAATAAATCATAGACACAATCAATAAACATCAAAGAGAAAGACAATAATGAAGCAACATAATAAAATTTGTGGGATGCAGCCAAAGTGGATATTAGGGGGAATTTTAAATCTCTAGATTCTTACTTGCATAAAATGTAGAAAGAGAACATCAATGAATTGGGCTTAAAACTCAAAATTCTTTTTTTTTTTTTTTTTAATTTATTTTTATTTTATTTTATAATTATAACATTTTTTGACAGTACATATGCATGGGTAATTTTTTACAACATTATCCCTTGCACTTACTTCTATTCAGATTTTTTCCCTTCCTCCCCCAAACCCCTCCCCCAGATGGCAAGCAGTCTTATATATGTTAAATATATTACAGTATAATTTAGATACAATATATGTGTGTAGAACCGAATTTTTTGTTGCACAGGAAGAATTGGATTCAGAAGGTAAAAATAACAGTTTACATTCATTTCCCATTGTTCCTTTTCTGGATGTAGCTGGTTCTTTCCATCATTAATCAATTGGAATTGGATTAGCTCTTCTCTATGTTGAAGAAATCCACTTCCATCAGCATACATCCTCGTACAGTATCATTGTTGAAGTGTATAATGATCTTCTGGTTCTGCTCGTTTCACTCAGCATCAGTTGATGTAAGTCTCTCCAAGCCTCTCTATATTTCTCCTGTTGGTCATTTCTTATAGAACAATAATATTCCATAACATTCATATACCATAGTTTACCCAACCATTCTCCAATTGATGGACATCCATTCATCTTCCAGCTTCTAGCCATTATGAAAAGGGCTGCCACAAACATTTTGGCACATACAGGACCCTTTCCCTTCTCTAGTAGTTCCTTGGGGTATAAGCCCAGTAGTAGTATGGCTGGGTCAAAGGGTATGCACATTTTGATAACTTTTTGGGCATAATTCCAGATTGCTCTCCAGAATGGTTGGATTCTTTCACAACTCCACCAACAATGCATCAGTGTCCCAGTTTTCCCACAGCCCCTCCAACATTCATCCTTATTTGTTCCTGTCATCTTAGCCAATCTGACAGGTGTGTAATGATACCTCAGATTTGTCTTAATTTGCATTTCTCTGATCAATAGTGATTTGGAACACTCTTTCATATGAGTGGAAATAGTTTTAATTTCATCATCTGAAAATTGTCTGTTCATATCCTTTGACCATTTATCAATTGGAGAATGGCTTGATTTCTTATAGTTTAAAGTCAATTCTCTGTATATTTTGGAGATGAGGCCTTTATCAGAACCTTTAACTGTAAAAATTTTTTCCCAATTTGTTACTTCCCTTCTAATCTTGTTTGCATTAGTTTTGTTTGTGCAGAAACTTTTTAATTTGGTGTAATCAAAATGTTCTATTTTGTGATCAATAATGGTCTCTAGTTCTCCCTTGGACACAAACTCCTTCCTCCTCCACAAGTCTGAGAGGTAAACCATCCCATGTTCCTCCAATTTATTTATGATTTCGTTCTTTATGCCTAAATCTTGGACGCATTTTGATCTAATCTTAGTATGTGGTGTTAAATGTGGGTCCATGCCTAGTTTCTGCCATACTAATTTCCAGTTTTCCCAGCAGTTTTTGTCAAATAATGAATTCTTATCCCAAAATTTGGGATCTTTGGGTTTGTCAAAGATTAGATTGCTATTTTTATTCACTATCTTGTCCTGTGAACCTAACCTATGCCACTGATCAACTAGTCTATTTCTTAGCCAATACCAAATGGTTTTGGTGACTGTTGCTTTATAATATAGCTTTAAATCAGGTACACTTAGACCACCTTCCTCTGACTTTTTTTTCATTAGTTCCCTTGCAATTCTCGACCTTTTATTCTTCCATATGAATTTTGTTGTTATTTTTTCTAGGTCATTAAAATAGTTTCTTGGGAGTCTGATTGATATAGCACTAAATAAATAGATTAGTTTGGGGAGTATTGTCATCTTTATTATATTCGCTCGGCCTGTCCAAGAACATTGAATGTCTTTCCAATTATTTAAATCTGACTTTATTTTTGTGGCAAGTGTTTTGTAATTTTGCTCATATAATTCCTGACTCTCCTTTGGTAGATATATTCCCAAATATTTGATACTATCGACTGTTATTTTGAATGGAATTTCTCTTTGTATCTCTTGCTGTTGGATTGTGTTGGTAATGTATAAAAATCCTGAGGATTTATGTGGATTTATTTTGTATCCTGCGACTTTGCTAAAATTCTGAATTATTTCTAATAGCTTTTTAGCAGAGTCTTTGGGGTTCTCTAAGTATACCATCATGTCATCTGCGAAAAGTGACAATTTGATTTCTTCATTTCCTACTCTAATTCCTTGGATCTCTTTCTCGGCTCTTATTGCCAAGGCTAGAGTTTCTAGTACTATATTGAATAGTAATGGTGATAGTGGGCAACCTTGTTTCACTCCTGATCTAACAGGGAAAGGTTCTAGTTTATCACCATTACATATGATGTTTACTGAAGGTTTTAAATATATGCTCCTTATTATTTTAAGGAATAGTCCATTTATTCCTATACTCTCAAGCGTTTTTAGTAGGAATGGATGTTGGATTTTATCAAATGCCTTTTCTGCATCTATTGAGATGATCATATGGTTTTTATTAATTTGATTATTAATATGGTCAATTATACTAATACTTTTCCTAATATTAAACCAGCCCTGCATTCCTGGTATAAATCCCACTTGGTCATAGTGTATTATCCTGGGGATGATTTTCTGAAGTCTATTTGCTAATATCTTATTTAAGATTTTAGCATCAATATTCAGTAAGGAAATTGGTCTATAGTTTTCTTTCTCAGTTTTCGATCTACCTGGTTTAAGTATCAGTACCATGTCTGTGTCATAGAAGGAATTTGGTAGGACTCCTTCAATCCCTATTTTTTCAAATAGTTTACATAGCATTGGAGTTAGTTGTTCTTTAAATGTTTGGTAGAATTCACCTGTAAATCCATCTGGTCCTGGGGACTTTTTCTTAGGAAGTTGGTTAATAGCTTGGTCTATTTCTTTTTCTGAGATGGGACTATTTAGACTACTTACTTCTTCCTCTGTTAATCTGGGCAAGCTATATTTTTGAAGGTATTCTTCCATTTCATTTAAGTTATCAAATTTATCGGCATAAAGTTGAGCAAAGTAGCTCCTAACTATTGTTCTAATTTCCTCTTCATTAGTGGTGAGTTCACCCTTTTCATTTTCAAGACTATCAATTTGCTTTTTCTCTTTCCTTTTTTTAATCAGGTTTACTAAGGGTTTGTCTATTTTGTTGGTTTTTTCATAAAACCAACTCTTAGTTTTATTAATTAATTCAATAGTTTTTTTTACTTTCAATTTTATTAATCTCACCTTTTATTTTTTGAATTTCAAGTTTTGTGTTTGTCTGGGGGTTTTTAATTTGTTCCTTTTCTAGCAATTTTAGTTGTAAACCCAATTCGTTGGCCCTCTCTTTCTCTATTTTATGCAAGTAGGCCTGTAGAGATATAAAACTTCCCCTAATTACTGCTTTGGCTGTATCCCACACATTTTGGTATGATGTCTCATTATTGTCATTTTCTTGGGTGAAGTTATTAATTATGTCTATGATTTGCTGTTTTACCCAATCATTCTTTAGTATAAGATTATTTAGTTTCCAATTATTTTTTGGTCTATTTTCCCCTGGCTTTTTATTAAATGTTATTTTGATTGCATTATGGTCTGAAAAGGATGCATTTACTATTTCTGCCTTACTGCATTTGATTTTGAGGTTTTTATGCCCTAGTATATGATCAATTTTTGTATAGGTTCCATGAACTGCTGAGAAGAAAGTATATTCCTTTCTGTCTCCATTTAGCTTTCGCCAAAGATCTATCATATCAAACTTTTCTAGTATTCTATTTACCTCTTTGACTTCTTTCTTATTTATTTTGTGGTTTGATTTATCTAATTCTGATAGTGCAAGGTTGAGATCTCCCGCTATTATAGTTTTGCTATCTATTTCCTCTTGCAGCTCTCTTAATTTCTCTTTTAAGAATTTAGATGCTGCACCACTTGGTGCATACATGTTTAATATTGATACTGCTTCACTATTGATGCTTCCCTTTAGCAGGATATAATGCCCTTCCTTATCTCTTTTAATTAGATCAATTTTTGTTTTTGCTTGATCTGAGATGAGGATGGCTACTCCTGCTTTTTTGGTTTTGCCTGAAGCATAATAGATTCTGCTCCACCCTTTTACTTTTAGTTTGAATGTCTCATCCTGTTTCAGGTGTGTTTCCTGTAAACAACATATAGTAGGATTCTGACTTTTAATCCAGTCTGCTAACTGCTTCCTCTTTATGAGGCAGTTTGCCCCATTCACATTTATGGTTAGAAGGACTAATTCTATATTGCTTGCCATCCTATTAACCCCTGCTTATGCTTTTCCCCTTTCCTTCCCTTTTACCCTCCTATCCAGTATTCAACTGGTAAACACCACTTGCTTTTCACAGCCCTCCCTTTTTAGGATCCCTCCCCCACCTTAAAGATCCTCCCCTTATTTTATCCCTTTTCCTCGAAATTACTGTATTCCCTTCCCCTTATCTTACTCCTTCCCTTTCACTTTTCAATGAAGTGGAAGAAGTTTCACCATAAATCGAATATGTCTATTGATACACGCTATGTTCATCTCCCTCCTTTCTTTCTCTCAGATATAATAGGTTACCTTTGCCTCTTCATGAGATGTAGTACCACCACTTTATACTTTTTTATGATATAATCTCCTTTCCACCTCTAGTTTCTAAGACAAATTGTACATATGTTCTTTACATATTTTTTTGACAGAAGTATAGTTCTCAAGATTTCTTTTTACCTTTTTTAGAAGTCTCTTGAGTTCTGTATTTGAAGATCAAACCTCTTATGTAGGTCTGGTTTTTTCATCAAAAATAGATGGAATTCATTTATTTCGTTAAATGTCCATCTTCTTCCCTGGAAAACGATGCTCATTCTTGCTGGGTAAGTTATTCTTGGCTGCATACCAAGTTCCTTAGCCTTTCGGAATATCATGTTCCAGGCCCTGCGTTCTTTTAATGTGGATGCTGCTAGATCCTGGGTTATCCTTATTGTGGATCCTCCATATCTGAATTGTTTTTTTCTAGCAGCTTCCAATATCTTTTCCTTTGTCTGATGGTTCTTGAACTTGGCCACTATATTTCTTGGCATTTTGATTTTAGGGTCCCTTTCAGTAGGTGATCGATGAATTTTCTCAATGTCTATTTTACCCTCTGTTTCCAAAACGTCTGGGCAGTTCTCTTTGATAATTTCCTCGAAAATGGTGTCCAAGCTCTTTTTTTCCTCCCATTTTTCAGGGAGTCCGATTATTCTCAAATTGTCTCTCCTGGATCTGTTTTCCAGGTCTGTTGTCTTTCTGGTAAGGTACTTGACAGTCTTTTCAATTGTCTCATTTCTCTGGTTTTGCTTGACTCCCTCTTGGTTTCTCCTTGAGTCATTCATTTCTACTTGTTCCAGTCTAATCCTCAATGATGTATTTTCTTCACTCACTTTTTTTATATCTCTTTGTAATTGTCCAATTGAGTTTTTATCTTCTATGGAATTTTTTTCCATTGTATTTTTTAGAGAGCTGATTTCTTTTTCCAGCTCACTAATCCTGTTTTCCTTGGAGTTGTTTACCTTTTCCAGCTCACTAATCCTGTTTCTCAATGATTTGATTTCTTTATCCACTCTGTCTTTGAATGCATGGGATGACTTCTCCAGGCTCTCTTGCCAAGCTTCCCTTTCCTTTTCCCATTTCTCTTCCAGCTCTCTTGTGAGAGCCTTTTTGATTTCCTCTATGAGGTTCTTTTGTATTGAGGAGCAGCTTATATCCCTCCCAGGGGATACATCTGGGGACATTCTGTTCCTAGTCTCCTCAGCATTTGAAGTCTGCTCCCTCTCCACACAGAAGCTGTCAATGGTTAGAGCCCTTTTGAATTTTTTGTTCATTTTGTCAGAGTAGGAATCAAAGAAAACAAACTGACAAGAGAAACAATTGGTCTGTTTTGCGGGGGATGGGGCTGGATGTTATTAATGGGCTTCCTCTACAGACTGGGGGTAGGGCAGCAGAGAGCCACTAACAGAACAGCAATGACTGTACTGAGTCTGCGCTCTGAGGCTCTGAGAACCCACCGAGTCAGTCCAGGTGGGGGTTGGGGGTGGCCGGGCTCTGAGAGACGCTGGCTTTCTGGGGTTTTAATCTTCACCTCTGGTGTTTACACCCTCTCCACCGCTCCTGGCTTGCTGCCAAGACGGAGCATCCACACTGGGGCAAAAGCCCTTTCACAGAAACGGCAGAGATCACACCCCTCCCCCTCTGGTCTGAGCTGTGTGAGCTGCCTGTCTTGCTCTGGCTTGCCTGCCCTCAGTCTGTGCCCAGTCTGATTGACCCTCCCCCGAACAAACACAGACCTTTTCTGGCGACTTTCAAGGATGTCTTCTCTTGGTGATAATTTGTGGATTTCTTTCTGGGTCAAGCATTAAGTCAGAGGCTCGTCATGAAGTAAGTTCTGAGAGAAAACGAGGAGCTCAAGCAGCTGTCTGCCTCCACGCCGCCATCTTGGCCGGAAGTCAAAAACTCAAAATTCTTTAAAAAAAAAAGAACAAATTTTAAACAAATAACATATTTGAAATTATGTAAACAAAAGACAAAATTAATAAATTTCAAAATAAGAAAACTATTGAATTAATAAATAAAACTAAGAGTTGGTTTTACAAAAAAATAGATAAACCTTTAGTAACTTTGATTAGAAAAAGGAAAAAAGAAAATCAAAATTTTAGCCTCAAAAATGAAAAAGGAAACTTTCCACCAGTGATGAGGAAAGTAGAGTAATAATTAGAAGATATTTTGTTCAACTATATGTCAATAAATATGTCTAATATTTTCTCTTTAAGCCAATTCTGACTAGAATATGATACACACTATGTTCACCCCCCTCTATTCTTTTTCTCAGATATAATAGATTATCTTTGCTTCTTCGTGAGATGTAGTACCTCCACTTTACCCTTTTTCTGGTACAATTTCCTTTCCATCTCTAGTTTCTAGAACAAATTATACATGTGTTCTTTATATATCTTTATAGCAGAAATATAGTTCCCAAGATTTCTTTTTACCTTTTTAGGAATCTCTTGAGTTCTATATTTGGAGATCAAACTTTTTGTTTAGTTCCAGTTTTTTCATCAGAAATAGATGAAATTCACTTATTTTGTTGAATGTCCATCTTCTTCCCTGGGGAAAAAATGCTCATTTTGGCTGGTTAAGTTATTTTTGGCTGCATATCAACTTCTTTAGCTTTTCAGAATATCAGATTCCAGGCCCTTCAATACTTTAATATGGTCATTGCTACATCCTGGGTAATCCTTATTGTGGCTCCTCTATATTTGAATTGATTTTTTTCTATCAGCTTGTAATATTTTTTCTTTGGTTTGATAATGTTGAAATTTAGCCACTATATTTCTTGGAGTTTTGATTTTAGGGTCCCTTTCAGTAGATAATCGATGAATTATTCAATGTTTATTTTACCCTGTTTCTATAACTTCTGGGTAGTTCTCTTAGTTCATTTAGTTCACTAAGTAAGAAGCCAACAGATAATTTTCTGGAAAATAGTGTCTAGGCTCTTTTTTTCATCATATTTTTCAGGGAGTCCAATAATTCTCAGATTGTCTTTCCTAGATCTATTTTCCAGGTCTGTTGTTTTCCTATTTGATATTTTTCCCCATTATTTCATTCTTTTGGTTTTGCTTGACTGATTCTTGGTGTCTCCTAGAGTCATTCAATTCCATTTGTTCAATTCTGCTTTTCAATGAATTATTTTCTTCACTTACTTTTTGATATATTTTTCTAATTGTCCAATTGAGTTTTTAAGTTAGTTGTTTTGTTCTATGGAATTTTTCCCCATTTCTCCAATTTATTTTTTAAAGATCTATTTTATTTTTCCAACTCACTAAATCTGTTTTTTCAAGTATTTGATTTATTTATCCACTCTACCTTTAAATGAGTGGGATGACTTATCCAGACTCTCTTGCTAAGCTTCCCTTTCCTTTTTCCATCTTTCTTCTAGCTCTCTTGTGAGAGCTTTTTTAATTTCTTTGATGAAAGTCTTGTGTGTTGAGAACCAGATCACATCCCCCTTTGGGCATTCATCTGGAGACAGTCTGCTTTTAGTCTCCTCACGGTTTAAAGTCTTCTCTCTATCCATATAGATACTATCAATGGTTAGAGTCCTTTTTAATTTTTTTGGGAGGGAAGCTGAATGGTGTTACCAGGCTTGCTCTACAGACTGCAGGGGCAGCAGTAATGTACTAGCAGGACAGCAATGACTACACTGCATCTGCAATCTGAGACTCTGAGAGCATGCTGACACACTCCAGGTGGAGGTGGCCATAGATTTTCAGGGTTATGGTCTTTACCTCTTGTGTTTACAGCTTCTCTACTAATCCTGGCTTGCTGGCAGGACAAAATTTCCACATTGTGGTAAAGTTCTTTCTGCAGAAGCAACAGAAATCACAACCCTCCCCCTCCTGTCTGCTCAATGTGAGCTGCCTTCCACACTCTAGCTGCCTGTTTTCAGCCTGTGCCTGATCTGGCTATCCCTGCCCCTGAGATATTTTCTGGTGAATTTCAAGGATGTCTTCTGTTGGTAATTATTTGTGGGTTTTTTTCCAATCAAGCACTAATTCCAAGTCTTGTTATGAAATAAATTCTGAAAGCAAAGACAGAGATTAAGTATGTATGTGTGTCCTCTCCACCATCTTGGCCAAAAGTGGACTTTAAAATATTAGTAGATCTATTTAAAATGATCAGCAAGAATCATATAATGGGGACAAACTAGAAGCATTCCCAATAAGATCAGGAGTGAATCAAGGCTGCCCACTCTCATCATCACTATTCAATATTGTATTAAAAATGTTAACTTTGGCAATACAAGGAAAAAAAAAAAGAAATTAGAGACATCAGAGTAGCTAACGAGGAAATCAAATTATCATTCTTTTTAGATGATATGATGGTATACTTAGAGAATCCTAGAGAATCAACTAAAAAACACTAGACACAATTCACAACTTTAGCAAAGGTGCAGGACACAAAATAAGTCCACATAAATCATCAGCATTTTTATACATTACCAACAAAGTGCAGTAGCAAGAGAAATTTAGAGAAATGCCATTTAGAATAACTGTCAATAGTATAAAGTAGTTGGGAATCTATCTTCCAAGAGAAAGTCAGGAATTATATGAACACAACTAAAACACTTTTCACACAAATAAAGTCAGAGCCAATAAGTTGGAAAATATCAAATCCTCATGAGTAGGCTGAGAAAATATATAATAAGAATGACAATACTACCTAAATTAATCTACTTATTTAGTGCCGAGTCAATCCAACTCCCAAGAAATCATTTTATATATCTAGAAAAATAATAACAAAGTTCATCTGACATAACACTAGATAGAGAATTTCAAGCGAATTAATATTAATGTAGGTGACCTAACTGCCAGATCTGAAACTATATTATAAAGAAGCAGTCATCAAAACCATTTGTACTAGCTATAAAACAATATTAGGTTCACAGGACAAAATAATCAATAACTATAGCAATCTTGTGTTTGACAAACCCAAAGACCCCAAATTTTGGAATAAGTAATCACTATTTGAAAGAAACTGCTGAGAAAATTAGAAACTAGTATGGTAGAGACTAGGTATTGGCCCATACATAACACTACATACCAAGATAAGGTTGTAATGGGTTCATGAATTAGACATAAAGAGTGATGTTATGAGCAAATTAGAAGAACATAGGATGGTTTACCTCTCAGATCTGTGGAGAAGGAAGGAATTCATGACCAAAGAAGAACTGGAACACATAACTGAACATCAAATAGATAATTTTGATTATATTAAGTTAAAAAGTTTTTGCAGGAACAAAACTGATGCAAACAAAAGTAGAAAGCAAGCAAGAAACTGGGAAGCATTTTTACATATAAGGGATCTCATAAATGTCTTATTTCTAAAATATGTAGAAAGTTGACTCAAATTTATAAGAATTCAAGATATTTTCTAGTTGATAAATGGAAGAAGACAATTTTCAGATGAAGAAATTGAAACCATTTCTAGTCACATAAGAAGGTTTTCAAAATCACTATTGATAAGAGAAATAGAAATTTAAGACAACTCTGAGATAGCAGTAAACACCTCTCAGCTTGGCTAAGATGATAGAAAAAATAATGATCATTTTTGGACAGAATGTGGGAAAACTGGGACACTGATAAATTAATTGTTGGTAGAATTGTGAATGGATACAGCCATTTTGGACAGCAATCAAACTATGCATATGCTTTTATCCAGTAATATTTTAATTAGGCCTATATTCTAAAGAGATCTTAAAGGACAGAAAGGGCCTCACATGTATAAAATTATTATGATAGGTCTTTTTGTAGTGGCAAGAAACTGGAAACTGAATGGATGTCCATCAGTTGGAAAATGGCTGAATATGTTATTGTATATGAATGTTTTGAAATATTATTGTTCTATAAGAAATGATCAGCAGGATGATTTTAGAGAGGTCTGGAGATATTTAACATGAATTGATGCTAAGTGAAATGGGAAGAACCAGGGAATCATTTTTTACATGACAATGACAATATTATATAATAATCAATTCTGATGGAAGTGACTCTTCCCAACAAGGAGATGATTGAGGCCAATTCCAATGATCTTGTGATGAAGAGAGCATTTACACCCAAAGAGAGGACTATGAGAACTGATTGTGGATCACAACCTAACATTTTCACTTTTTTGTTGCTGTTCCCTTGTATTTTATTTTCTTACTCATTTTTTCCTTTTAGATCCGATTTTTCTTGTGCAACAATATAATTGCATAAATATATTTACCTATATTGGATTTAACATATATTTTTAACATGTATAACATATATTGGGTTACTTGCCAGCTGGTTAAAATGGTGGGAGAACAGAGAGGAAAATTTGGAACACAGGTTTTAAAAGAGTCAATATTGAAAAAATTATACATTCATATGTTTTGAAAATAAAAAAGCTTTAATAAAAAAGTTAAGCAGAAATGGGCATGGATATATTGCAGGAAGTATGCATAATCTATGTAATAGTAGATCTAGATAGGAAATATAGAGTTCACAGGACAATTTCTTTTGACTGGAAGGTAGGGTAGAAAGGAAAGTAGTAGAAATATTGAGGAAATTTACTTTGAAATAATAGATTTCCTAGGACAGTTTCCCTACAATTTTCTTCTTTCTCATCTAATCCTAACTTCCTTGCTTCTTTCAAGAGGCATATCAAATTCTATTTTATCTAAGAAGCTTTTGTCATTCTGTCCTAGTTTTACTACCTCTCTTTTACCAAATTAAACTTGTTTATATTTGCTTATATTCATGTTATACAAGTTGACTCCCAGTTGGAATATGAATTTCTCTAGGCTGGAGACTGGTTTTGTAGTAGTAGTAGCAGAGTGAGAGAGAGAGTATAGAGGGCCTGAACTCTGGAGAAGTGTACTTGAAACAAGGATATTATAACAAGGTGTTCAGTGGAATTGATGAGATGATGGTGTATACATATATATATATATATATATATATATATATATATATATATACTTAGTACTCAGCATGGCAATGTAATGGTTCTGGAGTTCTTACATATTCAGTATGTTGTAATGACATAATTGTAAAAGAGTATTTAAAGTCTGAGAAGGACTGGAAAAGAGACTACATCTTTGAGCAGCCTCTTGGTGGCTGTTTCCTTCACTCCTCCACTAAGACCAGGGACTCAGGGTGATGCAGAGATCCTCCCAAAAACTAGCCTGACATTACAAGAGAGAGGCAGAGAAACAGGGAGATAGAGAGAGATAGAAACAGACTGAGACAGACAGAAATAAACAGAGAGGTTTTTGGCATTATTTTTTTTTGTTTTTTGCAAGTAAGCAGATTACTAGAAAATTCTTAAATGCAATTCAGCCTATTCTCTTTTTTCTCCTATTCAGTTGTCTGAATTACTTTGTTTTTTTCCCTTCATTCTCCTTGTTCTTTTTTCTTATGGTAGGGTCTTTCTCTGTAAATATTATTCTCTTTCCTTTTTTAAAATATTATCTTTAGATTATTCAATAATTTTTAGTGACCTGGATGGTTGGATCAATCAGCGGAATCTTATTAATCACCTACAATAATATCCTTGCTAAATATTGAAGATCCAAAACAAACAAACAAATACCAAACATTACATATAACCATGTAGCTTATATTCTAACAAGTGTGGTCCTGGTGTCAAGGTAATGTAAACATAAAAGTCCTGCAGAGTTTATTTTGGGGTATGTATGAAAGTGTTTGATGCTTCCAAAATATTGTGATGTGACACTATAGTGTAACCGCTATACTCCTAATCTATATTTTCTCTGGTCTTTACCCAAGAAGGTCCCTTATTTTTCTGCATGTACAAGTGTTAGCGCTCTCTTTGCCTGTTTTCTTATGGCCTATGCTATGTGCTCCTATTCATCCTGGAACTATGATTTTGAGCTGCATATTGACAATAGAGTGAGTGCCAGGTATATCCAGTGGGATCTCTTATGGGATCTTTGTCTGACTAGCTGTACAGCTCCCTTACTGTCTGTGGGCTGAGTTCCCAAAGTTACTGTTGTTTCTGTGGCCACCATAGTTATGAGCTCCAGACATATCTCTACCCTGGTGACACAAATTTCTCTTGAAGACTTACTAAGTTTTCTTTTTTATTTTTAGTCCAGAAAAAATTTAAAAAAAAGTATCATACTGAACTTGTTTGTTTGTTTGTTTGTTTGTTTTCTTTTAATCTGTTGTTCCAAAATTAGATTTGAGTTGAGGCATTTTTTGAAGTTGTTTGGAGGGAAATGTTGAGAATTCTGTTTTATACCCCAACATCTAGGATAGATTAAATTTTGATGACATCACAAATTTTTCATTGACCTGCAATTTAGGCAGATATCTTGAAAGACAACTTGATGCAATGATAAGAATGCCATAAATTAAAGAAAAGAAAAAAAAAAACTTTCCCTCTCTAAAACTGGTATTCAACACTTGGTCAAAAGAATAACTTTATATGCAATTCTGGATCATATTCTAGAACAGGAAAATGATTTAATATGAAATTATACATCTATATTTTAAGTATGATTTCCTTTTATTTAAACATATATATTTAAAATTTCATCTTCAGAACTGTCATGTTGCTTTGTTATTCTTCTAGGCCTTTCTTCTGTGCTCTCTATACATTTTAAATCACTTAAATTAATCGACTTTCCCATGTATTTTTTCTGTTTTTTACCTTTCACTATGTTTTTTTGTTTTGTTTTGTTTTTGCTTACTTATCAAACTACTAAAATTAAGGGAAGGAAAGGGATGGAGGGAAAATCATTGTTATAAACATGTATTATCAAGCAAAACAAGTATCCAAAGTTCTCATGTCTGAAAACATTTATCTTATTCTTAATTTGATATTATAATTATAATGGTTGGTTTTGCAATTGTCAGAATTCTTTAAAAATATAATTTTATTTATTCCCTCTTTTTTCTCATTTAAATTTCTCTTAGTGTTTTTTTTTTTTATTTTAGAACCATAAAATGTAAAATATAGAACTATACAACAAATGGCATTGTATATATATCTTAGTAGCATTCATGACTCTAATTACAGTCACACTATCTTTCCATTGCCCTTTGGCTGATTTTTTTTTCATTCTATGTGATCTTTATATCAATGAAATTATATTTTTCAAAAATATTCTATATTTCTAACATATTCCCTACATCATATTTTCCTTTTTTTTTCCTTATTCTCTTCAAGTAGATAAATTATGTGAGTTTTTACTGTTAGATAATTTCAGCTTCAAGAATCATTCAACTGAGCCATTCAATCAAGGACTGCCTTCATCCTTGTCACTACCCTCTGGCTTTACACATCGTCTGGGCCCCAAGTGACTCACTCATTTAATGAGGGGACTGGAAAATTTATATAGCTTCTAAGGTTACTCTCAGATCACAGATTCTTTGACCCTCTGCTGATTTCATTCATCGGTACAGACTAGATGGCTGCATGGATATCGGGCCCTGGATGACCATAAATGACACCAGGATAGAAATCATCTATTCCCAGAGTCTCCAGAGAAGAAGACAAGGCAATGGAACAAAACCACACCACTGTAAATATTGGCCTATCCTTCCTTGGTTAAGACCTTGTCTCTATTTCATGTCACCTTGACTTATGGCACCAATTTTCAAAATTAACTTTGTAAAATTTTATGCAGCCCTTAAAGGTTATACAAATTGTCTAGAAAGTGAATGTGAGACAGTTTAAGAAGATAGTACCCTCTGTGGGGTTTGAGTAAGGTTTTTGAGAGGGTGGTGCTTGTTATCCAATTTTCAGTTGAAAAGAGAATGAAGTTTTCAATCATAGGCCTCATTGGAGGGTTTTGCCAATGTATAGATGACAATTGCTTGACATTCATCTTAGGTATTCATAAGCATGTATAACGATTAGAGTGTTCTTCTCTTGAAACGTTTATATTCTAATAAGTGAAAAATATATTGAAAATCAAAGAGATCATACATGGGACTGATTCCCTCCATTGCTGCCAGGGATCTTATCTATACTTGACACTATTAAAACTTTTTCCTGACCAATGAGGTTATGACTTGCCCAGGCTAATTCCATATATATATATATATATATATATATATATATATATATATATATATATCAATCAGAATTTGGACCTAAATATTCTGATTCTGAGTTTACCTCTCTATCATCATCTATATGTAAAGAAAATGCAAATTTTTTTATAGTTTTGGGGGAGAATGATAGAATTGTTAAAATTGCTGAATAGGTATCATATTGATTTTCTTTGGTTTCAGATAAGAATGCCAAGAAGTGGTTGTGAAAAGAGTGAGAGCATTCAATGCAAATGCAACAATTTGTGAAAAAGAGTCTTGAAATGAAAGTTATATTCAGGAAACAGCTAGTGGGGCAGTTTGACTGGAATGTAGAATGATTGAGTGTTGGGATTGCTGGGTGAGGACTGGGGTTGTCTGGATGGTGACAAGGTGAGAATTCAGGTTTTCTGGACAATTACAAGGTGAGAACTCAGGTTGACTTGATAGAGGGGGCAAGCTCATTGGCTGGGGTGGTTCTTCCCAGAAGCCCTTGCATTATCCCACGCCCATTCTCTGGGAGGATAAAAAGAGACAGCACTGGGCGCAGAGAGCAGATCGGCCTGGAGAAGGATAAGAGCTGGAGGAGATTCAGAGCCAGGATTCAAGAAGGAAGACTCTCTGCATTACATCAGACCTGACGGGGCTCTCTGCAGGAAGGGAAGTCACTTCTAAGGACAAGAGTTAACAGCAACTGCCTGGAGACAACGGTTCATTACAGGAAGAAGAATCAGAGTCTTCTTCTTTCTCTGAGAGTCCTCTCTTTTATTCTCCCAGAGAATGGGCGTGGGATAATGCAAGGGCTTCTGGGAAGAACCACCCCAGCCAATGGGCTTGCTCCTTCTATCAAGTCAACCTGAGTTCTCACCTTGTAATTGTCCAGAAAACCTGAATTCTCACCTTGTCACTGTCCAGACAACCTCAGTTCTCACTTAGTAATCCTAACAATTGAGGGAAGAACTTCTCAAAAAAATCATAAAACACAAATAAATACCAAAAAATTATTGATTACATTCTGCTTTTAATGATAAAAAGAATGCTACTATTCTGGAATACTGTAGCCCTAATGCACAAATTGTTGTCTCCATTATTTGAAGAAACAAGAATTGAAACCATTTCCATGAAAATGCAACCTTATTGTTAATCACTGGATCATTAACCTCAACAGTGTCAATATGTTCTCCTCATCAAATGCAGCTCAATGACTATTGGCAAGAATAGTTAAGAGAACATTCCCTATACATGAACATATTAATGCTTTATTTAGTTCTAAATGCACTGTGAAGGAAGGATTTAGGTGAAAGCTAATGTACATTAAGAAAGAAAGGCAGCCCTTTAAAAACAAAGCTTTCAATTGGATAAAGGGGAACTGGGTAAGAAGAGATTTAGTTTGCTCAGCTAATCTGAGATTTCTCATGTGCTCCTTTGGATTGAATTGGGTTTGATGGTCTTGATCTCTCATTCCCAGTAAGGGATGCACAAGCTAGTAGAATATAATGACAAAGTAGGAAATAATTATCTTTTTTCTTTTTCTGCTGGGAACAAGAGAAACTATTTAGATAAATTCATGCTTTCTCTTTAACTTTCAATCTTAGGATGGGAAAGTTTGACATTTACTTTCAGGGACATAGTAAAAGATATACATAGGATGAGACTATAAGAGACTTTCTTCAGAGTACAAGCAGTAAAAAGTGATGAATTTTTCTTCTCACTCTATTTTTCTACTTCATAAACATGAATCTTCTAATACAATCTATCCCTTCACCCCCAGAGGAGCTACTATAATTGTATCAAACTGTTTTTTTGTTTGTTTGTTTGTTTGTTTGTTTTTTGCGGCTTAATAAAAGAAAAGAAAATATGATTCAATCTACATTCGATTCATCAGTTCTCTCTTTGTAGATAGTAGCCTTGTTAATCCAAAGACCCTTATACTTGTTTAGATTTACCTTATTGATGAGAATAGCTAAATCTCTCACAGTTTCATAGATGTTGAAAATATTTCTGATACTGCATATAATATGGCTCTAATTTGGCTTAGTTCACCCTTTATCAGCTCATATAATTCTTCTGAGGCTTTTGTCATCATGACTTATAGCATAATAGTATTCCATCATATCTAAATATCCAAATAGTTCAGCTATTCCCCAACTGACTGATACTCCTTCAGTTTTATTCTTTTGCCATTACAAGAAGAGCTGAGATAAATATTTTTGTACAGATGAGTCATTATTATTATTATTTGTTAAAGCTTTTTATTTACAAAATATATACATGGATATTTTTCAACACTGACCCTTGTGAAGCCTTTCCAAATTATCTCCTCCTTCTTCCTGTCTCCTCCCCTAGTTAGAAAGTAGTCCAATACATGTTAAATATGCTAAAATATATGTTAAATCAAATATATATATATATATATGTGTATATATATATATGCATATTTATATAATTATCTTGCTGCACAAGAAAAATCAGATCAAGATGGAAAAAAACTGAGGAAGAAAACAAAAAAATAACAAACAACAGAAAGAGTAAGAACAGGTATGAGAAATTCTGATGACCTTGTGGGTATAGTCCTAAATTGTATTTCTAAATTCCTCACCAGAATGGTTAGGCTAATTTTCAATTTCACTAATTATGTACTGGTGTATGTATTTTTTCTGCATACCCGGGTCTGTGATTTTCCTTTTCTGACATGTTAGACAATATAAAAGGTATAAGAAGATAGTTGAGAGATGTTTTAATTTGGCTTTTGATAATTATTATTTACAAAAAACAAAATTAATTATTTCCCCAATTATATTTAAAACAAGTTTTATATATATGTTATTTTTCAGTTCTAGGTTTTCTCCTTTATTCTCACTCACAAATAAGAAACGATAAGTGAACTTATACAAAACATTTTCATAAAAGTCAAGTTGTGAAAGAAAATAAAAACTTTCAAGAAGAATTAAGTTGAAAAGAGAGAGAGAAAGGTTGTTCAAACTATATTCAGACACAATAAGTAACTTCTCTGAGTATGGATAGAATTTTTCATCATATATCCTTCATAGTAATCATGGATTATTATACTACTGAGAATAGTAAAACCATAACATTATTATTACTTTGCATACAGTACATTTCAATTTGCTTGAATTCATGAAGAACTTTTCAGGGTTTATTTTCTTTTTCTGAGAGCATCCTGCTCATCATTTTCCATTGAAAAATAATATTTTACCACAACTACATAGCACAGCTTATTGGGACATTTCACAATTGCTAAGCATCCCCTCAATTTTTATTTTTTTTTTCTGCCCTGAGAGCTGCTATATTTTCATATATGTATATGCCATTTGTCTTTTTTCTAAACTATTTTTGTTTTCATGCCTAGTAGTACTGTTGTTATGTCAAAGGATAGGAATGAATTTAAAGCCATTTGAGCACAGATTTTAGTCATTTTTTTAGGATAATATTTATTTATTTATTTATTTTACTTTTAGTCATTATATATATATATATATATATATATATATAATGACTAAAAATAAAATAAATATATATATATATATATATATAATTTTAGTCATTTATATATATTTTAGTCATGTATCAATTAGGGCATGGATCTTATTTTTTTTAATACATTTGATGTCATTCCCTCTATGTTTGAGAAATGAGACTTTATCAGAGAAATTTGTTTTGATTTTTTTTTTATATTTGCTATAGTTAACTGAATATACCCCCTTTTTTTCTTTCTCTCCTTTTAACAGTCCCTCCTCAAAAGTGTTTTGTTACTGAACACTCCCTCCCAGAATATGTCCTCTCTTTTATCACTCCTACTCCCTTTCCATATCCCATTCCCTTTCCATTTTCCTTCAGGATAAAATAGATTTCTATACCTATATTGAGTATACATATTACTTCCCTTTTTGAGTCAATTCTGATCTCTTTCCCTTTTCCCCCTGCACAGTACAAGCTTTTTCTTGACTCTTTTTTTTTTTAATGGTACATAATTTGCATCTTTCCACTTCTCCTTTCTCTTTTACCCAGCACATTTTTCTCTCACAACTTAATTTCATCATTTAAAAAAAGATATTATCCTTTAATATTCAGTCCTCACCTGTGTCCTCTGTCTATATATACTTTTTAACCTCCATAATGAGAACATATTAATGAGTTACAAGTATCATCCTCACATGTAGGAATGTAAACAGATAAACTTTAAGTCCATTATAATATCATTTTTTCTGATTACCTCCTTATGCTTCTCCAGAATCCTATATTTGAAAATGTAATTTCCATTCGGCTTTTATATTTTATCATGAATGTTTGAAAATCCCCTATTTCATTGAATCACCACCTTTTCCTCTGAAGGATCATGCTCAGTTTTGCTGGGTAGGTGATTCTTGGTTATAATCCTAGCTTCAATACTCTTTGGAACATCATATTTCTAAACCCTCTATTCATTAATAGCACCTGCTATATCTTGTGTGATCCTGACTGTAATTCCACTACACTTCATGGTTACTTTCTGGATGATTTCAATATTTTCCCCTTGACTCAGGAGTACTGAACTTTGGCTTTAATATTCCTGAGAGTTTTCGTTTCGGATCTGTTTCAGGAGATGATTGGTAAATACTTTCAATTTCTATTTTATTTTCTGGCTCTAGAATATCAGGTCAATTTTCCTTGATAATTACTTGAAATATAATGTCCAAGCTCCCTTTTTTATCCTGAGTTTCAGCTAGACCATAAATTTTAAATTCTCTCTCTTAAATCCATTTTCCAGGTAAGTTGGTTTCCCAATGAGATATTTCACATTTTTCTTTCTTATTTTGGTTTTGTTTATTGTATCTTGATTTCTCATAAAATCGTTAGCATCCATTTACCCAATTCTAATTTTTAAGGAATTATTGTCCTCATTAAGCTTTTGTACGTCCTTATCTCATTGGCTAATTTCTCTTTTTAAGGCGTTCTTCTCCTCATTAGCTTTTTGCATGTTGCCTCACTCTTAATTCTTTTCCTCTTTTTCCTCTAAATCTCTTACTTTATTTTCAAAGTCCCTTTTGAGCTCTTCCATGGCCTGAGCCCAATTTGTATTTTTCTTGGAGCTTTGACTTTGTTATCACCATCTATGTGTATGATTTTATCTATATTGTCACCATTATAACTTTCAATGATCAGAACTAATTTTTTTCTGCTTTCTTTCCTAGCCTATTACTTGGCTTTTAGCTCTTTATTAAATTAGGGCTCTGTTTCCAGGGTGCAGTGTACATGCACACTAAGATTCAATGATTTTGTCTAGCTTTTTTCAGAGATTCTCTTAGGGACCTGACTTCAAGCACTCTTTTCTGCCCTGGAACTTTTAGGATTGTCTCTGCCATATTGTACCTATAAGATCTAGTGTGCTAATCAACTGGGAATGGGGATGTGCTAGCTTGGGCTGCATGGGACTGCACACAAGACTCCCATGCTTTACCATGAACTTTCTCCACTTATCTTCTGAATCCCCCTTGGTGTTCCCATGCCCAGAATTCCAGAAGCCTCTAGCACTGCTGCTGATTCAGAGGTCCTACCTCATTGACACTGGGGTTAAGTAGTGTTTGGGCTAGGGGTGAGGGTATACTGAGGTAGCCTGCACCAGAACTGAATGGTGGACTCCCAGCCTGGTGTTACAGGTTTTACTTCTGAGCTTCTAAGTTGTCTTAGGCTAAAAAACATCCTACTCCATCTTTTGGGGTATTTTAGTGGTTTAGAATTTGTTTAGTGTCATTGTATAAGGGAACTTGCTACAGTTTGGAAGATGTTGGGCAAGTTTCTGCCTCTACTTTACCATCATGGCTGACTTTTTATAACTATTAATAATTTAGAGCATATTCTCATATGATTATTGATAGCTTTGATTTCTTCTTCTAAAGCATAACTATTTATATTCTTTGATCATTTATCAATTGGAAAATTACTTTTATTACCAAAAGTTTCCCCATATATGTGAGCAATGGTACCATTATCAGAGGAACTTAATGTAATATGTTCCTCCTCTCCTTTGTTTGCTTTCCTTATAATTTTTGGCTATATTGGTTTTGTTTGTATAAAAACTTTCTTTAAAATCCAAATCTATATCGATTTATCTGTCTGTCTGTCTAGCTAGCTTTTAATATCTCTTTATCTCCTCTCATTCTCTCTATTTTCATAAATCTTTTTGAATTCTATCCTTATTCATAAATTTAACAAGAATGTTTTTGTTAAAGTTCCCATAATTGTTATAGGAAAAAAAAAAACTTGTTTATCGTTCCTTCCCTTTAGTTGATCTTGAATCTTATAACAACACAATTTCTTATTCTATCTATTTTTAGGTTTAGTATGTCCCTAGGTGATACTGGAATTATTAGCCAATTGAGTTCAATGAAAATATGATTGTTGTCTAATATGATGTTGGAAAGCTGTTAAGTAAAGATTAATTTTGCCCTCCAATTCATGATGCTTTCAGTGAGGAACAAGCTGCTCAGGATGCATCTTGGTTTCATAAACAGTATTGCCAAACAGAGCATTAATTTGACTATCAGTTTCCATGACCTGAACTCTATATGTCTTCACATGCAGCTTCATGCAAAGAACTCTCTCCCAGGTAGAATTTAATTTTAAGGAAAAATGATTAGTAAATATATACTGAAGTAGTCAACTTTATAGTCAACTCACAACTCTCCCCCTGCCCAGTAATCCCTACTAAATCATTTGCAAAAAAGCCTCTGAAGATCTCCATGAAGTGCTTGCTATTTCTTGAGGAATCCCATTGCACATTTGAACAGTTATAATTGGTAGGCAAGTTAGTTTTGTTATGTTTTTAATATTGACATCAAGCCTAATTATAAAGCTTTTGGACTTCCAAGCATTGTTCCTACTACTGTATTCTGAAGACAAACAGAATAAATCTGTTTGTTATTCCACTTGACGGGGCTGCAGTGCTATTATATCACTAAAATGTCTCTACTTCTTCAGGCTTTACATCCATAATTCCTTCAATTGAGACTCAAATGATGAGATTCTACCATGTGGGTTCTCTAACCTGATAACCTTACAGTTTATCAAAATACCTCACATACTCTGATTTCCATGATTAAATACTAACAATAAGTCTTTATTAGGTGACTAATTGACATGATAGATGCTGGGGATATAAAAGAAGAATAAAACATTTTTAAAGGAATTGACTGTTGAATAAATAGTAATTTAGATGTGGTCTAGCTAGAGAAGAATATACAGGGAATGGGATTCCCTTATTCCAGAACATCCAAACCTTCTTTAATGAAGCCCTATATTATACATAACTTTTTTTTTAATAATTTTTATTTACCGGATATTTGCATGGGTGATTTTACAATGTTGGCAATTGCCAAAACCTTTTTTCCAATTTTTCTCCCCCCCCCCAGACGGCAGGTCGGCCAATACATGCTAAATATGTTAGAGTATAAATTAAATACAATATATGTATACATGTCTAAACAGTTGTTTTGCTGAACAAAAAGAATCAGACTTTTAAATAGTGTAAATTTAGCCTGTGAAGGAAATCCAAGATGCAGGTGGACAAAATTAGAGGGATTGGAAATTCTATGTAGTGGTTCATAGTCATCTCCCAGAGTTCTTCACTGGGTGTAGCTGGTTCAGTTCATTACTACTCTATTGGAACTGATTTGGTTCATCTTATTGTTGGAGAGGGCCACATTCATCAGAATTGATCATCATACAGTATTGTTGTTGGAGTATATAATGATCTCCTGATCCTGCTCATTTCACTCAGCATCAGTTCATGTAAGTCTCTCCAGGCCTTTCTGAAATTATCCTGTTGCTTGTACCTAACTTTTTGATGGACACAGTACAATGTTGACTTATATTGGGTGTTTAGTCTACTAATCACTATCAGAAAACAACATGCTTACTGTGTCTCACTACTCCTTTCATCATCTTAAAATTTTTTTTTTCTTTTTTTTCCCCATTGGATGATTTTATTGCTGAGAATAGACAAGCCATTCACCATTCTCCATTAAATAATATTGCTGTTACTGTAAACAATGTTCTTTTTTTGAAAGAAGTCTATTTATTTTTAATACACATTGCTTTATAAATCATGTTGGGAGAGATATATCAGAGCAAAAGGGAAAAGCCATGGGAGAGATTAAAAAAATAGAAAAAAGAAGTGAACATAACATGTTGATTTGCATTCAGTGTCCTTACATCTTTTTCTGGATACAGATGGAATTTTAAATCAAAAGTCTATTGGAATTGCTTCAGATCACTGAATCTCTGAGAAAACCAAGACTTTCATAGTTGCTCATTGCATTCTTGCTGTTATTGTACAATGTATTCCTGTTTCTGCTTCTTTTGCTCAATATCAGATCATGTAAATCTTTCCAAGCCTTTCTATAATCAGTTGTTCATCATTTTTTATAGAAGAGTAATTCTCTATTACCCTCATGTACTACAGCTTTTCTAGCCATTTCCCCAATTGATGGACATCCACTCCTTTTACAATTCTTTGTTACCACAAAAAGAGCTCCTACAAACATTATTACACATGCAGGTCTTTCCCCCTCTTTTATGATTTCCTTGGTATCAGAAGATTTTTGAACACAAACACATGGTTTTACTTTTATTACTAATAATATTTATCTTCAATCACAAAGCCTATTGAAACCTTCCTACTCTGTTATTTATTATCTAGATTTTTTTTAATTTTGTGTTCCTCTGCAAGTTTGTTGAGATGTTATCCATTTCTTTATTCACTTAAGGGATGAAACAAAGTCATAATAAGCACAGAATTAATCTAAAATATCTGGAACAGTTAACTGAAGTCTTTCCCAAGTTGATAGAATACAATTATGCTCTTCCACGAACCCATTCATTCAATGAATTCTAAATTGTTTTAATTATACCAGCATGTATTCCACATTTTCCTATTTTTTTCCTTGACTTACATTAGTAATTCTATGAAAAACTGTTGAAATTTGAATAAATTACATCAAAAGCATTTCACAAATTTTTAGTTACCTGCCAGTAAAAAAATATGATTAGTCTGGTATGACTTATAATGAGACTTTACTACTTTGTGGTGATTCACTGTCTCCCCCCAACTTTTTACCTATAAATTTGCCTGTTATTGAAGTTAAACATAGTGGCCTATCATTAACAGATTCTATTATATTCCCCTTAAAATAAAACAAAATATTTTTAGTACAGAACATTCATACTTTTGTAGACCTTTTATTTCTTTTTACATATATCTCTACAAAGCTCCAGTATTTTTTAAAGCTCAGTAGCAATCTCTCACAAATCCCTTCTGCTGAATTATTCAACTCCCTAGGATGCAATTCAGCTGTTCCAGAAGTCTTGAATTCATCATGGCCATCCAAAGCCCCATTACTAAATTATCATTTATAATAGATATCAACTCCCTATTAACAATAGAACATTTTGGGGTCCAAAAGTCATTGACACTGGCAAAGAAAAGTAAAATAGTAATAGAGCCTTTTCTATTGTTAGTGAACATTGTTCCTTTTACCCTGAGATGTTCTAGCTCTCACTCCCTCCCTGTTTTTTTGCTTCAAGCTTCCATTTAACATAGCTTAAAGAAAGCTATAGACAACAACAACAAAAAGGCTTTCTGATGGCCTTAGCTTTCTGAGTCAGCCTCAGTTCTTTCTGAGATCTAGTATTATGGTCTGACACTATTCTTAGGGGAACATGCTATACTTTTTTATTCTTTCTCTTTTACTGGTCTTCTCTTTTCTAAGTCTATCTATCTTTGAAAAATCTAAATTGGTTGGTGAGTTCTCTGTTACAACCATATCAGTTTTTGTAAAGAACTATTGCTATTTTCCTTCTTGTTAATTTTTTCTTTTTAGGTTTTTTGAATGTATTTTTAAGAGTTTCACACCCTTTCCAGGATATTGCTCTCTTTTGCCCTATAGATCATAATACTCCATGCCAGACAGACTATTGCTACATTTCCATTCCTTCTTTTCTCACTTCTCAGAGGACATGGTCAATTTTCCCAGTATTGGTTTCATTTCTACCTCAGCAATGAGTTTCTTGCCCCTTAGCAAGAATTAGTTGAAAACAAAATTTACCTTGTTGGTTACTCTTCACTATGAAAGATTAATTTTTCTTTAAGGTAAGTCAAAATGTAATTGATTATTCTGTGTTTGACAGAAAGTTTTTAATGATATATAGGTAATTAAAATCTCTTCCCTACCATTGTTCCAATGTTACAAAATTCTTCAGCTATTTTCTTTCAGGTAGCCTGTAGTATATTCTAATGAGTATATATATATATATATATATATATATATATATATATATGTATATGCATTAATTAACAATGGAATCACAAATATACGCAGTTTATATATACTTACACATGTACACATACAAACATATATAGTTGACGATGGGAAATTAATCCTCACATATGTGTGTACACATAGATTTATATATGCATTCATATTGGCATTCATTTTGTATAGACATATTGCATATAAATAAATATATGTATGTATATACAAACATACTTGCATTCATACATACATACATGTTAGTTTCATTTTCTGTTTTTCTTTTTCTCTGGTTCTTTATCATCATGCTTTTCTCCCTTTTTATTTTTGGATTTTTTCACATGAATACACCTTATTATAAACTCTGTTCTACTTCTAACCTCCTTTTCCCGCAACCTGATAAATGTGAATCAACTTTGCCTATTGAATATCATATATGTCTTGTGGTTTTAATATCATCAAGATTCAATGATATGCCTAAGATCAAATTTATGATCTTATATTAATAATATTCATTCATTTTGTTGTTGTTGATTTGCCTTTGTATATTTGTGTGTAGGCTTAAACTTTTAATTAGTGCTACTTTTCATACATGCATATCTTCTGTGAAAAATCACTGAATATGTCTTTTTAGAGAGTAACCATTCCCTAGATATCTGAGTTTTCTCCCCCCTCCTTCCTCAGGAGCTCCAAAGATACTCAATATTGGGTGAAATTTCACCATTAGAGTTGAAGTTTTATTAACCATAATAAAGTTTTAGAGGATCTAACACCTATGATTAGGAAATTCTCCAAAAGCTTCATGATAAAGGGGCACTAGAATCAGCTGGCATATTTTTTTTAACCTAAAGAGAAATAGAATTTGGAAACAATTATTCTACAACACATCTTATTTACCACTTTCTTAAGAAAACAAAACAAAACAAAATAAACAAACAACAACAACAACAAAACACTGTTGTCAAAGAAAACCTTATTATACAATCTAGCTAAAAATGGGGCCAGCGGGTTCTATATTTCCATAGGTTACCTGTCAGCAGAAGCAGCAATGAAACTGGGGTAATAGGAAGACAGTTTAAAAATTTCCTGTCACTTTCTACTTATATGACCTTGAGCAAGTCCATCATCAAATATTATCACCCATATTTATAGAGCACTTTATGAAAACCATTTCTACCATGTATTACTTGGATCACCTTGGGGAAGTGACAACTTTGAGCATCAGTTCCTCATTTTCTTCCTATGAGCAGGTTAGAATAAAAGGTGTTTGAGTATCCTTCTAGTTGTAAATCTATGTTCCTATTGTCATTTTTATACCCATGTACTGCCCAATGCTGAGGCATAGTAAATGGCAACTTTTTAACTCTTCTGAGACTCATAACATCATTGAGACTGGTAATAATGATATTATTACCTATATTTTAAATATAAAGAAACAGACTCAGATTTAGTTACTTTTCCATTGTCACACAGCTGGTAGATATTAGTGGCAAGGTTCAAACAACCCAGACCAGTCCAGAGCTCAATCTAATATGTTATTTTGTTGTTTGATTGTTTCAGTCATGTCCAACTTTTCATCATCCTCTTTGAATTTGCATAACAGAAACTGAAATGATTTGCCATTCTCTTCTCCAATTCATTTTACAAATGAGGAGACTAAGGCAAAAAGTATTAAGTGACTTTTCCAGGGTCATACAGCTAGTAAGTGTGTGAGGCCATATGTGAATTGATTAAGATGACCTTTTCTCACTTTAGGCCCAGCACTCTATTCTCTATGGTGCCTATCAGCCACAATCCTGTATTACAAACTATAATTTTATTCCACTTATGATTACTCATTCTGTCTCCTATTATTTGACCTTAAAGGTCATAGTCAATGTTAGTGATCATATCCATTAAAGCAATGCCAGGAGGAACTCTCATTTTAGGTTAAAAAATTATACAGACTTACCTACCTATGGACTGTCTAACAGAGATCATAACATATGAAGATAAAAAGAAGATATTTTTTTTATTTAACTCCTAAGGTATTTTACATATATTCCTGTCCCTACAATTTTAAACCTTTTTCATTCAATAAACCCAATAATCAGTGTTTAATTTAATATCTACCATGTCCTCTCTTTTTGTTTTATCTTTGTTACTATTATTTGGTAGTACCATCTTAATGAATTTAAAAACACATGTGCTCACTTGAATGGTTATATGAATGAACAAATAAGACAATTCAATGTTCCTCTTCATAATTAAATCTCACCTTCCTATTCCCTTGATCTCTGTAATTATATATTCCATAAACCACTTGGATAAAACAATGATCAAATAGAATTCAGTGGAATCCTTTAACCTGGATGGGGAAATGAACCTATTGTGTTATATTTAGACTATTTTCAACATGTAACTGAAGTTAAAGCTCTCCTTCAGTTATGTAAATGCATTATTATGATAAAGTTTTCATAGACTTAACCATACTATCGAAGAGGTTTATGTCTCAATATTTTTTTAAGTTTCAAAACCCACCCTGTCCTCTTCTTCCTCTCATTTACCAAGGGAACCAGGATTTTTCAATTCACTTCAATTCAATCTTAGAATCATTGTTGATACTTCATTGTTATCTTCCTTCACCTTTTTATCCAAACAATAAAAAATCTTGCTGATTCAGCCTTTTCAACATCTCTAACATCAGCCCCTTCTCTCTACTCACAAGAAAACTTCACTAAATGAGGTCCTTAAAATCTTACACTATGATTTTTCTTCAATTTCTTTCTGGGTCTCTAAGCATCCAGAATCTTCCCTTCAGCTTCAACAAAGCAGTCAACCTGATGCTTCTATGTGTGGCATTCTGTCTCTCAATTTTAGTTCCTTTAAAAGACTATTACCCATACCTAGACTGATTTTCCTCTTGACTTTGACATGTTGTAAACCATACCTCAATTCAAGAATCACCTTTCTTAAGAGCTTTTCTGAATTGTTCAATTGTTGTTAATTGCTATTCCATGTGTACACATGTAAACACATATGCACATAAACACACATTACATGTTTATGCATATGTGTAGCTATGAAATGAAATATATGTATGTATGTGATGTAAGGCACACATGCAATCACATGGGTACCTGTGCATATATGCACATGAGCTTGTGTTGCATACATACATACACATACACATAAGTATGTAATGCGTTTATATATATATTTATAAAACAAAGAGGTATATCTAGTATATTTTATGTGTATAACATATAAAGCATGATGATAAATTTTGAGAAATAAGAAACTTTAATAGTCAGAGTTTATATTCTTCATTTTTTTTTTTTTTTGAGGCTGGGGTTAAGTGACTTGCCCAGGGTCACACAGCTAGGATGTGTCAAGTGTCTGAGACCAGATTTGAACTCGGTTCCTCCTGAGTTCAAGGCTGGTGCTCTATCCACTGTGCCACCTAGCTGTTCCCTTCTTCATTCTTTAGATGAAGGAACAAAGTTCCATGAAATGGAAGTAACTGGTTTAGGGTCACACAACTAAGAAGTCAGTGAGGAAGTATTTAACTTAACAGATATTTGTAACACCACCAACTCTTATACTATAATTAAAGTGTTTGAGATACGGGGAAAACACATACACAAACATATATATACACACGCAAATACTCCTTGAAGGAAATTAATGGAAAAAAAATCAAATGAAGGTGACCTAGCTGTACCTGATCTAAAACTATATTATAAAGCAACAGTCACCAAAACCATTTGGTATTGGCTAAGAAATAGACAAGCTGATCAGTGGCATAGGTTAGGTTCACAGGGCAAGATAGTGAATAAAAATAGCAATCTAGTGTTTGACAATCCCAAAGATCCCAACTTTTGGGATAAGAATTGATTATTTGACAAAAACTGTTGGGAAAACTGGAAATTACATTGGCAGAAACTAGTCATGGACCCACACTTAACACCACATACTAAGATAAGATCAAAATGGGTCCATGATTTAGGCATAAAGAACAAGATCATAAATAAATTAGAGGAACATAGGATAGTTTACCTCTCAGACTTGTGGAGGAGGAAGGAATTTGTGACCAGAGGAGAACTAGAGATCATTATTGATCAGGAAATAGAAAATGTTGATTACATCAAACTAAAAAGCTTTTGTACAAACAAAACTAATGCAAACAAGATTAGAAGGGAAGTAACAAATTGGGAAAACATTTTTACAGTTAAAGGTTCTGAAGAAGGCCTCATCTCAAAAATATATAGAGAATTGACTCTGATTTATAAGAAATCAAGCCATTCTCCCATTGATAAATAGTCAAAGGATATGAACAGACAATTTTCTGATGATGAAACTGAAACTATTTCCAATCATATGAAAGAGGTTTCCAAATCACTATTGATCAGAGAAATTCAAATTAAGACACCTCTGAGATACCACTACACACCTGTCAGATTGGCTAAGATGACAGGAAAAAAATAATGATGAATGTTGGAGGGGATGTGGGAAAACTGGGACACTGATGCATTGTTGGTGGTGAAAGAATCCAACCATTCTGGAGAGCAATTTGGAATTATGCCCAAAAAGTTATCAAATTGTTCATACTCTTTGATACAGCAATGCTACTATTGGGCTTATATCCCAAGGAAATACTAAAGAAGGGAAAGGGACCTGTATGTGCCAAAATGTTTGTGGCAGTCCTTTCTGTTGTGGCTAGAAACTGGAAAATGAACAGATGTCCATCAATTGGAGAATGGTTGGGTAAATTATGGTATGTGAATATTATGGAATATTATTGTTCTGTAAGAAATGACCAATAGGAGGAATATAGAGAGACATGGAGAGACTTACATTAACTGATGCTGAGTGAAATGAGCAGAACTAGGAAATCCTTATACATTTCAACAATACTGTATGAAGATGTATTCTGGTGGAAGTGGATATCTTCAACATAGAGAAGATCTAATCCAGTTCCAATGGATCAATGATGGACAGAATCAGCTACTCCCAGAGAAGGAACACTGGAAAATGAGTGTAAACTGTTTGCATTTTTTGTTTTTCTTCCCAGGTTATTTTCACCTTTGGAATCCAATTCTTCCTTTGCAACAACAACAACAACATTCATATATTAAAAAAAAAAAAAATTGGTTCTGCACATATATATTGTATCTAAGATATACTATAACATATTTAATATGTATGGGAATGCCTGCCATCTAGGGAAGGTGGTGGAGGGAAGGAGGGGAAAATTCGGAACAGAAGGGAGTACAAGGGATAATGTTGTAAAAAATTACCTATGCATATGTACTGTCAAAAATGTTATAATTATAAAATTAATAAAAAAGGATAATAAACATGACTTCCAGCAGTAAAAACAAAAACAAAAACAAAACAAAAACAAATACTCCAAAAGAAATAATAGAAGTGCATATCATAGACTCAGAGCTAATGAAAAACAAAACAAAACAAACAAACAAAAACATTCCCTGAGTCATTAAGACCAGCCCCACCATTTTGCTCCAGGAGGTAAATTTACTACCAAAGATAATATGATTAGTAACTGATAACATTGGAGATTGATGTGACATCCTCTACAGTCACATACAACACACTTTCTGATCCTCTCATATACTTATTAGTAACATGTTTTATTACCCTAGAATAATGAAAGGTGGTAGAAATCAATGACTGTCTTGATTTTTTTTTTATTCCTTAAATGACTATCTTACTAAGTATTCACAGAACACAAGTACTTACATGTAAGTCTGAAGACTTCTGAAGGTCTCTAAAGAACTTTGTAATTGATTGCATGACCTGGGAGAGTCTCACAAAGAAACACCAAATAAGGCATATATACATCAAATAAGGCACTATACTCTATGAGCAAAGCAGAATTTCAGTAACTCAAAAGAAATGTAAAATGTGCACATTTAGACATGTTTACTCCAATGTGTCACATGGCTTATTTTTGTCCATCCTGTGGTATAATCTTCAAAGCTTGCATTATTCTGATCACCCATTGGAGCTCAACATAGTGATGACATTTTGTTTCTTTTTGAGAATGAAGGATAACAACGAAAAACCAGCTTTCTTTATGTCTATCAGAGGGTCCAGCACATATAGCAAGTGATTAATAAATATTTCTATTAGATTTATGAGTCAAAAAAGGGAACTTTTTTGGAGGACATAAAAAAAAAAGATTATTCATATTCTGGTAGTCAATATTTGTTAAGCAAACATAACAAAAAAGATTTCAACAAATAAGAAAAAACGTAAAAATGAAATGAATTCCTTCTTGAAGTAAAGTTTTTTTGTTGTTGTTTTTGTTTTTTGTTTGTTTGTTTTTGCCAATCCTTGGCTTTCCTCTAAAAAAAAACAAATTAATTGTGTCCTTGTTTGGATGTGCTCTATGCCTCAGTTAGAAACTGGATTCAATGATGTCAGATATGTTTTTTGCTACTTCAGTTTCTGTTATTTTAATATCAATACAACAGAAATTTCATGAATTATGCTGAGTTAAGTGATTCACCAGATCTAAATTTAAACCTTCACCTAAGCCAATTTTGAAAGTACCCAGCAAGTATTATACACATAAGAAAAGAATAAAAAAGAAGCAAGAAAAATTTTGATTCAACAATGCATCAAATACCAAATAATTTATTAAACCACGTTTTGTCAATTATGCTAATGTTCATTTAGTGAAAGTGAGAAGTCATATGAAAGAGATTCAATAATAATAATAATAATAATAATAATAATAATAGTTAAGAGTATATAATACTTTAAAGTTCACAATATTCTTTAGCATTCTTATTTGATTATCATAACAACCATGAAATATAGGTGCTATTTTATGCCCATTTTACAGATAAAGAAACTAAGGCACTGAAAAGTTAAATGATTTGTCCTTGTTTTTTTTTTTTTGTTTTTTTTTTTAATTCACATCTGTTTTTGCCCTTATAATACAGCTGTCTCTGACAGATGGCAAGTCATTTAATAAATCACAGAGGCCATAGCTCAAACAATTATCAGAGTTTACAATAGATGCAGAGTATAGTCGTAATGATTGAATTTGCTAATAGAGGTTCCTTACTTATAAATAAAACCCCAAATTTCCTGTATGGCATGGATTGATCCCAAACTCACAAATTATATCCATTATGTGGCACCTGACTATTATGAGGGATAAAAATCACTAATTTGACTTAGAAATAGACTGATTGATGCACCATGCTGACTCAGTATGTGATTTTACTTTTGTTCTTCCTTTTATTTGGAAGATTCATAAATAGTTGGGTAGAGCCCCATGGAGAACAAATGACTTATTGAACAGAAGGAAAAAAAATAAGAATACCCACTGAACAACTATGATACAATGGTGGAGGGGAGTATTGGTTTTGAGTCTGAAAATGTGACTTCATGGGCAATAATGTTTTCTATTAACTTTATGACAGTATAATTCCTGTTTCTCTGGGGTCTCATTTGTTCACATATAAAAGAAAGTATTTGACATGAATAAAGTAAAAAAAAAAACAAAAACGAATTCTAGCTCTTAAAGTATTATCCTATATTTTGTAGGTCAGGGCAAATCTACCTCTATGTAATCATGCAGTTTTACAAAGTGATACCCTCTTCTGGCCTTTTTCTCCATCACCACATGATGATGTGTCAACACTACCTATCATCTCCTTCCACCTGGAAGCTTGCTTTCCCCTTAAATGCAGTGAAAAGTGAGATTTTTTTAATCTTTTCTTGACTGAGATAAGCCCCCCACAATAATCCTTGATTATATACACATCACGATCCCTCCCTTTCCCATCTCATGTGTTTTCTGTTTTTTTGTGTTTTTTTTTTCATTTATTGTTTGTTTTTCTGTCACTATATAATCTACGAAATGGCCAGGATTGCCTCACTTATATTTATATTCCCAATACTTATCAGTATTTGTTGCATATTGCATCCTTCATAAATGTTCCACTTTTCCACGTGATAAATAGTCAAAGCATTAGAATTGAGAACAATAAAAGAATAAAAAGGCACCAAGTATCTTTCATTTCTGGATTTCATGGCATTCTCCAATTTTATTACAAAATAGAGAGGTCTTCAAATCTATCTTTCTTCAACTAACACAACATTATGAGATACAAAATACTTGGTTTGGAGTAAAAGAATCTTGATTCTAATACCAACTAGATTTATTACCTTGGACAAATAATTTAACTTCTTTGTGTTTTCATTTTCTCTTCTGCTAATTAGAATTATACCCTAGATAACTGTGAAGTGCTGAATTAATAGTTCTGTTTTTCTTTGGCATGTTTTCTTTTGATCTAGTCACTGTGGATAGTATGGAATGCTAAATTTGGAGAAATGTCAGAAATTTGAGCCAGTAGGGAATGCCTTCCCTCCAAATGATTCCATATACATCTTTTCAAATGTGCATATCTTTACTTACTTACAATGCCAATATCTTATATTAGGAGAAATCTCATTATAACAAAGAATTAATATTAAAGAATGCCTTGGTAACATAACAATAGTAATGAATAGAATTCCAAGTGCTTACAAACTTGTTATTCCATTCAGTCCTTATGTCTACTCCATTAGTTTTCTTATTTTTTGAAACCTTTTTTTTTAATTTTCAAAACTTATTCATATATACTTTTTCAAAATTGATCCTTGCATAGCCTTATGTTCCAGAATACTCCTCCATACTCTCACCCTCTCCCCTAAATGACAAGCAATCTAATATATGTTACATATGATAAAATATATGTTAAATCCAATACATGTAAACAAATGTGCACAATTATCTTATTGCATAAGAAAAAACAAGTCAAAAAAGGAAAGAAAATAAGAAAGTAAACAAAATTAAAGTGAACAACATTAAAGAGAGTAAGACTCAGTCTCTCCAGTTCTCTCTTGAGTGTAGCTGACTCTCTTCATCGCAAGATCATTGGAACTGGCCTCGATCATCTCATTGTTGGAAAGAGTTATATCTATCAGAATTGATCGTCATATAATATTGCTATTGCCATGTACACTCTCCTGGTATTGCACATTTCACTTAGCATAAGTTCATGTAAGTCTCTCCAAACCTCTCTGAAATCATCCTACAGATCGTTTCATATAAAACAATAATATTACATAACATTCATAAACCATACTTTATTTATTTTTTATTAATTTTATAATTATAACTTTTTTGACAGTACATATACATAAGTAATTTTTTTTTACAACATTATCCCTTGTACTCCCTTCTATTCCGAATTTCTCCCCTCCTTCCCTCCACCCCCTCCCCTAGATGGCAGGCATTCCCATACATATTAAATATCTTATAGTATATCCTAGGTACAATATATATGTGCAGAACCGAATTTTGTTGTTGTTGTTGCAAATGAAGAATTGTATTCGGAAGGTAAAAATAATCTGGGAAGAAAAACATAAATAATGCTTACACTCATTTCCCAGTGTTCCTTTTCTGCCACAAACATTTTTGTGCATGTGGGTCCTTTTCCCTCCTTTAAGATTTCTTTGGGATGTAAGCCCAGTAGGAACACTGCTGGATCAAAACTTTGATAACTTTTTGAGCATAATTCCAAATTGCTCTCCAGAATGGCTGGAGCCATTTACAATTCCACTAACAGTGTATTCATGTCCCAGGTTTCCCATATCTCCTTCAACATTTATCATTATCATTTCCTGTCATTTTAGCCAATCTAAGTGGTGTGTAGTTGTATCTCAGAGTTATCTTAATTTGCATTTCTCTGATCAATAGTTGTACTGTTCTGGTTCATTTTTTGAAGATTCTTGGGCAGCCTTCTTTTCAGCAGAGTAATCACCAGGAGAATAATCAGGTGTTAAAGTCCAATTTTTTCTTTTTTTTCTCTTTGCTCAAGGCCCGGGCTAGTTGGTCTCAGTGGAGGAAATTCAGGAGGACAGGCCAGGCTTGACAGTGGTGTAAGATAGAGTGAATCTCTCTTCTTGGTTCTGAGAGCTTAAATTTCCACCTCCAGTCCTCTGTCTTTTCCTATTCTGAACCTGGTTGATTTTGTCCTAGTTTATATGCTCTTATAATTAAATCATTTACAGTATACTGAGTATAAACCAATTATTATATCACTAGGGAACTATTAAATGATTAAATCAATCACACTGAACTAGAAAACTATTGATCCACATGCTAAACTAGATAACCATCGTTTCATCGATTCCATTTAGTCAATACCTTGTAAGAATCCTTGTTCTGGCCCATAACAAATACTGATTTAGAGCACCTTTTCATTTGATTAGAAAAGGTTTTAATTTCTTCATCTGAAAATTGTCTATAAATATCCTTTGACCATTTATCAATTGGAAAATTGTTTATATACTTATGAATTTGAATTAATTCTCTATACATTTTAGAAATGAAACCTTATTTTTTATTTAATATAATCAAAATTATGTATTTGGTTTTCAATTATGAGTTCCAGTTCATCTTTGGTAAAAATTTCTTCCTTCATCCAATTCTTACAGTGCAACAAGAAGTTTGGTTTTACACACATATATTGTCTCTAGGATATACTGTAACACATTTAACATGTATGGGATTGCCTGTCATCTAGGGGAGGGAGTAGAGGGAGGAAGGGGAAATTTTGGAAAAGTGAATACAAGGAATAATGTTGTAAAAAAATTACCCATGCATATGTACTGTCAAAAAAATTATAATTATAAAATGAATTATAATAATTTAAAATTTTCTTCCTTCTCCACAGATCTGAGAAATAAAAGTATTCTATGTTCTTCTAATTTTCCTATAATATCATTCTTTATGTCTAAATCATAAACTCATTTTGACCTTATCTTGGTATATGGTGTACCTAAGCATGAGTCAGTGCCTAGTTTCTGCCATGCTAGTTTCCAATTTTCCCAGAAGTTTTTGTCAGGGGCTCAGTGGCTTATAATTTGCCTTTTGTATTCACTTTTTAGGTGTTTTTTGTTAGGATTACTAAGTGAGAACTGAGGTTTTCTGGACAATTACAAGGTGAGAACTCAGGTTGACTTGATAGAGGGGGCAAGCTCATTGGCTGGGGTGGTTCTTCCCAGAAGCCCTTGCATTATCCCACGCCCATTCCCCAAGAGCATTGATTTTCTTGACTGTCATAGGAGGAGTTCTGGATACTAGGATGAGAGCTTTCTGTCCTTGAATCTCTTTGGGGTAATTACCTAAGAATAGCTAGTTTAAAGATAATGGATAGTCATTTTTTTTTAAACAATCTAACTTATTTTTCTAGAACAGCTATGTAACGAGCTGTCGTCTCCAGAAGCTGCTGGATCGCTCTCTGGGAAGAGATCTGCTGTGTCTACTCAAATCTCTCCAACAGATTCTTCTTCCTGTAACGAACCGTTGTCTCCAGGCAGTTGCTGTTAACTCTTGTCCAAAGAAGTGACTTCCCTTCCTGCAGAGAGCCCCGTCAAGCCTGATGCAATTCAGAGTCCTTCTTCTTGAATCCTGGCTCTGAATCTCCTCCAGCTCCTATCCTTCTCCAGGCCGATCTGCTCTCTGCGCCCACTGCTGTCTCTTTTTATCCTCCCAGAGAATGGGCGTGGGATAATGCAAGGGCTTCTGGGAAGAACCACCCCAGCCAATGAGCTTGCCCCCTCTATCAAGTCAACCTGAGTTCTCACCTTGTAATTGTCCAGAAAACCTCAGTTCTCACTTAGTAATCCTAACATCTCCCCCTTTCTTTTGATTTAGAACATAGGACAGTCATGACCTTGAAACATAAATCCATCAATATGGGAAGTATTACAAATAATTACATAAATTACATAAGCACATAGTAACATAGTAACGTAACACATGCTAGAAGTATATAACATAATCATAAATTGAAAATTTATAAATGTCCATAAGTCCATTGTCCATTAGTCTCATCTTGTGTGAGGAAGTCCAATGATTCCTGCTGGTTTTTAAAGTTCTTTAACAGTCTTCTTATTATCCATGCTCTTTCAGTGTCAGATGTTTCTTAGATCTTCTCCTTTATTTTGAGGCCTTTCTCTTTTTCTGTCTCTCTCTGATGGACTAGGCGAATATGACTCGTTGGCACCCATCTGATTCCTTCTCCTGCTGAAGAAATACAAGCAAACCCTCTCTCCCAGGCAGTTAACCTATCTAATTTCCTTCTATTTACCACTTTCTAAATCTCTTCTCATCATCTGGCAATTACATTGGAGCTGTTTGCACTGGACACACCCCTATTGGTTTAAAAGGCCTGTATTCTCCCCAAGTGTAATCCATTTTTGCAATCTGATTGCCTTTTGACTCACTTATCAGGTAATCCCTTTCTGCCATGTGATTGCTTTTCTGCTGGTTGATTAAATCAGAGTCCTGGCCTTCTAAAGGTTCTTTGGGTGTAACATCAGCTGCCATCATGCCCCAAGTCTTTTTTGCCTGGGGCCCAGGTCCAGGGCCCCTCATCCCATTTCCCTGAATTAATCTACACTCTGATGCCCAATGGAGTCCTCTGTTGCATTTTGGACATGGGGTTTTAGGTCTTCTCTCACCCTGTCTTCTCACTGTATCTCCATACCTACACTGAGCTCTTAAATGCCCAATTTTTCCACATTGAAAACATCGCCGAGTTTCTCTAGAAGTCCCTTGCCAGGAGGGACCCTGTCTTTCCATGTTCATCATTATCCGGGTGTAAAAAGCATTTGTTCCCACTGTAGCACAGCGTCTTATGATCTCCTCTAAAGGAGCATCTTTGTCTAATCCCCATATAATTCTTTTGCAAATCTCATTGGCATTTTCCTTAGCCAGATGTCTGGTCATTATTTCTGTAGCTGAATTTTCTCCAATAGTTCTTTTGACAGCAGTTTGCAAACGTCCCACAAAATCTGCAAAAGGTTCATTGGGACCTTGCTGTATTTTAGTGAAAGCCTCTCCACGATCTTTCTGTCCAGGAAGGACACCCCAAGCTTTTATTGCAGCCTTAGCAATTTGTTCATATATTGTCATGGTATAATTAATCTGTTCCGAATTCTCTCCATACTGACCTTCACCAGCTAAGTGCTCAAAAGTGAATTGTGTGTTAACTCCTATTTCCAAATTGCATCTGACTTGAATTTTACATAATTCATGAAATTCCGCAAGCCATAATAAATTTTCTCCAGGTTCCAGGCATATCCTTGCTATGGATTTCCAATCATTCGGGGTTAGGACTTCATAAGACAAACCATCTAGTAACATTTTGACATAAGCTGATGTAGTCCCATAAAGGGTACAACCTTTTTTCAAATCCTTAATTTTATTCAAATCTAAAGGTGCATATCTTCTCATTTTATGACCTACAGAATCAATATTTTCAATCACAGGATATGCATGTATAAAATCACTTATATCCTGTCCTTCTCTCTTAGCTTTAACCAATGCTTTTTCTAATCTTGTCATAGGCTTAGGCTGCTTCACAGGCAATTCTGTTTGTGTTTCTGCCTCTTCCTCTCCTCCTTCTTGCTCCACCCATGAAGGGTTAATTGAGGGAGGAGATGGGAGGTGCTCCTGTTGCTGTTGCTCAGAATTGTACTTAACTTCATTGTTATCTGATTCATCCTTTTCACCTAGTTTAGTTGACACCTCCCCATTTTGCTCCTTCATCTCTTCCTTTAGAATAACATTTTTTAAAGCCATTTGGATTAAATTGTAGGTATGAATTGTATCTTTGGAAACTGAGTTTGGTCTGGAACCAAAGGGTAAAATGTCACAAAGGTAATTGTACTGTTCACCTAATTGCTCTCCTACTAATTTCCACTCATCTGGATCCAATTCTTCTTCCAGAGAAAAAGAAGGACATATGACCTTCACAGTTCTTAAAAGTTCAGTAATCTCCTCTAAAATTATAATCAATCCTTGGCTTTTCATAACCTTGATGATGCTCTCTAAACATTTTCCTTGAACAGAAGGTGTTTGTCCCATTTCACTATAAGAGATTGCTGGTTTAGCCCTTAACAAGTTCCTTATTTATCTATTAGCACACTCACTTAATCTTTAACAAAGTTTCCTCGTTACTCACGGTTCTGGGTCAGAGAGACTGAGATCTGGATGGGAGGCTTTTCTACTGGAATCAGGACTGTGTCTGTCCCTGTTCGGGTGCCAAATTGCAAATTGCAAAGGTCTGGTCTAGCTCCTCTTGTCAGGATAAGCAAAAGTCCTTGCCCCACGTGTGGACGCCAATTGTAACGAGCTGTCGTCTGGGCGTGGGATAATGCAAGGGCTTCTGGGAAGAACCACCCCAGCCAATGAGCTTGCCCCCTCTATCAAGTCAACCTGAGTTCTCACCTTGTAATTGTCCAGAAAACCTCAGTTCTCACTTAGTAATCCTAACAGTTTTTGACTCCAACTACCCTTGAATATTCTTTATCAATCACTACTCCATTAGTTTTCAAGGCACATATTTTGGGTCATAGAAGAAAGAAAATAAGACCTTGTGTGGAAACTTCATCCATTGATGCTTGTACACAATTACACTTTAATTTGTACTCTTTAGAAAGTTCCCAGGATACTGATAGAATGTTTCTGATTAAGGAAAAGGAAAAAAAAAGTTACTTTCAGACATAGAACTTCATTCTAGCTCTCCCTGACTCCAAGGTCATCCTTCAAACCATTATGTCCTCATACCTTTCAAATAGACATGCTTTCAACCACTTCTTAGCTAAAGAAACTGAAAAAAAAATTAGACGCTGAAGAAAAGTTACATCTCAGGTCTTACAGCATCCGCTTTAGTACCTTTTTTTGATTAAGCCCTACTATTTCTTTAGAGAAACTAATTGAGCCAAAAATGGATGAAAAATGAGTTTACTCTTGGGTGTAGTAAAACCAATTAAGGGCAGTGTCTGAAGAATTAAAAGCATGTATTATGTGTTCCTGTAGGTTTCATTAGGAAAAAAGTAATGAGAAAAAGAAAAATGCTATGGAAATCCTAATAAATAAATAAATACAGGTCATATGTGGCCCACTGTCAGGTTTCCCTGATGATAGATGATGTGTCATGGCAATGAAAGTAAAGATAATAACATTTTGCATTTAAGGAGTAAAAAGTATTTAAAGTACACTAAAAAGTTAATCTGGAACAGTGGATAGAGTCAAGGAAATCTGAATCATCTTTCTGACCAATTCTAATTTTTTGACTATAAGCAAGTCACATAAACTTTTAGGTAGCCTGGCAACTGTCTATGCTTTATGTGCCAAGATGTCTAGGTTTGCTACTCTATGCAGTGCCTGATTGTGCTTCATGTCTATTGAGAGATGCCCTCTCTCCACATTCTAACATTCTATAATTTCTAAGGCACATCCCAACTCTGATATTCTTGTTTTAGGTGCTTTCTTGTGAATGATTAGAGCTATCTCTACTCTAGAATGATTAGGAGCAAAACAAACATTGATTTGGAGCTTAGGTCCAGTTCCATGGATAGAAAAACAAAAGAAACCTGGGATTTGGGAATTGCAAAGAACTTTGGTAAAAATAAACGGGACAGGATGAATTTTCTCTGAAGGGATGTTATTGAGAAATGTTGCTGGGGAAATGGTCTAGATGTGGTACAGGAGTAAAAGGATTGTAGTCATGGTATACACCTATTTCTGTAAGTCAAAATGCAATTAAAAAGGAGCAGACAATTGTTATATATTATTTCATTTTATTCTCATAACTAGCCTGTAAAATGTGTTCTATCATCACAATTTTGCAGATAATCTTTTTTAAAATTGATTGCCGAAAGAAGGTGTTTGCCAAATAAGTTTCTGAGACAGAATTTGAACTTGGCCCTTCAGTGCTTTATGCATGGACAAGAAAATTTGTCTTATTATGAAAATGCTTGATACTTACATGAATGATGTTTAAAGAGATATTTCTTTATTTCATTAAATCTTAATTATTTGAAGGAATTCATTTTTTTTTTTACATTTTAAGTTTCATATTATCTCTCTCTCTCTCTTGGACTCTTGGAGAGAGAGAGAGAAAGAGAGAGAGAGAGAGAGAGAGAGAGAGAGAGAGAGAGAGAGAGAGAGAGAGAGAGAGAGAGAGAGAGAGAGAGAGATTGAGCTAGCTTTACTCAGTATTTAGACACAATCATTTTCTTCTCTGGTTATATAGGATTTTTCATCATAAGTCCTTCAAAATAGTCATAGATCATTTTCCTGCCAAAAAATAACAAAGTCATTTACAGAAGGTCATCCCATAACATTACTATTACTTATTATATAGTACAGTTCACTCTACTTATGTTCATGGAGGATTTTATAGTGCCTTTTATTTATTTTTATTTTATTTTTTTTCCTGAGAACATTCTGCTCATAATTTCCTACAGAACAATAATATTCCATGAAAATCACATACCACAATTTATTCAACAATCACCCAATTGATGAGCATTCCCCCAGTTTCCATTTGTTTTCCATGAGAAGAGAACTTCCATAATATTTTTGTACACGTAAGTCCTTTTCTTTTTTTTTTTTTAATCTCTTTTGTTATTCATACATAGTTGTGGTATTGTTAGGTCAATGTATATGGATGAATCTATATTACTTAAGACATAGATAATATCTTTTGATCATTTACCCATTGGGGCATAACACATTTTTTTTTAATAAATTTAACCCAATTCCCTTTTTGTTTGAGAATAGGGCCTTATATGATGTTATCCTTTATGTCTAAAGCATTTCACATGTTGACCTTATTTTGATAAATGGTGTAAGATTTTAATTTTTCCCTCATTTCTGCCAAATTGCTTTGTAGTTTTCACAATTCTTGGTAAAATTTTTCTTCTTGTGCTGAAATTTTGGAATGGGAGCTTATAAAATATTAGACCATACTAGATATGGATATTTACTACTCTGTACAGTGTATCTAATCTATTCCACCTATCCATCACTCTGTTTCTTAGACAGTACTTGTATATTTTGATATTTACTGCTTCATGAAATCTGAAACTACTAGAACATCTTCTTTATCATTTTTTTTTTTCATTTACTTCTTGGATTTCCTTGACCTTTTCTTCTTCCAGGTGAATTTTGTCACTATTTTTCTAGGTTTATAAAGTAATACTTTAGCAATTTAGTTGAAATGTACTGGATGAGGTTACTTACACCTTCGGAATCTAATACTTAACATGCAACAAGAAAATTGGATTTACACACATATATTGTATCTAGGTTATACTGTAACACATGTAAAATGTATGGGATTGCCTGTCATCTAAGGGAGGGAGTAGAGGGAGGGAGGGGATAATTTGGAAAAATGAATACAAGGGATAATGTTATAAAAAATTACTCATGCATATATACTGTCAAAAAATTTATAAGTATAAAATTAAATTAAATAAAAAAAAAAAAGAAAAAGAAATGTACTGGATGTTCCACATTCAGGCTCTGAAAAAGGAGAATGGTAATTGGTATATCAGGGCATATCTGTATCTTATGTGTAGCGTGCTGTTGTCTCCAAAAGCTGCTGATCATTCTCTGGAAGGAGATCTTATGTGTCAACTCAAATCTCTTGGACAGATTCTTCTTCCTGTAGAGAACCATTGTCTCCAGGCAGTTGCTGTTAACTCTGGTCCAGAGAAGTGACTTCCCTTCCTGCAGAGAGCCGCGTCAAGCCTGATGTAGTGCAGAGACATCTCCTATCTCTGGAGTGCTGTCCTCTTTTATCCTCCCAGAGAATGGGCATGGGATAATGCAAGGGCTTCTGGGAAGAAGTACTCCAAACAACGAGCATGCTCCTCTTAGAATTCCTGAGGTGTAAACTCCCTTTAAAGGCCCAAACCAAAGGTCTGAGCCAGAGAACTGTCAAGTCAACCTGAGTTCTCACCTAGTAATCCTAACACTTATGGATATGCTTCATACAATTCTCCTACAGCAATCAGATAATACTACAAAATATTAGAGTAAATGAATGACAAGAGATAGAGGATCAAATTTTGAAACATTAAGACATAAGTTTAAATCTTGAACATAATCTGACACATGAATAGTATATACAGCCATGGTTAAGTCAATAAACTCTAAAATATCAATGCACAGATAAGTTCTTGATTTGCATCAATGGCAGCACTTATTACACTAAATAACTCAAATGGATGAAAATAAATTTGAGAATACACAAATTCAATTGTATGTTCTAAACATTTCCTATTGAAAGGTAGTAACTTTGTCTCTGGGAAATTAATTTCACTTATTTTAGCATTAGTTTCTCCATAATAAAATAGACATGACTACAGGAAATATCTTATAGCACTATTGTAATAAGTGATATAATATATTCAAGCATGTTGTAAATGTTAAAGAATTAATTATTATTGTCTTCAGTGGCCTTCTTTGTTATGGTGACTGGATGCATATTTTCTTTTTTATGTATTGCAGTGAGTAAAGCATGTGACAGAGTTAGGAAGAGTGCAACTGAAATTCTATCTCAGATACTTATTAAATCTTCAATTCTAGGCAAGTCACCTAACCTCTGTCTATATTGTATTATTCAATTATAAAATGAGTTTAGGAGTATAAGACATGATTAAGTATATATTTTAAGAGGATAACACTTACATATGGAGGATAGACTTTGGTATGAAAGATCTAAGGTCAATTGAAAGAGTATGGTAATATTCAGGTAATAAGGGTGTGCATTAGGGTCTTAGCAGGTTCACAGAAAAGAATCCTAACAGAAGAGATTCCTCACAGAAAAGGGTCATATTTGAATGATATTGCAAAATAGTAGGCATAAAACTTTAAAATATATTGGATATGTAATGAAAAATTGAGCCTGACATAAAAATCCTGATCCTAGGTAACTAAGAAGATGTTGGCATTTTCAACACTAATAAGGAAGTTTTAAAAAAGAGAGGGTTTGAGGCAAAAGATAATAAATTTGGTTTTAGAAATGTTGATTTTCAGATTTCTGTTAGAGTTCCAGTTTAAGATATTATCTAGTAAATAGTTGGAAATGAATAATTGAATGTCAGAGATGTTAGGACTGGCTAAATAAATCTAAAAATCCTTCACACAAATATACAAATTGACTCTGAGGAAGTTGCTAAGATCAATAAGTGAAATAGTCCAGAAGGAAAAGAGGACCATGGCAGAATCTTGGAGAAAGTCCAGTTAGTATGCATATCTTGAGTAAAGATTCAGCAAAGCGGAATAAGATAGAATGACTATGCAAGTACAAGGAGAACCAGGAGAAAATAATGTCACAAAAACCTAAGCAAAAGAGAAATCCAAAGGTAAGAAGATATTTTATAGTGTAAAAGATGGAAAAAAAGTTCAAGAAGGAAAATTCTATTTAATTTATTAATATTAAGTAATCATTGAAGAGAGTTGCTTTTTTCTCAGTTGAATAGTGAGGATGGAAGTTAGACAAAGTAGAAATAAAAACTTGAATGAGAGAAAAATAATCAATGGGATTGATGATAGAAATTAACTAGGAAGATGAGGAGTCCTCTAATAATATATCTAGTAGAGATATATCATGTGAGAATGAAAATATGTGGTCATGTTTTAGGCAGCAGAAAATCACTCAATAAACAGGGAAATAGGTGATAGCATAATAGTGAAGACAATCTGATGAACAAAACAGTATGGGATGGGATCATATAGATAGATAGATAGATAGATAGATAGATAGATATGTTGGAATACCATTGATTATATAGATTGGAATGGGGAAGACTACTCTTCATGTGAAATAGTGATTGGGAAAATAAATGAAAATCATAATATAACAAAAAAAGATAAAGAAGGAATTTTTGATAAATTGTTTCATTTCCTCCAATGAAATTTGATCCTGATAATGAAACATTTGTATTGTACAAGGACATTAATGTTTGATACTAAAATAAGGAGTCAAGGAGTTCATTTAATATAGGTATAGGAGACTCTAACCTACACTTTAGGAAAAAATCATCTTAGTAGCTGAATGATGGACAAATTGGATTGGGGAATGATACAAACTATTTGTTAGGGAGATCCAAAAAGGTTTCATGCAAGTAGCAATGAACCAACTTTTGAAAAAAAATCCAGGGTTTTTTAGTTTTGTCACAAAAATGCTAGTGTGAAATCTAACATTTATAGGTAGAAAGTGAAGACATGCAATCTAAACCAGTGCTTGATAGAAGAACTCAATTTACAGATAAGTTAATTGACCTGACAAGAGTAACATAGGTAATCAATTTTATTTATTTATTTATTTATTTATTTATTTTTTTTTTTTATATATATATATATATTTTATAATATTATCCCTTGTATTCATTTTTCCAAATTACCCCCCCTCCCTTATTCCCTCCCCCCGACGACAGGCAATACCATACATTTTACATGTGTTACAATATAGTCTAAGTACAATACATGTGTGTGAATATCATTTTCTTGTTGCACAATAAACATTAGAATCCGAAGGTACATGCAACCTGGGCAGACAGATATTAGTGCTAACAATTTTCATTCCCCTCCCAGTGTTTCTTCTCTGGGTGTATCTACCTCTGTCCATCATTGATCAACTGGAAGTGAGCTAGATCTTCTTTATGTTGAAGATTTCCACTTCCATCAGAATACATCCTCATACAGTATCGTTGTTGAAGTATACAGTGATCTTCTGGTTCTGCTCATTTCACTCAGCATCAGTTGATTTAAGTCTCTCCAACCCTCTCTGTATTCCTCCTGCTGGTCATTTCTTACTGAGCAATAATATTCCATAACTTTCATATACCACAATTTACCCAACCATTCTCCAACTGATGGACATCCATTCATCTTCCAGTTTCTAGCTACAACAAAAAGAGCTGCCACAAACATTTTGGCACATATATGTCTCTTTCCGCTCTTTAGTATTTCTTTGGGATATACTCCCATTAGTAGCGCTGCTGGGTCAAAGGGTATGCACAGTTTGATAACTTTTTGGGCATAATTCCAGATTGCTCTCCAGAATGGCTGGATTCTTTCACAACTCCACCAGCAATGTATTAGTGTCCCAATTTCCCCACATCCCCTCCAACATTTGTCATTATTTGTTCCTGTCATCTTAGCCAATCTGACAGGTGTGTAGTGGTATCTCAGAGTGGTCTTAATTTGCATTTCTCTGATCAGTAGTGATTTGGAACACTCTTTCATGTGAGTGGATATAGTTTCAATTTCTTCCTCTGAGAATTGTCTGTTCATATCCTTTGCCCATTTATCAATTGGAGAATGGTTTGGTTTCTTATAAATTATGGTCAGTTCTCTATATATTTTGGAAATGAGACCTTTGTCAGAACCTTTGTTTTTAAAAATATTTTCCCAATTTGTTACTTCCCTTCTAATCTTGTTTGCATTAGTATTATTTGTACAGAAACTTTTTAGTTTGATGTAATCAAAATCTTCTATTTTGTGATCAATAATGATCTCTAGTTCTCCTCTGGTCATAAATTCCTTCCTCCTCCACAAGTCTGAGAGGTAGATTATCCTCTGTTCCTCTAATCTATTTATTATCTCCCTCTTTATGCCTAAATCATGGACCCATTTTGATCTTATCTTGGTATATGGTGTTAAGTGTGGATCCATATCTAATTTCTGCCATACTAATTTCCAGTTTTCCCAACAGTTTTTTCCGAATAATGAATTTTTATCCCTAATGTTGGAATCTTTGGGTTTGTCAAAGATTAGATTGCTATAGATGTACCCTTTTTTGTCCTTTGTATCTAATCTGTTCCACTGATCTACCGGTCTATTTCTTAGCCAATACCAAATGGTTTTGGTGACTGCTGCTATATAATATAGCTTTAGATCAGGTACACTTAGACCACCTTCCTCTGAGTTTTTTTTCATTAGTTCCCTTGCAATTCTTGACCTTTTATTCTTCCATATGAATTTTGTTGTTATTTTTTCTAGGTCATTAAAATAGTTTCTTGGGAGTCTGATTGGTATAGCACTAAATAAATAGATTAGTTTGGGGAGTATTGTCATCTTTATTATATTCGCTCGGCCTATCCAAGAGCACTGAATGTCTTTCCAATTATTTAAATCTGATTTTATTTTTGTGGCAAGTGTTTTGTAATTTTTCTCATATAATTCCTGACTTTTCTTTGGTAGATGGATTCCCAAATATTTTATACTATCAACATTTGTTTGGAATGGAATTTCTCTTTGTATCTCTTGCTGTTGCATTTTGTTAGTGATATATAAAAATGCCGAGGATTTATGTGGATTTATTTTGTATCCTGCCACTTTGCTGAAATTTTGAATTATTTCTAGTAGCTTTTTAGCAGAGTCTTTGGGGTTCTCTAAGTATACCATCATGTCATCTGCAAAAAGTGATAGTTTAATTTCCTCATTTCCTACTCTAATTCCTTGAATCTCTTTCTCGGCTCTTATTGCCGAGGCTAGCGTTTCTAGTACTATATTGAATAGTAATGGTGATAGTGGGCAACCTTGTTTCACTCCTGATCTTACTGGGAAAGGTTGCAGTTTATTTCTATTGCATATTATGCTTACTGACGGTCTTAAATATATACTCCTGATTATTCTAAGGAATAATCCATTTATTCCTATACTCTCAAGAGTTTTTAGTAGGAATGGGTGTTGGATTTTGTCAAATGCTTTTTCTGCATCTATTGAGATGATCATATGGTTCTTATTAATTTGATTATTAATATGGTCAATTATATTAATAGTTTTCCTAATATTAAACCAGCCCTGCATTCCTGGAATAAATCCTACTTGATCATAGTGTATTATCTTGGAGATGATTTTCTGAAGTCTTTTTGCTAATATCTTATTTAAGATTTTAGCATCAATATTCATTAAGGAGATTGGTCTATAATTTTCTTTCTCAGTTTTCGATCTACCAGGTTTAGGTATCAGTACCATGTCTGTGTCATAAAAGGAATTTGGTAGGACTCCTTCATCCCCTATTTTTTCAAATAATTTATATAACATTGGGGCTAATTGTTCTTTAAATGTTTGGTAGAATTCACATGTGAATCCATCTGGCCCTGGGGATTTTTTCCTGGGGAGTTGATTAATAGCTTGTTCTATTTCTTTTTCTGAAATGGGACTATTTAAGCAATTTATCTCCTCCTCTGTTAATCTAGGGAGCCTATATTTTTGGAGGAAGTCATCCATTTCACTTAAGTTATCAAATTTATTGGCATAAAGTTGGGCAAAGTAACTCCTTATTATTTCTCTAATTTCCTCTTCATTGGTGGAAAGATCCCCCTTTTCATTTGTAAGACTATCAATTTGATTTTCCTCTTTCTTTTTTTTGATCAAATTTACCAAAGGTTTATCTATTTTATTGGCTTTTTCATAAAACCAACTCTTGGTTTTATTTATTAATTCAATAGTTTTTTTACTTTCAATTTTATTGATTTCTCCTTTTAATTTTTGTATTTCGAGTTTAATTTTTGGTTGGGGGTTTATAATTTGGTCTTTTTCTAGCCTTTTAAGTTGTAAGCCCAATTCGTTAATCTTCTCTTTCTCAATTTTCTTCAAATAAGCCTCTAAAGATATAAAATTTCCCCTTATTACCGCTTTAGCTGCATCCCAAAGATTTTGATATGATGTCTCATCATTATCATTATCTTGGGTGAAATTGTTAATTGTTTCTATAATTTGCTCTTTCACCCAGTCATTCTTTAAGATGAGATTATTCAGTTTCCAATTACTTTTTGGTCTATTTACCCCTAACTTTTTACTGAATGTAGCTTTTATTGCATTGTGATCTGAGAAGAAGGCATTTATTATTTCTGCCTTCCTACATTTAATTTTGAGATCTTTATGTCCTAGTATATGGTCAATTTTTGTATAGGATCCATGAACTGCTGAGAAGAAAGTATATTCCTTCCTATTGCCATTCAGTTTTCTCCAAAGGTCTATCATACCTAGTTTTTCTAATGTTCTATTTACTTTTTTAATTTCTTTCTTGTTTGTTTTGTGGTTTGATTTGTCTAAATCTGAGAGTGCAAGGTTGAGATCTCCCACTATTATAGTTTTACTGTCTATTTCTTCTTGCAGTTCTCTTAACTTTTCCTTTAGAAAGTTAGATGCTATACCACTTGGTGCATATATGTTTAGTATTGATATGGCTTCATTATTTATGCTACCTTTCAGCAGGATATAGTTTCCTTCCTTATCTTTTTTAACGAGATCTACTTCTGCTTTTGCTTGATCTGAGATAAGGATAGCTACCCCTGCTTTTTTGGCTTTACCTGAAGCATAATAGGCTCTGTTCCAACCTTTTACCTTTACTCTGTATGTATCTCCCTGCTTTAAGTGTGTTTCCTGTAGGCAACATATTGTAGGGTTCTGCTTTTTGATCCAATCTACTATCCGTCTCCGTTTGATGGGATCGTTCATCCCATTTACATTTACAGTTAAAATTACTAATTCTGTATTTCCTGCCATCGTATTATCCCCAGATTATGCTTTTTTCCCTTGACCCCCCTGATCCCCCTCCCCTATATTTAATTTACAGACCCCCCTTGTGACGCGCAACCCTCCCTCTTTTTTTTTTTTTTTTTATGATCCCTCCCCCCTCCCTCCAAGTCCCTTCACTTATTCCCCTTTTCCTTTTCCCTTTTCCTCTCCCCCCTTTTAATGAGGTGAGAGAAAATTCTCTGAAAAACAAATATGTTAATTATTTACTCTTTGAGCCTCTTCTGATGAGAGTAAGATTCACACAATGATTCTCCCCCTCACTAAGTTCCCTCGGTAATCAATTTTAAAAGATGATGTTTGATCCTAGGTATTCGAATCTGATTCACTCCCTCAATTGCACCACATTATTTCGGTCAAATTTCTATGGATCTGGGGAGGCAATAGTGGAAAGATGGAAATTTCAAAAGAGGTAAAGATGTAAAAAATAGACAAGTGGTCTAATCCTTTTCTTTGTGGACTTTCAAGAGAAGGTATCACTTACCAGAACAATGTGTTCCTAGAACACGTGGTAAACATTCCACCCCAAATGTTGACATCCCTGAATAAATCCTAATTTACCTTATGTAAAATATAACTATGATTTTGTAGTTATTTTACTTGTTAATCTTCTTAATATGATGATATGAAAAAGGAATATAGCAGTTGAGTGACTGGCTCAACTTGTCTAAATTTGAGAGATGTCAATAATGAAATATTTGATAGGGTACAAGGATGTAGTACAAGTATGAATACATGGTTAGTGTGTGTATGAATATGTGAATACATTACAGATAAATTGTGATATAATATGATGTGATGATATCTTATGACATGAAGAAAAACATTAATACTGTGTAAAAAGACTTTTTGAGCTTAGTAGTAGAAATTAATTTCCATTTCTCATTACAAGACCCTTATTCTCAAGTTCTTTGTTTTGTAGCTGTCCCTAAACTGTTAGAGTCTAAAGTGACAGGGAACATATCCAAAGGCAAAATCTCATGTAGAAAAAAATATGAGAACCACAGGATTTCCAACTAAAATAATAGCTCCTTATTTCTCCTCCTATCAGCTGGGAAACAACATTTCAGGAACTGACAAAAATAAATCAACAGTTTTCATTAAAAACACATTCATGTCAGCATTAAATAAGTTCCCGTCAATTGTAATGGTACATTTATATGTGTGATGGAAGGAAATAAAAACAGAGAGATGAAGGGCACATCACAATGCATTTAGAGAAGTTCACCATTTTCATAACAAAATGATAAAACATTGCAAAAGCATTATTTACCACAAAGTGCTTGGTGATAGCTTCCCTTCTCTAGTTTACTATTTTATCCCATCACTGGCCTTTGGCTTGCATGGGTGAATTGTATTCCAGTGCTTATAAGTAAAGATCTGAAAAAGAGGAACCTTAGGAGAGATTTGAAACTTGTTAAACTAAACATTAACAAGGACAGAATTAAAAAAAAAAAAAAACAGTTTAGGACAGAGTAGAAAAACATAGAACTCACCTAAGTCCCAAGACATCTGGAGAAAAAATGTATATAGACATGTGTATTTATATAGGATATACATGTATACATGACATACAATAATATGCACATGCATATATACATATTGCATATGTATATACATACATGTTTGTGTGTAGATACATGCATATGTGTATTTACATGAATACATATATACACACATACATGCATATAGGTAAGCTAGAAAGGTAGATAAATAGATAGATAGATATGTATGTATAATTCTGGACAAGCAGTTTTCTAAATGAGATCTCAATAATCTAAAGAATGAATTGTGACTACACACCTATCAGATTGGCTAAAATGACAGGAAAATATAGTGACAAATGTTGAAGGAATGCGGGTAAACTGGGACACGAATACATTGTTGGTGGAATTGTGAATGGATCCAACCATCCTGGAGAGCAATTTGGAACTATGCTTAAAAAGTTATCAAACTGTGCATATCCTTTGATCCAGCAGTGTTATTACTTCAAGATCTTAAAGGAGGAGAAGGGATCCACATGTGTAAAAATGTTTGTAGCAACCCTTTTTTTACTGGCAGAAACTGGAAATTGAATGGATTCCCATCAGTTGGAAAATGGCTGAATAAATTATGGTATATAGATGTTATGGAATATTATTGTTTTGTAAGAAATGACCAACAGAATGGTTTCAGAGAGGCTTAGAGAGACCTACATGAACTGATGCTGAGTGAAATGAGCAGAACCAGGAGATCATTATACACAGCAACAACAAGATTATACAGTGGCCAATTCTGATGGATATGGCTCTCTTCAACAATGAGATGATGCAAATCAGTTCCAGTAATTCATTGATGAAAAAATCCACGCCCAGAGAGAGGACTATGGGAACTGAATGTGGAGCACAACATAATATTTTCACTCTTTTTGTTATTGTTTGCTTACATTTTATTTTGCTTCTTTTTTTTTCTTGTGTGGCACTATAATTATATAAATATGTATACATATATTGGATTTAACACATATTTCTACCATGTTTAACATATATTGGAATAGTTGACATCTAGGGGAGGGCTTGGGAGAAGGGGGAGAAGATTGCAACACAGGATTTTGTAAAGGCTAATATGAAAGAATGTCCATGCATATGTTTTGAAAAATAAAAAGCTTTAATTAAAAAAAATAAAAAGAATGAATTTGTGAGATATGAGGAATTTCTAAGACAATAATGTCACCTAAGTACAATAATCTAAGAACAGCTTTAGTAGGCCAACAACACAACCAAGTTATGACCCATAGATCAGTTAATGCCAAAACATTAAGTTTATCATTCTTAGATTTAGTAAAAAGAAAAGTTATCATCTAAAGTGAGGTACAGAAGAGGCAACAGCAGTGTAAAATGTTCAGGCGCCAAAAGTTTGAAAGCTATTCTGAAAGGAAGAAGTCTGGATTGAGATAAGTACAAGACTTCCCGGGAGAACTTCAGGGAAGCTTGAGGAGATTCAGAGCCAGGATTCAGAAAGAAGAGGATTCGATATTCTACCTTTGCTCTGGCTGGAGGCTCCAGAAGCCTCCCAAGAAACTTGCTCACAGAGAAAAGGATTTACAGAGAAAAAAAAACAAAAAAAAAAAAAAAACACCTTCTCCCAGAGAAATATTACAATTGAGAGAAGACAGGACACTCCATTTTGGCGCCCAACAAGGGTTTTGCTTATCCTGACTCTGGCTGATTCTGAGCCCTTCAGAGGGTGCTAGCCCGGACTTTACAGTAAAAGATTACAAGAGAGGTCTCAGAAAATGGAGTAAGACCTGGTCCAGAGGGCACATAGTAGCAACATTAGCTGTGAGACTTGGTAATGGTGACAGTAGCAGCAATTTCTTTGGGATCATTGAGAAAATAGATAGTAAAAGGATTGGATAATTCTTAGAATGACATAACAGTTACCTCTGTTTTGTTTGGAAACTCCATTGCCATTTCATGATGGAGAAATATGCTTTCAGTCATGGAGCAGATATACTGAAGAACAATACCCATCTGAGTTGCAGAAGACCAGAGGCTCTTCCTGGGTAAGAACCAAAGTATAAATCAAAAGAGAAATGACCACATATCTCCCCAGATTGCATTACCTTGAAAGCATGAAAATTTCCAAAACTAGTTCTAGAACTAGTTCTAAAAACTTCAACATGGGCAGCTAGGTGGCACAGTGGATAGAGCACCAGCCTTGAATTCAGGAGGACCCGAGTTTAAATCTGGTCTCAGACACTTAACATTTCCTATCTGTGTGACCCTGGACAAGTCACTTAACCCCAGCCTCAGGAAAAAATAAAAATAAAATAAATAAAATAAAAACTTCAACAACAACCACAACAACCAAAAATCCTAAAGTTTGGGCCACTCTTTGTAGTTGTTCTGTTTCTCTAGATTGTAATCATTCTCTGGGAAGAGGTTTCTTAGGGAGCTTCTGGAGGCAGCCTTAGTTTCAGTTCAGTTCAATAATCCCAAAATGCAGCCAGGAGTTAAAGTCCTTTACCATCTCTTTCCTAAACCTTTATTTTCTCCTTCAAACTTTGTCTCCTTCACTTGGGGCTTGGCTAGTTTTCTTAGAGCTCTCTCTCTCTCTCTCTCTCTCTCTCTCTCTCTCTCTCTCTCTCTCTCTCTCTCTCTCTCTCTCTCTCTCTCTCTCTCTCTCTCTCTCTCTCTTTCTATCCCCTAAGAGCTCTTATCACTCTTATCAGAATGTCTCCAGCCAGCACAAAGTTGGAATGAAATCTTGACTCCTTTTCCCTGAATCCTGGCTCCTTATATCATCCCAGAGAATAGGCTTGTGGGTACTCCCTGGGCTTGTGAGAGCTCCCTAAAAGTATGCTCTCTTAAAGGTGTCAAAGTTGTGAACTCTGAAGTAGAGAATTGTGAAGTACCATGCTAAATTAGATAATTATACCCATTCTAGTAACTTAGCACCTTGTAAGAATCCTAACAACTCTTTTCCCTTAACCCAGGTGCACAGAGTCAAATACAAACATTATGTTGAAAGAAATAGAGTGCTAAAATGAGCAAGCAACAAAGAACTTGAATAATAAAAAAAGATACTATGGTAATAGAGAAAATCAAATAAAAACTCAGAGAAGATAACAATGTCAAAATAACCCTAAATAAAGCCTCAAAGAATAATATTAATTGGTCACAAGCCAACAAGAATTTCTATGCGAGATCAATAAATTATATTAATATTAATATTCAAATAAGAAAAAAAAAACTGGGGAAAGAAATGAGAATCACTTTAAATAACTACATCTAATATGGTGGAAAAATGAAGATACTCAGTTAATCTCTTGCAATATTTATTCCAAACCACTTTAAAATAAAACCTCAAGTTGAATTCTGGAATAGCAGAATCAACAAAACATCAGGGTAAAAGATTTATCAGACCCAAGATAATTTCAGAATTCAGGAATCTTTTGTGACATAGGAGTGGAGGCTATACCAGAGTCTAAATGAATACCTAGTTCCTCAGTTGTGGGACTAGGTAGTAATGGATGAAACATCAGCTTCAGGAATGCTTGATCCAAAGATGGTAAGGGGATTTGGCCACTGGTCAGAAAGATATTAGGACATAGACCTGGATAGTATTTGGCATTTCCATTGTCTACCCACTTCTGGATTACAGTTCAAGGGTAAATAGGAGCCCTGAGAAGTGGTACTAGTTTAAGTTCCAAGTTAAGGGCCCTAAGAAGCAGAAATGATATTAATCACAAGAGATCAGAGACACTGAGAATAATGTTGCTAACAATTCCAAGGGAGCTCAATTAGAAGATAGAAATAGCCACGCTGAATATTAGACAATTGTCACTCTAAATCAGATCAAGCTTGTTTCATCACAGCTCTGGAACTAATCTATTTCATTCCTATGTCTTCCCTCCTGTATCTTGACTCACATTTTAGATACCTAGGTCTATGCATCTACTGCTATATGGACTCACTACTCATCTTGTGTACTTTAAGAGAAGCCTTATGTCTGAGATTAGGGAAGGAACTTTCTCTTCTATAGATCAATGTATCTAAATTGCCATCTCTAGGTATGTATGCCTTACTTGAAGAAGAACAGTGAAGCTTCTTCAGAGGCAAGTAATCAGAATGGACAAATAGTTTCTCAACCTTATTCCATATGAAGAATATTTGAAGGGGGACGGAAAGTTGAAGATCCAAAGACATAATTGTGATAGCACTTTAATGGCAATTCCTGGGGGGAAAAATAGCACATTTATTCATCTCCACCTTAGACAATTCATGGCAAAATATAATTGAAAGAAAACTTGATTTAAAGTCAGAAGATATTCAATTCCCAGACTGGCCTTCCATACCTGTTTGACATTATGAAAGTGACTTAGCTTCTCTGATTCTGACTCTGACTCCAGTTTCTCAGGCAATACAATGAACAGGTTTACAACTTGTTCTTTGAGTTCTAATCCAGTCCTAAATTTTTAATTTTCTTCTATTATTTTAAGGACTAAAAAAAAATGGAAAATGGGATCAGAAAAGTATTTACAATAGTCAAAAGAACTTTAGATTCGGGATCAATCAGCCAATCAGTAATTTTTTCAATCTATTAATTTTTAATTATTCTCCTTGCTAATAACAAAAACATTTCTGTTCACTGAAATTTAATTTCTTCCACTGTTAACAATAAGTCAGTAATTAGATTTGGCAATCTCTAAATTCCCTTCTGATCCTCAGTACATGAAGTACTATATGAGCTCAGCCTAATCTGAGAGTCACAGATGCACTTTAAAGTCTGACTCTTATATACTTCCTTAGGCTTTAATAAGAAGACAGATTGCCTAAAAACAAATCAAGCAAATAACCAATCAATCAATCAATCAATAAGATATGTGAGACCATGCATGTGTTGGGATATGGTGTGTGAGTAGGAGAAGCTACCATGACAATATCTTATATAGTTTTAGAGAAAGTCACCAACAAACAAATTTTTATCTAATTTGCATCTGTCTATCACTTTGCCAGCTCTTAATTTTTTTTCTCTCTCCTTTAGATGAGAGCTTTGAAACTTTATTCTGACTTTCCTCTCTATACTTTTATTTTTCTTCATCTTTTATATTGCTTGGCTTCAATTATTAAATCTACCTAATTTCCCAATCAACTACCAACCATTTTCTACAGCTTTTTTTCTTATTTTTTTCTAAAACTCCTTGTATGTTGTCCCACCAGCTTAAATTCAACATGTCCCAGAACTGATCTCTTGAGGTTTTTCACAGACCTGTCTCATTATTTATAGTCCCTATATTTCTTGAAAGTACCAGCATCTTCCTAATTCACCAAGCTACCACTCTTTGTTTTGTCAGCTCTCATACTTCCCTTTCTTTATTCCTATTATCAAACAATTACCAAGTTATATTTATTAATCCAATCTTTAAAAATAAATCTAATTATGACTACTCTTTTTAGGCTGCTTATCTTTTCTTAAGGATAATTGGAAATGTGTCCTAACATCTTCCTGCTCTAAACTTATCTGGGAATCAAAATTATTTTACATTATCTATATAGTCCAATTACATTAAATAATGTGTACTAAAATGATACAGAGAGAGTCTTTCTATTAAAACATGCTCCACATTCTTCCATTTGTTTCACACTAAAGTGTAGATTCCCGATATGAGCATCCATGAATTTAGAAAAGTTGTTCTCATCCCACACATTTAGATGTTTTTTAATATGCATGCTGGATTAATTCCATAATTCTCAGGTATAAGGCATCAAAGGGAGCATGTAATCTTAAAGATATTTTTGAAAAGATTGCAATCAACTAAACATCATAGAAAACAGAATTTGATTTATTAAATGAATCCAGCAAACACCTTTCCTTCTATGTCTAATCACTTTATGTTTGTTGCACACATCCTAGAATTCAATAGGCTGTCCATCAGTTTATGCCAATGGAGTAAACTCATTTCCCAAGTACATCCTCTGTGAAAGGCACTGTGCTAGGCAATGATGATTTAAGGAGAAAGAAAGGAAGAAAGAAAAGGAGGGCAGTGGAAGGAAGGAAAGGAGAAAGAAGGGAGGGAGTGAGGAAGGAAGGGAGAAAGGAAGAGAGGGAAGGGGGAAGGAGGAGAGAAGGGAGGTAGGAGAGGAGAGAGGAATGAGGGAGAAAGGGAGGGAGAGAGGAGGGAAGGGAGGGAGGAAGGAAAGAGGGAAGGGAGGAAGAAAGGGAAGGAGGGAGGGAGGGAAGGAGGAGGGAAAGGAAGGAGAGAGGAGAGGAGGAGGGAGGGGGGAAGGGAGGGAATAAAGGAGAGGAAGGGAGGGAGGAAGGAGGGAAGAGAGGGAGAAGAGTAGGGGAGGGAAGAGGGGAGGAAGGAAGGGAGAGAGGGAGAAAGAAGGGAGGGAAGAAGGGAGGAAGAAAGAGAGGGAAGGAGGGAGGGAGGAGAGAAGGAAGAAAAGGAGGGAGGGAGAGAGAGAGGGAGGAGAGAGAAAGAGGGAGAGAGACAGAGACAAAGACAGAAACAGAGACAGAGACAGAGACAGAGACAGAGAGAATCCTTAGAAGGATTTAGGATTTCTGGAGACAGCCAAGATGGAAACCTCAATCAACTTCTCCAGATTTCCCCCTCTAAATAACTTTAAAATTATACTTCAATATTATACCTCAATCTGAAGTATGGAGTAGAAGAACAAACAAAAAGTTAAATGAGACATTTTTCAAGTCCAAGAAATTTGGGTGAAGAGAAGAGATTTGTGACATGGGGTAGAGACTGGACTAGAGTCTGAATGGAAACTACTATAATAAGACTAGATAGTAGAACATTAGCAGCAGCAGTTTGGGAAACCCTCAAATCAGAGAAAGTAAGGGGACTTGACCATTGATCAAAAAGAGATTTTAGGGGCCTCTATTGCTAATACTGGATACAGTAGAAGATATTTGGCAATTCTATTGTCCATACCTTCTACTGGGTAACTATTCAATGGTGGAGAGAAGTACTTTTTGGAAAGAGGGAATAGGAAGAGTAAGTAATAAATGTAAACTCAAGAGATCACAGGATCTTTGTGGACAAGGCTCAGAGACCAGACCAAAAGAGTACTGATCACACCTCTTCTAAGAACTCACTATCTTGGAAGCACTAAAAATTGTTTAAGAGAACCATGTCCATCAGAAATGATCATCATATAGTCTTATTGTTGCCATGTATCTCCTGATTTTGCTCAATTCACTTAGCATCAGTTCCCCTGGCCTTTCTGAAATCATCCTGCTGGTTGTTTGTTACAGAACAATAATATTCCATAAAATGTATATACCATAATTTATTAATCCATTCTCGAATTGATGAGCATTTATTCAGTTTCCAGTTTCTTGCCACTATAAAAAAGGGTTGTCAACAAACATTTTCACACACGTGGGTCCTTTCCCTCCTTCAAGATCTCTTTGGGATATAAACCCAGTGGAAACATTGCTGGATCATAGGATCTGCACAGTTTGATAACTTTTTGAATATAGTTCCAAATTGCTCTACAGAATCATTGGATCTGTTCACAGTTTCTCCAACAATGTATCAGTGTGCCAGTTTTCCCACATCCACTCCGACATTTGTCATTATCATTTCCTGTCATCTTAATCAATCTGAGAGTTGTGTACTGGTATCTCAGAGTTTTCTTAATTTGCATTTCTCTGATCAATAATGATTTGGAGCATCTTTTCATTATGACTAGAAATAGTTTCAATTTTTTCATCTTAAAATTGCCTCTTCACATCCTTTGACCATTTAGCAATTGGGAAATGGCTTTAATTCTTATAAATTTGAGTCAATTATTTATATATTTTAGAAATAAGGCCTTTATCAGATCATTTAAGTGTAAAAATGTTTTCCCAGTTTATTGATTCCCTTCTAATCTAGTCTGCATTTGTTTTGTTTGTTTAAAAAAAACTTTTTAACTTTATATAATCAAAATTTTCTATTTTGTGATCAATAATGATCTCTAGTTCTTCTTTCATCACAAATTCCTTCCTCCTCCACAAGTCTGAGAGTTAAACTATTTTATGCTCTACTAATTTGCTTATAATTCTATTCTTTAACTCTTTATCTCTTAGATCATGAACCCATTTCAAGCTTGTCTTGGTATAGGGTGTTAAATGTGAGTTAATGCCTAGTTTCTGCTATATTAGTTTCTAATTTCCCCACAGCAGTTTTAGTCAAATAATGAATCCTTATCCCAAAAGCTGGGGCCTTTGGGTTTGCCAAACATTAGATTGCTATAGTTATTGACTATTTTGTTCAGTCAACCTAAACTATTCCACTGATCAACTAGTCTATTTCTTAGCCAGTACCAAATGATTTTGATGAGTGCTGTTTTATAATACAGTTTAGATCTGGTATAATGAGTCCACCTTCATGTGCTTTTTTTCCGCATCTAATTCCCTTGAAATTCTTGACCTTTTGTGTTATTCTTTCTAGGTGAGTAAAATAGTTCCTTAGGAGTTTGATTGGTATAGCACTAAATAAATAGATTAGTTTAGATAGCATTGTCATATTTATTATATTTGCTGGACACATCCAAGTGCATTGATATTTTTTGGCAATTGTTTACATCTGACCTTATTTGTGTGGAAAGTGTTTTCTAGTTTTGCTCATAAAGTTCCTGACTTTGCCTTGGCAGATATATTCCCAAATATTTTATACTATTGACAGTTATTTTAAATGGAATTTCTCTTTGTATCTCTTGTTGTTTTGATTTTGTTAGTGATGTATAAAAATGCTGATGATTTATGTGGATTTATTTTGTATCCTACAACTTTGCTAAAGTTATGGATATATTTCTAATAATTTTTAGTTGATTCTCTAAGGTTCCTTTAGTATGCCATCATATAATCTGCAAAGAGTAATTATTTTGTTTCCTCACAACCTCCTCCAATACCTCTAATCTCTTTTTCTTCTCTTATTGCCAAAGCTAGCATCTCAAATACAATATTGAATAGTAATGATGATAGCAGGCAACCTTGTTTCTACCCTGATCTTACTGGGAATGATTTCAGTTTACCTCCATAACATATAATGCTTGTTAATGATATTAATATATTCTAATGACATTTTAAGGAAAAGTCAATTTATTTCTATATTTTCTAGTATTTTTAAAAGGAATGGATATTGAGTTTTATCAATTTTTTTCTGAATCTATTAAGATAATCATATGTTTTTTTTCTTAAACTGATTATTAATAAAGTCAATGATGATAATACTTTTCCTAATATTGAACCAGCCCTGAATTCATAGTATAAACCCTACTTGGTCATAGTGTATTATTATGGGGATGATTTTCTGTAATGTCTTTGAGAATATTTTATTTAAGATTTTTGCATCAATATTTATTAGGTCCATAATTTTCTTTCATGATTTTTGTCCTACCTGGTTTAGATATTAGCCCCATATCTGTGTCATAAAAGGAATTTGGTAGGAGTCCTTCAATCGCTATTTTTTTTTTTTTTAAATAGTTTACATAGTATTGGGGTTAATTGTTCTTTAAATGTTTGGTAGAATTCATATGTAAATCCACCTGGTCCTGGGGATTGTTTCTCTGGGAGTTGATTAATAGCTTGTTCTATTTCTTTTTCTAAGATTGGACTATTTAAGTAATTTATTCCCTCTTCTGTTCATCTGAGCTATGCATATATTTGTAGGTCTTCCCCCATTTTATTTAGGTTATCAAATTTATTGGAATAAAGTTGGGCAAAATAACTCCTAATCATTGCTCTAATTTCCTGTTCATTGGTGGAATGTTCTCCCTTCTCATTTTTGAGACTAACAACTTGATTTTCCTCTTTCTTTTTTTCTAATGAAATTAACTAAAGTTTTAACAATTTTGTTGTATTTTTCACTAAATCCACCTTTAGTTTTATTTATCAATCCAATTTTTTTTTACTTTAACTTATTACTCTCTCCTTTTACTTTTAGAATTTCAAGTTTGGTATTTAATTGTTTTTCTTTTTTCTTTATTTTATTTTTTTTTCTTTTTCTACCTTTTGTTGTTGTTGTTGTTGCAAGACCAATTCATTGATCTTCTCTTTCTCTAATTTATGCAAGTAAGCATCTAGAGACATACAATTTTCCCTTATTATCATTTTGGCTGCATCCCACAAATTTTGATATGAAGACTCATTATTGTCATTCTTTTGGATGAAATTATTGATTGTATCTATGATTTGCTGTTTCACACATTCATTCTTTAGGATGAGATTATTTAGTTTCCAATTACTTTTGGTCTATTTATCCCTAGCTTTTTGTTCAATGTAGTTTTTTTATTGCATTGTAATCTGAAAAAATGCATTTAGTATTTATGCCTTTCTGCATTTGATTTTGAGGTCTTTATGTCCTAATATATGATCTACTGTTGTATATGTTCCATGAACTGTCGAGAAGAAAGTGTACTCCTTTCTGTCTCCATTCAATTTTCTCCAAAGATCTCTCATACTTAATTTATAGTATTCTATTTACCTCTTTAATTTCTTTCTTATTTATATTGTGGTTTGATTTATCTTGTTCTGAGAGAGCAAGGTTGAGATCTTCCACTATTATACTTTTATTATCTATTTCTTCTTGCAACTCTCTTAACTTGTCCTTTAGGAATTTCCACTCTATACACTTGATGTATATATGTTTAGTATTGATACTGTTTCATTATCTATGGTACCCTTTAGAAAGATATTGTTTACTTATCTCTTTTAATTAGAACAATTTTTTGCTTTTGCTTGATCTGAGCTAAGGCTCACTACCCCCCCCCCTTTTTTTTTTTTTAACTTCAACTGAAGCGTAATAAATTCTGCTCTAGGTTTTTTTTTTTTTTTTTTTTTTTTTACATACTCTGTATGTATCACTCTGCTTTAAATGTTTTTCTTGTAAACAACATAATATAGGATTCTAGCTTTTAATTCAGTCTGCTATCTGGTTCCATTTTAAGGGAGAGTTCATCCCATTCACATTAATAGTTAAAATATCTAATTCTGTATTTTGTACCATCTTGTTTAACCTAAATTATGCTTTTCTATTTCCTTTCCCACTTTCTTCCTTCCCACTTCTTTCCTTCTATTATCCTGCCCTTTTCTTTCCCCTTTCCTTCTCACTTTCCTATAAGATGAGACAAGTTTCTATGTTTAACCAAATATGCCTGATATTCTCTATTTGAGCCAATCTGATGAGAGTAAGAATCACACAACATTCATCTTTCTTCCTTCTTTCCCTCAATTATAATAGCTTTTCTTTGCCTCTTTCTGAAATGTAAATTTCCTAATTTTATCTTTACTTTCCTTTTTTCTGGTACAATACCCTTTCCACCTCTAGTTTATTCTTTTATATTATAACAGTAAAATCAAATTATACATGCACTCTCTGTATACCCATAAAAGAAAACAGTTCTTAAGAATTATTTTCATTTTACCTTTTTATATTTCTCTTGAGTTATATATTTGGAGGTCAAAATTTTTGTTTAGTTTTGCGTATTTTCATCAGAAATAAATGTAATTCACCTGTGCCATTGAATGTCCATCTTCTTCCCTGAAAGAAAATGCTCAGTTCAGTGGGGTACTTTTTTTCTTTGCTTCATTCCAAGTGTCTTTCTTGTTTAGAATATGCAATTGTAGGGCCTTTGATCCTTTAAGATGGAAGCTGCTAGGTCTTGGATAATCCTTAGCGTGGATCCTTATTATTTGAATTGTTTCTTTTTGGCTAGTTATAATATTTTCCCTTTGTCTGATAGTACTGAAATTTAGCCACAATATTACATGGACTTTTAATTTAGGGGTCTCATTCAGGAGGTGAATTCTTTCAATGGCTATTTTACCTTCTGATTCTATGATATCAGGGCAGTTCTCTTTGATGATGTTCTGAAAAATAATGTTTGGGCTCTTTTTTTTTTTTTTTTCATCATGTTTTTTCCGGGCATCGAATCATCCTTAAAAATTATCTCTTCCAGTTCTATTTTCTAGGTCAGTTGTTTTCCAAGTAGGTGTTTTATATTTTTTTTCTATTATTTTTTTTTTTTTTTGGTTTTGCTTGACTGATTCCTGTCTCATTGAATCATTCATTTCCATTTGTTCAGTTCTGCTTTTTAGTGCATTATTTTATTTCATTTGCATGTTTTTACTTTTTGTATTTGTTCAATTCAATTTTAAATGAGTTATATTGTCCTATGCATTTTTTCTAATTCATAAATTCTGGTTTTAATGAGTTATTTTCTTTTTCCATTTTACAAATTTTGTTTTTCTTGGAGTTTTTTCCTTGTTTCATTTTGTCAAATCTATCTTTTAATGAGTTATATACTTTTTCCATTTCACTAAGCTTATTTTGTGTTGTCTTTTTCAAACCCTCTTGCAAAATGTTCATTCCATTTCCTCATTTGTCTTCTATCTCTACTTTAAGATTTTTTAAAAAATTTCTTCTAGGAGAGACTTGTGTGATGGAGACCAATTTATATCACCTTTTGGGGCTTTATCTGGAGACAATCTACTTTTAGTCTCTTCCAGGTTTGAAATATGTTCTTCTCTTTCACCACTATCTATGGTTAGAATTCTTTTTCACTTTTTTATTCATTAAAAAAAAAAAAAAAAAAGTGGAGCTCTGTTTTTAGGTCAAGGGGATCTGTCCAAGATCCCTATACAAGCAGCAGTAGATGCCCTGGGTCAGTGCTGGTTAAGCTGAGTCAGTTTTTACTGACTTCCGGTGCTAGGTACATGTAGCTAGGTATTATAAAATTGTGGCATTTTTTGGTTAACTTTTTACCTTTTGTCTTTTTGTTGGATATTTTAAAACTTCTCTGCTGATCTACTGGTTTGTAACCAAGTCAGAGTAGCCAATACTCCTTGTAGATTCTCTGCCATTCAGAACTCCCACTGTCCCAGGACTGCACAGCCTGCACTGTCATCTGTAGTCAGCCTGCTTGCACTTGTCCTGTCTCCCTCCATTTCTGATTGAAATAGACTTTTTTTTTCCAATCTTCAAAATTATCTCCTGCTGATAATTCATTGCACTCCCAATATTTGTGGATTCTTCCAATCTAGAACTAACTCATAGACTGGATTTGAAAATTAGCTGAGCATAATGGGAGAAGATCAGAAAGAAATGTGCATTCTGTCTGCCATCTTGGCTCTGCCTTCTGCAGTTTCAGAACTAGTTTTCTTTTTTTTTTTTTTTTAATTTATATATATATATATATATATATATATATATATATATATATATATATATATATTATAATATTATCCCTTGTATTCATTTTTCCAAATTATCCCTCCCTCCCTCTATTCCCTCCCCCCGATGACAGGCAATCCCATACATTTTACATGTGTTACAATATAGTCTAGGTACAATACATGTGTGTGAATATCATTTTCTTGTTGCACAATAAACATTAGAATCTGAAGGTACATGCAATCTGGGCAGACAGGTATTAGTGCTAACAATTTACATTCACTTCCCAGTGTTTCTTCTCTGGGTGTAGCTACCTCTGTCCATCATTGATCAGCTGGAAGTGAGTTGGATCTTCTTTATGTTGAAGATTTCCACTTCCATCAGAATACATCCTCATACAGTATTGTTGTTGAAGTGTACAGTGATCTTCTGGTTCTGCTCATTTCACTCAGCATCAGTTGATTTAAGTCTCTCCAAGCCTCTCTGTATTCCTCCTGCTGGTCATTTCTTACAGAGCAATAATATTCCATAACCTTCATATACCACAATTTACCCAACCATTCTCCAACTGATGGACATCCATTCATCTTCCAGTTTCTAGCTACAACAAAAAGAGCTGCCACAAACATTTTGGCACATATATGTCTCTTTCCGCTCTTTAGTATTTCTTTGGGATATAATCCCAGTAGTAGCGCTGCTGGGTCAAAGGGTATGCACAGTTTGATAACTTTTTGGGCATAATTCCAGATTGCTCTCCAGAATGGCTGGATTCTTTCGCAACTCCACCAGCAATGTATTAGTGTCCCAGTTTCCCCACATCCCCTCCAACATTCATCATTATTTGTTCCTGTCATCTTAGCCAATCTGACAGGTGTGTAGTGGTATCTCAGAGTGGTCTTAATTTGCATTTCTCTGTTCAGTAGTGATTTGGAACACTCTTTCATGTGAGTGGATATAGTTTCAATTTCTTCCTCTGAGAATTGTCTGTTCATATCCTTTGACCATTTATCAATTGGAGAATGGTTCGGTTTCTTATAAATTAGGGTCAGTTCTCTATATATTTTGGAAATGAGACCTTTGTCAGAACCTTTGTTTTTAAAAATATTTTCCCAATTTGTTACTTCCCTTCTAATCTTGTTTGCATTAGTATTATTTGTACAGAAACTTTTTAGTTTGATGTAATCAAAATCTTCTATTTTGTGATCAATAATGATCTCTAGTTCTCCTCTGGTCATAAATTCCTTCCTTCTCCAAAAGTCTGAGAGGTAGATTATCCTCTGTTCCTCTAATCTATTTATTATCTCCCTCTTTATTCCTAAATCATGGACCCATTTTGATCTTATCTCAGAACTAGTTTTCGAAAAACAGTCCCCCTTATGATGAAAAAAAAGGCCCAATTTTAAAATGAATTCAAAATTAAGAAATAGAATGGAAAAATCAACAAACACAGAAAAGATATACATCTCCTATGATACAGGAAAGAGCAATACAAAAAAAAATAAATAAATCACCATGAATACCCTTTGACTAAGTAATATCAGTACTATTTCTGTATGAAAAAATATTTTTAAAAAAGAAAAGGAAAAGGACTTAGATGTGAGAAAAATTTATAGTGGCTCTTTTAGTGGTGGCAAAGAATTGGAAATTGAGGCAATCCCCACCAATTGGGGAATGACTGAATAAGTTGTTATTCATTATTATTATGTCATTATTATATGATACTCTCATACTCTATTCTAAAAAAGGACTTACAGTGTAGGATATATTATGAAAAATACTATTCATCTCCAAATAAATAACTGGTAGATCCTGAATGCATATCAAACATGCTATTTCTTTGCTTTGTTTTTCTTTCTGTGTTTTCTTTAACAGAAGGGCATACATGGAAATTTGTTTTATAAGACTTCACATGTATAGCCTATGAAAAAATGCTGGTCTTCTCAGTGTGTGTGTGGGAAGTGGAAAAAAAGGAGAAATTTTGGAACTTAAAAAAAAGTTAAAATTGTTTTTTACATTTAATTGGGAGAAGTAAATGTTAAGATTTTTAAAGCCACAAAATCATAAGAAAATAATGTTTTCAAAACCAAATGAATATGGAGAAAAAAAATAAAGTATAAAAACAAAAGAATAAAAATATCAAGAAAATTAACAGTTTGGTAAAAGATGCACCAAAAATCTTGAAGAGAGCAATACCTGATGGGAGAGAGAGAGAGAGAGAGAGAGAGAGAGAGAGAGAGAGAGAGAGAGAGAGAGAGAGAGAGAGAAAGAGAGAGAGATATGGCAAAATGAAAAAAAAAGAGGTATAAAACTTACTGATGAAAATAATTCCTTAAAGAAAAGATCAAATTGAAAGAGTCAGAAAAGTATAATGTATAAAATAATTTATTAAAAATAATAGTTGGGTAAATAAAAGGTAATGATTTCATTGGACATGAAGAAACATAAAATAAAATCAAAATAAAAAAAAAATAAAACTGAAGGAAATGTGAATTTATTGTGACAGAAAGCAGATTGTCATGGATAGTAACTTAACATTTGATTCAGGAAGACCTATGCTCAAATTCAAACTCTGATGAATTTTGGCTATGTCAGTTTGGACAAATCACTTAAATTCTCATTGATCCATAGTCCATTTTAGCTGCAAATTTCAGAATACTTTTGGATCTGTATCAATAGATGGAAATTCCTAAAAAGAAATCCAAACTCAGTAATAATTAACTCATTTTTATTTGGACCAAAAATCTTCATAGTCATATACACCATTTTCTATAATTTTAAGGTTTTGGTGAAAGAAGAATCTTTTTTGAACAGTGTTTCATGACCAATGTGTAATTCTGTTTTAATCCAGGAAAAATAAATTATATGTTTTAAAGAATATTAAATTCTTCACATGTATCTGTCCATTTTATAATTATATTGATTTGATCTAATGTAGAAAATATTTATAGTAAAGCATCTAGTGAATTCTTTGTTTTTGTAAGGATATACTCAATGAAGGAGTAGTACATATTCAAAAAATATTGTAGTGATAAAATGTGGATATGAAAAATCATAACAATATATTTTTTTTTTGTTGTTGTTTTGTTTTGTTTTGTTTTAAGAAAATACTACTAGGGGGATTCCGGCCAAGATGGCGGCGTGGAGGCAGACAGCTGCTTGAGCTCCTCGTTTTCTCTCAGAACTTACTTCATGACAAGCCTCTGACTTAATGCTTGACCCAGAAAGAAATCCACAGATGATCACCAAGAGAAGACATCCTTGAAAGTCGCCAGAAAAGGTCTGTGTTTGCTCGGGGGAGGGTCAATCAGACTGGGCACAGACTGAGGGCAGACAGCCAGAGCAAGACAGGCAGCTCACACAGCTCAGACCAGAGGGGGAGGGGTGTGATCTCTGCCGTTTCTGTGAAAGGGCTTTTGCCCCAGTGTGGATGCTCCATCTTGGCAGCAAGCCAGGAGCGGCAGGGAGGGTGTAAACACCAGAGGTGAAGATTAAAACCCCAGAAAGCCAGCTTCTCTCAGAGCCCGGCCACCCCCAACCCCAACCTGGATTGACTCGGTGCGTTCTCGGAGCCTCAGAGCGCAGACTCAGTACAGTCATTGCTGTTCTGTTAGTGGCTCCCCCAGTCTGTAGAGGAAGCCCATTAATACCATCCAGCCCCATCCCCCGCAAAACAGACCAATTGTTTCTCTTGTCAGTTTGTTTTCTTTGATTCCTACTCTGACAAAATGAACAAAAAATTCAAAAGGGCTCTAACCATTGACAGCTTCTGTGTGGAGAGGGAGCAGACTTCAAATGCTGAGGAGACTAGGAACAGACTGTCCCCAGATGTATCCCCTGGGAGGGATATAAGCTGCTCCTCAATACAAAAGAACCTCATAGAGGAAATCAAAAAGGCTCTCACAAGAGAGCTGGAAGAGAAATGGGAAAAGGAAAGGGAAGCTTGGCAAGAGAGCCTGGAGAAGTCATCCCATGCATTCAAAGACAGAGTGGATAAAGAAATCAAATCATTGAGAAACAAGATTAGTGAGCTGGAAAAGGTAAACAACTCCAAGGAAAACAGGATTAGTGAGCTGGAAAAGGTAAACAACTCCAAGGAAAACAGGATTAGTGAGCTGGAAAAAGAAATCAGCTCTCTAAAAAATAAAATGGATAAAATGGAAAAAAATTCCATAGAAGATAAAAACTCAATTGTACAATTACAAAGAGATATAAAAAAAGTGAGTGAAGAAAATACATCATTGAAAATTAGACTGGAACAAGTAGAAATGAATGACTCAAGGAGAAACCAAGAGGGAGTCAAGCAAAACCAGAGAAATGAAACAATTGAAAAGACTGTCAAGTACCTTACCAGAAAGACAACAGACCTGGAAAACAGATCCAGGAGAGACAATTTGAGAATAATCGGACTCCCTGAAAAATGGGAGGAAAAAAAGAGCTTGGACACCATTTTCGAGGAAATTATCAAAGAGAACTGCCCAGACGTTTTGGAAACATCACCTACTGAAAGGGATCCTAAAATCAAAATGCCAAGAAATATAGTGGCCAAGTTCAAGAACCATCAGACAAAGGAAAAGATATTGGAAGCTGCTAGAAAAAAACAATTCAGATATGGAGGATCCACAATAAGGATAACCCAGGATGTAGCAGCGTCCACATTAAAAGGACGCAGGGCCTGGAACATGATATTCCGAAAGGCTAAGGAACTTGGTATGCAGCCAAGAATAACTTACCCAGCAAGAATGAGCATCGTTTTCCAGGGAAGAAGATGGACATTTAACGAAATAAATAAATTCCATCTATTTTTGATGAAAAACCAGACCTACATAAAAGGTTTGATCTTCAAATACAGAACTCAAGAGATTTCAAAAAAGGTAAAAAGAAATCTTAAGAACTATACTTCTGTCAAAAAATATGTAAAGAACATATGTACAATTTGTCTTAGAAACTAGAGGTGGAAAGGATATTATATCACAAAAAAGTGTAAAGTGGTGGTACTACATCTCATGAAGAGGCAAAGGTAACCTATTATATCTGAGAGAAAGAAAGGAGGGAGATGAACATATCGTGTATCAATAGACATATTCGATTTATGGTGAAACGTTTTCCACTTCATTGAAAAGTGAAAGGGAAGGAGTAAGCTAAGAGGAAGGGAATACAGTAATTTCGAGGAAAAGGGGTAAAATAAGGGGAGGATCTTTAAGGTGGGGGAGGGATCCTAAAAAGGGAGGGCTGTGAAAACCAAGTGGTGTTCACCAGTTTAATACTGGATAGGAGGGTAAGAGGGAAGGAAAGGGGAAAAGCATAAGCAGGGGTTAATAGGATGGCAAGCAATATAGAATTAGTCCTTCTAACCACAAATGTGAATGGGGCAAACTGCCTCATAAAGAGGAAGCAGTTAGCAGACTGGATTAAAAGTCAGAATCCTACTATATGTTGTTTACAGGAAACACACCTGAAACAGGATGAGACATTCAAACTAAAAGTAAAAGGGTGGAGCAGAATCTATTATGCTTCAGGCAAAACCAAAAAAGCAGGAGTAGCCATCCTCATCTCAGATCAAGCAAAAACAAAAATTGATATAATTAATAGAGATAAGGAAGGGCATTATATCCTGCTAAAGGGAAGCATCAATAGTGAAGCAGTATCAATATTAAACATGTATGCACCAAGTGGTGCAGCATCTAAATTCTTAAAAGAGAAATTAAGAGAGCTGCAAGAGGAAATAGATAGCAAAACTATAATAGCAGGAGATCTCAACCTTGCACTCTCAGAATTAGATAAATCAAACCACAAAATAAATAAGAAAGAAGTCAAAGAGGTAAATAGAATACTAGAAAAGTTTGATATGATAGATCTTTGGCGAAAGCTAAATGGAGACAGAAAGGAATATACTTTCTTCTCAGCAGTTCATGGAACCTATACAAAAATTGATCATATACTAGGGCATAAAAACCTCAAAATCAAATGCAGTAAGGCAGAAATAGTAAATGTATCCTTTTCAGACCATAATGCAATCAAAATAACATTTAATAAAAAGCCAGGGGAAAAGAGACCAAAAAATAATTGGAAACTAAATAATCTTATACTAAAGAATGATTGGGTAAAACAGCAAATCATAGACATAATTAATAAGTTCACCCAAGAAAATGACAATAATGAGACATCATACCAAAATGTGTGGGATACAGCCAAAGCAGTAATAAGGGGAAGTTTTATATCTCTACAGGCCTACTTGAATAAAATAGAGAAAGAGAGGGCCAACGAATTGGGCTTACAACTAAAATTGCTAGAAAAGGAACAAATTAAAAACCCCCAGACAAAACCAAAACTTGAAATTCAAAAAATAAAAGGTGAGATTAATAAAATTGAAAGTAAAAAAACTATTGAATTAATTAATAAAACTAAGAGTTGGTTTTATGAAAAAACCAACAAAATAGACAAACCCTTAGTAAACCTGATTAAAAAAAGGAAAGAGAAAAAGCAAATTGATAATCTTGAAAATGAAAAGGGTGAACTCACCACTAATGAAGAGGAAATTAGAACAATAGTTAGGAGCCACTTTGCTCAACTTTATGCCGATAAATTCGATAACTTAAATGAAATGGAAGAATACCTTCAAAAATATAGCTTGCCCAGATTAACAGAAGAAGAAGTAAGTAGTCTAGATAGTCCCATCTCAGAAAAAGAAATAGACCAAGCAATTAACCAACTTCCTAAGAAAAAGCCCCCAGGACGAGATGGATTTACAGGTGAATTCTACCAAACATTTAAAGAACAACTAACTCCAATGCTATGTAAACTATATGAAAAAATAGGGATTGAAGGAGTCCTACCAAATTCCTTCTATGACACAGACATGGTACTGATACCTAAACCAGGTAGATCGAAAACTGAGAAAGAAAACTATAGACCAATCTCCTTAATGAATATTGATGCTAAAATCTTAAATAAGATATTAGCAAATAGACTTCAGAAAATCATCCCCAGGATAATACACTATGACCAAGTGGGATTTATACCAGGAATGAAGGGCTGGTTTAATATTAAAAAAAACTATTAGTATAATTGACCATATTAATAATCAAATTAATAAAAACCATATGATCATCTCAATAGATGCAGAAAAAACATTTGATAAAATCCAAAATCCATTCCTACTAAAAACGCTTGAGAGTATAGGAATAAACGGACTATTCCTTAAAATAATAAGGAGCATATATTTAAAACCTTCAGTAAACATTATATGTAATGGTGATAAACTAGAACCTTTCCCTGTAAGATCAGGAGCGAAACAAGGTTGCCCACTATCACCATTACTATTCAATATAGTACTAGAAACTCTAGCCTTGGCAATAAGAGCCGAGAAAGAGATCCAAGGAATTAGAGTATGAAATGAAGAAATCAAATTGTCACTTTTCGCAGATGACATGATGGTATACTTAGAGAACCCCAAAGACTCTGCTAAAAAGCTATTAGAAATAATTCAGAATTTTAGCAAAGTCGCAAGATACAAAATAAATCCACATAAATCCTCAGGATTTTTATACATTACCGACACAATCCAACAGCAAGAGATACAAAGAGAAATTCCATTCAAAATAACAGTTGATAGTATAAAATATTTGGGAATATATCTACCAAAGGTGAGCCAGGAATTATATGAGCAAAAATTACAAAACCCTTGCCACAAAAATAAAGTCAGATTTAAATAATTGGAAAGACATTCAGTGTTCTTGGATAGGCCGAGCAAATATAACAAAGATGACAATACTCCCCAAACTAATCTATTTATTTAGTGCTATACCAATCAGACTCCCAAGAAACTATTTTAATGACCTAGAAAAAATAACAACAAAATTCATATGGAAGAATAAAAGGTCGAGAATTGCAAGGGAACTAATGAAAAAAAAGTCAGAGGAAGGTGGTCTAAGTGTACCTGATTTAAAGCTATATTATAAAGCAACAGTCACCAAAACCATTTGGTATTGGCTAAGAAATAGACTAGTTGATCAGTGGCATAGGTTAGGTTCACAGGGCAAAATAGTGAATAAAAATAGCAATCTAATCTTTGACAAACCCAAAGATCCCAAATTTTGGGATAAGAATTCATTATTTGACAAAAACAGCTGGGAAAAGTGGAAATTAGTATGGCAGAAACTAGGAATGGACCTACATTTAACACCACATACTAAGATTAGATCAAAATGGGTCCAAGATTTAGGCATAAAGAACGAAATCATAAATAAATTGGAGGAACATGGGATGGTTTACCTCTCAGACTTGTGGAGGAGGAAGGAGTTTGTGTCCAAGGGAGAACTAGAGACCATTATTGATCACAAAATAGAACATTTTGATTACACCAAATTAAAAAGTTTCTGCACAAACAAAACTAATGCAAACAAGATTAGAAGGGAAGTAACAAATTGGGAAAAAATTTTTACAGTTAAAGGTTCTGATAAAGGCCTCATCTCCAAAATATACAGAGAATTGACTTTAATTTATAAGAAATCAAGCCATTCTCCAATTGATAAATGGTCAAAGGATATGAACAGACAATTTTCAGATGATGAAATTAAAACTATTTCCACTCATATGAAAGAGTGTTCCAAATCACTATTGATCAGAGAAATGCAAATTAAGACAACTCTGAGGTATCATTACACACCTGTCAGATTGGCTAAGATGACAGGAACAAATAACGATGAATGTTGGAGGGGCTGTGGGAAAACTGGGACACTGATGCATTGTTGGTGGAGTTGTGAAAGAATCCAACCATTCTGGAGAGCAATCTGGAATTATGCCCAAAAAGTTATCAAAATGTGCATACCCTTTGACCCAGCCATACTACTACTGGGCTTATACCCCAAGGAGCTACCAAAGAAGGGAAAGGGTCCTGTATGTGCCAAAATGTTTGTGGCAGCCCTTTTCATAGTGGCTAGGAGCTGGAAGATGAATGGATGTCCATCAATTGGAGAATGGTTGGGTAAACAATGGTATATGAATGTTATGGAATATTATTGTTTTATAAGAAATGACCAACAGGAGAAATACAGAGAGGCTTGGAGAGACTTACATCAACTGATGCTGAGTGAAACGAGCAGAACCAGAAGATCATTATACACTTCAACAATGATACTGTATGAGGATGTATGCTGATGGAAGTGGATTTCTTCAACAAAGAGAAGAGCTAATCCAATTCCAATTGATTAATGATGGACAAAACCAGCTACATCCAGAAAAGGAACACTGGGAAATTGTAGCGAGCTGTCGTCTCTAGAAGCTGCTGGATCGCTCTCTGGGAAGAGATCTGCTGTGTCTACTCAAATCTCTCAGACAGATTCTTCTTCCTGTAGTGAACCGTTGTCTCCGGGCAGTTGCTGTTAACTCTTGTCCAAAGAAGTGACTTCCCTTCCTGCAGAGAGCCCCGTCAAGCCTGATGCCATTCAGAGTTCTTTTCTTTTATCTCTGGGAGTCCTCTCTTTTATTCTCCCAGAGAATGGGCATGGGATAATGCAAGGGCTTCTGGGAAGAACCACCTCAGCCAATGAGCCTGCTCCTTCCACCAAGTCAACCTGAGTTCTCACCTTGTAATTGTCCAACCTGAATTCTCACCTTGTCACTATCCAGACAACCCGTGTTCTCACCTAGTAATCCTAACATCTCCCCCTTTGTTTTGATTTAGAACATAGGACAGTCATGACCTTGAAGCATAAATCCATCAATATGGGAAGTATTACAGATAATTACATAAATGACCTTGAAACATAAATCCATCAATATGGGAAGTATTACAGATAATTACATAAATTACATAAGCATATAGTAACATAGTAACATAACACATGCTAGAAGTATATAACATAATCATAAATTGAAAATTTATAAATGTCCATAAGTCCATTGTCCATTAGTCTCATCTTGTGTGAGGAAGTCCAATGATTCCTGCTGGTTTTAAAGTTCTTTAACAGTCTTCTTATTATCCATGCTCTTTCAGTGTCAGATGTTTCTTACATCTTCTCCTTTATTTTGAGGTCTTTCTCTTTTTCTGTCTCTCTCTGATGGACAAGGCGAATATGACTCGTTGGCACCCATCTGATTCCTTCTCCTGCTGAAGAAATACAAGCAAACCCTCTCTCCCAGGCATTTAACCTATCTAATTACCTTCTATTTACCACTTTCTAAATCTCTTCTCATCATCTGGCAATTACATTGGAATTGTTTGCACTGGACACAGCCCTGTTGGTTTAAAAGGCCTGTATTCTCCCCAAGTGTAATCCATTTTTGCAATCTGATTGCCTTTTGGCTCACTTATCAGGTAATCCCTTTCTGCCATGTGATTGCTTTTCTGCTGGTTGATCAAATCAGAGTCCTGACCTTCTAAAGACTCTTTGGGTATAACATCAGCTGCCATCATGCCGCAAGTCTTTTTTGCCTGGGGCCCTGGACCTGGGCCCCTCATCCCATTTCCCTGAATTATTCTACACTCTGATGCCCAATGGAGTCCTCTGTTGCATTTTGGACATGGGGTTTTAGGTCTTCTTTCACCCTGTCTTCTCACTGTATCTCCATATCTACACTGAGCTCTTAGATGCCCAATTTTTCCACATTGAAAACATCGCCGAGTTTCTCTAGAAGGCCCTTGCCAGGAGGGACCCTGCCTTTCCACATTCATCATAGTCCGGGTGTAAAAAGCATTTGTTCCCACTGTAGCACAGCGTCTTATGATCTCCTCTAAAGGAGCATCTTTGTCTAATCCCCATATAATTCTTTTGCAAATCTCATTGGCATTTTCCTTAGCCAGATGTCTGGTCATTATTTCTGTAGCTGAATTTTCTCCAATAGTTCTTTTGACAGCAGTTTGCAAACGTCCCACAAAATCTGCAAAAGGTTCATTGGGACCTTGCTGTATTTTAGTGAAAGCCTCTCCACGATCTTTCTGTCCAGGAAGGACACCCCAAGCTTTTATTGCAGCCTTAGCAATTTGCTCATATATTGTCATGGTATAATTAATCTGTTCCGAATTCTCTCCATATTGACCTTCACCAGCTAAGTGCTCAAAAGTGAATTGTGTGTTAACTCCTATTTCCAAATTGCATCTGACTTGAATTTTACATAATTCATGAAATTCCGCAAGCCATAATAAATTTTCTCCAGGTTCCAGGCATATCCTTGCTATGGATTCCCAATCATTCGGGGTTAGGACTTCATAAGACAAACCATCTAGTAACATTTTGACATAAGCTGATGTAGCCCCATAAAGGGTACAACCTTTTTTCAAATCCTTAATTTTATTCAAATCTAAAGGTGCATATCTTCTCCTTTTTTTACCTACAGAGTCAGTATTTTCAATCACAGGATATGCATGTATAAAATCACTTATATCCTGTCCTTCTTTTTTAGCTTTAACCAATGCTTTTTCTAATCTTGTCATAGGCTTAGACTGCTTCACAGACAATTCTGTTTGTGTTTCTGCCTCTTCCTCTCCTCCTTCTTGCTCCACCCCTGAAGGGTTAATTGAGGGAGGAGATGGGAGGTGCTCCTGTTGCTGTTGCTCAGAATTGTACTTAACTTCATTGTTATCTGATTCATCCTTTTCACCTAGTTTAGTTGACACCTCCCCATTTTGCTCCTTCATCTCTTCCTTTAGAATAGCATTTTTTAAAGCTATTTGGATTAAATTGTAGGTATGAATTGTATCTTTGGAAACTGAGTTTGGTCTGGAACCAAAGGGTAAAATGTCACAAAGGCAATTGTAGTGTTCACCTAATTGCTCTCCTACTAATTTCCATTCATCTGGATCCAATTCTTTTTCCAGAGAAAAAGAAGGACATATGACCTTCACAGTTCTTAAAAGTTCAGTAATCTCCTCTAAAATTATAATCAATCCTTGGCTTTTCATAACCTTGATGATGCTCTCTAAACATTTTCCTTGAACAGAAGGTGTTTGCCCCATTTCACTATAAGAGATTGCTGGTTTAGCCCTTAAGTTAAGTTCCTTATTTATCTATTAGCACGCTCACTTAATCTTTAACAAAGTTTCCTCTTTACTCACGGTTCTGGGTCAGAGAGACTGAGATCTAGATCGGAAGCTTTTCCACTGGAATCAGGACTGTGTCTGTCCCTGTTCGGGCGCCAAATTGCGAAGGTCTGGTCTAGCGCCTCTTGTCAGGATAAGCAAAAGTCCTTGCCCCACGTGTGGACGCCACCTGTAGCGAGCTGTCGTCTCTAGAAGCTGCTGGATCGCTCTCTGGGAAGAGATCTGCTGTGTCTACTCAAATCTCTCAGACAGATTCTTCTTCCTGTAGTGAACCATTGTCTCCAGGCAGTTGCTGTTAACTCTTGTCCAAAGAAGTGACTTCCCTTCCTGCAGAGAGCCCCGTCAAGCCTGATGCAATTCAGAGTTCTTTTCTTTTATCTCTGGGAGTCCTCTCTTTTATTCTCCCAGAGAATGGGCGTGGTATAATGCAAGGGCTTCTGGGAAGAACCACCTCAGCCAATGAGCCTGCTCCTTCCATCAAGTCAACCTGAGTTCTCACCTTGTAATTGTCCAACCTGAATTCTCACCTTGTCACTATCCAGACAACCCAAGTTCTCACCTAGTAATCCTAACAGGAAATGAATGTAAACTGTTATTTTTACCTTCTGAATCCAATTCTTCCTGTGCAACAAAAAATTTGGTTCTACACACATATATTGTATCTAGAATATACTGTAATATATTTAACATATATAAGACTGCTTGCCATATGGGGGAGGGGGTTGGGGGAGGAAGGGAAAAAATTTGAATAGAAGTAAGTGCAAGGGATAATGTTTTAAAAAATTACCCATGCATATGTACTGTCAATAAAATGTTATAATTATAAAATAAAAAAAAAAAAAGTGATGACAGGAAAAAAAAAAAAAAAAAAAAAAGAAAATACTACTAGGGGTCGGAGCCAAGATGGTGGAGAAGATACACACAATTGTGAAAGCTCCTTTCTTCCCTCACAACCAACTAGATTTAATCAGCCTCAGAAATAGCGCTGGACTGATAGAATTCACAAGGACTGGAAGCACAACTTACCAGCTGAAGAGAATCTGGAGTTTCAACAGGAAAGGTCAGCTCCCAGGGGAGGAAGACAAGAGGTCAGCACAGACTGTGGGGTAGTGGCACACTGCGCCGGTCGCACTGGGGAGGGCTCTGGGATCAGAGAATCCACTGAGATAAAAAAATCTGGCACAGGCTGCTAGCTCTTCTCTCCTTATAATACAGCAGTTCAGAAGAGAAATCTAAGCAACTTTAGAATTTAAAACCACATTGGATCTTCTTGGATCCCAGGGGTGACTCAGTAGATCTGGGCACTGGGGGTGTGGCCGACATAGGCAATCCAGGCTTTCGCCTCAGGGTACTTAAGAGATTGAAGAGTGGGCGGGGCGGTAACTCATAGTGCCTGGCTCAGCTGGAGGCTGTGGAACGCAAGTCCCAGAGAAGCAGAACCTTTGAACTAGGGACCGCTGTTTCTGACAGACACTTCCAGTTTGAGTGCAGGGGCTTTTCTCGTCACCTGCTGCAAACATCCACGCCCCACTGGGACACATAGGCTAGGCTTTGAGTCACCTTTACTGTTCAGTCTCAAACCTCAGGGAAGCTGCTAAAACACAGCGCCCTCAAAGCACAGCAGTGCTGGTCACCTCTGAGGCACTTCCAGGGAGGGGGTGGGGAACTCTCTCCCAGAACTCTCTCTTAGCTCAGGCACAGGGGCCACTTCATCCATCCTGTCTGGGAGGAAGCTGATAAATAAATAAATAAATAATTTCCTACCCCAGGGACAGACCCCAAAAGATTTTTTAAGTATGAGCAAAAAGCCCCAAAAAACCATAGATTCCTTCTACACAGAGAAAGAGCCGGTATCCAAGCCCAAAGGAAGTTAACAGCAGAGAGTCAGCAGATAACAACCTAAAGGGGAACGATTCCTGCCCCCCATCACATAACTCTCTCCTTGAAGAGACTATTAAAAAGTTAAGAGAGTTTGAAGAAAAATGGGGAAAGGAAAGAGAAGCTATGAAATTCGAGTTGGAAAAAATAAAGAATTCACAGGAGATGCAGGGAAACAAAATTAGTGAATTAGAAAAGGTAAAAAAAAATCACAGGAAAGTAGGATTTCTGAATTGGAGAAGATAAAAAAGTCTCAAGAAAATAGGATTTCTGAATTGGAGAAGATAAAAAAGTCCCAAGAAAATAGGATTTCTGAATTGGAAAAAGAAAATAATTCTCAAAAAAAAATTAGGGAAATGGAAAAAATTCAATAGAGCAAAATAACGCCTTTAAAAATGAAATTGGGCATTTACAAAAAGAATTAAAAACTGTGAATGAAGAAAATAACTCCTTAAAAGTCAGGATGGAACAAATAGAAATGAACGATTCATTGAGAACCCAAGAGTCAGTCAAACAAAACAAACAAACAAAAAAAAAAAAAAAAATGAAAAGATGGAGAATAACGTCAAATACTTACTGGGAAAATCTATAGACCTGGAAAATAGATCTAGGAGAAATAATCTGCGGATCATTGGACTTCCCAAAAACTATGACCAAAAAAAGAGCCTAGATTCTATTTTACAGGAAATTATCAAAGAGAACTGTCCAGAGATAATAGAAACAGAGGGGAAAGTAGATGTTGAAAGAATTCATTGAACTCCTTCTGAAATAGACCCTAAAAAAAGAACACCTGGGTGAAAGAGCAAATTAAAAAAACAATTAATAATTTCACCCAAGATAATGACAATGATGAGACATCATACCAAAATCTGTGGGATGCAGCTAAAGCAGTAATAAGGGGAAATTTTATTTCTTTAGAGGCTTATTTGAAGAAAATAGAGAAAGAGAAGATTAACAAATTGGGCTTGCAAATTAAAAGGCTAGAAAAAGACCAAATTAAAACCCCCCAACCAAAAATTAAACTTGAAATACAAAAATTAAAAGGAGAAATCAATAATATTGAAAGTAAAAAAAAAAAAAAAAAACTATTGAATTAATAAATAAAACCAAGAGTTGGTTTTATGAAAAAGCCAATAAAATAGTTAACCTTTGGTAAATCTGATCAGAAAAAAAAAAAAGAGGAAAATCAAATTGTTAGTCTTACAAATGAAAAGGGGGATCTTTCCACCAATGAAGAGGAAATTAGAGAAATAATAAGGAGTTACTTTGCCCAACTTTATGCCAATAAGTTTGATAACTTAAGTGAAATGGATGACTTCCTCCAAAAATATAGGCTTCCTAGATTAACAGAGGAGGAAATAAATTGCTTAAATAGTCCAATTTCAGAAAAAGAAATAGAACAATCTATTAATCAACTCCCCAGGAAAAAATCCCCTGGACCAGATGGATTTACATGTGAATTCTACCAAACATTTAAAGAACAATTAGCCCCAATGCTATATAAACTATTTGAAAAAATAGGGAATGGAGTCCTACCAAAGTCCTTTTATGACACAGACATGGTACTGATACCTAAACCAGGTCGATCGAAAACTGAGAAAGAAAATTATAGACCAATTTCCTTAATGAATATTGATGCTAAAATCTTAAATAAGATATTAGCAAAAAGACTTCAGAAAATCAGCCCCAGGATAATACACTATGATCAAGTAGGATTCATACCAGGAATAAAGGGCTGGTTTAATATTAAAAAAACTATTAGTATAATTGACCATATTAATAATCAAATTAATAAAAATCATATGATCATCTCAATAGATGCAGAAAAAAGCATTTGACAAAATCCAACATCCATTCCTAATAAAAACTCTTGAGAGTATAGGAATAAATGGATTATTCCTTAGAATAATCAGGAGCATATATTTAAGACCTTCAGTAAGCATAATATGTAATAGAAATAAACTGCAACCTTTCCCAGTAAGATTAGGAGTGAAACAAGGTTGCCCACTATCACCATTGCTATTCAATATAGTACTAGAAATGCTAGCCTCGGCAATAAGAGCCGAGAAAGAGATTCAAGGAATTAGAGTAGGAAATGAGGAAATCAAACTATCACTCTTTGCAGATGACATGATGGTATACTTAGAGAACCCCAAAGACTCTGCTAAAAAGCTATTAGAAATAATTCAGAATTTTAGCAAAGTGGCAGGATACAAAATAAATCCACATAAATCCTCAGCATTCTTATATATCACCAACAAAATGCAACAGCAAGAGATACAAAGAGAAATTCCATTCCAAACAAAAGTTGAGAGTATAAAGTATTTGGGAATCCATCTACCAAAGTATAGTCAGGAATTATATGAGAAAAATTACAAAACACTTGCCACAAAAATAAAATCAGATTTAAATAATTGGAAAGACATTCAGTGCTCTTGGATCGGCCGAGGGATTATAATAAAGATGACAATACTCCCCAAACTAATCTATTTTTTTAGTGCTATACCAATCAGACTCCCAAGAAACTATTTTAATGACCTAGAAAAAATAACAACAAAATTCATATGGAAGAATATAAGGTTGAGAATTGCAAGGGAACTAATGAAAAAAAAGTCAGAGGAAGGTGGTCTAAGTGTATCTGATCTAAAGCTATATTATATAGCAGCAGTCACCAAAACCATTTGGTACTGGCTAAGAAATAGACCGGTAGATCAGTGGAAGAGATTAGATACAAAGGACAAATCCAAAGATACCAACATTAGGGACAAAAATTCATTATTTGGAAAAAACTGTTGGGAAAACTGTAAATTAGTATGGCAGAAATTAGATATGGATCCACACAACACCATATACCAAGATAAGATCAAAATGGGTCCATGATTTAGGCATAAAGAATGAGATCATAAATAGATTAGAGGAACAGAGGATAGTCTATCTCTCAGACCTGTGGAGGAGGAAGGAATTTATGACCAGAGGAGAACTAGAGATTATTATTGATCACAAAATAGAAGATTTTGATTACATCAAACTAAAAAGTTTCTGTACAAACAATACTAATGCAAACAAGATTAGAAGGGAAGTAACAAATTGGGAAAATATTTTTAAAAGCAAAGGTTCTGACAAAGGTCTCATTTCCAAAATATATAGAGAACTGACCCTGATTAATAAGAAACCGAACCATTCTCCAATTGATAAATGGTCAAAGGATATGAACAGACAATTCTCAGATAAAGAAATTGAAACCATATCCACTCATATGAAAGAGTGTTCCAAATCACTACTGATCAGAAAAATGCAAATTAAGACAACTCTGAGATACCACTACACACCTGTCAGATTGGCTAAGATGACAGGAACAAATAATGATGAATGTTGGAGGGGATGTGGGAAAACTGGGACACTGATACATTGTTGGTGGAGTTGTGAAAGAATCCAGTCATTCTGGAGAGCAATTTGGAACTATGCCCAAAAAGTTGTCAAACTGTGCATACCCTTTGACCCAGCATTGCTGTTATTGGGATTATATCCCAAAGAAATACTAAAGAGTAGAAAGGGACCTGTATGTGCCAAAATGTTTGTGACAGCTCTTTTTGTTGTAGCTAGAAACTGGAAGTTGAATGGATGTCCATCAATTGGAGAATGGTTGGGTAAATTGTGCTATATGAAGGTTATGGAATATTATTGCTCTGTAAGAAATGACCAGCAGGAGGAATACAGAGAGGCCTGATGCTGAGTGAACTGAGCAGAACCAGAGGATCACTATACACTTCAACAATAATACTGTATGAGGATGTATTCTGATGGAATTGGAAATCTTCAACATAAAGAAGATCCAACTCACTTCCAGTTGATCAATGATGGACAGAAATAACTACACCCAGAGAAGGAACACTGGGAAGTGAATGTAAATTGTTAGCACTACTATCTATCTACCCAGGTTACTTATACCTTCAGAAGCTAATAATTAATGTGCAACAAGAAAATGGTATTTATACACATATATTGTATCTAGGTTATATTGTAACACATGTAAAATGTATGGGATTACCTGTCATCGGGGGGAGGGAGTGGAGTGAGGGAGGGGATCATTTGGAAAAATGAATTAAAAAAAAAAAAAAAAAAGAAAGAAAATTCTACTAGTGTTATTCAACATTTTTCTGGAATCTCCACTTTAGTAATCTTAAAAATTCATTCCTGAGTGACTTTAAAACTGTTTTCCTTAAAGTATTGATTTCTTAAGAATGTCAGATCCTGTTACTCTTCCTGATTCCATTTTCTAAAATGTTAAGGCCATTTCCTTTTTATCAAAAAGGAAGTCTTTTCCATTTTGTGTCATTTGTCTTTTTTCATAATCGCAGAATATCTGAATCTCAAAACCAAAAAGGACTTTGGAAACAAATTTGGCCCAATCATAATAAAAATAGAATCTTCTTGAAAAACAAAAGCAACAACAACAAAAAAAAAAGTGGACTCTTTTAACCTTTGTTAGAAAATCTCTATGGTAGGCGAACTTGATGTTTTGAAGAAACCTTTGCCCTTTTGGGACAACTATAATTGTTAGAAATATAATTCAGCAAAAATCTAAAACTCCTGGTTTCCTATTCACATTTAGAATGGACAGAACAAATCCATTTTTTCATTTATATGACATTTTCTCAAATACTTTGATTTTGGTATTTGAAGAGCTATTTCGTGGAGGTGGGAAATATATGTTTTGTCCGATCTTAGAGGGAAAAAACTAATAATTACTCAGAGTTGTAAAAATACTGTTGTATTGGAGATAACACAGATAACTCAAAACAAACTCAAAAAGAAAACAAACAATCCAAAACAACAACAACCTTTTTTACAACCACAAAATAGAGTAGTATTTCCCAACAGATAATTAGTTTCTCTTCCTTAGAAGTCTTCAAGCAGGAGTTATATGATATTTTTCTAATATTTTATAGTATGAACTCCTATCATGAATCATTTAAACTGGATGATCATTGAAGTCCTCTTTCAACTCTCAAATTATGTGAATCTGTAATTTTTTAAGTGGTATTTTTTCCAAAACATGCAAAAATACTTTTCAACATTCACCTATGCAAAAATCTCATTTCAAAATGTTCTCCCTTCTCCCCCTCCCCAAGACAACAAGCAATCCAATATAATTTTAACATATGCAATTATTCTAAACATATTTTTATATTTGGCATACTACACAAGAAAGATAATATCAAAAGAAGAAAAAAATATGAAAATCGTATGCTTTTATCCATGTTCACTCACCACAGTTCTCTCAGCAGATATAGATGGCATTTTCCATCACAAGTCTATTGGAATTACCTTGAATGTGATTCTATACTCTATAAAAATATCTCAGAATAATATTTCCCCCTACATATCATTATACTCTCTCAAACTCACATTATTTTTGATACTTTTTCAAAGAATTTCCATGTAACATATCCGTAATTTTTTCTCATGGTTATATCTAAAATTTTTCATATGAATTTACATTCATCAATTGTATTGACAATACTTGATGTAAAGAAATTATTTATGAATATTTCCCAACATAAGTTATAACTTATTGTATATTTACTCATTCAAGTCAGAAACAATCTAAATGTTTTTTCACCAAAATTTAGAGTAGAGCTTCTTTAACATTTTCCTCTCACAACCTCTTTTGATCTGATAAATTTTACATGACTCCAGATATATAAATATATAAAATCGGTAGGCAAATAAAAATGTCCTGATAATAAATCATAAAATTATGATCCAAATGTTATTATATGACCATATATACTCATGACTTTGATTTAGACGGGCATGCCAAATTCTTCACAGAATCTTTCCATTTCTTTACTCTGGCTTATAATTTGTACTCATTTTATTATATTTTGCTTTTTTTTCCTTCATTGAATGTAAAACCAAGCAAAATGAGCAATTGTCCATTGAAAAGATATTTTTGATGGTTTGGGATACAGATTTTTGCTTTCTATTTAGTGTGCCTCTATATGGAAGTCCTATGAAACTTCCTTTCATTTTTATGCTACTTTTGTGTGTCCTGGTTTTATTTTTGGCAACAATTTTAAGATAGATTCAATAAGCCTCTTCCAGTAGTTTGTCACCTCATATGCCATTGAGCAAAGACTGTTCAATAAGAATAGCAGTAGTTAAATCGATGCTTCTACAAGGTCTTTGAGATGTGTGATTTATCATATCCACTTGCCTCACTACACTGCTATCATTGCATGAGTGACTAGGGAAGCATTTTGTATGCATAGCTAAAGACATTCCTCTCTCAACTGCATTTATTTTCTCAGTTAATATGACTTAAAAAAATTCATATCATCTGCTGACCAACTCTGGGTAATGAAAATCTTTATATTTCATTAGCATATAATGTCATTAGTACTGCCTTTCAAGTTTTCCAGCTTAGTAAAACAAGTTAAAATGTATTCCCTGAAATCAACAGAAGTCCAGTTTCTCTCTGTGGAAACTAGGAATGATTGTCTTAGGTCAGAGGCATGTGGGAAGTACACAAGGTTAAAAGTTTCATGAAAGGGAAAAATCAGAAAATAGATTTTTCTTGTACAAATAATGACAATTCAGATTGATAAATTCCCTGAAGAAGACATGTCAAGGGAAGACAAGTGTGCATTCAGGAAGACAATTTATAATGTAGCTTATAAAAGCTCTAGTTTTCTTATCTGAACTCTAATTGGCAAGTGGATTTCTAAAGCTGTGCTACATCTTCTCTTCAGAGATCCAAGGTTTTCTCTGAGAAATCAGAGTTTTTAATGCTATCAACTTAAACCATCATTCTCATGAGTTTTCTCTAAACACATTAAAATTGTAATTATTTTTATCATTTAACTCCTGAATTTGTGTTCCAATATCATTTAACCACAGTAATATAAAATGAAGTAGAGAACTAATTAGTAAACTACATCAATATCTTTGCAAAGAATTCTGCAAATATATAGATTTGGACATAACTAAGAAAAATGGCTCAACAACAAAATCAAATAGCTTACATCAATTATCTTTTATAATGATATATTCACAGAGAAGTATAGCAAGAAGAGAGTGCAAAGCACATACTCCAAGACTGGAAGATACTTATTTTTTTTTTTTTTTTACTTTTTCAGGCCCTGGGAAGAATGAACTTAACTTAAACTGGTTGCCTAAGATAAAACAAAACAACACAAAGCAAAAAATGAACAAACAGACAAAAAACCCCACAAAACTCATTGTGGCATATTCAGTGTATGAGCCACCCACTTCCACTAGGTGTCTCAGTGCTGATCTAGCATCTCTGTTCTAGATGAATAGCTTGTTTAGGTTTCCATTTCTTAATGGCTTTAATAGTCTAAAAGAAACTAGCATAGACTTTAATTAGGGCCTTTTCCAACCTTTCAATTTATAAAGTCACAGCTCTAGTTGGTTCCATTTCTATTAGTCTTTTAATTAATATTTTAAAACGATATAGCAGAAAAAGTAGCAATAATACAGCTGTTTTCATGTTCACCAAAACTACTAGGAATCAAGAAGAACTGAGACCAAACCCAGTCATAGACATTTCCTGGTTATGTGAATCTAGTAAGACACCTAATAGTCCTTTGCCTTAATTTTCTCACCTGTAACATTTTAATAAATAGAAGCAACTACTTTCAAGGGTTATATATATTGTTTACAATAAATATTTAGAATCTGTTCTTCTTGATTCTTAATAGTCTATATAGTGAGTCCCAAAATGCCTCTCAAAAAAACCAACCAACCAACCAACCAAACAAACAAAAAAACAGCACCTCTCAAGCCACAGCACATGACAAATCAAAAACAAGAAACTCAGAAGATATGAGCGAACAAAGAAAATGAATCAGGAATCTAAGTCTGGATACCATAGGAAAGTCAATGTAGTTATAGAAAATGGAATGAGGGCAATCTGTTGATTCCAGCAGTGGGTCTAAGTTTCAAATAAATGAGAGCAGCTGGTATAGAGGCAATCAGTGAAGGCACATTCTATTCACTCTAAGCCTTCTCTCTGATTGGACTAGAAAGGAGAATGTGAAGATCAGTGGCTATAGAATCAGAAACAATGAATCCATTCCCCACTCTTCCACAACATATGCAAGCCTAGAAAAGAATGTAACTTCTTTGAGTCTCAGTTTCCTCATCTATAAAATAAGAACTTGGACTAGATCTTCTCTGGGATTATTTCCATTTCTGAATTTAGGGTATAGGAACCAATAAAACAAAAGGGCTCAAAAATCAAGAGGAAGATGATCATTTAGAAGTCATCAATTTTTAATAAGCCATTACAATCGCAAGAATATTTTTTGTATATTTGTTTATTTCTGATCATACCCTCTTGTCCTGCTCAATGATTTCAAATCTTTTCCTATATTTCAATGATCTGGATTCCTGAGGGGATTTCCTGATATGTCTTGCTTTCCTCCCTTTCTTCCTTCCCTCCTTTCTTCTCTGCCTCCCTCCCTCTTTCCTTCCTCCCTCTCTCTCTCCCTTTCTTTTTTTCCTCCATCCTTTCCCCTTCCCTCCCTTTCTCCTTCCCTTTCTTTCTCCTTGCCTCCTTCCCTCCCTCACTTAATTCCTGCCTCTTTCCCTCTATTCCTGCCTCCCTCCTTCCATTCTTGCCTCCTTCCCTCCTTTCATTCCTCTTTCCCTCCCTCACTCAATTCCTCCTTTTCTCCCTTCCTTTATTCCTCCCTCCTTTCCTTTTTTCTTCTCTTCCTTTCTTTTTATGGGATGATGACATCCAACATTCAAAGAGCTCTGAAATGCTTTCTGCGAGCTTTTTCTCAGCTTTTCCCTTGATTGTGCCCTGCTACTTCCATGGCTAGTTGCCATGCCATTTCTGAAAATTATAGAAGGGCACACTGAGTTGGTTCCTCTCAAAACTTGGACTTAATCTCTTGTGGAATCTATGCTGAAGGAAAAATAAATGAGCAGGTTTTAGAGATTATATACAATTATAATCTTATAACCAACTCATCACCTTCCTCAACCCTTATATCATAATTAGCCTGTGATTTCAGTTGCGCAGTGTTATCCTTCTGTCCTCTTCCTTACTTACAGACATTTTCACTCCCATGCAATACAAAATATTCTCTTTCTGTTATTTTCCATTCACTCTTCTAGGTATGGGCTTAAAACTAAAAAAGAAAAAAAAATATCATTGCTTTCAATGACAATGGATTTTACTGGAGTCATATGTTGGGTCAACAATAATTTTACAGTAAGAAGGATCTTCAGAGATCAAGTCTAACACCATTTTTTTGAAATAAGCTAAATGGAGACAGACAGTGGTTAATTCACTCTCTCAGGATTATATAGGCAATAAGTATTACTGATTCCTGGGATCCTGACCCCAGGATCAGCACTAAAAATAAGGAAGATGAGGAAATAATTTCCTTAGAAGGTGATGAAACCATAAAGAACAGTATATATTCTAAGACACAAAGGAAGGAGGAAAATGGTACATTCTAGACAATGGGATATCCTTTCAAAAGCACAGAAGTGGAAGGTGAAATTCTAAATTGTGCAAATAGAAAGTAGATTGGTTTGGCTGGTATTCTAACCATATGAAAAAGGGTAATGTGATAAAGCCCTAGAAGGAAAACCTGTGGAATCTCAAATTAAGAAGCTTAAAATGAATCCTAGAGGCAATAGGTAGCTTCTGGAACTTTTTGAGTACAAGAGAAATTGTGTCCCATATGTGTATTGGAAATATTACTTTGCTGGCTTGGTGAGACTGATTTGGAGTTCAGCAAGATGCAGGGGCAGATTTAAAATATATTGAAGTAGTCCAGGTGGAAGATTATGAAAGACTGGTTTAAGGTGGTAATGGTATGCACACAGAGGTGACAAGTAAGAAATCCTTGTGAAAATGGGATTGGCAAGATTGGATAAGAAATTCCTTTGATAGTAGTGTTCTATGTGGTATGTGTTCCTTCCCACAACTACAGCATACACAAGAGAAGCAATAATTTAAAAGTCAAGAATGTGGTATGAACAGTAACATTCCTGAGAATGACTTTATTGAATCAAGGCTCCTACCTTTTTCCTGAACACAATTATATTGTAAGGATTTCAAATTTCTTCATTAAATAATTTCATTGATAAGTTTAACATTGTCAAAACTAATGAATGCTGTTATGATTAATGATAGCAGGAAAGAAGAAAATGATCATTTATATGGCACCTACTATGTATTAGACACTTTGCTAAACAACTTTACAATTGTCTCATTTGGTCTTAACAACAACCCAGCAAGATAGTTGCTCTCATTATCCCTTTTTATAGTTGAGGAAATTATAGCAAACAGTAAATTATTCTGTCCCATTTTAGATAAAAGAAATTGAACTGGCCACTAATGAATTCCCTAAGAAAAAATCTCCAGGGCCAAATGAATTTCCAATTAAATTCTGTGAAATTTTTAAAGAACAATTAATTCTAATACTATGTAAACAATTTGGGGGAAAAAGATAAAGGAGTCCTGCAAAATTCTTTGTATGACACAAATGAGGTATTGATATCAAAATTAGGAAGAACCTCAACAACGATACTGTATGAAGATGTATTCTGATTGAAGTGGATATCTTTAACATAGAGATCTAATTCAGTTCCAGTTGATCTATGATGGACAGAGTCAGCTATACCCAGAGAAGGAACACTGGGAATTGAGTGTAAACTGTTTGCATTATTGTCTTTCTACCCAGGTTACTTTTACCTTCTGAATCCAATTCTTACCATGCAACAAGAAATTCAGTTATACACACATATATTGTATCTAGGATATACTGTAACATATTTTAACATTTATGGGATTGCCTGTCATCTAGGGGAGGGGGTAGAGGGAGGGAGGGGAAAATTTTGGAAAGAAATGAGTACAAGGGATAATGTTGTAAAAAATTACCCATGCATATGTACTGTCAAAAAATTGTAATTATAAAATTAATAAAAAGAAAACTAGGAAGAACTAAAACAGAGAAAAAATACAGACCAATTGCCCTAATGAATATTAAAGCAAACATTTTAAATAAAATATTAGCTAAAATATTACAATTTATCAGCAGAATAATACAATATGATCAATTGGGAATTTATACCAGGGATACAGGGATGGTTCAATATCAGAAAAATCCATTCCCACAAATGATTATATTAATATAAAAACCAATATGATCAGATTATAATCTCAATAGATGAATAAAAAGCTTTTGACAAACTATAGCACCAATTCCCTATTAACCACACTAGAGAGCATAGGGATGAAGAGAGTTCTTCTTAAAATAATAATCAGCATCCAAAACCATTAGCAAGAATTATTTTATTATTTTAATTATACCTTTTTATTTTCAAAACTATGCATAGATGATATTTGTAGCAGCTCTTTTTCTGAAGATGAAAAATTAGAAAATGAGTGAATGCCCATCAATCGAGGAATGGTTCAATCAGTTATGGCATATGAATATAACAGAATATTATTGTTCTATAAGAAATAATGAACAGGCTGATTTTTTTAAAGTCTGTAAAGTTTTACATGAACTTATGTTAAGTAAAGTGAGGAACACAGCAAAAGCAAGACTGTGTGACACAACAATGATAGACCTGTCTCTTCTTAGCAATTCAGTAATCCAAGGAAATTACAATAACCTTTGAATGGAAAATGCTATGTGGAGAGAGAGAGAGAGAGAGAGAGAGAGAGAGAGAGAGAGAGAGAGAGAGAGAGAAGAGAGAGAGAGAGAGAGAGAGAGAGAGAGAGAGAGAAAGTGAGAGAGAGAGAGAAGAGAAGTGAGAGAGAAAGTGAGAGAGAGAGAGAGAGAGAGAGAGAGAGAGAGAGAGAGATAGAGAGAGAGAGAGAGAGAGAGAGAGAGATGGAGACAATGCAGAATGAAGCAATACTGTTTGCACCTTTTTACTTTCTCTTCTGTAAGTGTTGGTTAGCATAAACATTTTGTGATTTCCTGGAGAAAATAACTAGGGACTATCTACAAGGTTAAGGCTTCAAAATAGAACAATTCATATATAAGCAAACATGTATATCTATCTACATGTCTCTATCTATCTGTCTGTATGGTTGTGTATCTTTCTATCTGTCTACATGTCCATCTCTTTAAAGAGAGTTGTCCTACTCTTACTGGCAAATAGATGTCCTTGTCATCTCTTGAGACTTTAATCCAGGGTCAATTTATACATCTTAATGGTGCAGAAATGGAAATTACTAAACTTGGACTTTGGAATGCATCTTCTCTATGATCCCTAAGATTTTGTAATAATCAAGGCAGTATCTGATCTTTAATACAATTCCCTACCCTCTGTGTTCCCTATACAAATCTAAGTAATTAACTGCAAAATAGCCTGAACTCCATTTTGCATAGAGCTATGGACATAAAATCTGTAAGAAAACCTGAGTCTCCCTATCTAAACAAACAAACAGAAAAGAATGAATCTTCATAGAGGGAATATACTGCCATCATTTACAATTTTGTTTATTTTGTTTTCTTTTTCATATGCTGCTTTGAACTTTCTTTGTCTAAAGGGCATATACTTCTGAATCAGTGCTTAATATAATGTGGCATCCAACTTCAGCTCAACTTAGGCATTTTGTCAACCTTAGAAAGGAAGAAAATACATGAACTATTTTTTTTTTACTTACCTTTACCAGCAACAGTCATTCTGTTTCTATGGAAACCTTTGCCATACAGCAACATACGTAACTTGGCTTAGAAGAAAACATGTTTTCTTCAGCATCATTCAGGCTTTACCCATATGTTTGGCAAAAGTCCCAGGATCTTAAGTGTAAAGCCAGCACTTCCAGGTGTTCAATGAAACATCAAATTTAACTATGAATTATAGAGTCATCACAGGTCACTCTATTATTTCGTCATTTTGTTTTATTTTGTTCATCCCACATATACCTCTAGTTTCTCACCTTTTCTAGGTTAATTGATAGGAAAACCTGGGATTGTGTTTTCAACATTTTACAGCTGCTTCCTTATAAATGGGAGTGCGGCAGTTAATAGCAGGCATTATTCATTTATTTTATTGTTTTAAATATCTCTGAAATATTAATGTTTTTAACTTAGTGAGCAATAGCAATGAGGGTGTCTATTTTCTGAAGTAAGGGTAAGAAGAAAATAAGAAAATAGATTCACTTTAATTGCTCTCTGAATAAAGGAAATACATGTTCAGGAAAAAGAAAAAAATACATCTTTGGTGCTGATATTATCATTCATATGGAAGGACTTTTTATTCCATAAGTCCTATTCTCATAGAATTGAAGTTTTAACAAAGAAAGCATTAGCCTTCACCAGAGATTAGCATTTTATGTCTTAAGAACCAAGTGAAAATAATGGAAAAGGTATGTTTTAGGTTATTAAAAAATAGCTTCCTTAAACCTAACTTTTAGGAAATAGGACTGACTCACCATTTTTAGTGAAATTTGGGATGGTAATTTCCCCTTGGAGACTATCTTTGAATGTTATTTCTTTTCTATTGATACACACACTGTCTCTTCACAATCTCTTTTATTATGAACATTTTTAAGAAACATTATTTATAAACACATTGAAAGTAATAAAATAAGGAATATTTGAATAATAACTCATATTTAAAAATTTTATTTAACTAATTAATCTTTAATATACTTTGCTTTATAAATCATGTTTGGGGGAGACAAATTGGAACAAAAAGGAAAACAAAATATGAAAGAGAAAAAAGAACAAAAAAAGAAGTTCACTTCTGTGTTGATTTACATTCAACATTCAATCTTCATAATTCTTTTTTTTTTTTTTTTTTTTTTTTTTTTTTTTTTTTTTTTTTTTTTTTTTTTTTTTTTTTGGATACAGATGGCATTTGTTATCCAAAGTCTATTGGTTTTGGATTTGATCATGAACCATGGAGAAAAACCAAATCTGTCTTAGTTTATTATCACACATTCTTGGTGCTATTGTGTACAGTATATTACTGGTTCTGCTTGTTTTGCTCAACATCAATTCATGATAATCTTTCCAGGACTTTCTAAAATGAGCTTGTTCATCATTTTTATATAATGATAATAACCCATCATCTTCATATATCACAATTTATTTAGCTCTATAACAATTAATGGGCCTCTACTTATATTCCAATTCTTTACTTCTTTAAAAAAAAAAAAAAAAAAAAAAAAAAAAAAAAAAAAAAGTTGCTATAAACATTTTTTCGTATGTGGGTACTTTTCTCTTTTTTATTATTTCCTTGGGATACAGACCCAATAGTGACACTAGAAAGTCACTATTTTATAGCCCTTTGGACAAAGTTTCATATTGTTCTCCAGAATGTTTGAATCAGTTCACAATTCCACCAATAATGCATTATTGTCCCAGTTTTCCCATGTTCCCTGAAAAATTTATCATTATCTTTTCCTATCACATTAGTTAATCTGAGAGGTTTGAGGTGGTACCTTACAGTTGTTTTAATTTGCATTTATCTAATGAACAGTAGTTTTAGAGCATTTTTTCATATAACTTATATATGGATTTAATATCATTTGAAAATTGTCTCTTTATATCCTTTGACCATTTATCAATTGCAGAATGATTTGTATTCTTATAAATTGAACACAGTTCTTTGTATATTTTAGAAATGAGAACTTTATCAAAAACACTATTTTGATGACAGCTACTTTATATTATATTTTAGATCTGGTACTGCTATGTCACCATCCTTTGTATTGTTTTGTTTTGTTTTGTTTTTTTCCTCCATTAATTCCCTAATTCCTTTGATATTCTTAAACCTTTTGTTCTTCCAAATAAATTTTGTAATTGTTGTTTCTAGTTCTATAAAATGATGTTTTGACAATTTTATTATTGTGTCACTGAACAAGTAGTCAAATTTAGGCAGAATTATTGTTTTTATTTTATTAGCTTGGCCTATCCATGAGCAATTATGTTTCTAACTGTTTAAATCTGACTGTATTTTTATGAGAAGTGTTTTGCATTTATGTGATAACTCATTTAGTTCTAATTTTTAAATGAAAAAGACATCATATAGTTGGTTACATTGGACTAACTCAGTACTGGCAGAACTCTGTATGAACTCTTTTACTTCAGGACTTTGTTTTTTTTTTTTTTTTTTTTTTTTTTTTTTTTTTTTAATTTGATTTGTATCCTAGAGATAATCATTGTATATGTAATATAGTAAGCACTTAATACATATTTCTTAATTGACTGATCTACTAACTATTCTTGGGGTTGTCCTGATTTCATTAGTGCTTTACGGACCCCATTTATAAATTAAAGGATAAATTTATATAACTTTAAGATGATGAAACCACTTGATGGCAAGGGACAAGGACAAGTGGTGGAACTATGAATTGTTTGCTTAGTTGCCTCATCTATGGCAAACACTCCAGTAGTTTTGCCATGAAAAACCCCAAATGAAGTCAGAAAGAGTTGACCATAACTAACAAATGACTAAACACTAATAACAGCAATAAAAACTCTCTGTACAAGGCTATAAACTCCTTAAAGGTAAAGAGTTAAATATTCACTTTCCACCTCCAGCAAATAACACAATGTCTTACACTTAGTAGGTGTCCATCCATTAATCCTATCAACTCCTATTTCTTCCAGAAGATTGAGCTCATAATGATCCTGATTTTTTTTTTTCCATTTTTACATATCTCCTGATTCTTTCAATCTTTCTAGCTGCAATTTAGAATTCCCTTCCTCCAATCTGGCATAGTAGATATCTCTTACTATTTCCTTTCCTCATTCCATTTAATTTTCAACCTCTCTCTATTA